>NC_059429.1:58618298-59260798 GCF_021028975.2 Sphaerodactylus townsendi | reverse complement strand
TCAGGGTGCTGCAGATTGTGTAAGGTAGTGGCTGGGGGTGGTGCTGTGGTGTTGATTCCACAGTACACCCCCCCAAGACTCCCAATTGGACTCTGTAACAACCCTTCAGGCACTTGGCACCTTGTTGTGGATATGCTTGTATGTGCCTTTGTCTGCTGCAGTTGGAGATCCAACAGGGACAGCTCCAGCCCCAACTGCTGACTGCCTTTGTCACCCAGAGTCTTTCCAAAGAACAAGCCTGCCCTTGGATATGCAGATGGTTGAGCCTATTGATCATCTGCCTTACTGGAGAGCCGCACTGGGAGAATGACACAGGAATGGCACAGAGATGGAGTCCTGGGCTTACTGCTCCATTGCCCCTATAGCCCCCCAATAAAGTGTGTGCAAAGGCTACACTGTATTCTGAGACTCTGTGCCGGTGGGAGGAGGGTTGCTGGAGGGAGGAAGGGAAAGATCAAACCTCATTTTCTGCACAGATGCTGAAAGCAGTCTGTGGAGCGGATTGAGTTCTTCTTCCTAATGATGGAGCAATATCTTCATGGACATTATATAGTTTGCCAGGCTATCTGCCCCAGATCTGATAGACCTCAGATGAAAGTGCAAACAGTGACTGGAGCAAACAGTGCTTTATGAGCAGACAAAGCAGTGGTATTGGGGGTGGAAAGGTGCATATCAAAGATGGGCAGACATTGTAGAAGAAACTAGGAGTACAGAGGGTACAGCCTGTAGGGTCCTGGGTGCTGAGTGAGGCAGTAGAGTCCCTATGCAGTAAATGGGTGGGGGGGGGGGGAAGGCTAAGCAGAAGAAACAGGCACACCAAAATGGTTTCCAGTCACTGAAAGCATGGAGAGCAATGGAAAGCAAAACTTGTCAACTTCGGGGAAGTCCTGAAGGGCAGAGGCCTGGAGGAGCTAAGCAGCTCCCAACAACCTTGGCCCTATTCGGGAATGCTAATGAAAAAGTGAGATGAGATCAGCATTTCTCAGGACACTATTTGCAAAAGGAATCAGGCCCATCCTTGTGTAAGTCAGGCTTCTGGCTGGCCTTGTTAGTGTTTCAGCATCCTCTATTTCATCCCGGGCTCAGTAACTGAAAAGGAAAAAAACATTTTCTTGTATTTCCTTTTATTTTTCCTTTTGATTTTTACTGAATTAAATAATGGCTAGCTACATGTAATGAACTCTATTTTATATCCAACCTGAAATTTTACTGTGCCTCAGTCCCCTTTGGACTACTTTCTTCCTGGCACCAGAAGAAAACTTATCTGTTCATGATGCCAGAATGTCTGCATATCCTCCTCATTTTGTTAGTCTTAAGCATCTGGCTAGGGCAATATATCCTTGAAGAGATATCAAGTGTTAGCAAAGAGCCCTCTGGGGATTGGGCGGTATACCTAAATAAATAAATAAATAAGTAAGTAAGTAAGTAAGTAAGTAAGTAAATAAATAAATAAATAAATAAATGCATCTCAAAATGGTATTCACTCCCCTTTCCTGTTCCAATGAGGTCTCTCCATTACCAGCTCCCAGGCTGGAAAGGAGGCCAGATATGATGAAAAGACTCTATTTGGTTGTCTGTATGTAATCAATATGTCATGTCTACTGTAACTGTAGGTGTTGCCCATTGTTGTTGACTGTTGCGGAAAGAGTTCCACTGAAGTTTTAAGGTACGGACTTTCATCGATCAAATAATGTTTTTTATAGAATAGAGGTTTGACTCCATGTATTCCCATTTGGTTTGGGACTTCATTGGAGCTTAACTGTCTCTGTGATGCCCCCAGAGCTAGGAGGACCCACCGAAAGTGAGGTGGCTTTATGATGGAATGCTCCATGGAGGCAACAGCCAACTATGCAGGTGTGCAGTTGCTTCCTGGATTTTCTCCCATTCCAGCCCATCCCCCAGCCAGGCAGTGGTAGTTAGGACGAAGGGCACTAGGCTGAGGGGAAGTGGGGGCTTACTAAAGAGGCCCACCCTTTACAATGAATCATTTGCCCATTGGTCTGAATGACATGCTCCTGTGGAGGAGGAAAGGGATGGCAGTTCTTTTCAGACAGAAGGGATGAGAGCGTGGTTCTGAGGTCATCTATCCCCATCTCAAGTCAGCCCTCCCATAGGGTTTCAGGGGGTCCAGGAGCCCCAAAGGCACTCTGGGTCACCATGCACCTCTGCACCACATGTGTTCACATCAGGGACGTAGGTATAGATTTTTTATGGGGGGTTCAGGGGTGGGGCCACACCCCTACCCACCCCTAGGGCATGGCCACGCCTCCCCAAGCCCCGCCCCTGGCCTAGCGCTTATAAAACCAGGTCTCCGAGGTTGGGGATGGCAGACTCCCCTGTCCTGCCCTCCCCTGCCCCTCCCCCTCTGGGCAGAGGCATAGAGGGAAAATGGAGCCTGAGTCTGGGGTAAAATCTTCAGGAGTTTTAAGCCCTTCCCGGCAGCCGCTGTGATGCTTGGAATCCCAACCTCCAAACAGCATCATTTCTCTTCCAATGGCACAGAAATTTTAAACCTAGAAGAGTCCCAAATTCTCCTTTTAAACTTTCCACACCTGAAAGGGAGAAATCTAGGAGTCCCCTAAGGTTAAGCAACATTGAAAAGTGATGCTGTTTAGGGGTGGATTTCATCCCCCCACCCTGGAAACAGCATCACTTTCAACGTAATGCGTAGTGGCGGTTAAGAGCAGGTGCATTCTAATCTCTGGAGGAACTGGGTTTGATTCCCTGCTGCTGCAACCACCTGAGGCTGTGGGAGGCTTATCTTTGGGGAATTCCAGATTAGCCTGCGCACTCCCACACATGCCAGCTGGGTGACCTTTATTGGGCTAGTCACAGCTTTTTTGGAGACTCTCTTATCCCCACCCCACCCTACAAGCAAGGAGTGGTGTTTGTTGTGAGAACAGAGCAAGGGCAAGGTGATTGTAAGCTCCCTTTGGAGTCTCCTACAGGAGAGGAAAGGGGGATATAAATCCAAACTCTTCTTCTTCTTCTAAATCATTGAGTGATCCTTCACATTCTCCTTTGGGTAAAATCCATGCCGAAGGGGGTGGAGATTAAAAAGGAGAATCTTGGGGAAGATTTGGGAGAATTGCCTCGCTGCCAGGGGTGCAATTGTTTAACCTTAGGGAAGCTTACCAAACTTGTCAGGAGTACATCTTTAGGAATCTTTCCTAATGATACTCACCCAGGATTTGGTGAAGTTTGTTGTTTTAAGGGGTCCTAAAGTTATGGACCCTCAAAGGGGTATAGCCCCTCCATCTCCTATTAGCTCCCATTAGGAAACAATGGGGGGATAGGGGCACCTTCTGGGAGTCCTCCAAGTAGCTTTGGACTCCCTGGACCAAACTTTCAAGCAAACACCTTGGGTGGAATCAATTAAGAGACTCCTCTTGATAAGCAGTACATCCCAGGTTTGGTGAGAAGTTTGGTTCAGGATGTCCCAAAGTTATGGACCCTCAAAAGATGCTAGCCTTCATCTTCTATTAGCTCCCATTGAGAAACAATGGAGTGATGGGGCACTCCCTTTGGGAGTCCTAAGTAGCTTTGGACCCCCTGGACCAAACTTCACAAAACCTGGGTGGTATCAATAAGAGACTCTCCTGATAATACATCCCAGGTTTGGTGAATTTTGGTTCAGGGGGTCCAAAGTTATGGACCCTCAAAGGTTAGCCCCCATCTTCTATTAGCTCCCATTGGAAACAATGGGGGATGGGGCACCCCCTTTGGGAGTCCATAACTTTGGACCTCCTGAACCAAATGTCACCAAACCCGGGCAGTATCATCAGGAGAGTCCCCCAAACAATCCCTGAACGTTTGGTGCTGCTAGCCCAAACAATGCCAAAAACCGAAAAAGCACTAAAATGTTTTTAAAACCCACAAACAGAGGGGTGGAGCTTCGGACATGAATGGGGGGGTTCAAACCCGAGAACCCCCCCTTACCTACGTCCATGGTTCACATGCCTGCTTGTACTCAATTAGTTCCCTCACATCCTACCTCGCTGCTGCCTCTGCACTTTCCCCTGCTGTGTCCCAGAAGCCATCCACCATGGCTACCAGGAAGGGTGAAAACAACTGTTGGCAAATGGCAATGTTGTAAAGCATGACATAGGCAACAGAGAGCTTGGTGACTGCCTGGCAGGCTCCTGTGTGGTGCGGACAACAGAAAAGCATCTTCAACTGCCTGAATGCCCATTGAATGTCTGTAGGAAGCATGGTCTGATGGCTTATCCTCAAGACAGGGTATCAGCAAATAAAGGAGGAGGGGGTATCCACTGTCACCTGGCAGGGTTGAAAGGAAAACTGTTAGAATGGTAGCACCCTTCCTTATGCCCTGACCCAGCAACCATCCTTTGCCCTTTAGCCATGCAGCCAACTGGTGGTTGAGACCAGATGCCACAAAAATCTGTGCATCATGGATGCTACTCAGGATCTTGACCATGAAGTCTGTGAAAATGCCTAGAAGAATCCCTAGAAGAATCCCTAGGGATCCCTAGAGATCCCTAGAAGAATCTAGTGTCCAGGAAACTGAGGGAGAGCAAGACCTTCTGGAGAACAGGACTGGCATGGAGGATGGGAGTACATCCCAGGAATGCTGGCCTGAACTCCTCAGATAGGGCTTGAATGACTGCTCTGTCTAGGTAGAATTGATCAAAGCAGCTGCTGTCAGGCAGGTGGAGGGTGCTGATGTGTGCCCAGTATCAGTGAGCCCAGCATCTTGCATGCCTTCTCAATGCCAGCCACATATAGACAGTTGGTAGGGGGTGGATATGTTGAATGGACAGCTTAAATGGAAGGGACAGAAAGAGTCACCATGCCATGGTGGGCTGACCAGGGCCTACAGAAAGAAAACCTGCCACACTCAGCCCACTTACCTCTGGATCCCCCTATTGGCCGTGCCTGCCTATACATCAGGGCCCTGCCACACCCACCCCAGTGGTGCACCACTGTGCTGCTGCTGCACACTGACATGATTGCAGCCTCCATTTTCATTGCTGGTGGCCACAGAAATCTCCCCAGAGTAGAATAGAATAGCAGTGCTGTTGTTGTACTACAGCCTGTCACAGCTGCCCACCCAGGCCTCAGGATTGTACTGACCAAGTATTCTTTTGGTGGTGAAAATACTTTTTTACATAAACATTGCCTTGTGCAACAGAGATTCATGTTTCAAATGATCTGAAATAAAACATTTCATGTATTAGTCTTCAGTCATGAGTTAGCCAGTCAATAAATGTTGAAGCTGCTGAAGCTGTTCTTAATAGCTTTATTAATATGTAGACTTGCTAACTGTTGAATCAGGTTGAGGCAGAGAGTTGGAGTGGGTTTCTGAATAGCAGTGGGACCCTGTGTGTCTGCAGGAAAATCTTGCATTTTCAAAAAAGATTCTCAGTTCCTGAAATTTCCCCACACAGGCAGGGGGAAAGGGTTGCACCTGCACACTGCCCCAGAACATTGACAGCAGAATGCACTGCACAGGTGGAAGCCTTCAGCTTTCAGATTTATGAGTTAAACTGAAAGGAAGCAAACAGCTTGCTTTGAGCTCTGGAGCCATTTTCTGAAACTCTTTATATCTTTAATCTTTATCATAAAACTCAGCAATGCATGACTTTGAGGCCAAAGCAAGGGGGAGAGAGTAAGAATTCCTCTTGAAGCCATAGTAGAGGTTTCAGGCCTATAGCCAGAAATGTTATGGCGGAAGGCATTAGAGTGTACTGAGGGTAACTAACTCTCCAACATCTCCCTGAGAATCATGGGGTGGGGCCTGATGATGTTGTAGCATGGGACTTGGTGATATTACACTAAACAGCAGTACCAGTGATTGCACTTTCAACATCACTAGGGGTATCTAGAAGTGTAATGTCCCTCCTTGAACACTCCATTCAGCGAATTCAAATCTATTGGTGGTCTCCAGCCCCAAGAAAATTGGGCTTGCCTCAACCAGGCCCAGGGCTTTTTTGGCCTTGGGTGGGGAGGGGGGGGGCTAATGCAGTTCTGCAGAGCCTATAAGATGGAACTTTTCTACCAGGCATATGGTTGAGGCAGTTGTAGTTAACACCTGAGGCCTCCCCATCACTTTACATCAATGTTTACCAATTTTACTAATTTCATCTATTCAACCAACTCTCAACCATTAACCCTTATTACCAGTGGTGGGATTCTAATGGTTTAACTACCATTTGCCCCCTGCAATGTGCCCCCCCACCTTCCCCCTGCCGCCCACTTACCTGGCTGCTGCGTCTCCCCTTTCAATGTTGGGTTGGGAGAGGCAAGGGAAGGCAGCAGCTGCGGCTTGGACCACGTGCCACCAGGCCCAGCCACCAAAGGGGCCGGGCTTCTTTCACTGGCTGGCTGCACACCTGGGGGCTGGGAGGCAGTCTGGGGGGCTTTCTCCGGCATTGCCCAACAGGCCTGGTGGGGCGGCCGCCAGATGCCCCCACAGAGGGCTGGCTGGCTGCAGATCAGGCCATGAACCTAGGCTGGTGCCTTCCCAGGCTAGGGTGGCAGCCTCCAGCTGGGCTGTGGCCACCTGCGGGGGGCCACCGGCCCACTGATCAGGCCGCGTGCCTCTGGGCCAGTGGCATAGCCTTTGGGGGAGGCCTGCTCGAGCCTGGCAGCTCCGGAGCTCTGAAAGTCCCCTTGCTTCCTCTCCCCTGGGAGAGGGAAGGACAGGGCTTTTTGTGCCTCAGAGCAGCCAGATTCACTTGAACCATTCACTCGAACTGGTGCGAACTGGCTGAATTCCACCATCATTATTACTCATCCATTATTACTGAATTACCATCATTATTACTTATCCATCATTGGTGTATTAAAGTTGTATTAGGTTGGAATTAGATGCCACTTGGAAGCTGGTGTTTTGAGGATGAGATATTAAAATACTTAAAGTTTTTAATGTTTTTATTGTTTTATAACTTAGAGACCCACAAGCTTTTTGAGATACAGGCTTTCAAGAGTCAGATTCTCAGTTTAAAAGCAGCAAGCCCTAAACAACTTAAATGAGCACTGCACAAACTCCACTCAAAGAGCAATTCCTGCAACACAACTTGGGCCCCTTCCGCATATGCAGAATAATGCACATTCAATCCACTTTCACAATTGTTTGCAATTGGATTTTGCTACTTTGCACAGTAAGAACCAGCTTTAAAGTGCATTGAAAGTGTATTAGAAGTGCATTATTCTTTGTGTGCCGAAGGGGCCTTGATGTTCCTGCCATCAGTGGAATGGCAAAGGGAGCATAAGGGAGCAAGAGCCCCGAACACTGTTTCTTGGGGTCACATGGGGGTACATTGCAGGGCCACTTCCCCTGCAACTGTGTCCCTCCCTTGAACTCCCATGGTGTTCAGGCCCAGGGTACAGTTGAGTGCTGGCCAGCAAGGCTTGCCTCGCTCCAGAACACCATGTGGAGTTTGGGAGTGGCACAGGCCTATTTGATACTGGCTTCAGCTCATCCGGATCCAGCTTTAAACTGCTGGCTTCAATCTGACTGGAGGTGGAACTTGGGGAGTGGAGCCAACAGTAGTGAGCTGGAGCTGGTCAGCCTCAGCTCACCTGGGTCCAGCTTTAAACTGCAGGCTGCAAGCCATAGTTGAAGTTTGTAAATTTGTTTGTACATTACATAGTTTGTTTTTAAATTCTTTGAAAAGGTAGTATTTGTACAGAGAATGCAGACCTTCAACATAAAAACATGCTTTTTGGATTTGTGAAGTCATATCAGTGGTATGGCTTCAACTATCCATAGAGAAATGATTGGCCTTTAATTGTATTATAAATATTTTGCTAATATAATTTTAACTGTTTCCTGAAGATATGGAGCAGGCATAAATCTATGGGTTAAGATTCAAAATTATCCCACAGAAGGTTGGAGGGGGGAATGGTTACTAATCAGAGTTATACAGTGCAATCCTAAGCAGTGTCATACCCTGTTGAGTCCATTGAAGTCAATTTGTAGTCTTGGTGTTCAGTGTAGGGATTATACTTGGTTCAAATTTATTTTAACACCCCCCCCCCCAAAAAAAAAGTCTTCGTTTTCTGTAGTAAAAGATGGTAAGGCTCAAGGCTGCCTGGGTATTGTGCCCCTTTAGTTCCTTGATGTTCTGTAGAAAAATACTTTAAAAAGAGAGAGAATGGTGCTGGAATTTAAACATTCCTGAGCACTGCATCTCTTCAGGTCTTCAGCTCCTGTCCTAGCTTTTTGGGGAGGTGAGTACTGGAGTTTGCCAATAGAATTCATTGGTGAATAAAACAAACAAAAGCCACAGGCAAAAAAGATGACAGAATAGTGCCAATGAGAATGAATGTTATCAGTAAGAGGTTAACTGACTCAGTTTCAGCTGATTTGTGTGGAAACTTTTAAAAAAATGTTAATGAGCAAATAGGGTTTAAAGAGCTGGCATGAAAAGGAAGTCAGTACCTTTTTTTCCTGATAAGTGTCAGTCCTTGTCTATCTCCAGATTTCTATTTTCAGGACAATAGTCTGCTTCCCTAAATACACTCTGGCCATTTTCCTGTCATGTTACAGTGTCTATTTTATGGATTTTGTGAATGGTTCAGGCTGAATTGAACAGTTCCTCCTGTTAGGAAATGAGATGTTGACATGAATATGGCTGTTCTAGGTGTCTCTGGCCAAGGCTATTGACATTACTTGTTGCATTGCTTACAATTTCACAAGTAGTTTTGCAACTGTTTTCAAAAGCTTTTATTTATATGAAAGATTAAAGTGCCTGTTTAGATGATTATTCAAGTACCCCTTTGAAACTAAAAGATAACACCAGCATTTAAAAATGTTTAGTTTTTATTGCCATATTTTGTTGATTATTGTTATTAACATTTTTAGGGGGCATGGACAAACAAAGGATTATGTGGAGCAAGCAAGGAGAATTACCTGCTTGTGTAGATTTCACTGGGAGAAGAGGAGTGGGTGGGCAGGTAGGCAGAGTGACAAAGAGAGGGCAGGCAGAATAGTGACAAGGCAGGGTAGGCAGGCAGAATGACAAAGAGGAGGTGAATGGGTGGGCACAGTGACAAGGAGGGCTGAGCAAGCAGAATGGTGAATAGAGGGTTATGGGGCAGAATGGAGAGGATAGGTGGGTGTAGAAGCAAGGAGGTGAAAGGTGGTTGGCCTGAGCCATACAGGGGGTGGGCAAGCAGAGTTACAACACTGGGGGAGTGGATGGGCAGAATGATGAAGGTGGTTGAGTAGGAAAAATGGAATCAAGAGGGTTGGGTGGTAGGAAGGTCAGAATGATGGAAGAGGTCAGAGTCACTGGTGGGGACAATGGGGAGGGACATGGTGTGGAAGAAAAAGATGATAGAAGGTGATGACATTGGAAGCAATGGGTAAAAAAAGGTGGCTGTGGGTGTGGGTCAGAAGCTAGACAACAAAGCAAGGTCAATGAAAGAATTTGCTTGTGAGTTTCTCATGAGTTTCCTTTGCCAGTATATGTAATTTTCTTTTAATACATATTTTGGTAGCCACCCTACCAAAACAAGGATAAGGCTTGAATATATAGTTGTCAACTTCCTCCCCCTGAAATTTTCTAGTAACTCATACAGTGACATTTAAGGATTAAAAGATCATAATAAAGCATAGAAAAGAGAAACTATATGGCACCCATCTTGCTTTCACCCTTTACATGGTATTTCTAAAATCTAATCATATCTACTCTTAACCAGCTGTTCTTATTTTCCTTTTTAAAACTAGCCACATTTATATAATTTCCTGTCCATAAAAATATGAACACAAACAGCTTCATTTTCTTTGGTCAACTGTCTCAATCTATTATTTAAACTTTTGTAAATTCTGGTGCAATGCCACACCTCTAAGAAAAAAAATAATGACGTAACATGGTTTGGCTCCCCATTGAAGAGAAAAATTAAGTATATATAAAGTAAATTATTAATATACCAGAAGATGAAGTAAATAAATAATAAATATAGCTGAAGATGACGAGCAGATATAAGGTAGGTGGGTGGAAAAGAAAGAAGACAGTGGGAAATTTGAGACTATAGAACTGCAGGGGGAAGGAAAAGGGAAGTAGGATGGAGAGAAGGATACAGGGGAAAGTTAGACCCCCCCCCCCGCCACACACACAAATCCTTGCATGTTTCTCACCACACAACTGGGCCTTGGCTTAGTGGCCTAAACTGAACAACTGTTTCTCATCCTGGTGTTCAGCACCACATAATGTAACCAGATGTTTCCTGCAGAGGGGCTGCCAGGGGAGAGAAGGAAGGAAAGCTGAAGATGGGGCAAAGAAAAGTAGGCTGGCTGGCAAGTGAAAGGAGAAGTGGAAGCGGGAAAGGGGGTAAATCTTGGGAGTTTTCAGGGGACAGAAAGTGGAAATAGTGCAAGAGGGAAATTGAAATGCTCCCCTCCCCGCAAGTCTTTATGGCTCATCCACTGGTATATTGGTAATTCTTAGGGCAAAAGGAATGGTAGAACAATTTGCCTACACAATAACAATGCACATATTCTTGAAGTGAGTGTATATATACACAAGCATACCATGTATGTAGTTACTGTGTAGACTGATGATTCTAGCATGCCTTTTGCCTTTAGAATTATGAATTTTGCATGAATAAAAACTGCTCATCAAAGCCTGATTCCAAGACTTGTTTCTACCTAATTGATTGCTATATTGAAAAAATGCTCATAATGTTCTGTCTTCCTTGTACAAAGAAAGAAATGCGCTGGCATTTTCAGCACAGTCTCTTCCTTTTTACAGGGTTGTTATTATCTGAAAGAATGAATACATTTTAAAACCTTCAGGGGTGGGTGGTATACTAAGTTGAACTAATCAATCAATCAATAAATAAAAGACTATCTAGTAGAGTGGTCTGGATATGATGCCTTAAAAAAACTGATGGGTTTCATTTTCTTTTCCAATTTAGAACAGATGTACCATTGGAAAGCAACTCTACAAATTCACTAAAGAACAATTTCACAGTTACGCGTTGTGTTGCTGTAAAAAGCCAAAAATACAAATGTCAGATTCCTTCAGTGAAACTCAACCACACTTACATTATGTGGCTCAAGATCACACATGGAATGGCGTTGCTCCAGTCACCATTAATGTTGGTCTTGCCATTAGATATTGGTAAGTATCATTCCATTAGATACAGCATAGAAGCAGTACAGACTGAAGGAGGCATCCAGCTTTGTGAGTCCAATTGTTTGTAATGCAGCAGTAGTATACTTGAGACTACTGCACAAGAAAGTTCTTAGTGTTTCCTCCAGTCTTTCAGCACTTGCAGCATTGTGGTCATTCAGAAGAGACAGACTGGTTTCCATTGTAGGTAGTTTACTACAGTCTTTCCATTTCAGGTAGTTTACTACAGAGTGTGCTAAATGTCAAATGTATCTGTTGCAATATTCTTACAATAGTAGTAGATTTATTTATTTGATTTATAAATCTCTCCTCCCATGTCTGGCTCATGGCAATGTACTACCAAAATTGCAATACATAAAAACTGTTTTGACAAAGGACCCATAGTTTAAAAAGGAAACAGTACCCAAAGTAATAAAATAAAATAACCAATAGTAATCCCTCTACAGATGCAAAGAGTCAATAAGATCAGAAATTAATGAAACTGGACTACACTAAAAGCTATGAAACCAAGAGGGAGAAGTAAAACCCACCTATGGGCTAAAAAAACACCTAGACTGGTGGTCAAAGATCAGCCTCAACGGAATGCCTGACAGAATAGCTCCATTTTGCAGGCCCTGCAGAACTCTATAAAATCCCGCAGGGCCCTGATCTTCTCTTGGAGTCTATTCCACCAGGAGGAAACCAAAGCCGAAAAGGCCCTGGGCTGCACTTAGGCCAAACAGACCTCCTGTGGGCCAGGGGTAATTAGGAGTCCCTTGGCTCCTGATCTGATTGTCTGCTGGGAAGTTATAATGAAAGAGGTCTTCATGCAAATATCCTGGGCCCAGACCATAAAGGGATTTAAACATCAATGTTAAAACCTTGAATCTGATCCAGCTCTTAACAGGCAACCAGTGCAGCTCATGCAACACAGGTGGTATATGTGCATGCCATGGCGACCCCGAGAGGAGTTGAGCTACTGCGTTCTGGACCAGCTGGAGTTTCCAGGTCAGCCTCAAGGGCAGCCCATGTAGCGCATTGCAGTAGTCCAATCTGGAAGTAACAAATCTGGAGAAGATTCTAGATAGATTCAGATCTTATGCTGGAAGCTGGAGCAAAACTAGATGTTCTGTTTTTTAATGACTTTCTTTACCTAAAACAGTTTAGGGTTAGGGTGTTATTTGCCCCATAAGAGGGGGCTTATGTTCCCTCTAACACACAAAATACTGTCCCCGGTGTAGGGTTGCCAGCTGTGGGTTGGGAAATACATGGAGATTTTGGGTGTGGAACCTGAGGAGGGCAGGGTTTGGGGAGGGATTGAATGTAATACCATAGTCCACTTTCCAAAGAAACTATTTCCTCCAGGGGCCACTCCCCACTCACCATAAGCCGCGGGGTCTCCTCTTTAAAAGACACGAGGATCCTGGATGTTCCCCACATCACCAGCCTTACCCAAGAAAGGCGCAGCTGTCCGAATTTGAAATCGGCTCTCCCACCTCCCCTTGCCATTTACCAGTTTGTAATTAGGTCCTCTTCGGCAAAGAGCAACATTTTCTAAAACCCTGTAGGGTGCTCGCGGGGTGTGGTGGGGTGGGTGAACCTTGAAAAGAAAACTGTTTTATGCAGCGTATTTGGCTGATTTCGGCTGTGACGCACAGCTTCCGGCCAATCAGGAAACAGGAACCTCCATTTTGTTTAAGGAGGGTGTCCCCGTCAGAAAGTGGGCGACATGAAGCTACGGTTTGATGATGTAGTGCATTAATCGAAAGGCGACATCCCTGCCTTCTTTAAGCACAATGCACGCTCACAGAAATTGAGACGTGTGCACAACGCGATGTGCCAACATTGCTCCCTTTGCTTGAGCTTTACGGCTTTGCGGGTGAGCCTATCACAAACAACTTCTCGTGTCAGCCAATCAAAATGGAGGCCCGCCTTTGGCTGGCTGCCACTTCCACGTGTCCATGATGCACATGCGTGCCAGCCAATCAGAACGCTCGATTGCCACGGAACTCCTCCTCTTGCTCCCCCGCGTTATTTCCTGAATGGCAAATGAGTGGGGAACAAATGTCTCCATGGTCAAAAGCCACGGAGGCTTTTCTATGCGGGGTCGCTGTGGCGTTGCACTTAGAAGAGGTAAGTGGGGAGTGGCCCCATGTGAACTGATCTCTGTTGCCTGGAGTTCTGTTGAAATTATGGCAGAGCTCCAGGAGGTTGGCAGTTCCACCCCTGGGATTCACATTGCAGCAGTAAGGATGCTATCCCTTCACCCTTCACACTGTAATCCTAGTCTGTGTCAGGGCTCTGCAATGCTTGGGAAATTAGTTCCCAGCAGCTGCCTGAACGCAATAAGAGCAGAGTTTGTAGAACCCAACTCAACTCATTAAGTATGTAGGTTGGTCTTATATGAAAGGAGTAGGGTATGCAGGAAAGGTCTACAGTCTTTGCATCCATAGAGGGATTACTATAGTTAACACAGTAGCTGGTGATTTAAGACCTTGCTTTATTTCTGTACCTTTGAAGGGAATGCTACCTTTGAAGGGAATGTTTATCTTTTGTATATATTTCCTGACATCTAGAATTATATCCATGTTGAAGAAGGCATGATGCAGCAGTGTTAAGAATTTTTGAGACTCACTGATTTAAAGGAATATGTAAACAATATGTGTAAACAAACAAGCCCATTCAGAGGCAGGCAATGGCTACAAACCATCTCTGAATGTGTCTTGCCTTGAAAACTGCAAGGTTCACCATCATAAGTCATCTTTGACTAGATAGCACATGGACACACACACACAAAATAGTTTCAAACAGAATAACATAGGGAAAATGCCTTTATTTTAGCTGTTACAAATTGTGATTATACTAATTTTGCATACTAATATACCGCCCTTCGGGGGTTGGGCGGTATATAAGACTGATAAATAAATAAATAAAATAAAAACACCTAAGTTCCACTTAGATAACATTTCTCCCTCTAAAGTCAGTGGGTCTTCAGATACTTAACTGTTCCAGGTAATACTTATGGTGTGTTGAGCTTTTATTTACATCATTTGGATTTTTCAGTTGTTATATCCAAACATCTTTTTGTGTGTCTGAAAATCCAAAATTAAAAAGTCAATATAATCAACTATCTTAATTTACAGAAAAATCCCTATCAAAAGGTACTTTGTTACTTCCTACTCCCAGTACTAGTTTGATTCTAGTCTCCAACATAAACAGAAATGTTTGGCAATGTCCAAACACTAAGTAAATTGCTTATAATCTTATTTGTTAGTACGACATTTGTTCCATTAAAATTGGAATTTTAGCATTTAAAAAGGTGAAAGCTTTACTCCTGCTATTTCATCTATCTATCAGATTACAAATTCATGTTGGTGCTTTCAAGATGCATAATTATAAACATTTGGCCATTTTATGGGCTATTTAGTTTTTAAAAATTCCTGCCATAATAAAAAGAACATTTCAGTAGAATATTTTTCTTGATTTATGTTTTATATAAATAAATTGAAACCTTTTAGAGTGAATCCCTCATGTTAGTTGTAGATTGATGCTTTTGAAAAATGATGGGATTGTTGTAATACTGGCATCCTGGTTCTCTTAATTTACATCTCCAAGCAGTCTTAAACCTGGAACATCTAGCTAGTAGAATTGAAAATGGCATTAAGTATAATTTATGTCATATATTCCAACTACACTGCAAAGTATAAAGTTTCCCCCCCAGAAATTTTGGGTAAGATTCAGACAGTTCCATTCACAAACATAGAGTACTTCTCCCTAGCCAAGCAATGAAAAGCGAAGATTTTCACTTCCTTTAATTCATATAATCCTTTGCAATTACTTTGGAATCATCTGCGCTGAAAGTCCCTGATCTATAGTAATGTTTTTAGAAATGTGCAGTGAAGAACTTCAGGACTGCGCGTCCCGCAGCCATCGTGCCCTTTAACTAGTGTTCCATATACCGTGGCCAGCAATTTGATGCCCAGTGAGTGTTATGTAAAAAAATGTGCTAACCAGAGTGAAGCTGTTGTATTTGAACTTCTAAATCACAGCAACGGTACACATGGCAACAGAAGAAGACATTGTCAGACACTGTAGGCCACAATTAAAACCATGTTCTGTCTTGCTATTTTTTAAAGTGGCAAGGTGAACCAAGATAAGCAGAATTTCTGTGCTAACATAAAAATTGTATCTTAAAACATGACATGTCATGAAGGCTCTAGGAAAGTTTCTGACTTCCTTACTATGGTCTTTAATCTAAGAAGCTGTGTGACAAAACCACTGCTTGTGCTTCTCTGGATACAACCCAAACAGTTTTGCAGTATGATGCTTGTAGATGCCAATATTAGCACTGTGAAAGAATATGTAAAACTGTCTTTGGATACATTTGTGAAACTGGCTTTGGTTCATTTTTGCAGTTTTCTTGTTCTGTCTTGTTTTTTGATGAAGATATGTGGCTTGTCTGTGGTTTTCTCAGGATCATGGCCATTAACTATATACATGAAGTTCAGGCATGTTAACATTTCCCTCTGTATTGGTGTGCCTCTTGGGTACCTGGCCCATGGGTTGGTTCTTTTGCTGGCTGGTCATGTGCCTTGTTGCTGACTCAGGGTGGTGGGAGACTCTTCCTAAACTCTGTTCGGTGTGTGTCTGGTGCAGCACTGCCAGTGGCTAAGTGGTGTCGAGGAGCCAGACAGCTTATGGAGCAAAGCAAGATGCATGGACAGGATGGCTCCTACGGGCAGGCAGGCAGGGATGGCGTCCACCTTCAAGTGTTGCCTGGGATACATGTCATACCTGCCACACCTTAGATGCACTACTGATCAAATGTATTAAAAATAGAATTGGTTGACTTTAGGTCCTCATATTATCCTAGAAAACGCTGCTCTTTTCTTTCTTCCTTTTTTTTTTAATTAAGGCCCTTGGGGAATTTTGCTTTTTTGGTAGGACAGACTAAGAAATCAGCATGTATTGAGTTTCAAGATATAGATTAGCAGACAGAAATATAGAAAACAGAAAATGATAAGTTTTAAATAGAACTGTTAGATAAGTATTGCCTATAAGAGTGGCCAAAACAATTA
Organism: Sphaerodactylus townsendi; assembly: GCF_021028975.2. NCBI lineage: Eukaryota > Metazoa > Chordata > Lepidosauria > Squamata > Sphaerodactylidae > Sphaerodactylus > Sphaerodactylus townsendi. Next base: position 59,244,636 of record NC_059429.1, on the reverse strand, counting down.
TTTTGAATCTATGTGTTATGGGAACTAATATTTTGGGATGTGGGGACTAGTATTGTGTATGGAATTTTAGAATGTAGGGCATCTTAAAATAATTGAAATTGCAAAAAGATATGTTCTTCAATTACTAATGTTTTCATACTAGCACTCTGATGAGCCAGTTAATCAGTATTGCAACCTGACATGCTTGGGAGCAAGGGAGGGCAAATAAAATAGGATTGTAGCAAGTGCACACGGTATTCCTCAAAGAAGTCTGATCATTACTTCTTTGACTTGGTCTATCCTGGTTTCTAAATTAATGACAAAGAAGTATATGTAATTAGTAAGGCATGTAGCATTATTCCATTGGATACACTTTTTGTAAACTATCTGAATTAATAAATTTAATTAGCTTAACTGTATGCAATCTGCTCCTGGTGGGTCAGTTATCATTCTCCTTTACCCCAGCTTGTCGATAACATTGAGTTCAGTGAACATGGATCCAGAGGTCTGAGGTATAATTGCTTTGTGTAAAGGAATAGGATTAAATCATTTTAATTATGTACAAACTGAGATAATTAACTAATGTTTGATTATTAGTTTTGGCTCATTGGATAGTATATTAAACTGGGAAATTAGTTGGGTTGCCAGCTTTGGGTTGGGAAATACGTGAAGATTTTGGGGGCAGAAACTGAGAAAGATGGGATGAGAGGGATATAATGGGGTATAATGCCATAGAGTCCACCTTCCAAAGTAGCCATTTTCTCTAGGTGAACTAATCTCTATCACCAGGAGATCAGTTGTAATTCCAGGAGTTCTCCAGGTACCACTTGGAGGTTGGCAAACCTAAATATTTGGATTCAACTATCAGTTTGCCTTTATAACTGCTGGATGTTTTTGGATATGCTGTGATCTCATACTATGATTTTCCCTGCTTAGAGTTAGAATTAGTATATTAACTGTATGACAAGGAAGAATAAGTGGTATGGTTTAAAGCTATAGCTATATATCTGTTCAGTCTGCAATTTTCATCGCCAAAAATCTGACGTAATACTACAACCCTAACTAGAGGCCTCATTTCATGATTCCGACTGCGGATCACATTCTCATTCAAGCCTTCAAGTATTGAATGATGGGTTTTTGCTGTCTTTGGAAACAGAGCAAGCTGCCTCCATAACTGTTCCAGATCACAGCCACACTTCAACAAAGCATTTAAAATATGTTGAAATTCTTCTGCTGTGTTGGGTCATGAAGCAGTAGGGTAACTCTTGGTAGTTTAAGGCCAGCTAGGTTGAAAATGTGATCTACTCCCTATGTCATTTTCAAAGTTGTTTTTTGTTTTGCTGTGTGGATGTGCATAAAATAGACAATGTAAAAAAAACCAAGGCAATATAAGTACACATTAATTGTGGTAACTAGCAAATACACTGTTGGTTGTTATTTATTTATTTATTTTGCAGTAAAGCCGGAACCGCCATTACATATGAAAATAGAAATGACAGATAAAGGACAGTTAAAGATCTTTTGGTCTAACCCATCTCCAAAATTGTATCCATTTAAGTATGAAGTAAAATATTTTGCAAATGCAACTAGAAACATCTACCAGGTGAATGCTATGGTATTTTTATGAAACTGAGTAATTTTAAGATGGTTCTTATGTTCTAACATACTCATTTAACATCAACCTTTCATTTATCAGAAATTCTGATAAAATCTATAATGCAACACAATAGTTATTGATTCAATATTATTATGGTTAGTGATGTTTTTATTTTGTATCCTACAGTCTGCTTCTGATAACAACAATGTACTTCCATTGGCTGTGTAGGAAAGAGTGATTTTTAATGATTCTCCTTCCTACTTTTCCCCAGCACTGTTCATAAGGGCCTCTTGGCCCCCAAGAACAAAATTTCAGATGGCTAAATAGGCTGCAGTAATGTGGGGGAAGATGCCCAACTAATCAGACAAGTCGCAACGTTTTGTGTGTTGATATATAAAGTTTGTCATACTCTAAACATGGAAACTAGTAATTTTCTTTCTATAAAGTTAGTCTCATTTTTATAACTGTTTTTAAATTGGGTATCTATTAAATTGATTTTTACTGATATAAGTGAAACATTTTGTTTTATGATTTATGACTTTATGTTCATACCTAAATGCTATTTATTTTATTTGTTAATCTTGGTTGTATGCTGCAATGAAAAGGATTTGATTTGAGGGGAGGTGGGAAAATCCTGTTTTGCAAGCTCTGCCTGCAGATCTCTACAATAAATCACTGTTATTATTTATTTTCTTCATCTTACAATCCTTCTAAGTAGGTCGGAGCTGCATGTAATGTTGCTTTTCATCTCTTACATTAACTCTCGTGCGCAGGCTAGATTTTCATAGATAAATAACTGGCTGGAGGTCATCAATCACCGTTTTGTTTGCATAGTCCAGATCTGGTATTTCACCCATGTTACCATTATCTCTCCATGGCCCTTTCTGCACAAATACCCTAAAACTTTACTAAAACGTTTTCAATCCCTTTACAACGATGTATGTCTGCACTCAACCCCTTAAAATGATCCTGCCCACCATTACGTGACTTTTCCCTTCTTTAAGTTCTAAGTGGAATCGATGCTTCAACGCTTCAAACCTTGTTCTGCATTTTATACTCCACGTATACACGATGCTTCAAAGATTGCCCCCCTACCAATAAAAGAACAGAGAAATGCTGCAAATAAACAGGCGAGAGAGAACTGAGAAAAAAATGGCACCAAGAAGCAAATTCAAGGAAGCAGAGAAGCATGGAAAACGTGATCAATAGATTGAATAGCAACTAAAGACATTTTCAAAATGTTTCCGCCTGAGAATCACTTTAAAAGGGGATTCATTTAAAACATTTTGAGGCTGGAAATAAAATGTCTGGAGGTAATAACAATGCAGAACTCAATGAAGGAAACATTTTATTTTGTGTCTCAAAATGTTTTAAAAGGTTTGTGCCAAAAGGTCCAAGATTTTCACACAGCCATAGTTCCATGGCACAATCTATTGAAAGTTTATATTTAAATCAATGGGATTGCCATTTCAGCAGTACTAATTCATTGCTGTTCCACTGGTTCATGCTATGGTAGCTTTTAGCTAAGAAATTATTTTTTGTAAAGATGAGATTTTAGAATAAAAGGTGGTGGTTTAGTTTATATGTGACCATGTATCATTGGTCTAAACTGCCTAGAGAAACCTATTTTCTAAATGTATTTTGCAACAACGCAGTAATCAAGCATGAGTATTGTTAGAATCCAGGCAGTCCCTTGGGTGAGCAGAAACTATTTACAAAACTGGAGAGTTGTGGGGTTTCCAGACTGTATGGCCATGTTCCAGTGGCATTTTCTCCTGACGTTTTGCCTGTATCTGTGACTGCATCTTCAGAGGATCATAAAACTGTTTTTGTCTAATTCTCAGTCATCTGGGGAAGTTGCAATAGATTGCAGTTTACATAGGACTCAGAAAATACTTAATATGTTCATTTGGATTCAGACCATAATCTATACCATTTCTCAACTAAGTGTAAAAAACAGAAAGAAGTTCTTACTAGTGTTAATTTTAAAGGTGTGTTAACTGTTAATTGGACAGTATTTTTAAACTACATAATAGAAGACAAGAATTAAAATGTTTGTTTTTAATAGGCAGTTGAAATTACCATGGAAACCTCATTGATCTTGAGCAATACCCTACTTGATTCTTCATATGTAGTTCAAATTCGATGCAAGAGTCTTTATGGACCTGGTCTCTGGAGTGACTGGAGCTCACCTTTTAACTTGAATCTACAAGGTATGACCTAACAAAATCCTCATTTATCAGTGATGCAATGTCACAAAATTTTATTTATTTGCTGATAAAAAGATATATTTATGTGTGACAACTTATATATGGTCATATATAAATCTGTACATAATACTGTGACATGTTGCAACAACACAGCAGTATCTAGCTTTGAAAAATTCTAAATGGTGTTGTAATGTATGAAATTATCTGTCTAAAACCTCAAGGTTTCATGTTATGCCTTGGAGTACATAGTTTTTATTTTATTCATTTGAAACATTTATTAGATGCCTTTCTAAAGTATGTCAATCAGGAGTCCCACAGCTGGATGATTTTGCTTAGCCTTCCCCTTCCACACAGGTAGATTCTGGACTCCCTGTTTTGACTGGGATGTGGAGCAAACTACAAAATCGCCTCCTCCACTTCCTCCAAAGAGTTTGGATTTACACCCCCTTTTTCTCCTGTAAGGAGATTGAAAGGGTTTACAAACTCCTTTCCTTCCTTTACCCACAACAGACACCTTGTTAGGTAGGTTGCACTGAGATAATTCCGAAGAACTGCGACTAGTCCAAGATCACCCAGCAGGAATGTAGGAGTGGGGAAAAAATCAGGTTACCAGATAAGACTTCACTGCTCATGTGGACAAGTGATAAATCAAACCTGGTTCTCCAGATTAGAGTCTACTTGCTCTTAACCATTACGCCATGCTGGCTCTCAATTCTGGCTTTATCCCAGAAGCTCAAGAAAGGATGTTGCATGCTGATGTATGGAGTCTTGCTTACTTAATGATCACAAACACATATCTCTTTGGAATAAACTTGGCCGTAGCCCGCTTTATTAAACACCATAGGAAGCTGGGCGAGCATAAGAGGCACATCCTAGCCACCATGCAGCAAGCCTGCTGAACCCGGCACTGTCTCCCAGTCTTTTCTGACTCCAGGAATTAGGGAGTAATTGTCATGGTTTGGGACAGCTGCAATAAGGTAAGGAAGGGTTACACTTTTGGGGTGTCTTTTAGTATCTTTTGGTATCATTAGAGCTGAAAGATTGGAAGAGGGGAGATAGAGGGAGTATTTTGCCCATTCTCCTCAGTGCATCTATGTGGCTTTTAAGAATCAACTTTCCTGTGGTCAGAAGATTCTGCAGGGGGAGGGAAATGCAAGAAGGATCCTGTGCACACAAATCATGGTTTCTAATCCAAACGATCACTTGGAAAGTATATATGCAGTTCCTGATCGCTGTTTCTCTGATGAATGATGTGAAATATTAGTAGTCGGTAAACATAAATTTTACTAGTCAAATACCATGTTGTGACCATGTTGTGATGAGCATGACAACAACCTTAGGGAAGATAATTTTCTCCCTGCAGGGATTCAAAATGAATTATTCTCTCAATGGCTCATGTTTAGTGTTATACCAATAGAAAAACAGTAAAGCCATTAGTACAGCTGGTGAAAACAAAGAGCCTGATTTGCATTCACCTAAGTACATTAACACCAGAAGTACAACACGCTTAAACCAAACCATTATACTTTATGTATCTAATTAGTATTATGTTCAGATCAGTGTTTAACCAGGAAGTCCATACTTAGAGAAAATTAGTAGATCCGTATTCTCTTTCAGAAGAGAACCTGTTTTGTGGGAAATCCCTCTTAGCTACAAAGGAAGTCTGTTTCATTTGTTAAAGAGTTTTCATACACTATTCAGCCTATTAGCTCTTTATAGCAAAATTTTTCATTACGAGTTTAAGGCCTTTAATAAGTTCAATTAGCAATTAAACTGAGAATTTAATGTAAAGGAGCCACTGAAGATTTAATATAAATGAGATCCATGCACCATTATATTTAACTACTTTCTCAGTATGACATACACATTTCCTTCCTACTGTGGTCCTCTATAGGGGCTTGGATATCTGTAATGTTTGTCTGCTTTTCAAAAACGCAGTTCCAGCTTCAGATGTTTTTTTACAGTCCTGTTGATCTATTATCTGTATATTTCACTAGGCAACAAGAATATTACAATTTTACTAAATTATCCCAAAGAAGGTAATGTACCACTGGAATATTCTGTAGCTGTTCTTATTCTTGCTCCTTCCTCCTGTCTTTCTACATGATAATATTAGGAGTAAACTTTGATATGGTTCACTCCATTTAATAACAGACAGTACAGGGGAGCTTTCATTTTTTTTCTAGGATTTATGCAGTGGAAGTGTGGGAATAGCTGTATACAATGGTATCTGAGGCTCACCATGAGCACCAAGTTCCCCCTCCCCACAGTTGCATCCTCCACAGTTGTGCCCCAGCCGAAACTCCACATTGAGTTTGGGTAGGGCTGCACTTGTGGGGGCGCGCTCCTGCAATACACCTCCCATGTGACTGTGGAAAGTGGCACCTGGAGCTCTAGCCCCCAGCTCCAATACACCCATGGTGAGAGCAACTGACACTGGGAAGAGGTGGGAAGGAAATTAACACTGTAATCCAAAACAAAGTTATACCCTTCTAAGCCTTCTAATATGTCAATACTGGACCCATTTTTCCCTGAGTTTTGGTAATAGTGTCTGGTACACCTAATTTAGGGTGAGAACGGTCTTTACCTAGTTTTAATCGATTTGAGTGGAACACTGAATTCAGGAGATCTGGAAAAGCTACAAGAGGTATAGTGTCATGGTGTAATTTGGACCTGTCTTAAAAATAAAATTATAGCTCAGTCTCCTCTTGCAGTGTTTGACTCTTGTTCCAGTACGAACATCATTATTGGCCATGAATGCTGTTGCTCATTTGCTATTCTCTGTATTTTTTCCCATTGTACAATCTATGCCTTGGTCCAAATATTTTAATTGATTGTACCACAATGTGTAATAATTTTATTTATTTAATTGAAAATGTGTCTTGAATGATTTGAACAATAAAACTCTCTCCTACAGTTTAGATATTTATTCACCTTCTTCATTATGTGTAAACATTGTTATTCTAAAGTATGATTATTCTTGACTTCTTATTCACTAAAGACATGTACTAGATACCTGTTGATTCACTTTTGCTTATGTTCATGATATAGTTGAAAACTGAGAATTCATAAAATATGCATATTCATACAGTCCAGATATGACACTGGGTTGGATCTTGCAATCTGTGAGTGGAAGATACTGATTGATTGATTCAGATCTTCCCCTTGTTCTGTTCCCCTCAGTAGCTTTATCCATCCATGAAGATAATTGATTCCTGGGTTGCAAGGTCCATGTGAATTGAGCACTTGGAGGTTGTAGCATGGAGGGGGAAGGGGATTAAATTGTTCAGCTGAGCTGCACTGATAGAAGAGAGAGTAGAGGGCAATTATACTCCCTTTTCTCTCTTTAGCACAGCCACCACAGAATGCACATGGAACAAGGGAAAGATCCATGATCCTTAGATTAAAGTGGTGTGAATTGGTGCAGGTAATTGTAGGATAAATAGGAAACTCAAAGAATGGATAGCAGTTATGCATTGTTATCATCATATAAAGTAAGTACGTATGTTAAGTGTATTGCATTGCATACATTTTCTTGGTGTTCATGATTGTTGTTTCTGTTTGTTTTGTGACAGATGTCATGTACTTCCCTCCGAAGATTCTAGCAAGTGTGGGAACTAATGTTTCCTTTTATTGTATTTACAAAAACAAGAACAAAATAATCTCATCCAAGAGGATAGTTTGGTGGTTAAATTTAGCAAAAGAAATTCCAAGAAGTCAATATACACTTGTCAATGATTTTGTTGGAAAAGTCACACTCCTTAATTTAGATACAATGAAACCTAGTGGGAATTTCCTCTTTAATGCCTTATACTGTTGCAATGAAAACAAAGAATGTAATCATCGTTATGCAGAATTATATATAATAGGTAAGAATCCTTTTTTAAAAATTATATCTGTAATTGCTATTAAATACTTCAATCTTTGTTTTTCTATTAATTAATAAAATATGTTCCAAATAGATGTTAATATCAACATCACATGTGAAACGTATGGGAACTTACAAAAAATGACATGCAGATGGTCCACCAACACAAATCTCCTGCTTTCAGAAAGCACTTTGCTGTTAAGATACTACAGGTATGTATTTTGATGATGTTTTATTAAAGGCTGCCCCAATAGTTTCAAAGCAAAGATTGATAAATTGGCAATAGGGTTGTACTCTTAAGTCACTGACAACTGACTTAGAAGGGTGTAACTGTGCTTAGTACTGGAATGCAGATAAAGGAACCATTACATCTGCATCCTAACCAGCACAAAATTGGATTTGTACCAGGAGGAGGCATGAGATGGCTGATGTGAGGAGAGCTTAGAAATGTAGAATTTCCAGATATTTTGAAGCCATGGAAAAATTCTTTTTTAGAAAAAAAATTGGAAGTGTCAGGATACATTGCAATATATGCAGTGCATACATTCTTATAATGCCTAGGTTTATTTTACCATTTTAATAACATTTATAACATAGCATGTAAAATGAGTTTAAGTTGAAAATAAATAAACTTTTTTCCTAATTATTATTTTTTTAAAAAGAGAACAGGAAAAATGTTTATTTTTATTTAATTAGATATTTCTACCCCACTTTTCACCCAATGGGGATCATTCATCCCTCCTCCATTACTTTATGGAGTAAATAAAATAAAATATGCTATTTGGGACAGAAACCATTTCATACAGTAACAACAGCATATTTGGGTCAATTAAACTTTATAGCACTGAAAACATTTCATACATGTTATAGAATATTAATTATGGACACAGTTATTCAGTTTTAATCAATAAATGTGTGTTTGAAACTACATTTACACATAAGAATGGTCTCATGCTGTAGATTGCTTTACATAAAAATCTTCATCCTTTACATTCTGAGTAAAACCTGTTGGAAAAACTGGAAGGAAAATTCCACTGGGGGAAAAAAAGAAAATTTCTAAGTGAGCTGAGTCCCTTTGTTGCTTACCGTATATACTCGCGTATAAGTCGACTTTTTCAGCACATTTTTTGTGCTGAAAAAGCCCTCCTCGACTTATACGCGAGCCACCCGCAGCTGCCGCCACCGCCCATGGTTCCCCTCAGTACTGAGGCATCAGTAGATTAAATGTTTTTGAATATTTATTTCAAAGAAAAACAGTAAACTAGCTCCCAAGTGGTGCTGGCCAACAAGCATCAATATGGTCTTAACAATAATTTTGGTGCATAAAAACGTTAGTTCAATCAGCAACCAAGGGAAAACAAAAGAGTTAAAATCCTTCAAAACTGGATTCCTCATCAACATCTCGTCCAAATTGTAACCTAAATCGATTCTTTAAGAGAGGGATATTTTACTGTGAAATGGAAAGGGAGTCTAAGCCCTTTGATATAGTGTGATCCTGCCTTGTGACCCTTAATATCTTCAATTTGGTAGAATTTTAAGCAAATGAAAAGAAATCTTTTAAATCTGTTTTTTGTTTCATAAACAATAGTGCAGTATAACAATGAATATGGCAAACCAATACAGAAATAATAATCAACATATAATAGTTCCGGCCTGCTATGCAAAAAAATAGACTAGTGAGGGTCTCATTCCTTTTATAGTGTTCTCTCTAGCTGTGTCCTATGGCACTGTTGACGGATTCTGTAGCTCTTTGCTGTTCTTTTGTTGAGCTCTCTCTCCTTACTGTCAAGTTTCCTTCCAAGGGTAGCCCTGAAATATGCAAATACAGTCTTCATAATAACTGGAATCCTCTGTGAAGTCTTCATCTTGAAATTGGTTCCAGGTACAGGCCTCTTTAATACCCCTTATGGTACAAATATTTATATAGCACCCATTATAACATTTTATAACAGGAAATCAAAATACAAACTAATAGTCAATCAATATAAACACAATATCCCCCTCTCAACAATTAATACAAACATTCTCCTACCTGAAATATGCAAATACAGTTTATAACAACTGAACTCTGTGAAGCTGACTGGCTCCAGGCCTCTTAACTGAACTCTGTGAAATTGACTGGCTACAGGCCTCTTAACAGTTCTGAGAAAATGTAGCCTTTTCTTCCTGATATGGAAAATCTGAGCTCTTTAACTCCCTCTAATGGACCCTGGACTACACAAACAGAGCTTCAGTTACAGAACATACAGCTGTATATAAAAACCGAGAGGCGCTTTGAGGTATAAGAAAACCGGAATGCAAGTTTTAGGAGGCTTTTTCAGCATAAAAATGTGCTGGAAGCAGCTTCAACCCATAAGCACGGGTATATACCAAGGCTCTGTGGAGTTGTTCTTGGCTCTTAACGTTTTTAATGGTTTAAAATCTAATTTTGTCATGTATGTTTTAAATTTTTAGCCACCTTTGTAAGCCTTGTAAGAGATAGAAAGTCAGGAATAAAAATATCGCAAAATAGTGAGCAAGATTTTGATCACTTTAAAATGACTTGTGAAAGCTAGTATTTCTCATCTTTGTTGTTTTACATTATACATTGATAGTGATGTATTATGGTGTCAACATCTTGATGCACATACTCTCATTGCTAAACTGAAAATATTTTCATATCTTTAAAGGAGTGATGTCTATTGTTCCGAATCTTCTACCTTGCCTACATATTCAGAAGTAAAAGAATGCCATTCTCAGAGAAATAATTCTTATGAGTGCATCTTTCAGCCTTTTTTCCTTTTATCGGGTTACACAATGTGGATAGAAATACGGCACCCATTGGGAACACTTACATCTCAACCAGTGTGTATCCTTCCAAAAGAAGTAGGTAAGTAGAAACTCATTTGTAGCAATGTTTCATTGTCTGATGGAAGAGTTTTATACAAGTCTTTCAATGACCCCCTATCATATACTAATATTTAAAGGTGTAGATATTTACTAACACAAACACACAAAAACAAAAATAGAGCAAGGACAATGGGAAAGTATATTTGTCTTCTGTAAGGTTTTTGCACCAACACACATTGAATTTTAATAGCTTGTGGGAAATGACATTGCAAAGAATGTATGGTTTGAAAAATACATTTTTCAAGCTCATTTTATATACACATACACGCACGCATGCACACACACACACACACATATAAAATAAGGCACATTAATTCTTCTCTCTTCCCTACTCTTCAAAGAATGCTATGAATCCACACTCTTCTGAAATACTTTTCTTCTCAGATTGCTTCTGTAATTCAGACTTTATTTGAAGTTTTCAAATTATGCAAATATAATTTGCTAGTTTCTAACATGTTTTTATTCCTTCTCTGCAATTTTTTATCTTATAAGTTTTGTATTTCTTCTTCCAATAATAATTATTCTTTGGTAGATCCATTTTTCAGTTACATTTTTGAGCTTGTGTGGCACAGTGACCATTAAGATTATTAAAATTAAATGTCCATTAGAAATCACCAGGGCATGCAATTACCAGACATTTAAATAAAGACTTCAGTTTTCAGTACTCTTAATCTTTCTTTCTACTTCCACCTCCACTATTACTGTGTTAGAGAACCAGCATTGTGTAGTGTTGAAGGTGTTGAACTAGGCTCTGGGGAAACTCAGGTTTGAATCTTCACTCTGCTATAGAAGCTTGGTAGGTTGCTTAGGGCCAGCCTCACACACTCTCAGCCTCAATCCTGGCAAGTATTTGGATGAAAGATCTCCAAGGACTATCAGGGGGATGATGCTGAGGAAGGCTATGGCATACCACCTCTGTACATCTCTTTAAACACCTATGGGGTCACCATAAGTCAGCAGTGAGTTGACAGAAAACCCCCCTCCCCCTGTCTTGCTTTTGTTACATTTTCTCTAAAATTATTTGTGTACTATAGGATATCTTCAAAAGTGATGGACTGAATTCATATGATTATATTTTAGTGTATTATACCACTAGAGTAGAATGGCAGAATTATGGCATCTTAAAAACAGAGGCTGTTGGTAAGTGGGCAGCTACCAATCATCTGTCCAGCTATCCACTTTTACTAATATTCACTGAATAGTTCTACGGACTCCAGAGATCTATACTGGCTATTTTAAGAACATCTTCACACAATCTTGATTGGTTAACCCTTTACTTTTTTAAACTTGATGGATCTGGAGAGACTAGAAATGGCTTATAAAAAGGTGAAAAATAATCTTGCAAAAAAACCCACAAAAAAATCTGGGCTGGTCCATATCTATCAAGCTGACTATTTCAGGACCCAGGCTGAAACACCTCTCGTCAAGTATGACTGCAGTGACTAAAATTATCATCTCTCCCTCCACGTCCTACTGCCTCATAACTTATTAATTTTAAGCAGATCACTGAAATATGAAAAAAACAGAACTAAATCTGAATGGCTGTGAAAACTAATCACTATGTTGGCACGCCTAAATGCCTTACCATCTAGAGTCTTTCAAGAGAGGCATCTGATAGAGTATGTGACTGTGGTGCAAATAGTGTAGATACCCTGTATCATGTAACTTTTGAGGGCAACTATTTTAATGAGAGTAGAAATCTCTTAATTTTTCCTTTGTTCCAAAATATAGATCAAGCAGAGACATTCATTATATTAGAAGATAATAGAAGACTTATCACTCTTTCAGACATGAAATTTCTGCCCTAGTGATTGATTTTCACTGCCATTCAGATGTGGTCTAGGAAGATCTATGGTAAGGAGCAGTTAAATATGAACAGTAGTTGGGAAGTTTGCCAAATAGAAGAATACCAACAATGGAGTAGAGCAACCACATTGTGTGCTATAGATTGTACCATTGTAATACCGTATATACTCATGTATAAGTCAAATTTTTCAGCACATTTTTAAAGCTGAAAAAGCTCCCCTCAACTTATATGCGGGTCATTGAAAATGTTTGTGTGTTTTTACTTTGCCGGCCAGCAGGGGGCGCAGTTTTTATGCTAGAGGCACCAAAATTTCAGGGTACCCTTAGAAGACTCTCCTGATGATACCAGCCATGTTTGGTAAAGTTTGGTTCAGGGGGTCCAAAGTTATGGACCCCCAAAGGAGGTGCCCCCATTCCCCATTGTTTTCAATGGGAGCTATTAGTAGATGGGGCTACCCTTTTGAGGGTCCATAACTTTGGACCGTCTGAACCAAACTTCACCAAACCTGGCTGGTCTCATCAGGAGAGTCTCTTTATGATACCAGCCAGGTTTGGTAAAGTTTGGGTCAGGGGACCCAAAGTTATTGATTCCCAAAGGGGATGCCCCATTCCCCATTGTTTACAATGGAAGCTAATAGTAGATTTTTCATCTCTGATAATATCCCTCTTAAAATCTAAGTTGGGTTACATTTGGACATACAGATGATGATGAGGAATCCAGTTTTGAAGGATTTTAACTCTTGTGTTTTAGCTTGGTTGCTGGTTGAGCTAAGGTTTTTGTACTTTTAAACTTATTGTTGATACCATATTGTTCTTGTTGACCCTCTTTTCCACTTACAGAGCCAGTTTACTGTTTTTCTTTGAAATAAATATTCAAAAACATTTAACCTACTGATGCCTCAATTGATGCTGCATTTCCCACCCTCGACTTATATGCAAGTCAATAAGTTTTCCCAGTTTTTTGTGGTAAAATTAGGTGCTTCTACTTATATTCGGGTCGACTTATACACGAGTATATACGGTAATATCTTAATAAATAGTTCTTAATCGTGTTCATAGCTTCCTGTCTGGTAATTGATGGGAGTCCAAGGAAAGGTTGAGGAGCTGAAGTAGTGGCTCAACAATTTTATTCCAATGGAAAACATACATATCCTCCCTGAGGTAGCCCTCTTGGGCAAGGACATAGCTATAGAAAATGGAAACTGCACCCTGCACTGAAACTGCACCTTGCCCCGCCTAGACTCTGCTGCAATGGGACTGTGGATTGGAGGCAGGCACTGAGCAATCCTAATTGTGTTAATTGGAAGGAAGGAAGGAAGGAAGGAAGGAAGGAAGGAAGGAAGGAAGGAAGGAAGGAAGGAAGGAAGGAAGGAAGGAAGGAAGGAAGGAAGGAAGGAAGAGACAGTCAGATACATACTCTCATTGTGATAAGGATGGAAGGAAGGGACAGAAAAAGTAAGGGAGAGAAAGAGGGAAAGGGACAGAAAGGAGGAAAGGGAGAGCTTTGATGATAGTGAGGGGGGCAGAGGGATATGTTGCTCATATTCCCACTTCCCCCACCATCCCCACTTAAAATTTTTTTTGAAAAAAATTACAAATACTTTACTTTTAGGCAAATGTGCTGCAGCTGAGAGGAGACTTGGGGCAGGGACATGCCAGGGAGGGCATTCCTTCCCTGGTTTTGTCCTAACCTCCACTCTCCCTCCAGCTGTTGCTCACCAGGAAGAAAAGTAAGCTTAATTTTAAAACAATACTTTTAAAATAACTTGTATGAATGATACTTTATATAAATTGTATTTTATTTACATTGTTAGCCACTCTGAGCCTGCTCCAGTTGGAAGAGCGATTTATTAAATCAGAATAAATAAATAGTATTTTAGCCTAAAATAATTTAAGAGCTGCTGAAATGTATTGACCATGGCATGTGAAAATTTCATTATGTAATAGGATGTAATAGACAGATTTTTATCCAGCATCAGTTACATAGTCACAGTGGGCTTTCCTCAAGTCAGAGGCATGCAAAGCAACCCATAAAGACTTAAAGCAGGTCACCTGTTCTATCCTATGGTCTTTTATGCTCCATGCCCAGCGTTCAGGCATAACACAGGGATACTATGAGCTGTTAACTTAGTAAAATGGAAGACAAGTATCTTAATCTGTGGGGGAGGTGGTCAGACCCCTCTTTGGAGCTGGTGCAGTCCTGTGTCAGCATGGGTATCCACCACATACACAAGCCCTCAAAAACACACACTTTAAGGATAACTCCCCAAAACATAGAACACCTTTTGCTCTCTGTTCTGCTCCTTTCTATGTCCTCTCTACTGCCTCAGCAAGGGCTCACCTAGCATCAGGTCTCTGGGTCTCAGTGGTGGTGGAGGTTGGAGGCAGGAGGAGAGGGAGGCCAAGGTGGCCTTGGGTGGGCTGGCAGAAGAGGTGAGGCAGGGCCGAGTGGTGGGTGCTCCAGGACCAGAGTGTTGCCTGATCAGTGCATGTGCACCCAGGCGCTTTAGAGAAAGCACCTGCAGCACTGCGTGGAGCCCATCCAGTGGCCCTAATTCCTGCTGGCTGAGATCCAGCCACATCTGGGCTGCTCCTTCTTCCTCCAGAGGAGTGTGTCTATCTCCCTCATGCTCCTGCCTCCACTGCTGCTGCATCAATCAAGGCAGGCAGTTGGCACAGGCAGGCAGTGGAAGCACGGCTGGAACTTGTGCAGCTCTTGGGGGAGCGAAGGAGAGGGTGGCAGCCCCTCAAGTGCAGCTCTTGGGGGAGCGAGGGAGGGGGTGGCTGCCCCTCAAGTGACTGATGGCTAGATTGTCTGCCCCCCTGTGCTCCCCCCCCCACGCATTCCTCTGATACCCTTGAATTTTTCATGTAAGTTCTGGTGACCATGAAGCTGTTACAGTTCCCACACTATAAGACTTCAGCTAAAACAGCTGTTGATGAAAAGACAGGTTACAAATGCATAGCATTGTCAACTGCTGCATGATGACTTGTCCCTATCATGGAATCTTAAGTGACAGAAGGTTCAAAAACAACAACGACAAACTGAGAATTCTACAGTTGGCAGTAGAGCAACCATTAGGAACTGACTATTGAAGCTGACAGTTGAGGCTGGTTGTAGGAGTAAGAAAAAGACAGTGATTTAGGATCCAGAAGGATTCTGTATGTGAAGGAAGTAGTTTGAGTGTCTTTTCCTAATGGAAACAGGTCATAAATAAAGGGGATGATTAATAACATGTTTAAGGAAGAATACTGGGAAATTGTGTGTTTTGTTCCTGATACCACCAACATTTAAAATATTGTTTCAAGAAACCTAATAGCCAAATCCAGATGTAGGGGGCCAAATTATCCTGTGGAGGTGGTGTGGCCCAGGTCAGAGGATTTGCCCTCCCTTGGGCACTTGCACCAGAGGAGGGGCAAACATTCTGGTGGGTGGCTCCTGTGGTCCTTAGGGACACCCAAAGCCAGTGATACTGCATCACTGGTTGCATGCCATTAGTACAGTGGGGGTGTGCTGGAAGCATTCATGGGGTGGAGCCAATATTAGTCAGCTTCCACCTCAAGTTTGAGGGCAGGGATGACATGGCCATTGAGCTCTATAGAGAACTTTCTGGTGGTGGTGAGATTTTTCTGTATTTTTTGCCACCCTGTGCTGCCAGAAAGCCACCTGGAGGGGGTGGGGTGGTGTGTTAGCGTTGCGTCCTCGGCTACCTCAGGCTGTGGATTGCACTGTCCATCAGTTCAACTAAGCAGTGAATGCTTAGGATTCTCTATGTTAGTATATATCAAAAGTATCAGCACCTGACTATTAAATATATCAGATACATCCTGAACAAAAAAGTTTGTTTAGAAGTATCTGGAGTTTTCTCATTCCTGTTGTTAAATCTGCCAAGTTAATTTTTCTGAAACCTCCCTGCAAACCAGCAGGGTGTAGTGGTTAAGAGCAGATGGACTCTAGAGAACCAGATTAGATTCCCCACTTCTCCACATGAGTGGCAGACACGAATCTGGTGAACCAGGTTTGTTTCCCCATTTCTACACATGAAGCCTGTTGAGTGACCTTGGACTAGTCACAGTCTCTCTGAACTCTCTCAAGCCCACCTACCTTACAAGGTGTCTGACCTGTGGAGAAGAAGGAAAGGGTTTGAGTCGCTAGAGGCTCCTTACAGTTGAAACAATTTCAGAACTAAACCCAGACTGCTGATCTTTTTCTTGATTTCCTTTGAGGAGACAAATCAAACAGTTTTGTGTTTCTATTTTCATTAAGCCTCTCATATGCCATATTCTAACTTATAAAAAGAATATGTTTTCAGCCATTGCTCATTTCTTTTAAGAGTGGAACAAACAAAAAACAATGGACAAGATATAAAGTCTCTGGAGGTATGGGGGTAGTGGATGATGAAAAAATTAATTTAAAAAAGGGAATCCATCATATTAACCTCCAAGTGAGAGCTGGAGAATTCTTGCTATTACAGTTGATCTCCAGACGACAGAGA
The DNA here is from genome assembly GCF_021028975.2 of Sphaerodactylus townsendi. Classification (NCBI taxonomy): domain Eukaryota; kingdom Metazoa; phylum Chordata; class Lepidosauria; order Squamata; family Sphaerodactylidae; genus Sphaerodactylus; species Sphaerodactylus townsendi. Next base: position 59,227,791 of record NC_059429.1, on the reverse strand, counting down.
CCAATTCCCCTGGATACAGTGGCTGCTTTGGAAGGTGGTACTGCACCCTGCTGAAGTCTCTTCAACCCCCAAATCTCACCCTCTCCAAGCTCCATCCCCCAAATCTCCAGATATCTCCCCACCCTGTTGTATTCATTTATTTGATTTTTATCCTGCCCTTTTCCAATCAAAGTCTGGCTCAAGATGGCTAATAATATTTAAAATATAAGGTTAAAAATAAATACCCTATTCCTCATATAGGTTAACATCAAAACCTTGAGCTAGTATAAAATACAAGACAGTGTCCTCATAAATTAATAGGGAGAACAATTAATAGGGAGGGGAGGAAATCAGAGAGAAAAGGCAAGAAGAAAAGAAGGGAAAGGAAAAATAATGAAAAGAAGTCAGAGAAGGGAACGCAGGGGACAGGAAGAGGAAGGCAAAGTAGAGTAGAGATGTCACTGTACTCAACAATATGCTTGTCAGAACATGTTAGTCTTGTAGGCCCTGCAGTACTGAGCCAGGTCCCTCAGGGTCCACGTCTCATTTGTTAGAGAGTTCCACCAGTCCAGAGCCAGAGCTGAAAAGGCTGCGGCTCTGGTTGAGGATAGCCTGACACTATTTATGTAGGTTACTGTTTAGTTAAGAAGAAATTAAACATAGTTCTATTGGATTCAACTAGAGGATTCTTAGTCAATAAGTCATAAAATGCCTTTTGTTTAACTTTCTAGTGAAGCCATTTCCTCCCTTCAGTGTTAAAGCAGAAATCACAAGGGAAGTGGGAATGCTGAATGTGACCTGGAATAATCCAGAACTTCCTAAGAGTGATCTTCAGTTTCAGATCCGATATGCTCTCAATGGAACAGAAATAACCTGGGAGGTACGGACTGACTTAATCAAAGATAGGTGATGCATCTACAGCCTACTTGCAATGATATTCTGTGGCCAGTTCATTAAAACTAGTTATTGAATGGTGTATAAGAAATTCCTTAAATTTTTGAACAAGCTGTTGTTTTTTGCAACAGAACCATTTGCAGTGAGCCTTTTCTTCTGGATTTATTTAGTAGGGGCAGATAGTCTGTTCAAGATTTAAGCTCTTCAGCCATCATTCAGAAATGATTACTTTTGTCATAGACGGTGTTACTTTTTAAACAAGAGCAGTCAGCCTTGTTGCTTTTTACATTTCAGATAACTGAAATTTCTGCTATATCAGGAAACTGTGTCAGTATAGAAGTTCAGGATTCCTGTGCAGTTTACATTGTTCAAGTGCGCTGCAGAATCCTTGATGGAGTTGGCTACTGGAGTGATTGGAGTAGACCTGAATATACAGTTGTGAAGGATATCAAAGGTAAGTTTAATACCATATTTTTTACTATTTTTACCCTTTACGCTCAAATGCATGTAAACAACTAGTTATTCTACTTCTTAAATACAATTTTTTTCAGCTCCATTGAGAGGACCTGAATTTTGGAGAACTGTTAATGACGATCCAGTAAGGAAGCAGAAAAATGTGACTCTGTTTTGGAAGGTAAATGAATGATGTCAGAGTTGATAGAGAGGGAGAATGAAATATTAAAAACCCAAATCACATTTTTGTGTTATGATTATGATGTTGTGTCCATAGTATGATTGTTGTGGATTTTGCAGGGTGGAAATATATTTGGTTCAAACAATACATATATGGTTCAAAGATCATTATTGTTAGCAAAACCACTAAACCTAAGAGTGCAATCCAGATTGCAGGGCGGGGGGAGGAGCATTGAGGTGGCTGGGGACAGCATGGTGAAAGCATCACTGTGCCTTTTCCAAAGAGGCTTTGCGCGGTGCAGAAAGGAGGGTAATTTGAAAACTCTCCTGCTGCCCAAATTGCCCCATAGCCCAAGCAGGCTTATACAATACAAAAGTGTGGTGTAAGTGTGCTCCCTTCACCCATGTTTGCTCCCTCTGCTGACATGTGTACCTCATATGCTGGTGAATGTTTATGTTTATTAGATTTATTAGGAGATCTAAGTAGTTGAATTATAAAGCTATAAAAGTTATGACAACGGTTATAGGAAATACAATTTAACTAGCAAATACATTTTGCATTCTTACTGATAAAGATAGATAACCGTTAAAAATTTAAAAAACAACAACCCTGAAATTGTCTAATATATGCTGATTCTTTTTTCCTTTGCAGCCACTGTTGACGAATCTTGCCTTGTGTAGTGTGCTTGAGTATGTGATAGAGCATACTACTTCAGAAAATATCACCTGGTCTGATTATGTAGAAAATGACACGACTTATACATTTCTATGGTCAGAGGATGTTCACACCATTAAAGTTATTGCTGTAAATTCAATTGGAGCTTCTTCTGTGAATTTCATTATAACCCTCTCACAACAAATGAATGCAGGTAAAAGCAACATATAAGTATGCCTCTCAGGCTTAATTTTATTGATGTAAGGCAATCAGTATGCCAAGTGAATTAGCTTACAGTGCTGGAAATCTGTGGGTGATTGGTCAATGATATGTTAGATTATGGCCTTTTCTTTACAAGTCACAACATTTTCAGGCTGTAAAGAAACCATTTCCTCCATGGAGTTCTGCACGGTTTTCCTTCCTTTGGTTTTGGAAATGTTTCCAAAAGAGTTTTTCTCTGTTATTTGTGAAACCTTTTTACATCATTTTTTCTGCTGAAACATTTCTGAGCTGGCTTTCCTTCCAGTATAGTCATATTTAAAACATTTTATCTTTCCCACTAGCTGTTTTCCATGTTTCTATGCCGTTTTCCCCTTGACATCCTTTCTTCACATCCCTCATCTCACTCCTTTCTCCCTCACCTTTATTTTTGCCATTTTGTTGGTGGTTTTTTTGTTGTTGTTTTGGTTGAATCAATGAAGCATTGATTCAGTGGAACTACAGAGAATCAAAGCAATGAATTTATGAAGCATTATTTCAATTAATAAGCAAAATTAAATTAAGAAACCTTTACAACAGCCATGAAGTATTTTTCAGGAGGTGATTGTGGACAAACATTATGGTAAAAGAAGGTGGGGTTTGAAAACGTTCTGGAAACTTTCTGTGTGACTTATATGGAAAAGGCCAGTATAAGGTATGAACATAGATAAGAACTTCCTGAGAGCTTCGCTTCCATCTGGCACAATTTCCTGTATCTTTTCACTGACCCTTGCTTAGCTGAATTCACATGATTGCTTCTCACCTCCCCTGACTCCATTCTTACTGTCTCCTTTTGATCTCTACTCTTAGCTGTGTTCATGCAACTCTTACTTTCTTTTGTTGATGGGCTATGTTGCGCAAGAGGGTGAGGGAAGGAAGGGTGGGTGGTATGGATGCAGGAGTTTATTATACTAACTATCCTACCTAGAGAAACAATAGCAAATCTTAATGGGGAAAAACTCACATGAAATTGCTAAACAATGCCCCATTCTGCACAGCACAAATAAAATGTGTTCAGGAAGGGAGAAAAAGCAAAATGTTTAGAAAATATTTTATTTGTGCTCAAAATTGGTTATTCAGAAAATGCTCAACTAGTGATTTTTTCTGAAGCCATATTTAAAACTTTGCCTGCTTCCTGTGTGGAGGGCAGGAAACATTTTATTTTTCCCGCCCGAAATGAAAAAACTGTCACTTTATGTAAAGCTGTCGCACCTGCCATTTTCTGCTGCTTCAGTTTGATTCTCCATGCCACCAGCCTTTTGCTGATTCTTTTCCACAGACATTTCCTCTGCTGGCATCTTCCTTGGGCACCATTTCAGTGGATGGAGAGTACATGAACAAACTCAGTCATGCCTGCTGATTATGGCAACCTGTCATTTGCCCCCTTCTTTATTTTCAGTAAGGTATCTTCAAAACTACAAATACTCCATATGAGAATCCATGCTGATTCCATGATGATTCTCATACTGAGGCTTCAAAGCTTTGAAGATACTTCATCAAAAATAAAAATAGGGGAAAATGACATGTTGCCATAATCAGCAGGCACAACTGAGTTCATTAGTGTACTTCAATATAGTACTGAAATATTGCCCCACCATGATGCCAGCAGAAGAAATGTCTGTGGGAGAGAATAAAAAAATGGTGGGCAGCACAAAGAATCAAACTGAAATGGCAGAAAATGGCATACAAATGAACCATTTTCTCAAAAATGCTTAATTTTTCTGCACTATGCAGTTGAAAAAACCAAAAGTTCTTTTAAAAATGTTTTCCAAATGTTTTAAATGGTCTGCGTGGAAAGGGCCAGTATGAAACAGGCTGAACTGTACTGGACTTACAAAAATAAATGTGAAAGGCTCCACACAGAGGCGTAGCTGGGCCAAACTGCACCCGATGCGCAGTCTATATTCCCCCCTATAGCCCCCCTGCAGCGCCCTCCCACGGCGCCCCCCTTCCCACACTTACCTTAGTTCTTTTCCTTTTCCTAGAACCTTTTCAGGCTGAAAAAAAGGCCTATTCACAGTTCAGGCTTTAAGAAGGCCTGATGGGAACTATACTTCCCAGGAGACCTTGTGAGGCCCAAGGTCTCCTGGGAACTGTAGTTCCTCAGGCCATTGTTTACCTTCTTCTTGTGATTTAATTCACCAAGAACTAAATAATAATAAAATAGAAATTTTAAATCATACCTGACGTTTGTTTGCAAGTGATGCGATTAGTTCGCGGTAGGATCTAATGCCTCTCATAGAAACTTCATGATCTCTTTTTGTTTTTGTCAGTCAACATTGTGAAATCTGTTAGTGCCTATCCAATAAACAGCAGCTGTGTAATTGTGTCCTGGATACTTTCACCTGCAATATATGTTGTTACATCTTTTGTAATTGAATGGACCAACCTAAATGAAGAAGAACAAATGAAATGGATAATGGTTCCTCCATATATTAGGAAATGTCATATTTATGGTGAGTTTGTCTATGGTTGTTTTATGGTTCTGATGTGTTTCAGCAGTTCTTAATACTGTAGTTGTTGATACTTCAAGAACTACTAGACCATTGACAAAACTGAAATGATAGTTCCTGAACAAGGCTGAGACAGGCATACCTTTTATTAAAATTTGTTTATTCCTCAGATTTTAAAAATGAGCTCAGAATGGGAATAGTGGCTAGTTTTACAAAAAACACAAGTTGCCTATCTGTTCCTGAGTAACAGATTCTGGGATCAGGTTGTTGTGGGTTTTTCGGGCTGTGTGACTGTGGTCTGGTAGAACTTGTTCCTAACGTTCCACCTGCATCTGTGGCTGGCATCTTCAGTGGTGTATCATGGAGAGAAGTCTGTTACACACCGTGTCCAGATCCTCTGTTATTTTGTATTCATCTTCTTCATTTCATACATAAAGGTCTCTTTTCTACAATAAGAAACTGAAACAGCGTTTTTCTGTTCTAGATAATTTCATTCTAATTGAGAAATATCGCTTTAGTGTGAACCCAGTACTTCTTGAAGGAGTTGCTAAGTCCACAATGACAGAAGGTTTTTCCAAAGGTAACCTATTCAGGGCATTTTTAATATATTGCTTCATTAATTGAAATATAATTTCTTCATTACAGAAAAAAATCCATTCAACTTAATTATTTTTTCCAAAATATTTAATAAAGGTACATATCTTGTAACTGTGAAGAAAATCATGTTATGTTATTCATATTTCCAATATCTATAATATACAGTGGGAACCTATAAGATTCACAAGGAGGGGGTCCCTTCTTCCTCCCATCATGGGATCACCCGCAACTCCTCAGAGCCAACAACAACTATTAGCTTATGCTCCTCATGGGAAACTCAAAGGGAGGGGAATTGTCACTTGCTTTCCCGTAACCCCTGGAACGCCATGCCACACCCCCGCACTGGTGAGTGCCTGGTGCATCACGTCCCCCTGTCCCCTTGGTGCTACGCCATTGCCTTCCATCCAGTGCTTTTCCCACTCTGCCTACTCATCTATCCTGCATTGGCTGGATCTGCTAATCACTGTTCTGCCTGCCCTCTCTCTACTGTTATTGCTATGTCCTCCTCCCTACCAGCTGGAGAGGTGGCAGTGGCAGGGCTGCCATTGGTATTGGGATTGGGGTGACTACTCCTTCACTCCTCTGCACGTATGCAGACAACATTCCTGTCTTTTGATGGGGATTTAAACCTTCTCCCTCCATTAGTTGTAAGTTTTCAGATGTTTAGATTAATTTTATTACAGCTATTAAAAATGCAAGCTTCTATATTAGTATTACTTGAGGGAATTCTGTGTCTCTCCAACCTATTCAAGCCATTCAAGAGAACTCGGGTGTTTCAGAACACATCAAGCTGTGCTCTGTTTTGAATTGAATCTTATTACAAACCCTAAATAGAATGTTATTTAAAAGATGTTCAGATTCCCATTCTTGAGTTTTATTCTTTGAATGGGATGGGATCATGACTTACAAACTGAAAAGTAGAACCTTTACTTGCTTATTAGCCTTGGTATAGTAGCTGCCTGGGTTAGTAAGACTAGTGGATAACCATGACAATTATTTTTGATGTGATATCATCCTGTATGAACTGCTACCCCAATTAAAGTGGGAAACACACTCATGTTTATTTATGAATACAGAATTTATTAAACTCACTGATACTTGCTTCTAAGTAAAGGCAGCAGGATGACTAATTTCACAAGTGAGCTAAACTTGTACTCTTGCTATATATAAAATGCTTTTTAATTTGGGGAGATAGCAGTTCAGGGTGTGGCAGGTCAGTTGTAAACTGAAGTGAAAGTTGCTTACTTTCCAACTTGCTTACTTGCTTACTTAAGGATAAAACCTATTAAACTTACTTAAGTATAAAACCTATTAAACTCAGTAGAACATAGTGTCGGATAAATCTTTTTAAAATTATTCAGCCTATATTTAACTAATTCAGATTTTCTGTGTTGGAATACTTGTTTATAACTACTTAAACTGTTGACTCTGATTTTAAGGTGGGATTGAGAAACAGAATTACGTGAACTTCTATGTGATTCTTCCGCTAGTAATTTTGTGCTTAGTTTTCCTGTTTGGAGCTCTTCTGGTCTTGCAGCAAAGGTAAAGCTTTCTTATATGTGTTGCCAAGTGGATAATGTTTTTGAACTTAAATACAAGTATCTATAAGATTATTCTTATAAGTGTGAGCCCAGCAAGTCTGCCATTTAGTTGGCCTAAGAGAGGTCTGCATATGGCACTTCTCAGAGCAGGGAGCTAAACATGCAGCATAGAAGTACCTTCAACAAATAATTTCAGTTTCCAGTAAAACCATGACCCAGCAACTACCTAACCATTGCAAAAGTAATTTTGAACTTTTCATATTTTATATTTATATAGCATTCTGACTGCCAGATTGTAAAACAAATTTATTTTTAAGTACCTGTACTTGTAATTCAGGGTAGTGCCATGGAGCAGGATGAGAGAAAATTTACAATGAGGAGAGCTACACTCGTCTCATCTTTTTAACAGGGTAGTTTACGTGATCCGGGAGCCCTGGAAAAAAAGTCAAGAATGACTTCCCACAACCCTTTGCCTACTGATTTATGTATTTACTTCATTTGTATCCCACCTTTCTTCCCAATGAGGGCCAAAAGTATTTTTCATTGATATTCTCCCCTCCATTTTATCTTCACAACAATTCTGAGAGGTAGGTTACGCTGACAGTGGATGACTGGCTGAAGCAAGTTTCCATGGCAAAGAAGGGATTTGAACTTGGGACCTAGTCTGATATTTTAACCACTAAAAATTTTAACCACTAAAAAACACTCAGGATTGTTATAAGGATAAAAATGGAGGCGGAGAGAAAGTTGGAAATTACTCTGGGTCCTCATAAGGGAACTCCCAGAGCTGATTGCTGGGCCCAGCCAGTGAGTGTAGTGCTTAATTCTGAATCATTCTTGCAAAGTATCTTCACAGTTTAAGATTGAAAATGGATACAGATTCTTTTAAAATCCCTTACTCTATACACAGTGAAGAAGCATTTCCATGTGTCTATGTAAGGGGGGGGGGGTGCATTCTACTTTCCTGTGGGCACTTAAACACCCATTTGTTAGAGTAATGGCAGGAGAACTTAGTATTTGGCATGAACACAAGATCCCTTTCCCTGGCACTTATTCCTCTAACCCCCAACAGACAGTACTTGTCTTTACCCAACTTAAGAGACAAATACAGATTTGGAAGTTTTTGGAGCAAAAACTTTTTAGCCAGTCAGGTATTAGTAGCAAGGGTAGTGCTAGTTGTTTCTCCCTCCTCTGTACCCATGGCTCACTTTGGTACAACACTACACTCTGTCCAGTGTTTTAACAGTGTGCATATAGGAGACATTTTTATATTTTTCTAAAAGGGGGAGGACAAAAATCTCCCACATGATTCTGTACTTTTTTCTTTCTTAAATTTATCCTAGACCACCCTAAAGCATCTGCAAATAAATAGGATGCTGGATTTGAAAAACAAGAAACTTCTTGAAGTACAGAGAACCAATAGTCTTGAAGTAATTGAACTATGCATAATACATAAATTGCAAGAGACTAGTCTTAAAATACTGTTACAGAAGAGTGTTTTTAGGAACTTATCATGTATTTATTTATTTAGTAGGTTCCTTTCTCCACTGCCTCTTGAGGAAAGGCTCAGTTTGAACTGGACTGCTCAAGGGCTCAGTTTGGACTGGAATAATAACCTGCAATTTTACTTGCTGAGAAAATCCTGTTATGCTTTCTAGCAAAATTAACTTTAGAGTCTTTAGATGTCCTTTTAAATAGATATGGATATGATGACTCAGTTAGGAATTCCATTGGTCCTGGTAGTAGGAGAGCTTAATCATTTTCCAATATGGGCATTAACATCTACAGCTAAAATTAACAAGCCTCATGAGTACTATTCGGTAACCCTAACCAATAAGGCTGAAGATGAATTATCTCACTGTTTCTCTTGGAATTTTCTCCGGAGTATGTGAAGTGCCTGTGAATGTCTTTGTGAAGGATCTATTTAAGGTTTTACATGACTCCCCTTAACCCACCTAACATACAGCCCTAAGCAGAGGTACACCCTTCAGATACCATTGATTTCATTACTATAGAAGGGTGTAATTCTGCTCAGGAAGTCACTGTTAATGTTTGGGTGATGGACTGCAAGGAAAAGAGTAATTTTAAACTGCAGTTCTGTCCAAGAAAAGAATTTTTTACCTTCAGTGTGGTGCAGGAAGCCTAGGAACAGGAGGAGCCACCTGATTAGCTGTGGCCTCTTACACTCTGATTGGGCAAGTAACAGTAAGGAGGGGGGATGAGATTATCTCCCATGTGAATACAATCTGAAAGGCTTTTGGTCTGAATCACTGCAGCTGATTGCCTTAGCTGAATGAAAACTAAACATCTCAGAGGAGATAGTTCAGTCAAACTGTGTGACAGGAACTATTGTGAGCAGCCTGAGTGCTGGGAGAAAGCAATTATACTCTGACCAAGTATACTGGTGGGTGAGGTTTATAGGAGGGCCAAGTGAAGATCATATAAACCAGGATAGGAATATCTTCTAGGTAGAAAAGTATTCCAGTACAACATTGGGTTTGGGGTATAGGGATTTGCTTTACGTTTACCTCAGTGGAGAGTTTACGTTTTATTTTTGAGGGTTTGTCTTATGATAGAGCTGAATGACTGTACTATGGATAAGTACCTAGCATATGTGTGTAGAAACCATAAGCCAGTAGCATTTAAGATAAAGGAACTGTACAACTCAATAACATCTATGAAATCAACATCTAAGCTGAACTATAACTGAGTAATCTTAAGTGCTATGCTAATGAAATCAAAAACTCTTAACCTCTGTGCCAAGCTCTTGTGTAATTAGTGTGTTTGTGTATTCATCTTGTCTCCTGCCATATTTGTTCATCCACCCATCTCCAAGTTAATATCTCTCCCTTTACCATCTCCTCTGTCTGTTAAATAAATCTGAGTTACTGTTTATTTTAGAGTGACTAATGAGGGGAGTTCCTGGAAAGGAATAAAAAGTCAGCAGGCATCCCTCACCTTCTGAGAAGTATAGCAGGGCTGAGGGAAGTGCTTCTTGTTACCAAACGCTACCATTCTGAAGCAGCTCAGCCCCAGAAGGGAAAAAAGGCAGGAATATCTGACAAGCTTGGTCAGTGAGTGGTTTCCCAGCCTGAAGAACTATAGAGGTGAAGGGGTGCCATCACAGCTTGATTAAATTATATTTGTGGTCTACATGGCAGAAGTGTATTATGATGTATTATGAGAACCACAATAGCAATCTAATACTGTATAAGCCATAAAGCAGCTGTGATGAGCTTTTATACAACTTATTCAAATTCAGCATTGTGGGAGGGGTTTTAAAATGTAGCTATGTTGATCTTAAAATTGCTGAAGTTTTCCTCAAAAAAAATGAACCTTACTTTTAATGTGACAGGGTTAAATAAAAGTTGATTTCTGTTAAAGAAATATGTCTTTCCAGCTATAATAATAATATTCACTTATGAGACAAATAGAAACATTTTTGACATTTCAGAATGAAGACGCTATTCTGGGATGATGTTCCAAACCCCAAAAATTGTTCATGGGCACAATCTGTAAATTTCCAAAAGGTACGAACTCCCATCTTGATTTATTCCTTTTATGATTTTTATGTTTTATGTCTAAATTCAATTTTAAAACAATTAATTTGCTAACTGGAAAAAACTATAATGAATTCTTATCTTACCATAAATAATTGGTTGAGGGTTTGAAGTCCTTAGCCAATCGCCATGCAGGATGGATACCCACCCAAGTCCTATGCATCCTGCATGCCCATTGGCCCATGCCTCACCCAACCTTTCTCAAACCTACCTGCCCCAACACCAACATCACCCTCAAACTTTCCCCACCTTTGGGAATCTGTGATGCTCTGTAAAGCCAGTGGGTTGGATCCAGAAATGCTCAAATGGGAAAAGAAATCTCTTAGCAAAGTTTCACTTGCAGAGGGAATTATACAATACTTTGATAAATATCTCTCACTTCCATCCCAGTTTCCTCATAAACTCTATTACATACAACACAGATTCTTGTGCAGTAATAGCCTCTTTTAATACTAATTTTATTATTTATTCATTTTACAAATTTAAATTTGATATGAGTTTGTGATGGTATAATATGCATACCAATAAAGGTTATTATTATTTAATTTTGTTTCCTATCAAGCTGCCAGTTCTTTAGCTGGTTGTTGTTGCTATAAAAGCTTGAGCATAAGCTGCTCCTTTGGACTTTTTCTTGCATTTCCATTTGTACATCTTTGCTAAGAGATTTCTTTGTGCTGGATCCAAGTCAATATCTGTTACTACATGGGTGGGATTATGCCATGGGCTGCACAAATTCACATACAAGACAAATTCCCAGTCCCAGGTCATTTGTGGGCTGTTCCAATGAACACAGAGGTCTTCTTCAGTGACCTCTTCTTTATCGGAGTAGCCAACTACTTGGGACTTCCTCTGATTTCAATTTAATAGAGAAGGTCACAGTGGTGCCCTGGAATACACTCAGGACTATGGATCTTGATGAGTGCATTCAATCTTTCAGATCTAGTTTTATTTCAATAGAATTTTGGTGCAGTTTTGGATTAATTGCAGTTTGATCTTTGGATACCACAAACCCATGCTGCTGCTGCAGCTTAAATTAAGGTTTCCTTATTTTTACAGTGTATACTATTAGATAACTTGGCCACCGCTATTATAAATACCAAGTTAAAGATTTGATTATTTGCCCAGAAAAGCTACTAAATAATGGAAGAAATATATGAAAATATTTAAACTCTTTTCTTAGTTTACATTCCCAGTACATTTTTATTTTCTCATCTTTTTAATTTTATTTCATTTCATTTGAACAGAGAGTGGACATTCTGTGAAGTCTGATCATGGTCACTGCCCGCTGAACCATTGTGACAGCACCCAGACTTCCTATACAGAGTTGTTAGAAGAATTATGCATTTGTATTCAGAAGAGAGGAATTATTTACATATCATTTATCTGTTTACTTGTTCATACATGCTAGTGCTGGAAATAATTTTATCCAAAAATTATATTAAAGGTGTACAATTCTGAGACCATTTTCCATATTTCAGAAAAGATAGAATGCTGTTTGTAAGAGGACATGAGGTGGAAGTAAAGAAGACAGAGTTTGCCATCATTCATTCAGCCACCCTCAGGAATGTTCTGTTTTTTATGAATTTTAGTTGAAATGCCTTGCAGTAATAGGACAGGGCAGGTTACAAGTCGAGCAGGAATGGATCCATTGATAATGGGTGTCATGAGATAGCTTGGAATTGGCCTGAATTTGCATGTAAGCCCTATAGTTTCCAACCCTGATTATAACAGCTGAGCATGCCATAATTTCAAGTGCTATGCTAAGGAGACTTTTTTTTTAATAAGCCCATTGATTTCACTGGACTTAGAAGGGTGTAACTCTCCTTAGAGTTGCACTAAAAATGCCCTAAAAGGAAAATTATCTTTTAATATCTATTTTAAATTCTACAGCATTTTTCTGGTTTCCATTTGTTTGTAATTTTTTTCTATTTATTTTGCCAACTGAACAGCTACCTTGCTGCTGCTCTATTGGTAGAGAGTGTTTATTATTTAGAACATAATGGATTAACTTCTACAAACAATCACTTCAAAATGAAGAATAATAGAAGAACAGCCTTTTATTATTCGAATAATGTCTCAGATAAACTGTGTCCTAAACAGTGAGAAAGCATGTATTGCAGCTTGAAATCACTACATCTCAAGGAGCTGATTATTATCAACAAGAAATTGCTATTAAGTTCAATACTGCCACCCAAACTCAATGTCAGGTCCTGAAATGTCTACTATCTCTGGGACTGAATCTTCAAGATAGAAAGAAAATATGAAGTTCGTTAGAACAACAGTGCCATCCTAAAAAGAAGGCTCAATGGCCTTAAATGGGTATAACTCTGCTTAGGATGGCGATGTAAGACTTCCAGATCAAAGACCCATAAACAGTGCACATCTATTATGTTCTACACAATCTGCACACACACACACATATATTAGAATATATTCCTTAAAAATAAAAGCTTTCTGATACCTCTATTTAGACTATGCCTATGTTTCCTTGTGAGCCAAATGAAAGCTATTCATTACTCATCAGTGCTGACTTTAATGCAAAGAAATATGCAAAACTGGCCACATATCTGTTTTGCTCATCAGAGATGTTTAAATATCCAAATTGTCAATATAAATGTTTAAATTGTTTCTGAAATGAAAATAACTATTAAACCATTGTTTCCCTAGCTTCTAACTAGTCCATTTCTAACTATAATAATTTCTCTTTCATCTTTAAACTTGTTCTATGACAACAACATGTAGCCATCAATTCCATGTAGAGGATAAAAATCTGAAGTCAGCCTGGTCTGTGCCCATGTCTGTTCTCTGCATGGGGGAGAGACCTGTGAATTTAGATATTAATCATTTTTGAGTAAAATTCTGTCAATGGAAAGGACTCAAGAGAACCTGTTTTTCTCCCTGTTATACATACATAAATGTGATTTTTTCCCCCTCATAGGTGGTTTTCATTAGTTCTTGGCCCCACACTGCTTTGTTTTTTTTCCTGACTTCTATGTGTTTTTAAGCCTATGGAATTTACTTTCGTTTTCCTGCTGTTTTTCTCAATTCTGGTGGGGGAGTATTTTAACCTTAATCTTTTTCCAAACTAATTTGGAGTCCTCTTTACTCTCCTGAGTAATGCTTCAGGGTTTTTTTTTCTGCCCATTGAAGCCCAACAACATTTACCTCCCATCATCAAACTTCCACCCTTATTTCATTTTTAAAAAAATTCAAAGCAATATTGATAGGGAAATATAAGAATACGCCTGCCCATCTTTTTTATATTGGTGTTGAATGTTACCACAACCACTTTCCTAAACAAGCAAGAAACAATTTAATTTTAAAAAGAGATCATTAATACATGTTTGCAATTGCAGATGAATGTTTTTTTTTAACATTGAATGCTTATACCAATATAAGAATGCTTATATCAATAAATGACATGTTCTCCAAATCCATCGTCCTGCCCTAGCAACAGAATTTTCTTCTTTAAAACAGATAGAAAAGAGGTCTCTTTATGGGACATGCTGGCTCGTTACTCATAGAACACTTACCTTGGGCCTTTTAGCTGCACAGTGGGGCTGGAGTGTGCTCGCCTTGCATTTCTCTGAGCCAGCCTCAATGGACCTCTGTTTCCTGGTTCTCTTAACTCCGCCCCTGTTAAAGGGACAGATCTCATAACAGGCAGTTATCTGAATACTGAGCTTATATTCTCTCCCATCCCCTCCACAAATTCACTCTTTCCACCCTCCCATTATCCCAGCCTCTCTCTTGCTCTGCCACAGGAGACAGCCTTGTTTTGAAAAAGAGGCTTGTCTGGAAAAAAGTTTTTAAAAGCCCTCCTGATCATCAAGGGGGGCAGAAGCAGAGTGGGGCAGATGGGGTGGAGCCAGAAACTGATAAAACACAAGCCTCTAGCTGAGGCCAAGGTTAAATAAACCAGTACCAAGGATTCCTCCTGTTCAAAGCTTTATTCTTTCCAAACCACCGTTTTGGGGAACTGTCCTTTAGGTAGCAAGCAAGCAGGAGAATTCAAAGCCCTATTGTCTGCAAGTATTAGTTATAGTTTCTACAATTGTGGCCACCCACTCCACCTGTCCTTTGGCTATTGGCTAAGCCAAACTGCCCATCATGTTACCAATCCTTCTCCCCAGTTTGTACCTACTTGTTAGTATACTTCAGCATACACTCTGTCTCTTCACCCACTGGCTGGACCGCTCCAGACACCCCCCCCCTTTTGCTCACTTTTACCTTTTCCCATATTTAAGCATGCTCTTATGTCATACCTACCCTGCCCCATACCAGGATCTGGTTGCCATATCAACCAAGCCTGTCTTTGCCTTTATCAGTGTCTTTCTGGGCAGCAGCTTTCTCTTATTTATATCAACTTTATTCCACATTCCAATGTATTCATTGTCTCAGGCAAGGCCAATCCGTGTGTCTTTCCAAAAAGTCCTTTTTAATTTCTCTAACTAATATATGATGTTTTGGGTGCTGAGTGGTTTCCGGGCTGTATGGCCGTGTTCTAGCAGCATTCTCTCCTGACGTTTCGCCTGCATCTGTGGCTGGCATCTTCAGAGGATCTGATGTTGGGAAAGCAAGTGGAGTATATATCTGTTGGAGTGTCCAGGGTGGGTGGAGAAACCTTGTCTGTGAGTAACAAAGAAGGCAACCAGGTCAATAGTTGAGGGCATCTGAATAGAAGTATCCTGGCCTTTGTTTCTTTTGTCTATGGTCATCCTGTGTTTGTGTGGAGCTGGTTAGACACTGTCTTGACTCTAGTATTTTTCAACACTGGCAGCCAAGTTCTGTTCATTTTCATAGTTTCTTCCTTCCTGTTAAAATTGTCCATGTGCTTATGGATTTCAATTGCTTCTCTGTGTAGTCTGACGTAGTGGCTTTCAGAGTGGTCCAGAATTTCTGTTTTTTCAAATAATATTCTATGTCCAGGTTGGTTTATCATGTGTTCTGCTATTGCTGATTTTTCTGGCTGAAATAGTCTGCAGTGCCTTTCGTGTTCTTTGATACGTGTCTGTGCGCTGCGTTTGGTGGTTCCTATGTAGACTTGTCCACAGCTGCATGGTATGCGATAGACTCCTGCAGTAGCTAAAGGATCCCTCTTATCCTTTGCTGAACGTAGCATCTGTTGAATTTTCTTAGTGGGTCTGTAGATTGTTTGTAGGTTGTGCTTCTTCATCAGTTTTCCTATGCGATCAGTGGTTCCCTTGATGTATGGTAAGAACACCTTCCCTCTAGATGGCTCTTTATCTTTGTTCATGTGGCTTGTTCTTGGTCTTGCAGCCCTTCTGATTTCTGTATTAGAGTAACCATTAGCCTGTAGAGCCCTGTTAAAATGTCTTTATAAGAAACAATAGTCCTAATAGATTTCTTCTCACCGCCTTCTTGCAACCACCAAAAATATCCTCTGAAATGTTCCTGGGGGTGGGGGGTCCCAAAGCAGGATTTGAAGGGTATTTGGGGCTGCTTCCGGAGGAGAAGGCAGGAGAATAGTACTCTGTGGGCAGAAATCCTTGTGTTCACAAAGTGCTTTTTTCCAAGCCAACATATTTTCCTGGTGTACCATGGATGTTAAGGCCTAGGTCATGTCACTGGTAAGCCTTCGCCATTCCACACTGAATGGCTTTTGAATGGTCTTTGAGTATTTACAGTCACTTGTTAATTTGCTAATTTAAAATGCTACTGTAATTTCTATTTCCTATTCTCTTTTCAAGGAGGCCATCTATGTACTTCCTCTATTATTAATGAAGATGAGATGAGAAGTGCTCATTCAATGTTTCCTTTTTACTCAGGTGTTCTCTTTTTTTTTTTGCAAATCAAAGATTGGATAATATTATAAAAACTGCTACGATTACCTTTTCCATTGAAATGTGTGAAAAAATACTGAATATGTTCATTCTAATTCCTGTGCCTCTTTATCATGTATATGCTCATTAATTAAAATAAAGCAAACAAGTTTATGATATATGAATGGAGTATAGTAATTGGCTTTTCTCCCCCAATATGACTAAATTCTGAAGTACAAAATTAAGCATAATAAAATGGAGGCCAAGTGTCCAGGTGTTTCCTTTTTCCGATCCTTATTTTCTATTTGTTACAAGTCATAAATTGATACATGAGCATTAAAATGTGTCTTGTCTTTTAGCCTGAAACCTTTGAGCATCTCTTTCTCAATCATCTTGAAGTACTTTCATTTGGTCCTCTACTTCTGGAGCCAGAAATAGTGTTGGAAGATATCACTATTCATAAAGCAATGAAAAATGAAGACAAACAAGACTTGCTAGCTGTTGACTCTCTGTTTGCAACCATTCAAGACTTTGAGCATGACTCAGCTTGCTCTAGTGGCAATTTCAATAGTGATAGTCCCCTTGTTGCTGAAAGCAGTGAAGGGGCTGCAGGACAATCTAATGTAAAATATGCAACTATTATAAGTAACTCTTTGTCAAGTGGGCTTTTTGAGCCATCAACAAATCTAGACAGTTCTTTTGAAACTTGTTTTCTAGGCCATGATTCTTTAGTCCCAGCTTCTTTTTCTACCAGTTCTTGGGCAATGGGAAGTGAAGCATTACTGATATTACCTGATGGCCATTTAGACCCACTCAGAAAAATGGCATCTGTATCTGCTGCTTCATCTGAAGGCTTCTCAGAACCTTCAGACCAGGATAAAAGTTTCACTAAGGAACACAGTCTACAGAGGAGCATGTTTTACTTAGGAATGAGTTCAATTGACAGAAGTGAAAATGACATATTTTTAACAGAAAATTCAAATGTGATGTGTCACTTTCACACCAATGCTCTTTTCAGGCGGATGATGTTTTCCCAGGATACATGCTCTGATCTAAATCCTTTCATCAGCAAATGTGAAACCTCTGTTCAGACCTTTATACCATATATGCCACAGTTTCAGACACTGACAGTTAAACTACATGAGACAGCTAGTAGCAAAACATAATCACAGAGCTACCTTACTTTTAGTAAAGTCCAGTGGGTGGGATGGTAAAGTCCAGTGGGTGGGATCCAAAAGCAGCCTTCCCACCTGTGGAAGGTGACTTTTCTATCGAGCTCAGATGTTCAGGGGATTCCTTATCAGTCTTCTACCACAGCATGGCCAATTGGCCATGCTGACAGAGGCTGATGGGAATTGTAGTTCCTGAACATCTGGAGAGCCGCAGGTTCCCTACCCCTGTGCTAATGGAATGGCTGTTTAGTGTGAGGTATACACCTGAAATGTTGAGTAGCCAGAGTGGAAACTAACCCCAATATGTGTTTGTGCCAGAAGTTGTCCAGCATCTTATGCAAGTAGAAATAACTGCAAATTCTTGTATAAGATATTGTGCAAATGTTAGTAGAGTCACACTAGTGACTATTTTTCTTACTCTCGTGGTTTTTTGATGCATCCCAATGTGTTTTTCTGGCTAAACCCCCCCCCCTCCCATTGGAAGGTACTTTGCACAAGTAAACCTGTTACTCATTGTCCAGATGTCACACATTCTCAAGGGCAACAACCAAACCAAAATGTGATTACTCCATCCATTAATGCTACAGTGACCTTTGTATGAAATGTGGCTAAATGAAAGTAATTGCATCTTTTGGATATTGTCTATGGTGTTACTAATTTGATAAACAGCAAACTCCCTCCCAATGTCACAAATATGACTTAACATCCTTAGCTTTTAATTTTTTAAGTTAAAATGTTTACATTTCTGCAGTGTCTGTACTCATCCCTGCTATGCAAAAAAGTACAGAAGAGCACATTCAGTCACATTTAAATCAGTAAAGATTATCCCACCTCTTCCCTTCCCACCATATTATTATTATTACTACTACTATTAATACCACTACTATTATTACTGCTATTTTTGAATACCAAAAGTGCTTTGGTCCATAGTAAATTTGCACTGATAAAAACCTATATAAACTTGTGTTCTACCCAGTTAGACAACCAGTCCATTTAGTTTAGCACTGTCTATTCAACATAAATGGTATGCAGGCAAAGTATGCATCCTAACTTCTGAGATATTAACCCTTTGAGTTAAATGGTCATAAATATTCATGTAACTTCTTATAAATACCATGAACAACATGTTATTTACTTGAAACCTGACCTACAAAACACCATTATTTTCAAGGGTATTGTCACAGGATTTTACAGTTAGCTTTAACACAGAGGGCAAACAAAATTGTGGGGGAAAACTTTCCACCACTGCCCCCCCCCATTTCACTCTCTTATGCTGGATTTAGCACTGTGCAGAATTTTGTCTAATCACTTCAACCTCAAGTTTATGCTGTGTAATGAATGAAGTTAGTCACTCAACATGAATATGTTTAGCAGCATCTTCTATAATGGTAAGAACCATACTGCATGGAGGTTCTTGTGTGAATATCACTTAGGCTGTTTCCACACAGCCAGGCTTGCGGGCTTGCATTGGCATGATTGATGCTAATGCAAGCCCTGGGGCATGATTGATGCCGATGCAAGCCCCTTCGCATGAACGGCCCCATAGGCTGCGTGGCTGGCGGAGCACGCTCCGCACAGTCGCGCAGCCCCCGAACAGCTGCCTACCTTTTCCCTGCCTTGCGTCGCTCTGAGTAGGTCAGGGGACATGCACCCTGGCCAGAGTGATGGCTGAAGCGACGGAGGCAAGGAGGTGTGTCCCCTTCCCTCCTCAGAATGAAGCAAGGCAGGGAAAAGGTAGGCAGATGTTCAAGAGCGCCATGGGAATATGCTGGCTTCCACCTACTGCTGTTCGCTCGGCAACAGGTGGCAACCAGTATATTCCAAAAAACTCACCCCCTGAGCGAGTTTTGGAAGCGGCGTCTTCGCGCCACTTCAGGGGAGCCAGGATGGCACTGCTGCGCCTCCTGTGCGAACAGTGCCCCAGGGATCGGGTTTTTTCCATCCCTGGGGCGCTGTTTTTCCCCTGTGTGGAAACAGCCAAAGAGTAACGCACATACCCACACATGCACTTTGATAGCGGTGATTATGCTTTGCACAAATGCAGAATTATTCACCAAGTGGTGACATGTTCTGAAAATCTAAAAGAATAATAACAACAATAACTGTGTACAGCAGTGCATACATACTGGTGTTTTCAGTCCCAAATAAAAAGTATGCCTGCTGCTATAATTTGAATAGAATATTAAATGTAATGCTACCTTTTCTGATCAATAAGTGACCTTTTAGGTTTTATTCCTGAGAATATGCATATGTAAAGAAGTGACAATCTCAAGAAAAGGAGATGTTAAAATATGCAAAATATTACAAAGCTTCTGTAAGGTCTTGACTGAAGAAAAATACAAGGAAATTAACAGCTGGTTGAAAGTACTGAAGTTTTCCCATTTTACAATGAAAAACATATATGTAGATTAATAACATTGAAAATATAATAAAATGTTTCTTAAGTAAACTATTAATTTAATATTTAATGGTGAAGTACCACTGCTCAAAATTCTCATTTTAAAAGAAATAATTAGCAGTGTAATTCTAAGCAGAGTTACATCATGACCTCATGAAGATTCCTTACACTGAACCAAATCATCATTCTAGGTTTATTGACTCAAATGCTATTTAAAAGAGTGAAAGTGTTTAGGATTGCACTGTAAATGTGATCAAATTTTAAAATGAAAAACAATTAGATTTTTTCATTTAATTCTAATCAAGCTGAACCCTGTGATCAAAAACAAGTAACCTCTTTTACTTGATAAACATCAAAATCAAAAGAAAAAAGCCTAATTAAAAACAAATACCGCTTTTATTCATACAGAGAATTTATTAGAAAATCTGAATATTTAAGGCTATAATTGTCTGCAAACATCAACATATATGTATACAGTTTGAATACCAATCACTTTTGAAAATTACTAAATTCCCACATCTAATAATTATGCATTGAGTTGATATATTATTTTAACAAATATAACACAAAATTTCAAAGCAATGCCAAAAACCTTGGAACAGCGCAAGCTATTATAAAATAGAATTTAAAAGGTAATTGACATTTTGAATTCTGAAACAATGTAATTTTTGGCACTTGTATGTGTCCATAAACATTCTGGGTTTCCACGCTATATTGATACTAAATATTTTTACAGGAGAGCTATATATTGTTGGGTGTTGTTTTATTGTTGGATTTTTATGCTAATTCTTATTGGGTTCCCTGTCTGGACAGGAAAATCCAGGAGCCAAATGGCTATAATGGCACACTATAAGCCTTATGTTTGCCCAGTACAGGCTTAAGCTAAGGCTGGTCATATGCTGTGTAGTAGACAGTATAGAAATTTAAATAGAATGAACCATAGAATGAAGTAACAATCAATTTGAAAATTTCATACCTATAGCCCTTATTTTCCCCTCAATGAGTGAGCTTTCAGGGGCTTAAACATGCCAATATCTCCTGTTATCTTTCTCCTCTTTAACTACTCTCAGTATTTCTCTCAATAATTTGCTCTCAGTATTCTTTTTTTCTAGATGAAGGTGCATGTAACCGAAATTGCTGAAAAAAACAAACCTATGTAATAACTGCTACAATAATAAAATAGGAAATGGAATCAATTTCACCTTTATTTGCCCAGTAACTAGATTTGTTTTATGTGTTGATATTTCATACTACTTATTACATGACAAAGCTTGTAGAAAAAGACCAAACCAAAACAGATATAAATACCCATTAAAATTTAAATCTTTGGCTATTTTAATTTTTTTCTTCCAGCTTAGCCTTATTTTTCAAAGTCAGCTCAAATCACAACAAAACACTCATTGCTACCAATCTAGAGAATACGTGTACCAAAAAATGCTTCTGGGGGTGTGTATTATCTCAGGCCAGTTGCATTGGTTGTGTAAACAGGAGAAGTAATTCTATAACAGCATGAACAGTTTTGGAAAATGCCTTGGATTTCCACCTTTCTCTACTCTGATCTTTTTATTAACACCTTGATTTTTCTCATTGCTGTGCATCTGAATTCTGAATGCCTTGCCTTAGTGATTTTTTTAAAAAAAGTTGCTTACCTAGCTGTGAATCTTTGAAATCCAGTTTAGGAGAATATAGTGCCCAAAGGATACCCATACTTCTAGAGAAAAATTATGGTGGTCTTGAAATGGATGCTGTTTGAATACTTGTTAATGCTTTAGTCATATTTTGTCTTTATTTAACAAATAAGACCTACATAGCTATTCCTTCAAAATGAACCATTGGATTACTATCCACAACCTGTTAGGTCTGTTCCCCAACTGTATCTGTGGTCCATTCTGCACAGCACAAATAAAATGTCTTGAGGACGTTAAAAGTAGCATTTTAATCCCAAAATGCCCTCAGGATGTTTTATTTGTGCCATTGGTGTAATGCCCATTGGGCAAGGTGGGCAGCTGCCCAGGGCATCACCTTGTGGGGGGCATCAAAATGCTGGATCCGTTTTTGGGTATTTTTAGTGGTTTTCCAATTTTGGCCTGCAGGGGACGCAGTTTTTAAGCTAGCAGCACCAAAATTTCAGCGTATTATCAGGAGACTGTCCTTATGCTACCCTCCAAGTTTGGTGAGGTTTGGGTCAGGGAGTTCAAAGTTATGGACTCCCAAAGGGGGTGCCCCTATCCCCCATTGTTTCCAATGGGAGCTAATAGGAGATGAGGGCTACAGTTTTGAGGGTCCATAACTTTGGCCCCCCTGAAGCAAACTGCACCAAACTTGGGGGCGATAGGGCAGTTCCTCTCTGGATGAGACCCTGAAAGTGTTTGAGATCGTGCATTCAGAATGTGTTTCAGCCTGTAATCTCCCCATTGATAATGGGGAGAAAACTATCGTAGAACAAAGATTCTTGGGCAAATTTCGTCAGGAAGTTCTTGCAGGGAGGGTGACATTCTTGGATGGATCACCAAAATTTCAGGGTATCATCTGGAGAAGATCGTCAGGGGCGATGGCACTCTTCAAGTGTTTGGTGCAGTTTGGTTCAGGGGGTCCAAAGTTATGGACCCTCAAAGGGTATCCCCCCCTTCTCCTTAGCAAAAGAATGTGGGATGGGGAAACCTCCTTTGAGGGTCCATAACTTTGGACCCCTAAACCAAACAAACTGCACCAAAACATGGGGGGGTCCCATCAGGGACACAGTTTACAGATGATACCCCTGAAATTTTGGTGCCAGCCTACATCCAAAAAATGCGCCCCCTTCAGGAACATCCCAGAAATTTCTGCCCAAGAATCTTTGTTCTGCATTGAGTTTTCTGTATTACTGTCAATGGGAGTTGCAGGCTGAGGGAGGGGGCACATTTCTGAATGCACAGTCTCAAAACTTTCAGGGTCTCATCAGGAGACTACGGGTTCTCGATGATACCCCCCAGGTTTGGTGAAGTTTGGTTCAGGGGGGCCAAAGTTATGAACCCTCAAAACTGTAGCCCCCATCTCCTATTAGCTCCCATTGGAAACAATGGGGGATGGGGCACCCCCTTTGGGAGTCCATAACTTTGCACTCCTTGAACCAAACCTCACCAAACTGGGGGAGTAGCATAAGGACAATCACCTGATGATATGCTGAAATTTTGGTGCTGATATGTCTAAAAATGCAGGCACCAATGTCCTGGTGCAAAAAAAATTGGTCGTGGTGGAGTGGCTGCCAATGGGGGGGGGGGCATCCAACTCAGGTTTTGCCCAGGGCTACAGTTTGCCCAGAGCTGCCTCGTTACGCCCCTGATTTGTGCTCAGGTTGTCTTATTTAAAAGTCACTAAAATGTGGACTTTTTCCCAGGAGTTGTCTTTAAGATGTCTCCTGCTTGGCTTTGGAATGCAGCCCAGGAGACATCTTATTTTTCCCACCTTTTACCACCTTTCTCCTGTTAGAGCACACTTCCATTTTTACAGCAGCTTGCATCCACCATTTTCTGCAACTTGAGAGGAAAAAAAAATAAGATGGCTCAGGGAGACTAGGTCTACCCAAAGCTTCTTCATGGGAGGTAGACCAGTCATCTGGGTGCCTGTGATTCTTTTATCTGAGCCACTGTAGCTACAAAATCCAGTGGCGTAGCCCCCATGGGGAAGGGGTGTGTGATGCCCTGGGCGGAGCCACAGCAGAGGCATGGCCAGGCCATGGAGGGGGCATGGTGGGGATATTTGGAGGGTGTTACAGGGCACGGGAGGGTGGTGCAGTGGCAGGGTCACCCATGCGCCCTGGGCGTAGTTTCCCCTCACTCCGCCATTGACAAAAACAAAACAAAAAAGGAAACAAAGACATCTGCATGAGATCACCAGGGAAAACAAATGTTATTCATGAACATTTTACAAGGAAATAGCAATTGGATGAGCAGCTAGCAGAAGAAACCTTTGTTGGAAACAAGTGCAGCAAATGGCAGCAGCAAGGAATCTCAAGCTGCAGAAAATGGAGGATGTGAGCGCTGTGAAAATGAAAGTAAATGCTTTAAAGGGGAAGGGGTGTGGAAGACGGGAGAAATAAAAAATGTCCACTGTGCAGACAATTCAGTTCTTTTAAAGACATCCTCAGGATGTCTTATTTGTGTTGTGCAGAATGGACCACTCTTCACAATGAGAATCAGGAGACCTAAGATTGCTTCTTAATAAAACCACTTTTTGTTGTTGTTGATGGTCTTATAGTGTAATTCCAAATGTTCTACCATTATTAGCCCATTGACATCAGTGTTTAGGATTAAACTATCAGTCCTGAGTTTTAACTGCAACCACCAACAAGAGATTATCTGCATTCCCAGTAGCTTGTTTCTTTATCTGTGAATCACTGTGTTATAGGCAGGTGAAGCAAACACACACCTCCTAGAATGGTGATTAAATCTCATCCATACCCAACTGACATTTCACTGTTGCACTTCATCACTATATTCAATTCTTGTAAGTGGCAACCCCAACATATTCCAGATCCACCATCTGCTACATTCTGTCTGAGCCCCCAATCTAATATTTAGTAATTATTGTAGCTAAAGTTAATGACAGTGATGATTGTGTAAGGCTTCACTTAAAGCTGCTCTTGGTAGTTTTTCAATCCTTATGTTCAACAAAATGTCCTTCTTTTAGTGGTTCTTTTAGACGATTGTGCAGACACAATCCTGGTGTTCAAATCGCCTGTGCAAGTGAGGAAAAAAGCCCCCAATTATAGTTACAATTCTGTTGACAAACTAGCTGAGGATAATTAGCAGGACTGGCAAATGAGCAGTCTAGATTAACATGAATGCTTTTTTTTTTACATTTAAGGAAATTATGTGCGCTATATGCCATCAAGTCACTTCCAGTTTATTGAGACCCTATGAATTAGTGATCTCCAGCACAGCCTATCATTGGCAGCCTTGCTCATAAAAGGCTGTGGCTACCTTTCTTGAGCCAATCTATCTCATGTGGGAATGGGGTCACAAAGAAATATAGCCAATTTGATCATGACAGTTTTGTTAATTATCTAAATCCACTTATCAAATAATATCCAGAAATCTGCACTGAGAACCAGGATTTTTTTTGAGTTACCAATAACTCTATCCTGAATCCTGTGGAAAATTTTGGTCATTAGGTTTTGTCCAAAGCCCTGATAACAAGGGCACCATGCAGTTATGTCCATGGTAAATTTATGTCATGTTATTTTTAATGATGCACATAATCTTTGCTTTCTGATTGTTTCTTTGATATGCTCCTGAATAATTGTTAATATTTTTATTCAGAAGAGTTTTTCTGCAGTAGGGAGGGCTTCATAGAAAATGCAATAGTTTAATCAGAGCAGAGCTCTGCTCACAAAATATCACAAGAAGTAAATGAAATGCCAAAGCTGTACAGCTGAGCCAGCTGATTTTTGCTGAATGAACTCTGGCAGTGAGATATATTTGTCCACACAAGAAAAGGGGAGAGGGGTAAAAATTAAATGAGTCATTACGCAGATATATTTTCTACCTCACACTATCCATAAAACCAGGCACATCTGCCTTACGTTATCAAGCCAATGATCCATATAGCCCAGTATTGTACTCTCTGGTTGGCAGAGCCTTTGGAGATATTCAGTGCAGCCCTTTCCTGGATCTGCTGTATTAAATACTTTTAGCCACGTATACCAGGGATTGGACATGAGGTTCATGCTGAGCTGTGGATGTCGTCTTAAAAATTGTGTCATGATCAACAACCACCACCACCTTTATTAGGCATATAAAATAGGCTCCAGGGTGTTACCAGACAATTGTGAAGTGCAAATCAAGAATACCTTCAAAACACAGACAGAGAACTGTATCTAGCATTGGACGTTACTTAGAAAGTTCTGTCACTTATAAAAGAAATTTTGCTACTTTTTCCAAGAGCACAACATCTGCATTATTTAACAGAGTCAGAGTCTCTTTCAGATTTGTCTAGGACCAGCAAAGGAGAGACATTCCTAATACCCACATATCTCGGATAGTCGAGTATAATGTGAGCAAGAGTCTCCACAGTGTGGACAAACCCAATTCTGGAGAGGGATAGATAAGTAGCGACGCTTTGTAATGGCAGTTGGAAAAGTATTCCAAGTACATTCTCTACACCACCATTTTTATTATGGTCAGGAGATCAGTAACTACATGAAAGAAAAATAGTGAAACGTGATTTTACATCTTAAGACGGAAGAACAATTTCAGCATGCCAGGCCTCTCCTGATCCTAATAAAGTCACCTGCATGTTTGTTCAATAATTTGATAGCAATGCTTTTAGGATGCTTTTCCATATCTTGCTCTGGAAGAAAGGGTATTGTTAACCCTCAATACTGCTTACACCCCAACCACCCAGTATGAATGCATGTCTGTTGAAGATACACATCATGCATCTGATGAAATGGGCTCCCATATATATACAAGCTTATGCCACAATAAATCTGTTACTGTTTATGATGCCACAAGATTTCTTTTAATTTTTTTTAAATGTTTGGGTTGCAGAACTAATTATGTATCACCATGTTTCTGTTGACATAATAGAGTCAGGAATCTGGAAACAGCCTGAACATCAGTTTCAGTTAAGATCAAGGTCTGGCCCGTCATCACATTTGGGTGTGAGAAGGATTCTTTCCCACATAGACTCTGGGGTCTTGAGAAAGGTGACCTCCTCCCATTGCAAATTGTTTGTCTATTTTGTTTTATTCAGTAGGCACTATTGGGTCAGCAGACACTATTTTTAGATGTTCTGCTTCCTATTTGTGACACACTGTGAATGGGTTGATTTTGTTGGACAGCTGGTAAGATGACAGTTTGGGGTAGGTAGGATTCCTGCAAAATAATCCTTTTTAACGTTGGTTCTATAACTTCCCAGATGCCTCACAGTGGGCATGCCTAACATAGGTTGATTTTTCTGGAAAATAGGAATCACTGTGACCACCTTTGTTTGCTTTGCTTGCTGAAATTAGTAGAGCACTAGACTCAGAATATAATATGTGGATAGCTTTTTAGTACTTTCAGTATGAAAGAGATCTCTGCTACAGCAGTAAATGTATTTTGCACATTGCCATATAAACACACCAGCATAGAAATATGTTAGAAAAAGATTTAAACAATTTAAATGTGCACTTGAGCATTATAGATTTGTAAAACCTGTTCAGATGGATGTGAAAAAACACATGAATGCTTAACACTGGAAGTCTGGTTATGATGATCTGTTGCAGCAAAAGCAGCATATTGCCAAGTGACCTTTTGAAGACTAACAAATTTAGTGTGGCACAAGCTTTTATGAACATGATTTGGGAACATTTGTTAGTTTTTAAGAAGCCTGAAAACACTGTGTTGTTAATGAAATTATGGTGCCTTGTTACAAGCTGAATTCACTTTTGTTGACATAACTTTGAATATTAATCACAGTTAAATAGTTGGCCACCATGCAGTGGTGTATAAACAGAGAAGGGCGAAAGCATGTTTGTGAGGGAGAGCAACATATGAACTGTAACTGGCAAAGAAAACCTCAGTGGGATTAGTGGTTTAGGACTGGGCAGCATGCTGCAATGTAGAAAGTAGTCTAGTGTCTAAATTGCACATACAAGAGTTCAGGAAAACTTCAGGGCTGCTGCTAATGGCAGAGGCGTAGCTGGGACATACTGTACCCAGTACGCACTCTGTGTTTTCCGTCCCCCTTGCGGCACCCCCCCCCCCACACACACACTTACCTTAGTTCAGCCTGAAAGCGCAGGCTGGAAAAAGCAGCCTGTTCACTAGAGGCTGAAAATGGCCTGGTAGGAACTGCACTT
Organism: Sphaerodactylus townsendi; assembly: GCF_021028975.2. Taxonomy (NCBI): domain Eukaryota; kingdom Metazoa; phylum Chordata; class Lepidosauria; order Squamata; family Sphaerodactylidae; genus Sphaerodactylus; species Sphaerodactylus townsendi. The sequence continues at coordinate 59,200,043 of NC_059429.1, read as the reverse complement.
CCCAAGAGAGCTTGGGGCTCACAAGGTCTCATGGGAAGTGTAGTTCCCACACACCGTTTTCAGACTCAAATGAACAGGCCGCTTTTCCAGCCTCCACTTTCAGGCTGGACTAAAGCACGTGTGGGAGGGGGGCAGGGGGCGATTTTCCATGGGGGGGCCCAGGTGCACGCCTGGTGCAATGCGCACCCCCCAACCCCACTTCCTGGTAGCTCTGCTTCTGGTGAGTGGTAATTTTTAGCCCATCCCTTCCTAATGTACCTCAGCCATTGCCAAATGCAAAACAGGGTTGATCTTTAAAAATTAGATGTCAATACAATTGTTTTGACAAGTTATTTATCCAGGTTACACTTCAATACCTAACAAGGTGAGTCATACATACTTTTATTTACACTATTTCTGTACAGCTTCTCTAATAATATATTTCATGCAAGTCACATTCATATTTCTGGTTACTTTCAAGAATATAATTGAGTCATGTTGAATTCACAAGTGCAGTTTACTATTACAGGTTATTTCAGGCTAAATATTATGTATTAATTTAATACACTTTATTTTAAAAAATTATTAGTATAAGTTTGTACTTGTTTTTTGATGTATTTTGTATGTCTGTAGAATTGGGATTTGTTAATTGCTCACACTTTCTGCTTGATTATATTCAGTACCTGAATGTAAATTCTTTTGGAGCTTTATTCCTGCCAAAACTGCTGGGCTTTGAACCATAGTTGCTGGAGTGCAAATTTAGGTCATGCTCTATAATACTTGCCAGAGTACTTTTGTATTTATTTTTGTGAATAAAATGTTTACTGTTGAGGCTATATTTTAGTAAGTTTTTATACCCTGCTCTGTGTGGAATTTTTTCTTAACTTTTTTGAACGAAAAATACCCAGGGAATTACAACAGATCCACTTGCTGTTTCTTTTTGCTGATACTAAAAAGAGAACTTGTGAAGCAATTCAATGAGTAGAAGAATATAGGGGATGAAAAACAATGTCCTGTGATAGAGCAAGGAAGGGTAATGAACCAGCTGACTTTAGCTTGTTTCTATCACAGCCTTTCTGCCTAAAAGGACCTAGGGTATTTAACAAAGGACAAAATATCATATAAAATACATTAAGAAGAGCAGTTTGGATTTATACTTCACCTCTCTCTCCTGTGAGAAGACTTAAGGCAGATTACAAACTCCTTTCCCTTCCTCTTCCCCACAACAGACACCTCATGAGGTAGGTGGGACTGAGAGAGCTCTGAGAGAACTGTGACTAGCCCAAGGTCAAACAGGAAGTATCATGTGGGGGAGCAATGAAACAAATCCAGTTCACCAGATAAGAGTCTGCCGCTCACCATAGAGGAGTGGGGAATCAAACCTGGTTCACCACTCTTAAACACTACACCATACTGGCTTGCTTTAAGAAATGCCAATCCATCAAAATGGATTAGAATAAAACATTCATCATCACCATCATCATCATCATCATCATCATCACATCATCATCATCATCATCATCTCAGGGGACTTTCAAATCCAAATCCAAATGGACAAAGTGTTGGCACACAATACACTGGACATCACAAGAACAAGAAAGTGACCATCATTGACATAGCAATACCTGGTGACATCAGGGTCATTGAAAAAGAACATGAGAAGGTAACTAAATACCATTTATTTGAAAATTGAGATACAGCGGCTATGGCACCAACCAGCTGAGGGGTTCCCAATGGTAATTGGCACACTGAGTGCCATCCTGAAAATCCCAGGGCAGCTCTTGAAGTTGACAAAATCAATATTGGTCTGATTCTGAAGGCAGCCCTGCTGGGATTGGCACAAATACTTTGCCAATACATTACAATGTCCTAGGCCTCTGGGTGAGGCTCAAATTGTAATGAGAGGCAAACAACCAGCTAAAGAACTGGCAGTTGTGAAATCAACCATAATAATTTTGAAATCCAAATTAAATTGTGGGAATAATATCAAGGTCTGAAACACCTGGGCTATACCCATCATCAGTTACACCACTAGAATAATAAACTGGACACAGGTTGATTTGGATGCATTGGATAGAAAAACTCAGAAATTTGTGACAATGCACTATGCCTTACACCCACACAGTTACACTGATAGAGTATACCTTCCCCGGAGATCTGGTGGCAGAGGGTTACTTCAAAAAAACCAAACAGTGGAGGAGGAGAAACATGCGCGGGCCAATTATGTGAATGAAAGTCAAGAACAGGCATTGCTTGAAGTGAAGAACAGGCATTTACTGAAAGCTCTGAGAACCAAACAGGAATATGGGAAAATGTGATTTGAATGAGGACTGAAACCTGGCACAACCAAGCATTGCACAGTCAATTTCTAGAAAAGATCAAGGACAAGGTGGACATTGAAAACACCTGGCTGTGGTTAACAACTGGAACTCTAAAAAAGGAATCTAAATCACTGATTTTAGCCACTTGAGCAAGCCATTAGGACAAATACAATCAAGACCAGAATAGAAAAATCCTCAAATGATGCAAAGTGCAGATTATGAAAAGAAGCCGACAAAACTGTAGATCATGTACTCAGCTTCTGCAAAAAGATCACCCAGACTTAATACAACAGAGGCACAACTCAGTGGCCAAAATGATCAATTGGAATTTATGCAAGAATTATAACATTAGAACAGCTAAAAACTGGTGGGAACATTGTCCAGAGAAAGTAACAGAAAATGAGTAGGTCAAAATCTTGTGGGACTTTCAAATCCAAACAGACAAAGTGATGGCACATAATACACCAAATATCACAGTGACTGGGGACAAGAAAGTGACAATCATCGACATAGTAATATCTGGTGACAGCAGGATTACTGAAAAAGAACATGAAAAGGTCACTAAATACCATGATTTGAAAATCAAGATTCAGCAACTATGACACAAACCAGTTAAGGCTGACCCAGTGGTAATCGGCACCCTTGGCACATTCAAAAAATGCTAGGGCGGCACTTAAAACATATTCAAATCGACAAAATAAATATCTGTCAAATTCAGAAGGGTGGGATCTGCATGAATACTACACATTACAATGTCTTAGGCCTCTGGATGAGGCTTGAGTTGTAATGAAAGGCCAACAACAACCAGCTAAAAAAACTGGCATCTGTGATATCAAACATAATAATATATCCTCAAAAATGGTAGAAAATTCACCTGCTTGAGAAGGAAGTTCCATTACTGAGAGGCCCACAGCTGTTATGGGTCCTGCCAAACCTCAGGTGGAAAAGCTGCACTCAACCTATCAAAGCCCTACCAAACTGCAGCTGCACTTAACCTATCAAATTACATGATATTAATGGCTAAATCACAGTTTTTATGATTTACAAATGAAATAAACTGTACTCTAACACCCCACTCCCTCAGTAGAATTACACTTATATATCCCATACATTTTTGATAGTTGACAGTTGTCTATACATCTTTAGCAACATTGAACTAATAGGACTGGGAATGGAATAATAATTGGAAAAAAACAATCCCTGCTTATAGGTGACAATGGGGAGATAGTAAAAAATAATGGCTATGTCAAAACAACACTAGGAACCATCTAAAGAAAGCTAAAGAAGGATCCCAAGCTCTGAAACCCTTAATTGTATGCTGGTCTTCTTGATTTTGGAGGGACTTTAGAGACCTGTGTTTCTCTGGATTGCACCCATCCTCATTTTCCTGTGGGAGGTACCAACACAAAGAACTACATTGCAGCCATATGTTTTTGAGAGCCTGACTCTACAGTAAAGCATGAAAGCTTTGTTTTATGCACATTCCCACTCCTGGTATATAAAAAAATGTTGTTTATTAGGTTTAAATATCCCATTGTGTAACTTTGCCACTCTTCACTTTCCAGGGCGCATTGACACAGTTGTACCAAGAAGTAATTGATGGCAGAACGTAGCATGAAATAAACTTTGACATTTTGTCTTCAGCCTACTTTAATAGTCCAAAATACCTGAAGCCAAAAACAGATGTAGCTGAATACAAGCTATTAAATTCCATAAGTAACTTAAAATATGGCATTTTAACTTGTGAATGAAATTTTCAGATTTATATGCTGGAGATTCATTTGCAGCCTTCTAGAAATTACCATCGCCAGAAAAGCCTGTTGGATAAAAGACAGGTCATGCCAAAATTCCTCTAGAAAAGATTTATTGCTTGGCTATTACCTCTATTCAAGCTATTTATGGGTTAGATCTGTAACTAAGCTTAAGCCCTTCTGTCTTGTTTGTCTCTGACATTTTATAGTAACTTCTCTCCAAGGAGTTCAGGGCAGTTTACATATTTTATGAGCTTCCAGTTTATCCTCACAACAATCTGTGAAAAAGTTTAGGCTGAGAAGCTGTGATTAACTCAGTAGTGGTCAACCAGTCGCTGAGTGAAGATTTGAACCCAGGTTTCTAGTCACTGACATCAATATCCAATTCTAATTTCCTATTCCATAGTGTTCTATTATTACACTACTCAGGCCTGATTCAGATATAGAAACTTGAGAAGCTGTAGGCATCTACATAGCTTTCCTATATCACATCATTAATCTCCCATCAAGAGGTATACTACATCAATGATTTTGGTCCATTTTGGGTGCAGTAATACTACATGTAGAGAATCTTGCTTCCATGTTATCTTTTTATTAAAAGACAATATTTTACAGTTTTAACATGAACTCGCATAAAAGAATATGATAATGTTAACCACCAATTTTACATAACTAATTAAAGAAGGGTGATTTCTGGCTTACCAAAAGTAAGCAGGATATAGGCAAGGAATGTCTTCAAAGAAGGCACTCTAGATCAGTTCAGTTCTCATTTTTATAAATTTCTAAACTTATTAAACTTCTCCCAACAATAGCTAGTTGTCCCATCTAATAGGGCTCAAATGCTCAATACCATATAAAGTTTATCATATAACTTCAAACACCATACAAAGTTATGTATACTGGAATATATTTTAAAAATACATTAGTTTATTCTTGCTATTTTTTATTTTAACAAAAATATTTTTAAAAACTAGGAATTACAAGTTCCCCCCTCACCATACATATGACTTATTGGATCCCAACTAATAGAACACATCTTGGAACTATATCTTCACTTCTGTATTTAGTTGGGTATTTTGGTGTGTCAGACACTTCTCACAGCTGGGCCCAGACATATTCTATCTACTGATATTAATTATACTATTACTAACCTATCAAAGGCCATATCAGGTTATTACTCCTTTGTCTTTTACTGCTGTCCAAGACGGAACTGTTAGGGTCACTGGAATCCCTATCTGGCATGTCTCAGTGTTTAGCCAGCTCTGGCCGTTTCCGCACGGCCGCCATGCGCCCCCACGCCGCCAAGAGTTCTGCTGGCGTGCATGCGCAAGCTTCCGCTCGCGACGCAAGCCGTGTGCCAGGTAGGGCCAAGCAGAGGCCCCGCAGGAGAGGCTGACTCCGCACGGAGCCGCCTCTTTTCCTTTTTTTCTCCGCCCCACTCCCTATGTCTCCGCCATCGCCGCCTGCTGGCGTTGGAAGCCCCGCCCACGCTGCCCTCCGACCCCCCTGGAGGTCGGAGGGACAGTGTGGGTGGGGCTTCCACGGCACCAGCAGGCGACTTCTGACGGAGACATCGTCGAGTGGGGCTGAGAAGGGAGACAGCCTCTTCCCAGCGCCGCTTGGTTCGCACCATCGCCACCTGGAAGATAAGCTTCCTAACAACAACCCTTTAAAGGGTTGTTTGTTTAGGGCTGTCCTGACAGCGAAGCCTGGGGGGGAGCGCCAAGAAATCAGGTCGGCGCTGCTGCGTTTGCAGCAGCGGGCAGCCGCAATCTGGACGGCGGCCTGGGGGCGGCGTTTTTACCGCCCCCAGGCCGTCGTTTTTGGGCCGTGCGGAAACGGCCTCTGATTCTGGCCTACATATAGATGCTCCTTGATTTTTTAATCAACAACCAGCAAGTGTTCACACAATCTTGTTAGAACAAAGGGGTATAGGTTTGGGTACCTAAGGTATGGGATATTTTAGAGTAAGTAGAGTAAGTAAGTAGAGTAAGTACAACTGTGATTCAAAGTAGTGTCTAAGAAATGTAGAAGGGAATTAATGTTATTAGCAGTGCCAGCAACAAAACAGTTCACCGTATATTCAGGGGGGAAATTACCCAAATGGATCCCTTCCCCAGGTGTGGCTGCATGCAAAATGTATTGGGGTGGGGGGTTTAATAAAAAAAATAGTATAACAGAAAGAGATAATGAGGATCAGTACTGTTGGAGTGCTGACTGGATGTTTTGCAGAGGGGAAGGAAGTTGAGCCAGTAGGAGAATTGAAGGAGAGCCAGGAAATGGGGAATTCTGGTGGGATAGATTTGGGGCCATGAAGAACCAGTAGAAATGATGGGAAAGAGGGTTTAAAAACTGTCATTCTTTGCTTGACCTCAGATTATGAGTATGGTCTTGTTGGCTCAGGTGCAGGAGGGCAGTGCAGAAGGACATTCTTGGAGAAAACTGACAGGGAGTAGTGGGGTGGGGAGAGTTGAGAATTTTCATTTTCATGGAGTTTTTTGCCTGCTTGTATGGTTTGAAAGAAGGGGGGGGGGTAGAGACTAAAACACTAATGGTCACTTTGAGGATGGGGTTAATCAGTCCCAGGAGACAGTTGTATCTATTTTTATTTGATTTGGGAAAGGAGTTTGATTACCTGGTGTGATGGCTCCACAATTTCTTGAATGCATATGAATAGTCCACAGGTACTGGTTATCCTGACTGTTTATAGTGGCATGACTCCAGTGAATCACAAGACAAACATTCTGGCAAGAGGGTCTCAAAACTCCTTAGAGTTCTCTTGGTTTGCAAGGCTAAATTCTGATTTAAATAATGGAGTCCATTTCACCTCTCCCCCAACCCATAACAAACTACCAAATCCCCAAAACCAAAACCCCCAAAAACATTTTGATGCAAGACCATGGTAGGGCACTAAAAAGTCAGAGGCAGACAATCACAGCTGTATAATATTGCCTTTGAAAAGCTATCATTAAAAAGATGGAATCTATGCTGTTGTTACTCTTCCCTAGTCTTTTGGATATGTATTCTGGGTTAACCATGTAAAAACTGCAAAGCTCCAGTGGTTCTATACATCCATTATCCATTGCATGATATAATGTTATGTTGGGAGCATCTATATGCACATGAATTGTTTCTGTGCCCTTCAAGTCTTTCTTGCAGTGGAAGGATTGCTGGGATCAGATGGCTATGCATATGGATATATTCATATATTTGCCTCATCATTTTATGTACATGATATATATTCTTTTCTGCCCCATGACACACCAACAGTGAACATGTGAGTTTTCTCCAAGGTCTATTTTTTCCTATTTGACTATCCTGGAATAATAGCCTAAACTCATTTCAACCTCTGAATGTGCACATTCTCCAGGAATGAATGAGAGGATTAAGTGAACTAAAAGGGAACTATCATTCCCTGCCAACCTTGTGGCTCTTGACTCTTCCTCTGGTATCAGTTCTTGGCATGAGTAATCTTGTAAACAATAGCAGGGTTGTTGGTTCTGTTGAGTGAAATTCACAGCTCCTTACACAAAAATAATGATTCATGAATGACCTAAGATCTTGTAAAAGAGTGTAGCTGAGACCAGTTTCAGACATTACAAATAAGTTGTTCGAACTAGATGCTCAGTCACTCTTGAATTGGCTGGCAAGGTTTATTCATAATATGGCATGAACTTTCATGAGGTTATATATACTTATTCTGAATGTAATTGTGGTCTGCCTTGCAATGTTTGAAGGAATGATTATCAGCTGTATGTACATATTACTGTGCATTCAACTAGAGGTGCTTCTTTACAATGCCTGAATTTTCCACCAAAACATTTTAGAATTCTTAGAAGAAGATTTGCTGAAAAAAAATAACCCAAAGTCTTGGTTATGTAAACAAACTCACAAGCCATTTCCTCCAATCCAGGGTCTCAATGGAATGTTGACACTGTACAGCTGCCATGTTTTAGATCAATTTTGTGATATATTGATTACATTTTGAGATTCATGCAAAGTTTGTGCAAGACATTCCTTGGGGTATGTTTCTGGTTAAATAACTCCCCCCCCCATCCTAATGAGAAGAAAAATTGCTAAAGTATGAGAATGTTATGAAAAAAAATCTATTCATTTGTACATGTCATAATGTCCATGAATTTTTTGCATTCATTAACATGCCCCCTTTATTGAAATCAAAAGGTTCCATATAAATACCTGAGAGCAGAAGTCATCTTCCAGCTATTTTGAATTGCTTGACCCTTCAAAAGAACTAAGTCAATGGTAGATATTTTAATTTTCACCTTATGTGTCTATGCTGTGCTTTCTGGTATTTCCCACTTGTTCTAATGTACTCTAATGTTCTAATGTACTAATGTACTCTGAAGCATGGTGACATTTCTGTAATAATATGATTTATTTAAATGAAAGATACTAAAGCAATCTAGGGATAAATAGGGAATTGTATTTTTCTCTCGAAGAAACAGGGACTTAACATGATTTATAAAATAGCCATGGCGAAACAGTAGAAGGCTTCTGATAGAGGAGTCACTGAAGCAAACTTTGGACATGAGATAACATTTATCTTGTTTCTGAATTTCAAAGAAAAAAAATAAAATCTTTTTGTTCTAAAGCATCTTGCTTTGTTGCACTTGGCTGCCATCTAGTGGACCTTAAAATGAGTTTGAACTATGAGGTAAAAACCATTGTATTATGATACTAAAAGAAATAGTAATACTTCAAGATATTCATTTTTATTTTATTTATGTTATTTATAGTCCACCTTTCTCATTTGGATGCAAGGTGGATTACACTGAGGCTGTTTCTGCATGGGCATGGGCCAAAACACCATCCCTGGGGCGCTGTTTGCACAGCTGCCGCCATAATAATCAAGGCAGGTGTACAACAGGTACTGTAACAAATATTACACCCATGCGTATTCCAACTCACTAGGTGAGTATCATTTTAACATATTCTTGCTATCCCAAATATACAAAAAATGTTTAGTAAGTACACCGTCAGGTATGACTATAAAACCTCTAGATTAGGTTTTTATTTCGGCAGTCCTTTGTCAAGCCAATAATTGTTGTACAAAGTATTCTTTTTCTTACTCCTCTAGGAGCACAACTGTTTTTTCTTACACTAGATAGTTTCCAAACTGAATTTCAAGTTTCACTTCAATGGCTCTTCTTTAAATAGTCCTTCTCTCTTGCGCTGCCCCCCAAAATGGCGGGAAAACGCTCCTTTCCTAGCTCGCTCAATAAGCAAGTTATTTGGAAAGCGGATTCTTCCCACAGGTGCTGTGTGAAGGGCACCGATGTGAGGGTGCAGCTTTTAGGCACTGCCTATTTGTGTTGTTTGCTTACCTTTTCTTTCCTCCAAGGCTCCAGAGGGAGAAGGTACATGCCCACGCTGCCTTCCAACCCCCAGGGGTCAGAGGGCAGTGTGGGCATGTCCCTTCCTCCCTCCGGAGACTTGGAGGGAATAAAACGTAAGCAAACAACACAGACCAGAGGCAGCTCCATGTGGAGCCACCTCTGCATGACATGGGAACTGCATAAGGATTATCATAATCAAAGGCCCTCAGCCATGTTGGCCAATACAAACATTCTTGTCAGCACAATAAATTATCTCTTATCTATGATGCTGTATATTTGAGCATACGCTGTCTACATCATTTTGCATTGTTTCCAGCCTTTGACAAATCTTTGTGAAGAGTTAGAATTTCATAATGCCTCTCCCTGCCTGTGCTGAAGGTAGCTTTTTACCATCCAGCTGTGTAGGCCTTTTATGTGGGAAATTAATTACTATAGTAATTTCAGTGTAGTGAAATTGTCTCAGTGTTTTCTTTTCTTTTACTTACTTATGGTAATCTTGATTTGACCCATTTATTGAAACTGGTTGCAAAAAGAAAGTATTAAGTTTTAGCAAGAGTGGTGTGTGTGTGTTTATGCGTGTGTGAGTGTGTATGTGAGAGAGCATACTTATATTCTGATGCTCCTTTATCTCGAGATGGTCAGATAAATAGTTGTAGTGGGTTCGGACAAATATCTGGATATGCATTTCTGTTCAATTAGGTTGATTAGTTTTATGATGTCTTGTAAGGTTATAGTGGACAACACAGACCTGAGGCAGCTCCATGTGGAGCCACCTCTGCATCCCGTCACAACTTTGAGACTATCCGCACAGTCCCGTGACTCCACCGGCATGAATCATGCCACTGGCCAGCCGCTTCTGCCCCCAGTTCAGAAACGGCCAGAGTGAGTCAATACGTTCAGCAGGGTGGGACCTTCAATAAACACTGCAATAGGAGGATGAGGATTGTAGAACCAACCTGAAATCTGAAAACAGAAGCAAAACCTAAGTACTAATGTGATACATTGTATGATGAAAGAATTACTTGGTAGGATCCTGCTTACAGCAAGCTATACATAGTAGTATAGACCACAATCCTTAATAATTTATTGCAGTAATTTTGTAAAGTGAAACTCTATTGGCCTCTTGGATAAGTAAGATGGCGACAGAGTAGGATGTGGAAGTTGGAATTCCATCCAAATGTAATTAGAAACTCAGAAATTTATCAATTTAATTAATAGCTCTGCAAAAATATTATTAAATTAGGCAAGCAGGTAGACTGAGTGGCACTTTATATGCGCTCAGAAGCAAGGGAAGGCAAAAAGCTGAGAAGCAGCACCTGAACCCATCTCAGTAGGTTGGGTGACTGGAGAGCACTAAAGACACTGAGGTGACCAGAGAAGAATATCAGCACAAACATTAACATCAACACTGGATATTTATATTTTATCCTTACCTTAACACCATTCAGCAAGTTCTCAAGGTTCCCTCAGTATGGTGGGTTTTACTGCTGAAACTGGATTTGAAACACAATCTGAGTAGTTATGTTTTTATTGGATGTTTTATTATGTATTGCCTATACAAATGTTTCTTTGGATGTTGTGCGCTGCCATAAGCTTGAAAGAGAAGGGGTGGCATATTAAACTTAATAAACAAACAACAAACAGATAGAATGTGAGAGGAAGCCTGCTAGGTCAGACTAGACTGACAGACCTGGCTATATGTCGGGGTTTGTGGTAAAAAACAGTGTTAAATATGGGATTCTGTAAAGTTGATTGAAAGCGCCACTCAGCTGACTAACATTGGTGTGGAAAAATACTGATGAGAACACCAATGAGAGCGGCATGGATGAAAATAGTGCTGGTGAGAGTGATGTGAAGGAATATGTGAAACCCAGTGGGGGGCGGGTCATGTGGTAGAGGTATGTGTGTGCGCAAACTGGTAAATATAGCATTAGAATCCCACCATTGTTCAGATCCAATCAACTGTAGCCTAGTATTTCATCTATCTTTTTTGGGAAAGGTGAGAGAACAGTTGCAGAACAGCTCCAGGCCTACACTGGAGAAACTTCTGTCTTGGACCCATTCCAATCCAGCTTCTGCCCTGGCCATGGGATAAAGATGGATCTGAACATACTGACAGATGACCTCCAGAGGTACCTGGACTGAGGCAGGTTGGGGCTGCTGTTGTTTTTAGATCTGACAGCAGCATTTGTCCCATTTGACCTTGACATTCTGGCAACTACCTCATTGATGTGGTGGTTTATGGGCTATACTCATTCCTAAATGGGGCAATTTACACATGTGGGGCAATTTATATGTGTCCTCTTGCCAAGATAATCCAGAGGTTTTGGTTGGGGTGTCATCAATTTGCTGATGACACCCAGCTGTATCTGTTAATGGACAGTCATCCAGACTCCTCCATGCATACTCCGGCCTGCTCTTTGGAGGTTGTGGAGGAGTGGTTGAAGGAGAGCAGATTGAAATTAAATCCAATGACAATGGCGGTTCTATGACTGGGTCAGGAAAACAGGACAGGGGCTGCAGGCTCTGGACGGTGCATAACTCAACATTGTGAAAACCACGAAGAGCTTTGGTGTGTATGCCTCCTTATCAGTGGAGGTCCAGATAAAACTCACATGTGCACACCTTTCTATTGTCCATGCCATGCAAAGCAGTTGGCACCTTATCTGTTCCAACCCAAGCTAACCACAGTGATCCATGCAATGGTTACCTCCCAATTAGATTACTGCAATTCACTCCATTCAGGGCTACCCTTGGCCCTGATTCAGAAGCTCTAGCTGATGCAAAATGTAGCAGGACGAGTCCTCATAGATACCCAATGGCATGCACATATTCAGCCAGTTTTTTTGCCAGCAGTATTGGCTTCCGATGGTATACCAGGTCAAGTTCAAGGTTTTTCTGCTAACCTTTAAAGCCCGAAACAGGCTGGGGTCTACGTATCTATGGGACTGCCTCTTCTGGAATGTCCCTTGAAGCCCTGTGATTAGCAAAAGAAAATCTGTTGGTGATCCTAGGCACAAGGGAAATCTGGGTAGCATCAACTAGGGCCTGGGCTTTTTTTGGCCCTAGTTCTTACGTGGTGGAATGGGGAATGGTTGTCTGGGGAGACTGGAGTCCTGTGGGATTTAATGCAATTCTAAAGGACCTGTAAGATAGAGCTCTTCCACCAGGCATATGGTTGAGATATCTATGATATGTTAACTGGCCCCTTTGCTGCCCCTCTTTCTTCCCTTTCTTCCCACCTCTTCCCTTTCACTGTTCCCTTTCCCGTCACTTTGATTTTCCTTTCTTCTTTTTCTTTTGCCTATTTGTAGATTGGTATTACAGAAAGTCCTGCTCAGATGAGTGAAGAAGTCATGGTGGAGCATAGGGAAAAACGTAGGCCCCTTCCGCACGGGCGGAATATGGCGCCCTGGGGACGGCAAAAACGCCATCCCCAGGGAGTCATTCGCACAGGGGGCGCAGCTGCTTTGCAGCCGCGCTGCCCTCGCTCCGCCTGGAGCGGTCGCACAGGGCAACTTGAAGTGTACCTAGCCTTAGCAGCCGCGCCGGAGAAACATAAGGACAGGAAAAGGTTGCCCAGACGGCAGGCGCCCAGCTCTGCGCCCGTCGTCCCAGCTGAATTCTGGGACCCGTTCATGTGGGTGACAGTCCCAGAGGGGTCAGACCACGACATGGAATACGTGACCCGACCCCTTCCACCTCCACGTGCTTGAGAAGCAGGGTATTAGTCTCACTTATTTGAGGGTCCAATAATGGCTAAGCAAACGGCATCTTGCACCAACTGGACTTTCTGAAGTAGTCTTGATGTTACTCTGACATGGATCCAGGTGGTCAGATTATCCATATCAAGATAACAGTTCATCATACAAAGTAGGCTAGGATATTGAGAAGATAGACAAGAACCATGATGGGAAATGATGGAAATGAAAAGAGGTAGATAGCATCCTTTGTATATGGGTTCCAAAAGAGATCTTCAGTTTGAAGTTAAAGATGAATTAGTGGCAGAATGCCAAGAACTTGATCAGAAATACACCTTCTTGATAGACTGACCTTCAGAATGGATGGTAAGACATACCTCTTGGTTACGTTGCGCTGCTTTATTACAATAATCAGCATGTTTTTATATTGTGCAATGTCAGAATCAGGTCACTGACAAATCACTATTAAGTGAGTGTGTGGAAGAGGACACTGAAAATACATTAGAGTCAGGAAGAGGGAAGATCTGTATACCCCTCTCCATGGTTGTTTTTAATCAAGTTGATACTAATGTAAAGGGAAGCAAAAATTATATATATGGGCAAAAAAGCTTTCAGCAAGTGCTAAATCCAGTGGGTTAATCAGTTCTTACCAAAATTTCCACTTTGCCAATCCCAAACTCCAAATATTGGCACTAGAATGCTGTACACAAGGAGGAAGTTGGCAAATATTAATGTGGAAAAGTGTGTGGTGCCACCTATGTGAAGACAAAAAGAAGCAAAGAGATGTGTGAAAATGGAGAATAAGACAAGGGTCCAACAACAATCAAGTATCTTGATGGTGTCTTTCCCCTGCTGCTAAACTGTCAAAGTTCTCAAAGTGTTCCATACAGTTCTAAGTTCCTCCTTAACTGACCAGGCTTTGCAAGATCCTTACTCTATTTTCCACATTTATCCTGTCTCAGAAAGGATAGCAAGTCCTCCTCAGTGCTTCAGACTGTTCCCATGTATTTCATTAAATTTGTTTTGGAGCTTCTCAACAGTCATCCACACAGGTATGTCCTTTTTCATCTCATACCTGTTACATGGACCTGCTGATTTTATTCAACATAAACTTTTGTTACCCCAACCCTCTACCACTATGAAACTCATCTGACAGTCAGCTAATTACCTTAGTTGCCTAGGTTACCACATGATCACAGTCCCCTTCTGTACATTGCACATCACGTCTTTTCTTAACAATAAACAGACAGAAAATGTGCTCTCCATTTCCTCTGATTACCTCCAAACCTCCAATGAATGTTTCAAACATGTTTTAATTGCTTGATAGTACAGTGATTGAGTGATGGAATGGTACTTTAGAATTTTTAATTTCTTGATTCAGTTCCCTTGCCCACCAGTATTTGCCAACTGTAGCAGCTGGCAGATAAAACGCCAAAGAACGGACAGTGATCATTTACAGGTTAACTTACACAATTTGGCTAAAATATTTTGTCATCTATTTTCAGTTAAGAGGACAGGTTGCCCTAGAAAAACATGGGCCTAGAAAAGGATGAGATTGTGTAACAATTCATTTTCCCCATTTTTGTTTGTTTGTATGTTGTGTAGAATGCTTTGACTTGTGCATTACATTCTCCTTTGAACCCACTGCAGGCAACTTGGGGCATAAATATATTCAGTTTTGAAAAATAAGACAATTTGAGTCTTCAAGTTCTAAGCTTGTTAATAGCTTGACATGCTTGTCAAAAAATAGGATCCCTCTGGATGTAAAAGCAGTTCTAGGTTGCCTTCCCCTTCCCCCCAAAAAAAGTAACAACATTTTTTGAATAACCAGTCCTGTGAAATCTCAGTGTAGATTAGTCATCTGTTTTGTAACCCACTCACACATGCTTTTAAATATAAAAAGCTCAAAATTAATACCTACCCAGCCTCCTCTGCATCAACTGCAGAAACGTTCTTCCTGGAGCAGAAAACAGCTCCTCTGGGAACCTTGACTCATTAACCTGCTTTTAATTTTTCTAGCATTTCAATGTTACGGCAGCCAAGGCAAGTTTAAATCACCCACTTTTTAAAAGTGCTAAACTTCAGTTTATGATGGCAACCCTGGACCTAAGGCAGAAGTTGCAGCAAGAGATAGAAATACCACATAGAGACAGGAATTAGAAAAGTGTAGGATATGGAAAAATTGGAAAAAACTGAAATGCTTGTTATAAGGGATCACTACATCCTGATGTGGTCATTGCAAACTGTAAACAAATGCTGTTTAATAAAAAAGGAAGACATTTTTAAAGTTCTGCCTTTTTTTTTAGTACATCCCATGTTTTAATTACAGTGTACCTCTTGCAAATGCTTCATCTGGAAGCACCTTGACAATGAATCTCAAGTATTCTTGCAGTTCCTTTGAGGTCAGGAAGGCCCCTGTGCTTCTATCATCTTGCAGAATGCGTAAAACAGAAATGTTCAGGAGGGCATTTTCACACAGGGATTAGAACAGTAATATGGAACAGCGCAGGAGGTCACTTTTATAATGGATAGCAATGTAGTCTAGAGTCCTTGTCATGGAACATATTGCTTCCCTTTTCACTATAATGTCCTCTACCTTCATCAACCCCTTGCTTCAGTATGGTATGCTTAGACCAATTTTGGTTTGCATTTTTCCCTTGTTCTGCAACTCTAGTCTTCCAGCATTATTTATTGGAGGACTTTTTGATGTCTGATTGAATGGCTTATCAGCTTTTGTAATACACATTGAGTCTCAGTGAGAAAGGCAGGATATAACTAAAGTTAATAAATAATAATAACAGTAATAATAATACAATTATTAATGTTATCACTGTAATATAAAAAAACTACTCTTAAGGGTATAGCTAGGATTTTGAGACCCTGGTGCAAGACATGTTATTGGGCCTGCCCTGTCCCTTTACTCATTTGTAACTACATTTTAAGGTGTCCATATTAAACTGCACCTCTAGTCTTTCCTTCCAGCCAGCCCCTCAATGAGATAATAACAATGCTTTCTATCTAAATTGGTCCATATTTAATTTTTTTGCATAAATGTGCATGCTATTCTTAGCTCTTCTGACTACAAAATTACATTTCTCCCCTTTGGTCCTGCTTGTAAGCAAGTGCATCTGTTTTCCTACACAAATTCAGTTTTCTTGCACACTCTTGCTCAGTGGATAATACAGATAGACTTTTCAATAATTCCTAACTCAGATACTCAGCTGTTTCTTAAAAATTAGTTTAAGTTTTGAATAAGAATCTGGCTGAACCAGACCTAACTGCTGTTGCTGAAACTAACGTCTGCTGTCTGAGGCAGGCAGGGCTTGACCACAATCTCCTCAGTGGTGGGGGAATGTCACTAGAAAGTGGGGATAAAAGCATGCTACCAAGTTGTTGCTATGGGAGCAATCAAGGTGGGCTTGTACTGTGGAACCTAGTACAACAGACAATTTAAAAAGCCTCCAGCTGCTATCCTATAAAAAAGGGCCCTAGAGCCCTAGGCCCACCACTCCATCTTGACCAATGACTATTTCCATAGGATCCACATTAGCGTTCAATGCTAACATGAGATGAAAATACAAATTGTTTATTCCTCTTTGCAGATTATTGCCACAACAAACCAGGCCATTATAAGATGATTCCATACCACGCTTGTGTTAAACTGGTACATATAGTGCAGAGATATGAAATTTAGTTCTGGGATAAATGTAAGTAATAAACAAAGAAGATGCTTTTTTTCTTTGACTTTTGCTCAGGAAACAATGTAATCTTTTAAAATTACGTCCTGCTTCTTCCTTGATCTAAGCTGACCTGTTTGGGCAGAAATCAGTGGAACTATCATCAGTAAGCAATAACAATTGCAGTTGTCATATGTCATCTTACCTGTATTTTCTCTGTGCCTGGACCTCCCCCTCCCTCCCCTCCCCCTACTAGGGTGGGTGGGCCATGTCCAGATGCTGGGGCCCCTCCCCTCTCTTGCATGCTACCCCTCACTTCCCCCTCCCTCCGGCAGGGTGGGTGGGCCAGGTCCAGACACCGGGCCCCCTCCCTCCCCTCCATTGCATGCCACCCCTCCCTCTCCCTCTCCTCCCTCAGCTAGGGTGGGTGGGCCAAGTCAAGATGCTGGGGGCCCTCCCCCTCGCCCCTTGCATGCCACCCCTCCCTCCCCTCCCCTTGCATGCCACCCCTCTCCCTCCCTCCCTTCCCTTCAAAGGAGTGTTAGGTGTGCTTTAAAGTGCACACTAAGGTTGTAGTAGTGCTAATGAGGTCTAATAGGGGGTGCCAGTGTCCCATGCTCTGAAACGCCCCCTAGATTTCTGCAATGCACAACTGACAGGCAACTGAAATGTTCCCCTGGAGAGGATGGGGTTTGCGAACCACCATTCTAACACCAGATCACCTGCCTTTTCTCTGCTTCCCCATTCAGTTCTCTTGATATTTAATATTTAATGTCAGAAAACGAAAGGACAATGGGGTGCATGCCACCCCTCCCTCCCTCCCTTCCCTCTCCCTCTGCTAGGGTGGGTGGGCTTGCAGATCTTGCAGAGGTTTTTATAATACTAAAAACCTATTGGAAAAAAATAGTCCATTTTCAAGGACATCAGGATAAATTGCAATATTGTGTCATCTTTACTTTTAGACTACATTGCAATTCTCCTTGCAGTCACAGAACTAAAAGGTATGTAGGCATATTGGCTTTTTTACTGGCACTGTATTAACTTGTATTGACAGTATGACATTGCCAGTACAAAAGGAATGAACATGCATATCTTGGAGAATGTCAGTGGAATGGAGGGCTGAGATGGTATCCAATGCTTGACCATCAATCAGATCTACCCATGGTTGCATTTGTTGCTAATTTATCTCTATCTCCCTTCACAACCTAACTCAAATATTTGAATGATTGCCTCTGAGTAGACCTGTTCTGAGTAGAACTGCTCAATGAAACAACTGGTCATCCCTTCTTTTGGGAGGTTTACTTAGCCTCAGTGTGTTCACTGTAATTCTCAATGGTGGTCTACCCTATGCAATAGCTTACCAGAGGAAATGCATAGACTGCTAGCTCCAGTTACTTAGGTCCCAAAATTTTGTACTATTGTGCAAAGAGCCAGCATGGTGTAGTGATTCAGAGTGGCGGACTGTAATTTGGAGAAATTGGTTTGATTCCCCACTCCTTCGCATGAGTGGTGGACTCCTATCAGGTGAATCAGGCTGGTTTCTCCACTTCTGCACATTGCTGGGAAACCTTGGGCTAGTCACAGTTGTCACAGAACTCTCAGCCCCACCTACCTCACAAGCTGTCTGTTGACAGAAGAGCAAAGGAAGGCATTATTAATCTGCTATGAGACTTCTTACAGCTGAGAAAAATGGGGAAAATCCAAACTCCTCCTCCTCCTCCTCCTCCATCTTGCATGCATTTAGTGGCTGAATTTTGATGACTATTGTTTTTGTCTTTGAGAGTCTTCTGATTTTTTAAACAGCTTGGAATATTACTGCAAGCAAACACTTCATGCAGCTTGGAAGCCACCTCAAATGCAGTTAGGGTTGCCTGTTGGCCTGGAGAAAAAGGTACTGCACCTTTAATAAAGGCTTACTATGTGGAAATGGGTAATTGAAGCTTTTTATGGCATGGAGGTAAATAACATTGTATTATGCCTCTATGAAAGTTACATTTTTCTTCAGGTCAGGTGGCAACTGTAAACATGGCTCTTGCAGATCCAAACAATTTTGTTTCCTTGGTATCCAGTTGGAAGCCTAAGGCACAGCATCAATATATACACTGCTTTGATATCTCTGTCTCTGACAGCAACTGTTTTTCAAACCCCATCAGTGGAAGGAGCATGTATGAAAGAGCATTCTTATGAACTGTTGAAGCTGTCCTAGTCCAAGCATCTGTTCCTGGTAGGCTGCATTAGCAGGGCCATAACTGCATTAGTGTAGAGCTCCAAATTCAATAGAGTTGGACATAATAATGATACAAGTTTTCCTTCATACATGAGAGGCTATCTGAGATTTAAAAAAAACAAACAGTTGAAACAGGATCAATAGCAAAAACCCCAGGCTACTGACATTCTCTTTAATGACCTGAATATTGCAATACTGGGGGAAAAACCACATAATGATTAATATGTTAATCTACAAGGTGCTTCAGGAGTTTTGGCACAATAGATAGCAGAGAGGATACCGTTGTGGGATTTGTTACCATAAAACTATTGCAAAGGTGAAATAGGTACCAGAATATTAAAATAAACTCAGTTGTATTGTCGAAGGCTTTCACGGCTGGATTCAACTGGTTGTGGTGGGTTTTCCGGGCTGTGTGGTCATGGTCTGGTAGATCTTGTTCCTAACGCTTTGCCTGCATCTGTGGCTGACTTCTTCAGAGGTGTATCACAGAGAGGTGTATCACAGAGTGTGTTACAGACTTCTCTCTGTAATATACCTCTGAAGATGCAAGCCACAGATGCAGGTGAAACGTTAGGAACAAGATCTACCAGACCACGGCCACACAGCCAAGAAAACCCACCACAATCAATTTTACATATTTATACTGCTGTAAAAATTGTACATAAAATTATCCTCATTTTAATATAATGCCAAACTGCACCTGATTTTTGTGCAAGCAGCTGGGCAGCCCCACCCAAACTCAGGGGTCACGGCGCTCATGCAGCACCACCCCACAGCTCCAATAGAGGCTTCTCAGCAGCATGGCTGCCACCAAGAAGCCTCTATTGGGCAGAACAGGCATACAACATGTTTTTAGCGACATAAGTCAGCTGTCCTGTCTGCAGGAGCAATTGGGCAATAGGCAGGGATGAAGCCAGCTAAAGTCAGCTCCACCCCCAGCGACACCCCTTAACTACCCCCATTATGCTGGTGGTGATGCCTTCTGCCTTGTTACATGGCAGATTTAATAAGCAAGAAAAGGCGAAAAGGTTGTGCCCATGCAACGATGGCTCAGTTGAATCTCTGACCCACCAATTACTTCACTGTCTCAGATTCAAGGAAATCAGATCCAAGTATGTGAATCTCACTCCCTTACATTTACCAGATCTCCCCGATTTAATTAGATTACACTACTTGTTGAACAACCCTGATCCTTCTCTCTGTATGATAGTGGCAGACTTTCTTCTGGAAATTACTAAATGCCAGTAGATTTCCTTGGTCCTGTCATGTATATCCTGTATTGTATATGCTTTTTAATCTGTTTTTATTATTGTTGTACTGCTTTATGCCAATAAAGGCTTGCTTATCCATGCTGGTGGTGATGGAGGCGCTGGAACACTGGCGCTATGTGAAGCTTTGCTCCTCAGAACCAGAAGGAGGCCCAGCAGCTGCACACTGGCTGTTTCATTCCTTCAGGAGAGGAAATCTGCCAGTGCAGCTGTGCGCCACCTCCACAGGCAGATTCCCCCCCTTTGTATTAGGCCATCAGAATATAACTAACAACAAATTATGGACATTACCATAAATGATGTTCAGAACCATTTTTAGTCTCTGTAGAAATTGTAACCTTGTCCAGGATACCTGACAGTCTAATCCAGAAAAGGGAAGCAAGTAACATAATTAAGATCCTTAATTACTGCAATATATCTGAATTGTCTGACTGGATTAAATCTATGGGAAGTGTCACAGTTTATAGGTAATAAAATAAATGTAAGCATTACTTTTATGCACTCTGTTGGACTTTCTTACAAATGCCAGAAATTGACATTTGTGGCTAGATAGGCTTGCCAACTCCCTGCAGAAAATAATGTTCTGCCCTTTGTGGATTTTCCGGGCTGCGTGGCCATGGTCTGGTAGTTTTTGCCCCTAACATTTCACCAGAATCCATGGCTGGCATCTTCAGAGACATGTCATGATAAGATGTTTTTGTTAGATTTCGTTTAGAGTCATGGATATGCCCAGTAGTGTGTGTGACTGCAGTTTATAGAAAGTTCTCCAGAGACATAAATGTAAAAGGTAAAACTTACATTTATTCAATCATCTTCAGTTCACAACTTTGTTCCAAGAAAAGGTAAATAGAAAGAACCCTAGCTCTAAAGAGATTACTTTCCCTATGACAAGTGGCACAACTAACGCCATCACGTGTGTGGAAGTGGGAGTGGGATGCTGCAGTGGAAAGCGCCCTTAATTGAGGCTACAGGCTGCCATTGACCATGCTACCGGGTCAAAGGCTAGAGCAAGAAGTGAAGCTTAGCATGGGGAAGAAAAGGAAGTTAGTGGGCGGTCTCCCTGGCCTGTGACAAGGAGGGACAAACAAGAGAGGCAACATCACAGTTAGAGTGCGAGTATACAGCACTCCCCCCAGTGTCCAGGCATGCAGAAGTCGCTTATTCCAACACTCCCTCTCGACACTGCATGCTTTCCAGGTATACAATGTTCAGTTTGTCAACAAGCAGGCTTTGGAACTTGTCTCTTTGGCAGTGGGTTTGGTCAAGATGTCTGTCATGGGCCATCATATCAGTAGGACAGTAGCAGTTTCACAGTTCCTTCTGCCTGCAGAGTCTTACATATTGATCCTTAATTCCAATGTGTTTAGTGCACTGCACTGTTCTTTTCTGAAAGAGAAAAGAGGCTATACAACTCTGGCTATCTTCTCTAGCATTTTGTACAGGTAAAGGTTCATCAATACCAAAATCTTCTAACAACATTAAAAGCCACTGTAATTCCTCTACAATGCCTCAGAAACTACTGATACATAATAATTCTGATTCAGTAGGATGTGAGTGAGCAACAACACTTTGTTTACGGCTTCACGCTCCAACTTACATGCACTTCCATAGAAAAACACATAGCCACTGGTAGATCTTTAGATCTGTTCTTTCTACAGCCTTAACCTGCATCAGCATATCCCAATAGTAGTGGGATCTTTTAGTTGCTGGCAGTTTCCAGTTTAAAGTCTAAAGTACCTCTTAAGTAATTCTCACCAACTCGTTTAACAGCAGTCCAGTCTCTTTGTGGTGGGTGTGCTAACCTTCTGGACACATACTTCACAGCTGTAGCATCGTCAGGTCTATTGTCATTAAGGCATGTAAAAGCTTTTGCCTTATTGCAGTCCTTGTAATCATTGCTTGTCAGGCAGCAAGTCATCAGGCAGTAATTTGTCTGTAGAAATCAGAACTCATTGGGGTAGGTGCATTTTCGGATTGACACTCCTTCCAGGTTCAGACCTGTAGTAGCGTTCCAATATTTTCTTGCTTCTGGCTAAGAAGATAGCTTCCATCTGGTTCACGTCGATTTGGATCCCCAAGCAGAAGCTGGCATCCTCCCAGGTGCTTTGACTTCTACTTCCTTGTTGAGTTGGGATATAATCCTCAGCACAGTCAGTTTCATTTTTCATGGCAAATAATCAAGTCATCAACATATTGTCAGATAAATGTCCATCTCCCATTTCTCTGTGCCTGCTATAAAGACAGGGGTCTGCATTGCGTCTTTTCTTGTTTGAAGTCCTGACTTAGTAGCATCTTGGCTTAGCTTTATCTGACCAAGCTTTAGCCGTTTGTTTCAATCCATAAAGTCCTTTCTGAAGTTTATACAGACTAAATGTTTTCATTCTTTTCATCTATGAACCCTGGTATTGCTTCCATATATAGCTCCTGTTCAATTCCTCGGCCATGCAAAATGCGTTTTAACGCCCAAATGCTCAAGCCCTCATGTTTCTAGATGCAGCAATGCTTTAAGAGCATTCTTAACTCGTAGAATATTTTACAACAGGTGCAAAAGTCTGATCATCATAATCTGTTCCATATAGATCTGAGAACTTCTTTTTAGCGCAAACAAGTCTGGCCTTTATATCTCCTTAATCTGACCTTCCAAGATCTTGTTTAGCTTTTAAAACCCATTTACAACTGAGTAACGTTTCTTACTCCTTAGGTAGTTCAGAAGTGGAGAGTCCACGCTTGGTTTTTATGTAGTGTTACCCCTCTCTTGTGCTGCCTCTTTCCACTTCTTTTGCTTCTGGTTCAGGCATTTGCTGTAACTCAGCCCATGAAGCTGGTTCATGCAGTGACGGGCGCCTTTGCAAGGTAGGTAGTTTCTCTGGCTGGAACTCCCTTTGTTAGGCCGATGAGCCTGAGGGCCAAAGGTCTGCTCCTTTACTTCCTCGCAGTGGTAGTCTGTGGACTCCTCTGCCTCAATTCTGTCAGGTCTGGGATTTCCACCGCTGCTCCCTTCAGGTTGAGAGCATTTGCTGGCATCTGCACGGTGATGTCATCCTGGGACTCTGGGCGATGTAGAATCAGCTGGTCGCTATCGCCATCTCCCTCTTAGAATGGTCATCCATCCATCACAGCAGGCTTACAGTCATCATCTCTGGGTCAGCCATTGGCCAAACTGCACAACTCTGCATATATAGTAATTTGCTAGTTTCTGGATCAAAAAACTTGTATCCTTTTTTACTTTCTGGTTAGAATAGCCCATAAAATTATACCTCGCTTAAGTGAGTAGGGTCTAGCTTGGATCTCTTTTCTTTTGGTATGTGAGCATAAGCTTTGGTACATCCAAAGATTCCTGATGTGTTCTGCTACATTTGGTTTCCTGCCATGCCATAACTCATATGGAGTTGGTGTTTCTAGGCTTTTGTATTGGCAATCTATTTTGTAGGTAAACTGCAGTCATTGCTGCCTCTCCCCAGTGCTTGCGGGAAGGCCTGGAATCTGAATCAATGGAGCATGCAATCGGAATGCATGTCCATTATATAACGCATTTCTTTCTTTCAGAAATCTCCTAAGTTTTGTTCTTGGCTAATGGGCTAGTAAGTCTGTGTTGATCCCATGTTCCTCAAGAAATTGTTTATAGATATGGAATTGTATCTACCACTCCTCTATGTCCATTTTGAAACACTTAGCCTTGTCAAACTTATTATTAGGATACCACATAGCAACATAGCGTCTCTTAACTCTGTTCAGTCTTGACTTTTCTTTTATGCAAATAACAGCACAGTGTATCTCGAAAGTAGCTTCATCAATGAAAGACAACAGATAGGTGTTCTTACCAGTTGATGCTGGCTTTGATTGATCCACACATAGATCAGGAGTGAATTAAGTCAAGAGGCTGCTTTTAGAGCATCTCTTTGGCTTTGCTTTGGGAATGAAGGCCTAGTTCCCTTTTCCTCTTAAAACAACAATAACAATCACACAATTGGTTATGCATTGGGACATGTCTCTTTATAGAAATACCTGTTACTTCAAGTCCTTGCTTTTCAGCTTCAGGATGCAATGGCCTCTTTATCACGGTGGGCAAACCTCCATGCCAGAGAGCCCAAAGCACTGCTGGGTAGAAGCTACCTTGGCTGTGCAGGCTTGTGTTCCTCACAGTCCAGTTCAAAGCACTCCTGTTTCTTAGGGTACCTGTGTGAATACAGGTCACCATCGCTACGAGATAGTGCAATACATTATTCCCTGCAAAGTGAACAGCAAATCCTTTTTTCTGATAGTGTGGGGACGTTGATCAGATTAGGTCATGAAGGTCTGCAAATGGTACAGGACATTTTCTGCCACAACTTCTGTAGTTCCATTACTACATCCAGTTGGGTGCAACGTATAAAGTAATCCCTTTGCCCTTTCCATTCACTGGAATCTGTTTTCCATTGGCTAAATACACATTGCATCCAGCATCTGTATCTAATTCTACATTGAATAACAAAGCAAACATCTGAAGCCATGTGCTCTAGAAGCAATTCACTATCACAATAATCCAAGGCTTATATTTTTTCTCATTAGTTTGTATCATGGGTTGTTGCAAAAGTTGAACGGATTTTAGGAGGTAAAATCCCTTTGTCTGTGTGAATAAGCAGTGTGGGAGATGGCTTGCTGCCAGTCCTCAGCATCTCCCTATTACGCCGCATTTACACTCCCTCTGGAGGTGACTCAGGCTTCTATTGCACTTGAAACAAAATGTGGTGGGCTCCTCCTTTCCCCTGTGGGATTGGATTTTCTCTAGATCCAAATGATTTTAGTTCCCCGCCCCTTGCCTCTGGTCATTCTGGGCAATGTAACTTGAGCCATTCTTCCCTCTGCTCTCAGAGAGATAATTTTGCTGCTTGCTTAAATTGCACGACCTAGTTAGTCCTAGAATCTCCTGCTAAATGTGCAGTCTCTTTTGCCATTCACAGTAGACAAAGCTTCAAATATTTCTCAGGCAATGAGCTTAAAAAGCAGTCCAATTTTCAGTTCTTCTTCTCCTCCAGAATCTGTGCCAGTGGTTGCTAACTTATCAATCAGATTCAGCAATTCTCTTATATGGCAATCAGCATCTCCCGAATTTTCTCTTGTAATTTGATTGAAAAAATAGTTGTTTGAATAAACCCTCACTTGCTATTTCTTGTCTTGCTCTCCAAAGCACCCTTTAATGCTTCTAGCAATGTCTTTGGCAGAATCTTTGCCCTTTTAACATACACCAGTTGTGAGTTTCGGGTGAGAGTACTAATAATTACATTCATGGCGCTTTTTTTTCTATCTGCTTTTGCCATCTAGTCTCTTCATTTCCACTGCTTTGAAGTTTTTGGTGTAGCGAAAACAAAACCTATGCCCTTCCTTTACTTGGGATTGAATCTTGTAGAGCCATGAGTTAAAATTCAGGCTTTGTAAGCTTCCTGGCAAGAATTGCTCTTTACGCTGAGCCTATTTCCGAATGCAAAAGGCTTCTCTGCAATTCTCAATTAGTCACACACTACTAAGAATAAGAGGAAGCAAGCTTCTGTCAGGCTGCAACCTTTTGTTACTCGCTGGCCTGTTAGGAGCCAGGTGAGCAAGAAAACACAAGAAACTACAAGCAATGGCTGCTAAGCTTCATGCAAGGAAAAAAAAAATCTGCTCCAACTTTTAAAAATATCTGGGCTTCAAAAAATAACCATCAATCTCTTTAAGCTACCATGTTAGATTTCGTTTAGGAGTCATGGATATGCCCAGTAGTGTGTGTGTGTGACTGCAGTTTATAGAAAGTTCTCCTCTAGAGACATAAATGTAAAGGTAAAACTTACATTTATTCAATCATCTTCTCTAGTTCACAACTTTGTTCCAAGTTAGGAAAAGGTAAATAGGAAGTGAACCTCCTAGCTCTAAAGAGATTACATTTCTCCTATGACAAGTAAGCACAACTAACGCGGCCATCACGCGGTGTGGAAGTGAGGATGCTGCAGTGGGAAAGGCCCCACTGAGCAGGCCATTGACCATGCGCTCGGGTCAAAGGCTAGAGCAGAAGTGAAGCTAGCATGGGGAAGAAAGGAAGTTAGTGGGCGGTCTCCTGGCCCAGACAAGGAGGGCAAACAAGAGAGGCAACATCACAGTTAGAGTGATATACAGCACCCCCCAGTGTCCAGGCATGCAGAAGTCGCTTATTCCAACAGTTTTCACACTGGGTCACTGGGAGAAACAAATTTATTGCAAATTAATACTTTAGACCAGGGATCTGCAACCTGTGGCTCTCCAGATGTTCATGAACTACAATTGGCCATTCTGGCAGAGGCTGATGAGAATTATAGTTCATGAACATCTGGAGAGTCGCAGGTTGCAGACCCCTGCTTTAGACAATACACTGACATAAAGCACTAGCACATCCTCTGTAATTCAGAAACACAAAAGCCTCCAGCTGCTATCCTATAAAAAAGGGCCCCTAGAGCCCTAGGCCTATTACTCCATCTTGACCAAGTTGAAGGCAGCAGAAAGAGAGGAAGAACCAACACCAGATGGATTGATTCTGTAAAGGAAGCCAAGGCCCTCAGTTTGCAATACATGAGCAAGGTTGTTAATAGTAGGACATTTTGGAGGACATTGATTCATAAGGTTTCCATGAGTTCAGAGTTACTTGATGACACTTAACATTCACACAGAGCTTCAAAAGTATAATTCCAAGTGGAGGTACATGTGGATTCAAATTGTGAATGTTGCATTTCATTCCTATTTGTGATTATTTGTTTTGTCAACATAAAAATATAGTGCAGAATAAAATATACCGGTAGTGCAGTGTTTTCAATGAACAAATTGTTTTCTTCACTGAATTCAATGAGTCACTCTTCCACTTCATTTCACGCTTCTAGCCCTCCAAACAATATTTGATTCTGCTTTGTTTCCTGCTTTTGGGTTCCAGTCACCTATGATCATAGGCAGAGCTACCATGGGCAGGGGGGGGAATCACTCCCCCACACCTCCCCTCAGACTGCCCCCATGACCCAGAGCAGTCTCCGTGGCCTGGAGCAGCCTCCTCGGACCAGAGCAGGCTGCCCCTTTAGCTTTTAAAGGTAATTGAGTCGGAGAGGGTGCGATTTTGCCCCGGGTGCCAGTTTCCCCTCCTTCAGCACTGCCTATGATTACTAGCAAATCTTGTATAAGTATATAATCAATTTCTTACTGGACATTTACATAAAAGCTTGGAATTTCTTCCTCATCAGTAAACTTAAATGATGGTTATACTGATAGGCTTTCATGAAGTTTGAATAATATGATTTGATTAGACTTTGCATTGTATCCCCAGACTGACTTTGCAAAATCTCACTTCACTATCAAAGCAATTCTGTTTCTTCGGTGTTTGTCATTCTCCAAGTAAAACACTTTGTAATTTTCTGACTGAAATTGTTCTAATCCACTTTAGTTCACTTGCTCCCCAGACTACGATGTTTAAACATTCCATTTCTTCTTTTATGATTTCAATCTTATCTTGATCCATACTTTTTATGTTCCAGGTTCCTATTGTATGCACCAAACAACTGTGGATTTTTCTTTTGCATCTATACACATCAACAACTGAATGTCCTTTTGGCTTTAGCTCGGTTGCAACATTAAGAATAGTTCTAGTTGTAGCTAGCTGTCCTCATCTCTTCCCCAGTCACTGATTGAGGGCCACTTGACCCTGGATTTCTATCTCCCAGCACTCTTTCTTTTGTTTTGTTTTGGATGTTTTCATCATAGGGTTTTCAAGGTAAGAGAAGATCAGAAGTGGTTTACCATTGCCTTCTTCTGTGCTGTAATATCCAGAGTTAGCTGAAGTGGCATTGCAATTTTCTATGAAAGATCCTCTGCCAGTGTCACCCTCTGCTACTGCTTCTGTGCTATAGGTCCCCTTTAAGGATTTTTCCATCCTCACAACTGGAACTGTTTGTTCCCTTCTACTGATGTGTCCCCTGATCTCTGAAGGGGGTAGATGGTTTGTATTTCTAAATTCATGAGCATGTAAGCATAGAATTTGTACCCTGTCTTCAACAGAGTATTCCCTTACAAATCTATAATAACTGAACATCCTGCTGCTCAGACACCAATCTCCTAATGCTCCTGCTCTGTAAAATGTTTTATCTGAAAAACTGCCAATTGGATGAGTGAAATCCTAAAAATGCAGTACTTCAGGCAGTTTTTTAGTTGAGAGGTGACATATCTCGAAAAATAACAAATACTGCTAATTGCTAACTACATAGGTTTACTAATATTTTAAAACTTAAATTTAACAACTATTTTAAATCCTTAATTCACATTTGTAGAATATTACTGCCTATCATTGAGTAGCAGTTGCATTGCCTTATTTTAATACACATTTAGAAGTTTGATTACTGCACATACTTTTACAATATGGGTCATCAAGGTGTTGTAATTCAGACACACAATAACACGTTGTAGTTATATTTTAATAAAGGTGACTCAAGAATCAAATCTCAGAGAAAACACAGTTATATATTAATCTAACAGTGTGTAGCCAGATAAAATGGATACATACATAATGACTTCTACTTAGGGCCTTCTCTGATTCTGAGTTCTTTTTAGCAGTTAAACCCTTTCTTTATAGAATGTTTTTGGTGTACTACCATGAGGCTAAGTTGAATAGTTCATAACAAAGGGTGTACACTGCATTTTCTTCCAGAGAGTCTTCTGCACTTAGTTTCTTATGGCTACATCTGCACAATCAATTGTAAATTGTTTTCACCTAACTATAACAGTGGGGCTATTGATTTAGCCTCATCATATTTTATGGGTTTCCCCCCATCCTGTTGCTTTTAATTCAGCCCAAGAAAATCACTGAATCAAAGGACAAGGCAGCCCTATGCTAAAATATGTTTTATGATGCCTGCTACTGAGCAATTAAAACATCCAACAACAATAGCCAAGAGTACAGTTTCTTTTAGAAGAGAAAGCCCTGCAGACTCACTGTTCAGTCCAAAACAGGGGGAGGGGGATTGAAGTGTCACTGAAAGTGGAAGAAAGCCAATGTCAACATCTGTGTCCACTGTGCTGTGCAAAGTGGTATGGACGCTGGTGTTAGACTGTCATGCAGCTGCACTGGGGCTAAATCTGGAAGTTAGCTCCTGTGGCAGTGGACCTCGGCCACAAATGCCCACACCAGTGATATGGTGTTGTGTGTGTTGTGGGGGCGTTCCCAGAGGTGGAGCTGACATTAGTAAGCTCCCAGTATACTTTCTGGCCAGGTACGTCCCCTCCCAGCAGCACAGAGTTATGCCACTGAAAAGTGTGGCGTTAAGTCACTGTTTGCAATGGGCTTTCCTAGTGGACTAAAGGTTTTCCCTGCACAGCTGATTCCCTCTTTGGAGGCAGTGTGGTGCTGTCCCTGGTTGTCACTCTGCCGGGTGCCACTCTGCCACACTCCCTTTGGATTGGGTTGTTAAAATATCCTTGAAATAATTGTTTTGTTTACAAATACAGAATGCAGTGGAGGCCGACAGGTTCCTACAGCAAGCATCACATTCACTTAATATATTCTGTGGAGTAGGAAAAATACCAACAAATCTAAGGGGTGCCAAGAGTGAGCATAAAAGGCAAAAGAACTTCCTTTAACATCTTGTCTTAATCAGGTAACAAGAAGGAGCACATATAAATTGATGATAATGTGTGTGAAAGAGACTATAATTATTGTACTGCTAAAAGTATTCAGACAAATTATAAGAATTTCTTTAAACCTGTTAAGAGACCTTAGGTAACAAAAGTGTAAAAGCATTGCTAAGGGAGGACTGGGAAATTTCAGAAAACGACTATGAATTTTTCACATCAGTTCTCACTAGATTAGAAGATGCCAGAGTTACTGTTTGTGGGGCGGGTGCTGGAAGCACTGAGTCAAATAGAAGTGTCAAGAAATTTACTTGCAGGACTTCCGGGGGAGACGGCGCTTCCAACTCATTGAGCTTCTTGGAACTCTCTGCCACACATTACTAAAGGGGCTGATTGCCGGTATGAGACCAGACAAGGTCTGACTGTGGCCTCCGCAGGAAGCTCTGGGAACCTTTTAATGCAACATATGACTACTTTGGGTTCCTTTTGGCCCTCTCCGCGCACACAAGGCAACTCAGGTTTGACTCGTGTCCGTGGAAATCGTTACCTGAGCTCGACTCCTCCGTTTCTCCGCACAGCAGCTGACTCGTGTCTCCAGAGCCGAGTTCAGAGAGCGGGATTACCTCCTCGCGTCTTCTGCTCCTCATTCCCGATTGTCTGCCATTCTATGGCGGGAAACGTGAGTGCGCGTCCCTTTTTTTTGTTTACTGACGTAGGAGCTACGTAGGAGGATTTTTTTAAAGGCGTGCTTCTCGCTGCCACCACAAGTCTCTTGTTCTGTGCATGGCCGAAAATACTGCCCTGTGATTGGCTGGCTGGCAGAGTCGAGGCAAGGGAGATTCCGCACTCCGCCAGCTTTGGCTTGAGTGCAACCAGAGTTCACCAGGAAGTTGCACCTCCCAGTCGAGCTCAAAAAATTAACGGTGAGAGGGGGGTGAGCCGAGACAGACCCGAGTCCAACACTACGGCTGTGCGGAGTAGCTAGGTTGGACCTACGTCGAACTAAGGTAGAATCCTACAGTGTGGAGGGGCCCTTTGATCCACTAGTTTTGATAAAATCCAGGATCAAGAAGTTCAACCCAGATGTTTGGCTTTTAGAAGCACCCTTTTCATCATTCCCCCCGCCCCCATAGTAGTTGCCTATGTTCACTTTCTCTGGGTGTTTAATTTACTTTTGGGCTTTTCACAAATTTCTTTTTGTGCTTTTTAAAATGCTATTGTATGTTTGTATACTTTGTGTGGTTGTATACTTATCACCTTTCCCCCTGTATTCTTTTCTTTTTTGTTGTTATGTTTTGTGAAAAAATAATCAATTTTATTATAAAAAATAAGTTTACTTGCAGGACTAATAGACAGATTTATAACGAGGAAGTCACTGGTTCTGAATTACATGTGTTTAAGGAAGAAATTCAAAATGTGAAATTGCTGATTTTTAACAAAAACTATAAACCTTGCCACTAAAATTTGGCAGAAGATGTGAAAGACTTTAATGTAATTCTATTTTTAAAAGGGGATCCTGAGAAGATCCACAAAAGTACAGGCAACTACAGCAGTGGTGGGATCCAAAAATTTTAGTAACAGGTTCCCATGGTGGTGGGATTCAAACTGTGGCGTAGTGCCAATGGGGCGGGGCTGGGCATGACAGGGGCGTGGCCGGGCATGACAGGGGCGTGGCCGGGCATTCTGGGGGCGGGGCATTCCTGGGCGGGGCTGTGGCAAGGATGCAGCCGCTGCGCCGGTCCTTGGGCGGGAAACGAATGCACGCAGGCGCAGGCTGCCACACACGCTGGTGCACCTCCTGCTAGACTGCTTCAAGTTCTGCATGCTACTGCTGAGAGGAGGGGCGTAACTAAGGCAAAAATCACGTGGCAAAATCACCAATTAGTAACCCCCTCTCGGCACACACAAATAATTAGTAACCTACTCTTGGGAACCTGTGAGAACCTGCTGGATCCCACCTCTGAACTACAGGCAAGTTAAACGAATGCTGGATCAGGCAGTGGCAAGAAATAAGGTCCCACAGGCCTTCATCATAACTAGACTATTGTCTTAGAGCACAGCTAACTGACAGAAATACTAAAACTGACAGAAATACTAAAATAGTCCATCAACAGTCCTTTGCTAAGGACTTCTGTTTTGCACTGCTGTCATGCCCTAATGTCCAGTCTACAAACTAAACGTCTGCCAGTTGTTTAAAAATTCCTTTTCTTGGAGCACTCTCACATGTGCTTGATCCAGACAGCTAACATAAGGATTACAATGTCTTTATTGAATGATCTATTCCAGGGGTCCCTAAACTTTTTGATACTGGGGGCACATTTGAAATTCTGGCATGGCATGGCATGGTGGGCATAGCAACAAAATGACGGTCAAGAAGGGCTGTCACAGGAGGCAGAGTGTGCCACAAAATAGTTGCCACAGCTTAACTTCAGTAATGCTGCAGAGATCCTTTTGCTGTGTGGTACAGTTGCTGCGAAAGCAACATTTTACAATTTCTGCACAGCCAATCAAATTTCCAATAGTCAATCAGAAGCCTTGCTGGAGTGGCCCCACATACTTCTTAAAAGCACTTAGTGGGCACTGAAAAGGTGTTGGTGGTTGTCATAGTGCCCACAGGCATCATGTTGGAGATCCCGATCTATTTTATCCCTTGACTAGGTATCAATTGCACAATATGGGAACATGCCTTTAGATTATGCCAGTTGCTGGGGCCGTATTCTACCTAGGAGGGAGCCAGATGTTGCAGCACTCACAGCAGAGTTCCCTAATTTGGTGCCTTCAGACACTTCCTTATGCATCGCCACAGAAAAGTTGGCAGGGCCATTACCTTCATATAAATAAACAGGCTTGGATTCTTGTTGCTGCTCGCTGGAGAAGAATTCAGGATCCTATAGACCAGCGGTGGCGAACCTATGGCACGGGTGCCAGAGGTGGCACTCAGAGCCCTTTCTGTGGGCACATGTGCACAGAGTTCATCATGGGGGGGGCGGAAAATCACCTCCCCCCACACATATAGGCTGGCCTGGGCATGATCCTTTACCTGGGAGTAAGCTTGGTTGCTGGCAATGGGGCTTGCTTCTGGGCAAACCCTCCTAGGGTCGTGATTCACCAATTTGAAGTGTTGCACAGTTGCTTCACCAAGCTTACTCCTGAGTAACACGCGTCTCGTAGCCAACCATTTTTTCTAAACTAAAACCTCAGTACTCAGGTTAAATTGCCGTGTTGTCACTTTGCGATAAATAAGTGGGTTTGGGGTTGGAATTTGGGCACTTTGTCTCAAAAAGGTTCACCATCACTGCTATAGACAGAACCTCTGGACCACTTGTGATTTAGTGAGGACTAGGGAGCATCTGTGGAGTAGTGCACCCATTTTCTTCCTTAATTGCTTTCCCTCCTGTGTGCTTTATCCTCCATTCCCCCCTTTGATTGTTATCTTCTATGTACATCTTATCTCCCCTCCCCCTTGAGCTGCTTCTCTGTGCATTTGTGGATGGATGCTTGGCTTTGCCTCTTGTGGCAACCATTTTATAGAGGTGCCTCCTACTCTGCCCCAATATTCTAAAAGTGTCCACAGCTTCAAAAAGAGGGCCCCTGAGAGTCGAAGAAAGGTATAACTCTGCTTAGAATAACACTGTGGGGAAGTCAGATTCAAATTTCTGTTCTCCCAGGAAAGTACCATTCCCTCCCCCCTTTAAATTGATGGAATCAATTGGTCCTTACAGAGTTTCAATTTTTTAAACGGCTTAATTAAATCAAAATACCACTTGAATCAGAGATGACCACAGATAGTTATTGTACACAATCATGTATTATATATTTAGAAAATTCAAATGCTGCCTCTCCAGAGACCAAGATAAACATAATATAGTAAAATAATAAAACTGATAGCATTAAAAATGCCATGAAAATAACCATAGTATGGCAACCCTGTAGGTTTTCAAGACATGCTGTTCCCTGCCTCCGTGTGGCCTGAGAGAGTTCTGAGAGAACTATGACTGGCCCAAGGTCACCAAGCAGGCTTCATGTGGAGGAGGGGAAACAAGCCCAGTTCATCAGATTTGAGTCTGCTGCTCTTAACCATTACACCAGGCTGGTTCTTAAAAATGGGACATACAGTAGAATCCTAAGCTTTTTTTTTTACATCAAGCTTTAGTTGACATAGGGCACCCCCTGGTGAGGTTTTCAAGACAAGAGATGTTCAGAGGTAGTTTGCCATTGCCTGCCTCCACATCATGAGCCTGTATTCCTTGGATGTCTCTCATCCAAATACTAACCAGGGTTGACCCTGTTTGGTTTCTGAGATCTGACAAGAATAGGCTAGTCTTGGGTCATCCAGGTCAGGGCAGCATGGTATATAACAGTTAAGGTAGGTATCAGGTAACTATCAATCATTCCAAAGGCAACATACCACCACTGCACTGAGATGGCTCAGGATCTGGTCCCTATCTGCCTTACCTGTGTATGTGGGGGTACAGAGAGCAAGGTCTGGGAAGAGGATGGGCTAGAAAGAATAGGAGATGTAGTCCTTTAAATATCCTAGCTGCTAAGCTGTTTATGAACTTAAAGGTAAGAACCAGCTCTTGGAACTGTGTCTGGGAACAGACACCCCATTCTTATTTTTGAATTCCTTTTGCCTCATGGCAATGTAGTAACATCAAAGAAACAGAAGGACACTGGTGGGGGATGCATCATTTCTCAGATCCCGGAGATTAATTGTTTAGCCTTTTAGGTAAGATTAATATCCATATTCCCAAGTCAGGGCATCTGGTGAGCAATGTATTTACGCCTAATGCTGTCTGGGTTAGCAGAACAGAATCGACAGGTGGTGGCCCTAATAGCACTAAGGCGGAAAAAAAAAAGTCTCTCACAGAGAGAGAGCGCGCGCGAGAGAGAGCAAATGCTATCTTCAGTACACGGGCTGGGAGAGCGCAAGAGCTTCATGAAACCAGCCTGATGCTGCTGCGGCTGCTTGCTGAGAGGTGCTGATGGGAGACTGAGGCCGCTAGGCTCTCGGCAGCAGCCCGGTCAGCAAACCCGACGGGGCACCAGAAAGCGCTTTCCCCTCCCAGCTTCGGCGGAAGCTGCAAAGGACGCTCGGCCGAGGCGCCCGGGCATTGCGTGGGGAAGGTAGGAGCTCCCGCCTCGGAGAGAATCCGGTCGGGGGGGACAACGCTTGCCTGAGACGGAACATTTCTGCTTGCTCACCTGGCCCTTTATCGAAGCAAGAGGACCGGCCTTATTATTTCCCTGGCTGGGTTCTTGTTTATTCGGGCTTTTGGAGAGAAATGGAGTACTCACTGGGGAGAGGGGAGAGGGGAAAGCGCACGTCACTCCGCGGACGAAACCAATAGGACTCTGGTGGGGGCGAACCAGGTAAAAGAAAAAAAAGGCGGCTGTTTGGCTAATTGCACCCCAAAGACAGACAGCCCTCACCCCTTCGCCTGAGCGTATTGGTTTGTGTTGTATATCTCCCTGCCTGTGTTGCCTTGCCAGCAGTTGGCAGGTGCAGCTCCTCTGGCTTTTGAACCACAATAACTGGCAAGAGCATCATCTGTGAACTTTGGGGCAGACAGGTGTCTCGCCAGATTTTTCTTTAGCGGGATGTTAAGATTAGGCTGTCTGTTGCATGTAATGCTAGGTGACAGGTGAGGCAAAGCATGCTGTCATGCTGTGTGCAGCATCACATGAAGGATGCTAGGATAGGAAGCCCTGAAGTTGCACAAACAGGCGTGGCAACATGCTCTGAATAAATAGAAGAGCTTAAGAGTTGAATGAGCTACTTTTAAAAGCTAAAATTAACACTGTTGACCTTGTTCAGCACTTATGTCCATTATTTTCTTTGTTTCGATCTGCTTTGTGTGGGGGCATAGTTGCTGTGTTGACGGGAGAAATAGTAAATGTGCCTAGCTCTAAAATTAATGCACAGGATTATAATTTTAGTCCCTTTTTGCTCTTGGCCTTGATTGAATGTACTAAGTAAACCATATATATACACACACATATACTTGCATGTTAAGATACATGAATTAATTCAGTGTTTAATTTTTAGCCAATAGCTGATTGTTTTGATAAGAAACATTAAAATAGATACAGTAGGAGGCATCTGGAAAACCATACACTTTCAGTTTTCATTCCATATTGATATAGACTATTTTCCCATTAATGTGGGGAAATGTGTGTGTTAAATTGTTTATTCTTTTTATTTGAAAAATAACTGAAATTTATTTTGGTTTTATTAAATTGATGGTGTTTAATTTAATTGTTTGCCATCTTTAGTTTACTACTTTTTCTGGTCTGTTGATGCTTAGCCTTTGTAATACAATGATACAATGTGTATATTTGTCAAATCTATTGACATTGAAGTGGCTGATTCTGTGCATTGTTTTTAATGTTGTTCTAGAACCGTACTACCACTGTCTTTTCTTTGTACGCACCAGTTCAAAAACAATCCAGTTGAACTATAAAGTTGCTTTTATAAACAAAAAACAAAGTTGTTTCCACATAGGTGACAATTCTTGAAAAATGGAAAAATTGTTTTTAGTGGTAAATTCTCCCTGTCATTGCAGGGAGGCTTAGGAACTCACTTTAAGGTATCTCACTTGGGTATCTCACCATTTCACTTTGAAGTTTTAGGCGTTTATTTAAGTGAAAGGCAATTGGTGAGTGGGTAGTAACTCAAGGAATGTCTCTTAAGCAGAAGGTGCTTCTTTCTTTGTCTCTGACCTGAATAGGAAAAATGAGGAGCTATGGCAAAGGATGCATGCAGTTCTAGGGGTACCTGTGGAATTACCAAAGAGTAACTTCTTTGAAGATTAAATAATGAGAGTGAATAATGAATCAGAAATGTGAATTATTCCTCATTTACCACTAGAAACAATTTTTCCATTTTTCAAGAATTGTCACCTATGTGGAAAATATTAGTCTGTATGATAGCTAGGGTATGTTAGTAGAATACAGTGGGTGTGTAAATTACAAAAAATATTCATGTACAAAAGAATCAATAGTGCAAAAGGTCATGTCAGCTTTCTATGATACTGTTGGTTTATGGCTGTCGCTTTTTTCTGAGACTGGTACAGAAAAAGATGCATGCCAAATGTTTAAAATGTGTGTTAGTCATAGTCCTTTGTTCTTTTAAAGTTATGATAAGCTGTTCCAAGGTTCAAACTGTTAAAATTCTCAAAGGTGGAGCTAGTTTTAACAGGATCTTTTTCCTTTGCTGTCTTCTGCACTTTATCTCTCTCCTGTTTGGTTACTAGATAATTATTATTGCTAATTTTGAAAGAATGGTCATACTCATTCACTCTATAGCAGAAAGAAAAGAAAAGGGAAAAAAAGAAAAAGCTGGTAAAAGGCATTCTTGGCCACGGCTGCTACTTGCTTATCCAGCAGTAGACCTGGGTCCAAGAATACCCACAGACTAGGGACATGTTCCTTCAAAGAGAGTGCAACACCCTTGGACATGAAGGATATTAAGGCATCAGATTTTTCTAGTAGATGCAATGTGTCACCACCAAGATTTGTGCATTCTAAAATGCACATGGCAGTGCTAGACTTGGAGGTGACCTTGTGTTTAGATCTCTTGCTAGTCTGTGCTGGATGACTTAAAAAATAGTACAAATGATTCAGTTTCTGGATTTAGGATCACGCAGAACAAAATTTGATGACTGGTGGTTTTAATCCAACTCCCACAGCAATTTGTGTAGGCTTGGGGACAATGGGGAAACAATGTGCTGTCTTTTTCAAGTTACTGTGAAATGGTTATCGGGGTAGCTTTCTTTAATCTCAAAGTTGTATAGCTGTTGAATCATTCTAGACATTCTTTTGTGCTAGTCTAGATTACAAAGATATCACCAGTATATTGCCAGTAGGTGAGTGAATTGTAGGTGGATTTTTTAAAACGATGACTTGATTAAGTATGTTCATAAAAACACTGAGAGCAATGCAGGAACCAAGTTGTTGTTAATGTTACAAATGATACATCCTCTGTAGGAGATTCATTTCTGTCTTGAATATGCTTAAAATTTGCCAGTATCCTAATTTGATATACATTTGTGCCTGTAGTATTGTTTAGTTATTTTCCAATCAACTTTATATCTCCCGGTAGATACTATTTATTTATGGAAAAACTTGGCTAAGTTTAGAAAAATATTGTCATGATTTCATGAATGTCATATGTAAAGCAGGCATTTAAGATAATGCATCACAGACGGCACTAATTCCTTGTGGTCCTATTTACTTATTTTGATCAAACCACTTTCCTAAGGAGTGCAGGATGGCCATTATTGCAAATTATAGGCTGATTAGCCTTTTGAATACTATGTTAGCTATATTCTAGGCATGTTTTGAATAAATTAGAAAATTGGTCAACTATATTACCATAGAACAAGCAGGTTTCAGAGAAGGAAGCCCGACAACTGAACATTGCTTGATTAAACAACATCTGATTGAAAAATATTCTTCCAAAGGCTCAGTTTCCCTATGCTGTATTTATTGTTTTGAAGTCAGATTTTGACTCAATTTCAGGGCAGAGATTATGGGAAAGCTATAATCCTCCAGTATTGATAAACAATTATTCTTTCTTATATGTGCTCTACATAACTTATCCCATTTGAGAGTGAGATGTAATCCTCAAGAACTCTTTACTGATCAAATAAAAATTTCCAAGGGAGTCAGGCAAGGGTGCCTTTTAGCACCCACCTTTTTAAACTTTATATCAATAATGTAGTTAAATATAGGGGAACTGTTGATAGCCACCCACCAAAGCTTGCAGCATGACACTTATCAATTCTATTATATGCAGATGATGCCATCCTTTTATCCAGAACCCTGAATGAACTCCGCTGAGCCCTAAAACCTTCCACAGATTACTGTGAAAATGAATACCTTGAAATTAACGTTAATAAAACCAAAGTGCTGGCCTTTGGCAGGTGCCCCAAAAAGAAGCTGGATGATGGAAGGAAATAAGATTGAACAAGTTATTAAATTTAGATATCTTGGGAGGGTTGTACAAGCTGCCAGATCTAATGTAGAGCATAGTAATATGGCTGCTGAATGTGCATTCAATATTTTAAAAAAATCATACAAAAGGAGGGCATTATGTACTGGCTACTCTGGAATTATATCCATTGAAAACTCAAATGCAGATATTATATGGTAGTTATTTTGATGTTCCTATTTCTAATATAAGACAGCTGGAGAGGATTCGACATAAATTTCTTGAGACGAGACCATTTTACAGGTTCCACTGGGTGTGCCAAATGCTTTTTTACTTTTGGAAACCAGCATTATGAGAATTGAGGCTAAAATATTTATATTATCAGCCCATCAGTGTCTCCAAGTGTGCCTTAATCCCAAAGGTCTCCTGTCATTGATAATACATGATACTTTTCAGCAGTGGCATGGGGGGATGGTGACCAGGGAAAAATGGTGCCCGGGCCCAGTTCCCATGGGACCCAGCCCCCCACCCCATGCCACCCCTGCCCCGTCCCCACTTACTTTAGTTCAGCTGACTGTAAAGAGCAGCAAGCTGAAAAAGTAGCCTTGCTGGGCCACTGGCTGAACTAAGGTAAGTGGGGTGAGGTGGGGCCACCACCCCCATGTCCCCCCATGGAACATGTTTTCTTCCGATGCCCCTTATATAATGTGGACAGATTAAGCTCTTATTTAAATATTTCTCTACTTTGGATAAGGCTGTTTTAGAAAAAAATGTTAATTGATGAACATTTTAATGTTTCTAGACAGGTGGCTGTGCTGGTCAATGTTAGGTTAAGGGGGAACACACCTAAGGCTCCTTAGGAGTTCCTGTCAGCCTTATTCTGACTGCCATCTCTTTGGGAATACTGATAGCTCTGTGAGGGGATTTTTACTTTTCCCTCAAAAACTGACTGCTTTTCCCAGGTTGGATTGGGGCACCCTTAAATGACTCTTGACCCAGGCAAAGAAAGCTGAAACATTTATTGATAGATTTACAAGAAAATAAGTTACAGAAATAATTAAAC
This sequence comes from Sphaerodactylus townsendi, assembly GCF_021028975.2. Taxonomy (NCBI): domain Eukaryota; kingdom Metazoa; phylum Chordata; class Lepidosauria; order Squamata; family Sphaerodactylidae; genus Sphaerodactylus; species Sphaerodactylus townsendi. The sequence goes on along the minus strand of NC_059429.1, from coordinate 59,160,173 downwards.
TTTTCTTTTTCTCTGGCAGAAATATTTTACTAAACACTTTAGTTGTTTCAGATGTTCTATTATCGTTTCCAAACAGTTCTCTGGCTCAGTTTTAACAGTCTTACTAAATTTCCTTCACAGGAAAAAATCTTTTCTTTACAGAACTTGACAGATACTTAAATATTCAATTCCTTTCACCAAAAGAGAGGCACACTGGGCTTACCAGAGCAGGCTGGTAACCCACTCCTTACCAGAGGAGGAAACCCACTCCTGACTCTGTTAATTGAATAACACCCACCCTCAGAGACGTCACTGTTCCATATCTAGGTGCTTTCTCCACAACAAGCCCTGCGGGTGTTGTTGGTCAATGACCATTAAATAAATGAATATTATCTGTTATCAAACACAGTTCTTTCAATAGAATGTTACATACATATTTAGCTAAAGCCACTGAATGAAGTATGTGCAAATATGTTGGTCTTTGGACTTTTGAACATAAAGTGAGATAGAATTGCAGCCTTGGTGTTCAGGAATATTTTCAAAGACATTTTTGTACCTGTGGGCAAAAGCCATTATACAAAATGTGAATAACTACAGAGGTGGAACACCTGGCTGCCTGAAATGAAAACATAGAAAATGCGTTTCAAAATATAGTTGAAGGTTATCTAAATTTTGAGGTTTAATCAGTTATATTTTGCTACTTTATTCTTGTCACTAGAGGATTATTCACTATGTGTTCCAAGATACAAAAGCCAATTACCCTACTCTTTTCCTTTGAAAAACACTGGTACTCCCCACAGCAACTCCATGCTTAAAAAACTGTCTTCAGGATTTGGGGAATAGGTGACATGAAAAGTAGTGGTACGCAGTGATTGTGAGTACCTAGTTCCTTTACTTGGAGGAAGTCTCTGATTTCATGGGAGCTTATTATCATGCATATGTATTTAGGACTGCTGTTGATTTAAATGTTGCTGGATTCTTTAAACAACAAGAAGGGTTTGGATTTATACCTGCCCCCTTCTATAAGGAGACTCAAGGCAGCTTAAACATTTCTTTCCCTTCCTCTTCCCACATACACCTTGTGAGGTAGGTAGAGTTGAGAGAATTTGGAGGGAACTGTGACTAGCCCAGTATCACCCAGCAGGAATGTAGCAGAGGGGAAAAAAACTGATTCACAAGGTAAGAGTCTGCCACTCATGTGGAGGAGTGGGGAATCCAGGTTCTCCAGATTAGAGTCCACCTGGTCTTAACCACTAAACCACGCTGTTCTTCAAAATTCTAGACATGGTCTAAACATGCCAAATAAAGAATTTAGAATGCTTAGATGATCGAATGAACTGTCACTTCAAACTACAGGTGATCACTTTTGAATGCATTCCAAATAATTGCTCCCTGCAAAGCAACTGCCCTGACCGCTCAGGCAGTACTGATTTTTTAAACAACATGTAGGAAGTATTTATTACGATGAAACACTCATAAGCAGCATTCTTTAACTGCAGGCTGAAGTGGTGCAAACCGCTTTACCATTTCATTTTCCTGCATATGTGGATCAGGCTTTAGATGCATGTGGGGAAAGGGGCATTATTATTAAAATCATGGTGGGAAGTTTCTATGTAAAGAAGGAGGCTGCTGATGAGAATATCTTAGTTTTCTGTACAAACTGCACAAGAAAGATCAATATGTCGAGGTTGGAGTGAAACATGCTGCTGTAATTCTAATCTCTGTTAGTTATTACATCTGCATAAGAATATTTCACTTACAGAACTTGACTACAATTCTAGCGTAGGCTAAGTGCGTGTATTGGAAAAATGGGCTGACTAGATACATAATCCATGGTATTTTATCATGTCTACATTTAGTACATTTGTGTCTCTTTGAAGATGAACAATCTGGCATGAGATGAGCATGGGGGAGGCATGGGGGTGCAAAATCACCGCTCATATGGCACACCTCTCCTCCCCCGCTCAGACCCAGAGCCAAGTTGACACGAGGGAGGAAAAGTGTGGGGGCGATTTTGTGCCCCCCATTTGACAGGATGGTGTGCACCCGGGGTCATGTGACCCCACATGTCTGTTAGATACATAATAGTGGGTGCTCCACCCCGATCTAGTCAATAATGTCTATATCTAGTTAAACCTGCCCATGTTTGCTCTATTTTTATGCAGGAAAATGAAATGGTAAAGCGGTTTGCACCACTTCAGCCTTGCTTGGACCACTTCAAATGACAGTAATCAGAAAGTAGAAGACAAAGAAGTCTTCCAGACTTAGATCTGAAATGGAGACACAGCCAGAATTTAAGAGTGAATAGCCATGCCTTTGTCCCCAGGGAATCTCAACCAGTTTTGAAACAGAGGGTTGGGTATGCAATGCAGCTGAGAATTCCCAGCAGATGATGGAGAAAATAGGATTGGACTTGGGATAGAGCCACTTGTCCAAAAAGGGACATCATAAATGCCCAGAAGAGCAACTTGGCTTTGAAAATTAGAATGGTGACAGGAACAAACTGCCTGCTTTTGGTGTTGAAATAACGGGTAACTGCTGGTTCTCTATGTTTTGCTGAGTTAGTGGCCTGATTCAACTGGATTATTCATTTGTGGTTGTGCTGATAACAGACTCCAAGATATCTAAATAATTTCACTTGTTCGGTGCTGTTCCCCTTGATTCTCCATTTTGAATCTTTAAAACACTCTTTGCATGATGCTTCTGCTGCAACTCCTGGGGATTAGTTTATAGCACTGAAACAAGACTGTGTTGGCTGTTTTGTATGCAATATGTTATGCTCTAATGTCACATATGATATCTTTTTTAATATGTGGCTTAAATTACCTTTGAGAATCTTAAATTGCCTTTGAGCTTACTTCTGTAATCACTGTTCTGGAATAAAAAGCAGTAGAAAAATGTATGTATTTTAGATGTGCACAGTGATCTTTATAGACTGGAAAATTGACATTTAAAATAATTTAAACAAAATTCTGTCAGAACTTTCATGTGAAATGTTTCTTCATGAGACATTCTTGAAGACATGCCCTTAGTGTTAGTCCTATGTAATGGTATTAGTAAAGAAGAAATTGACTTTTTGTGATACATGGTGTGGTATTTACTTTAAAGAACTTCCTGAAAAGGAACATCACAAAATTTCAGCTTTGCTCAATTGCATTCCCTGACTTTGGTACTAAAAAGGATGTCCCTTATGTAGTATGAATGAACAGTTACATTTTGTTGTATTAGAAATGTACCTTAGTTTCAATAGGGACAACATAAATTGTTAACTGTTATTTAATAACAAGATTAATTATGTTTCAGCCCTCATTGGGCCGCCAAGGTGGTTAACAGATTAAATATACAAATTAAAATCTCATCTTAACAACCATTAAAACCAACACAAAAATGCATCAAGTTAAAGACAGAGCTTAAATAAGTACAACAGATGAAAATAACAGTTTAAATTATTGGGGAGGCAGAAGGGAATGCCAAACAGAACAAAAAAGTCTTCACCTACTGGCAGAAAACAACTACAGAAGGGTACAGATGAATCTCGTTAAGGAAATAATTTGAGAGTTGTGCTGTCACTACTGACAAGCCCCTATTCTGGGATGCCACCCATCTAATCTCAGAAGGTAGAGGTACCCAAAGCAGATGCTACAAATATGTTGATCCCAAAATATAATAGGGCTTTACATGTTAGCTCCAGCACCTTGAATTATAGCTGGAAACAAATTGGAAGTCAGTGTAGATGAGCCAAGATTGAAGTGATATGGTTCCTATGACTCACTCAGTCAACATTTTGGCTGCAGTATTCTGTACCAACTGAAATTTCTGCAAACTGCCTTGCAGTAATGTAATCTAAATGTAACCAGGAAATGTACCACAGTGGCCAGATGTTCCTGCCCAGGAAATACTATAGTTGGCTAATCAGTTGAAGCTGGTAAACGGCACTCATGGCTGCAGCTGCCACCTGTTTATCCAGCTGTAGGCTTGGATCCAAGAGCATCCCCAGACTACAGATCCAGAATGGATAAAACTTTAAATCTTGGGTCAGAGTTTCTATTTATCTGTAGCACTTTCATTGTGTATAGATTAAGCTTCAGTTTATTTGACTGCATCCATTCCAAAACATGTGGGTAGGGATAATTTGGTAGACGTATATTAGACACTAGTAGTAAAGCCGGGCTCCAAATACTGTTGAGGAAGGTGCTCATGAGCTTCCTGCTGGCCTGGATGAGATGAGATAACAAGAGCCTTGCTGCTGGCAGTGTCTTTCCTTCCTCTTTCCCTCAACCTCTGTCCCTGGCCGCATAACCCTGTCCCTCCCACTGTTTGTTGTGGGTGGCACATGGCCCTCCTCAGGCCAGTCCCACTTCCTTCACCATGGAGTTGCACTGGGTGGCAGAAAGCAGAGATGGCCTGGCAGATTCTACTTCTAATGGTCTCCTTTAAAGCATCAAGAGCACTGGAGCATCAGCTTTGAATGGCCACTGTGAGCAGACCTTGCCCCAAGCACTTTCCCCAGCTCAGGAGACTGGCGGGAGGCTTTTGGAAGGACATGTGAGTGGGCTGAGGCTTTACACATGAGAAAGGGTTCCATTTCTTGGGGGTGGGAAGGGGAAGCATATCAGTATTAACTGTGTTATTAAGGCAAAAGAGAGGTGTGATCCAGTTGGCCCCTCTTTGCTCAAGAAAAAGCATCATCTCCCAGAGTCCTTCATTTTAAGGAGTGAGTCACCAAGAACACATCTTTCCTTTTATATAGTAGGGTATTCTGTATGGGGTTTTTTCACTTCTGAAGGTTTGTCCATTTCATATTTATAATGAGACGAGTTTGTGTGTATTTTCCTGTTATATCTATTTTTATTTCCTTTGGTTAAATGGATTAAGTATTTCCAGTTGTAACATTTCCCCCCAGCTAATTGGATGAAATTTTCAGGAACTGTACCTGTCATCCAAGGGGTCATTCTGTCAAATACATTTCAAATGAAAAAGTTCCCAGTTTTATAGGCAGCTAAATGAAGAATTTATTTAAAGTAACAGTTTTTGAATCTATAAAAAGTTATCCTATGTTGTGAAGATTTTGGATACCAAGCCCTTTCCAACAAAATATCCTGCCTCTGAGGGTACAGTACAGATCACTGGAGGATTATGGTACAAAAATACTAGGTGAAATTGCACAGAGGCCAGTGGGCAGCTAGTTCTAAGAGGACATAAGAGAATTAGCAGTACTGAGGGGGCGTAGATGCTTGTAAACATGGCTCCTTCTGCACATGCAGAATAACACACTTTCAATCCACTTACACAATTGTTTGCAAGTGGTTTTTGCTATTCCGCACAGTAAAATTCAGCTGCAAAGTGCATTGAAAGTGGACTGAAAGTGCATTTTTCTGCATGTGCGGAAGGGGCCAATGATAGATTTATAGAATCAACCAAGCATAGCAGGCAGGAGCTGGCGTTTGGCACCTTCGGTTCACTGGACTAGCAATAACTGAAGAAAATACTGTGGAAAGAAAAATCAACTGTCACCATTCTTTGTCCATATACAGTTAACCCCAGAGGTTATATGTTTTAAAGAACCATTATCAAAATTATGACACTGAGTCATTTTAAAAATGAAATCAGGAAATACTTCCTTCAAACTACCATATCAACACTGTGGAAAGGAAGAATTGTCAGCACAATTCTTTTCTGCTTTAAAATTCAACTTGGATAATGGAGATATGCTGGGTCCATATCTCTTCATTTTGTCTAACTCTTTGTCTCTGACCTTCTTGAACTGTCTAAACCAGGAAACTGTGAAATAATGCTTGTGTTGCCTATTCATGTTGCCTTGCTGAATGTAACAAAATAATCTTGTGGAGCGGGGAGGTGAATTGTTTGAAATTAATGCATTTCTATTACGTTCCAAAGTATAATAGGAGTTCTAAAAACCTTATCCTGTAACCCATTGTTTAGAAAGACAGCTTTTTTCTTATGGATAAATAACTTGTTAAGCAACAGAAAGGCAATGAATGATCAATTCTCAAGTGGGGCAGGGGGAAGTGAGCAAGTGTGATCCAGTAGAGAACTGTATGGTGACCAGTGTTACTTAACTTGTTCATAAATAATATGGAGATAGATTTTGCAGGTTACACCAATTTATACAGAATAGGAAAAATTAGGGTTTCCAGGTTCTCACTGGCTACTGGCGGGAAATGAGGTGGAGGGGTTGCAAACTTCAGGTTGGGAAAATCTTGGAGATTTGAGAGTGGCACCTGGGAAAGACAGTGACTTCATCAGGATACAGTGCCATGGAGCCTGCCCTCCAAAGCATGCATTTTTTTCTGGGGAAACTGCAGTCTGGAGATGAGCTGTAATTCCAGGAAATCTCCAGGTCCTACCGGAGGTTGGCATCCTGAGCAAAAATTCAATTTGGTTACAAACTGGGTAAGTGTAAATTGAAGTACCATACTATGAGGCAAAAACTTCTACTTTCACATATACCCAATTGAGTTCTGAATCTGTAGTAACTGATCAGGAAAGGTAATCTTGGGTCATTGTGGGATAGCTCAATGAAAACATAATCTCAATGTGCCCCAGTAGTTGAAGGGATTGTATAAATCTCTGGTGTGACTACTGTGAACAGTTCTGGTTGTCTGATATCAAAAAGGATATAGCAGAGCTGCAAAATTGCATTAACAAGACAATCAAAATGATTTAAAAGTAGAGCATTTTGGACCTTTTATATAAGTAAAAGGTTATTGAAAAACATGATAGATTTATAAAATTATCCCTGTGCCACAAAACTAGGAATTGGGATCACCCAATGAAATTAATTGTCTGAGCAGACAAAAGAGAGTACTCCTTTGTATACAACAAAAAGTAGTAGCAGCCATTAGCATAAATTATTTTAAAGCTTTAAGAGTGAAGCCAGATGGTATAGCCTGATCTGATCAGATCTTGGAAGTTAAGCATGGTCAGACCGTCAAGGAAGACTATGCAGTGGAAGGTAATGGCAAACCACCCCTGTTTCTTATTTGCCTTGGAAGCCCCTTGCTGTGGTCACCATAAATCAGTTGTAGTTTGACAGCACTAGTGTACATATACGAATATGTTTAAGATAAATCTGTTGGTGTTTATTAGATGTGGTGGTCAAATAATACCTCCGTGTATGGAGATAGCTTGCCCGTGGGAGCCAGTTGCCTAACCCTGCTTGTGGCTAAGAGCATCTGGTTGCCCACTGTAGAAAATAAGATGCTTAATGGACATGGTCAACTTATGTTGTTAGAAGAGTAATGAAATGTTCAGATTTTTTTCAAAATGTGAGTGAATGGCTGTAATAGATATCAGCTTGATGGGGAAATTTGGCATTGTTTATCAACAGAGGCATGTAACAGAAATACAAGCATTTTCACATTGTGGCATTGGATTATCTGATGAAAAACAAATACCATGAAAGCCAGATTAATGTCATTACAGGACACTACATCAGAATAGTCCAAATAATGCATGGATGTTGATATATATCTAATTAGTTCTATGAAATTCATATTCAGTTCAACAGCTGTACGAATGGGAAATTTAACCCATGAAAAATAGATTGATTTGAATTACTTAATATAATGTGCATGTATCTAAGCATCTACTGTGGTGCAGATGAATTCTGATATAATTAGAATGAGAGTGAAGATCTCTTCCCAAAAGTTTTTCAGGAAATCTTATTGAAGTGTTTTGGAATTAACAAAGAGCTCTGAAACTCAGCTAATGGTGTGGTGCCATTCTGCATGATGATTGCTGATACTGAAGCAATATTGTGATCGAAAGGCATAAAATTTAGAAAGTTGGTTTTAATATACACTCTGTATGAATGTGATTTTTAAAAACTCAGTTTAGTAATGTGGAAATCTCACGTCTAAAAATGCATGATACAGGAGAAGTTTTAAGAGTAGCATCAGTTCTAGACTGAATAACTAAATTGCAAAGCACTTTTCATGATTGTGACAGATGGTACCAATAAGGTGTTATCCATAATGGATGTGTTTTAAGAGTGTCTATAAATAACAAAGAGCTATAGAAAAGAGGAAAAGTATGAATGATTAGGTTATCTCATTTGTCAAATGAGGTTTTAAGAGGCATGCTAATGAAGCAGTTAAATAGGATGCTGAGGAATTATTTTGAGATAATTGGAATCAGTTAAGTATTTCTATGCTGCTTACTAATTAATGATCTACCATGATGGTTCAAAATATATTGCTTTTTAATTATTATTTATGTATTTTCCTGTAAATGGCGTGTATTGACAGGATCCAATAATAAGATAATCATTTCATTTTACTGAGTTGGAAATATTTCACTACTAACACAACTGAGTGGTTAGATTCAGAGAGGATAGAGCAAGAAAGAATATGTTTCAAGAACAGTGGAGAACTGTAGAGTTGGATATGAACAAAGAATAAATTAAAATTAGTATAATGCTAGAATTTGCCTCATTTTTCTTCTCCCCCAGGGTAGCCAAGTGTAGGCTGGTGGGGTTAGCTGACCAATACGTCACAGCTCACCTGCTCTCCTCGCTGGCTTCTTCAGCCTACTATCTGTCCCAGAAAAGTGTCGCAGTGGCTGAATCGACCAAAGTGCCCTGGCATTTGGCATGGAGATCTGCAGGTTCTGTTGGCTATGACAGAGTAAAGGTGGTTACACAGCATGCTCCCCTTGCTCAGATGCTCAAGACACAGTTGACTAAGTGAAGCTAATGCAGAGTGGTGTATCTGCCTGGAAACACGGGCCACAGTTTCCCCCCCCCATTGAGGTCTATAGATGTTAATATGTTAACCAGAAGATTTACCTCTAACATTTTATTTCCTGGCTTTACAATATAGAAAACAGTGTTAAGATCAGTCTTGAAGGTTACGTATGAATTTTAAAATGAGTTTCCTACATTTTTATTAAGTAATAATACTGACCGTGAAAGGAATAGTACAGTTAAGGTTTTTATGAACTTTCCAGTTTCATTAATTGTGTGCCAATCCTGCTTATCCACATTGCCTATCTGTGCTGTTCAGAGTAGAGACAAAGAGATATGTAATACTTTTGTGGTGTGGGAGAATGTTTATCATGAAAAAGATGTGAATGGTTGATATGTGTCCATTGGTGAGCCCATTTTCATATTTGACTCTTCATCAGTTAGAGACTAGTATAGTAACATATTCCCCCATTCAGAAAACAGACAGATGTATTATAGCCACACACAACAAAGATCCACCTACAGGAATCTGTGCATGATGGTACAACAGCATTAAAGGGCACAAAGAGATTTCTTTGAACATTTATTACTCATGTAAGATGAAATTCTTTTGCTACTTCTGACTAAGCTATGTTGGAACTGAAAAATATCATAAAGTGAGATGCTAAATTCTTTTTGGGAAAAAAAAGAGCAATGGGAGAGTTGTTCATGAGGCTTTATTATCAGTGATGTTTCCATGATGTGAGACAAGAAAGTAATAATTTGGAACATGATGAAGGGAGATTACTCAATTAAAAAACAAACCTCTGCACCAAGGGTCACAATTCCTACACCTGTAGTGTACCAGTTTCCCCCAAAGATTACAGAATGTATATGGTATTTGATTGCAACTGTTAGGTGTCCATACTTCACCACTATTAATAAAGGTAAATATTTATTTTCAGATGCCTGCTGTTCTGTAATCTGCTATTACTATTCCAAACACAGCAGGGGCTTGTGCTGTGAAAAATATTTGTTTACTATGCTCATACTTTATTTGTCCTCCAAGGAATTCAGAGCAGCAGATACACTGTTTTGTTTGCGACTTGGACAGCAAGGTCTGGTATATTAGAAGCAATGAATACATGAATTGGAAGATAGTCAAGATCCTGGACAGTTCAAACTCAATCAGCAATGAAACTGCCCATGCTGCAGTGCAAGCTAGTATTATAGAATACTGGACCAGAAAAGGATGGACGTCCGATGTGGAGTCTTATAGAAATTGTTGGTCCCCTCCTTCCTTTTGTTTGAAAGGGAATCTGAATTGCGCCAAGACTCAAAGTACGGCTCCCACCTTCCAAGTAAAACTCAGAGACAGGGTAGCTTGAATGGCTAATTGTGAAATCCTTATTCTGGTCAGGCTTCAGTTTGGGGCTGCTGAGTTCTTGGGCTTCTGTTGGGTGACTGGTGGGATTATAGAGGTGGACAGTTCCAATCAGGGGGGTTCTGGCCAGGGGCATAGTTTGTTAAAATAACACCCAGGGCTGTACTACACCTGTTGAGGAGGATCAAAGAGCAGGACTCACTCCACCCCCATCTCCATGTGGAGGACATGCATGAGATCAAAAACATGGAGATTGTAGCAGTTAGGGCCCATTTGAGCCTTGCATTAGCCAGGATTGGACCAACAGCCTGCAGTTTAGAGCTGGATCCAAGCATGATTGAAGTCAGACTCAGACTGAGCACACAGCTGGTCCTCTTCCACATTTATACTGTTGGCTCCACCCTTTGACTCTTATACGTTTATACTGTTGACTCTACCCAGCTGTGTGTTCAGTTTACTGCTGGCCTCGGTGAGGCTTCAGGCCAGCTGAGGCCAATAGCAAATGGCTGCTCTAAACTCCACATGGAGATCAGAGGGCACCTAGCCCCAAACTAGCACTCCATGTAGAGTTTGGGAGTGGGGCCTCCAAGCTCCATGTTGAGTTTAGGAGTAGACAGCCTTTAACTATGCTTTGGCCCAAATGGGACCAAGGTGCAGTTGTGAGGGGAGGAATGCCAATGCGCCCCTCAAAAAGTGGCACCTGGGGTTTAGCCCTCTTGTTCCCCCCCACTATACCAGTGGTTCTGGCTCTCCTGGCTCCCTTATGAATGGGGTTGGCTGTGGGGTTTTTTTTACTTTGGTATTGTCATGGACTGATGTTTGTTGAGACATGGATTCTCCTTCCCTCTCTCTGTGGGATCCTCCTCTTCCTTTGAGGAAATGTTATCCCACTGTAATGCTGGTACAGACAAGCAAATACTTAGGCAGCTGCCTGGATGGACACTCTTACAGACCAAATCTACGTAGCTGTATGCATGGAAAGTCTACAGCCTGTCCCAATTTTCATCCTCTTATTGCATTCTTCAAATGACATTTTTAGAAATACCCTGTTTCCCCGAAAATAAGACATCCCTAATGCTAAACATGCTAAATATAAAACATCCCCTGAAAGTAAGATGTAGCAACATTTTTGTTTGGAAGAATGCCCGACGAACAGAACACCAGAGCATGCAGCTGTGGAGTGGAAAAATACGACATCCCCCGAAAATAAGACATAGCGCATCTTTGGGAGCAAAAATTAATATAAGACACTGTCTTATTTTCAGGGAAACACAGTATTTGTCCATGTTTAGTGGTTTGTTTTGTGTATAAAAACAGAAATATTTTTGTAAAAATGAGTATATAAATTTAAATTTCATCCTTGCAACTCTATTTTTTCTTGGAAGTTTCCTCACAAAGGTGTCTGGGTCTTGCTCTGTTGATTTACAACTCCTACTGTGATTTATAGATTATTCAGATGATACTGCTGCCTCTCTGTGGGGTGCTGTGCATCTTAAAGTTATTAATTCACAGTAACAGAGGTATTGTATCGTAGATTTAATTTATATACCGGCCTCCCCTAAAAAACTCAGGGTGGTGCACAACAATATAAGAACAATATCAGTAATCATAGCATGATACATAGTTATGAAGAGGCTAACTTTTAAAACGCTGCATATTTTAAACTTGTTCCATATTAGAAATAGGTCATGTGTTGCCATGTTTGTGTCACAACTTTAGAACTGATTACTTAAATATAGCTTTCGTATTGTGGGACATGAAAATAGGCCTAAAATTGTATTTGATATTAGAGAATAAGGGATTTATATAACCAGAGATTCAGGAGGGTTTTCTCTCTAGGTCAACTGGTTATTCAGACAAGCAAAAGATTATATAACTAAGAAAGATCTTGTCAGTAAGGGCTAAGATGTGTCAAGAGGCATATCTTATAGACCTGTTTGGCATCACTACCTATGTAAGATGACCTACATGAAATAAACACAGGAATGAAGAGATCAAATGTTAGAAGAGAGAAGAATCTGATCAGATAACTTAAAATGTGTTTTTCTATACTTAAATTAACACTAAAATGCCTTTTGTGACCTGGATATAGTGGTGGGGGGCTTTAACCCCCCATGTGACCTGTGCTAACCTGATGCAGAAGGCCCTTCCCAGGGAAACGACCCAGCAGGCAAAGTTCAGGTGCCCCAATAAGGTCTGTATGTCCCTCAGAGTGCATTTCGCCTTACCAACCAGCCCCAGTAAAAGAACCCACAGTTTGTTGACCTTGTCTAGGGGCAGTCTGGATGTACCTGGCACCATGTCGAGGGTGATGCCTAGGAAGGCTAAGGTGGTAGCAGGTCCTTCTGTCTTCTCCTCAGTGAGGGGAACGCCCAGCTTGGCTGCTAAGGCCTGAAAGGATCATAGCCTGTGCAGGCATTCCATGGTGCCAGTCCTGCCCACAAACAAGAAATCATCTCGATAGTGGGTGAAATGCAAGCTGGCTGCCTGGCCCTTGGCCGCCCATTCCAGGAAGGAACGAAAGCATTCAAAGGCGGCACATGCCACTGAACATGCCCATGGGCATGGATTTATCCACATACCATTGCCTGTTGAATTTGATGCCCAGGAGGCAGAAGTCTGATGGGTTAATGGGGAGCAAGTGAAAGGCAGACTGTATGTCACACTTAGCCAACATGGCCCCTGGGCCACATGACCTAATCAGGATGATGGCTTGGTCCAAGGATGCATACTGCACTGAGGGCCGGGTCAATAAAGTCATTCACCAAGAAACCCTTTGTGTAGGATAGGTGATGAATGAGGCGGAACTCACTGGGGGCTTTCTTGGGAACCGCACCGAGAGGGGAAACCTTGAGGTCCGGGATGGGTGGGGAGGCGAAAGGGACTGCCATGCGGTTAGCTGCTACCTCTTTCCCCAGCTTGGCCACCACCACCCCAAGCAGATCACGTGCTGATTTCAGTTTGCCGCAGTCAGTAGATACCCGTGGGCCTGTGTAGGGAATGCAGAACCCCTTGGAAAACCCTCCTAAGAGGAACCTGGCAGCCACCCGGTTGTGGTAAGTTGCCAATAAATCGGATAATGGAGTGATTTTGATGGGGGAAAAGTGAGGCCTTCTAAGGAGCATTGAACCATGGAGCTAGGCTGAGGTAGGGCACTGTGGTGGTGCCTGACCCCCTTCCTTCCTGGAGGCTGAATTGACTGGAGGCTGGGCTCCTTGAAAGGGTTGCTGCTGTTTCCCTCTGGGGCACGCCAACCTAGGATGGGAACCAAAGCAGGTTTCGCAGGAATGTTTGAACTTGCACTTTTGTCTCTGGCATCTGTCCTGATTGTACTCCCAACATATCAAATGTGGCCCCTTCCTTTTGAAACTCTGACCCTGGGGGTGAGCAAATGGCTGAACCAGTGTTGTCCAGGTATCGCTGTATCAGTGCAATGCTCCTTTTATTCAAGTCCTTCTCAAAATAATACTGATTTTCATAGAATTCAGATGGTTTAAAGAGGATAACTGTGTGTCAATACTAATTTTAACATAAAACTTCAGAGGACTGTTACACAAGATAAAAAGATGCTACTACAGTTACAAAATTATATTATTTCTATACTATCATATTGGTCAAGGGTTTATCTGAGATAAAAGCTTAATTCTAGGATTATGCTGTTGTATTGTTATATCAGCTCTAAAACTGCATTCATTTTTATTGCACAATAATTTGGATCACATAACTACTCACAAAGCAGTTTTTTGAAATTATGAAAAGGCTCCTGGTACAAAAAATTTTTCACTCACCACCAGAATAATTTGGGACTTCATCCTTGAGGATGGGAAGATTCCTTTTTAATTTTAAAATCTTATTTGATAAATTAATCTTGAATTTAACAAGAAATTAACAATTGTGGCCTGGAATTCCTGCAAAACTGTTTTTGAGTCTTAAAGTTTTAATTGTATCCTTGGGTTCTAACACTTTGAAAATGTGTCAGTCTTTTTTAAAGGTATCCTAGAATAAAGTATAGAAAAGGACACACAGTTTTCATAAGGTTGTAACGTTATATTGCTCTTTTATCCTTATTCCACAAGTGACATTTTGGTGCTTCTGGCAGAAAATCTTCTTCCCATCACCCTTAAATCTGTTTATGTGTGCTCCCTGAAAGATGAATGTAAAGTTATCAGTAAAGTTGCAAACCTGGCTAAGGCGATCTCTTAAGCTATGGTAAGATTCTCTTCATAAAATTACTACTTATATTTTTGAATGAATAAGTCTTCTAAGATATTTGTAATGCATTGTAGAAAAATCATATTTACTCTGTATTTGAAAAGAAGTAAATAGTAAATCATTGTATCCTTGGATTCTGAAGCATAGAAGATGTTTTTAAATAATTGAATGTATATCCCTGAGTACTTTAACACTTTTTCTGAACCTGAAAGTAAGATGCCAGAAAGGTTAATGCATAACTCTTCTAAGCATTACCAATCTCAGGGTGGGGTCTAGAATTCACCCGGAATCACAGATGATCTTAAGACTGCAGAGATCAGTTCCCATGGAGGAAATGGTAGCATGGGGATGGGTAGATTTTTTGGTATCATAGTTTGTGGTGTGTCCCCTTTTCTCCAGAGTGCATAGCCAATGAAAAGACTGATCAGTGGTAGCAAAACATTTTCTTCTGTCCATGCAAGGCATGTAGGCTGGTTAATGCTGCTTACGTATCCTGGAGGAAGAAACCAAAGGCTCTCAGGCAAATAAAACATTTTATCCTGCTTGCTTAGTATGTACACGTATCTAGTTCCTCTAGAGAATGCAGTAGCTCAGACAATCAGAGTATACTTTATATAAAATCAGAGAATCCTCCTAAAGCCAGTAAGATGGTGCAGTGATTGAAAGAACACAAAAATGCCAGTTAGCTTGAATCCATCATTATCATCATCTGCACATGTACTGATTCTGAATCATTCTTTCCCCCTCGCTGTTTTCACCCTTTCTTCCTTCTACTGCATGAGGAATTTTTAAAAGTGCCAGAATAGCTGTCAGTTCTGCCTGCTTTTAAATGTTGGAAATAATCTTATTGAGAATCAAGCATTTTTGATACTTATAATGGATAGGTATTTTTAAATACCCATTCAGATTATATCTTAGCCAGTTTCTGATTACAGTTTCTGATTGCATATTTTCTACAAGATAGTAACTGTACATCTTTTCTGCTGGCCTCAGTCTGGTTTTTTCGGCACATTTGTCCTCCTGTCACTGGTATCTACCCTGCACTGCCTGGACTTTCTGGCCATTTATGCATGCATTACTTACCCCATGGCTGTTTGCTTCACAGTGAGGTTTTCCCACTTCTTTTTGTTTGCATGGGCATTCTCCTCCTGCAAAGTGTCCTTAGTTAAACTGATCTGCCATTTTGCCTGCCTGCAGCTTCCTTGTTCTTTCTGTAGTCTTTCCTTATTCTTCCATTTGGGGAAGTTGCCTGCCACTTTTTTGGGTGGGGGCACCATATTTGGTCTAGGTTTACTTCAATAGACTGTGTAAATTTAATGTCCATTTCACAATTTCAGTGTTTAAATAAAATTTTAAAAAGCTCTTCTGATGGTTTTGAACTGGTGCCCCGAAGAGTGGGAGAAACTGCTGTTGTGTGGATGGAGGAAGGGGGGGAGTGATAAAACCTGAAGGAAGCTTAATTCACAGTGGTCTTCACTTTCCCTGTGAAAGGAGAGAAAAAGTCACACTTTAATAGGTTTCAGAAATCTGAGGGATTCTCTGATCTGAGAGCATGATGAGTTCCAAAGAGGGGAAAATATGTGTGTAACCGAGAATCACAACCAAAGGGAATGTATGCTCAATGAGAAGGAGAACACAAATGCATAAATGGCCTCTGACTCTAACTGCAGTAACTGTTCCGGAATTACATTCCATGTACTTCTTTAAATGATGGTTCTCAAGTCTCTGCTGTTACCTGGATAGTATTATTTATTTGAGGTCAATTAAAAGGTGAACCAAAACAAGATTTTTTGTATGTGGAAAATTTACTGTGATCCCCAGAATGGTTGCATTTATAGAATTCTACTAACAGACTCTTTTTTTTACTGTTTTATACTGCCAAGCTGTTGTTTGGGAGGTGGGGAATCAGCTTCATTTTGTTGCTCAAATTTCCAATATCCATGTGTGGAGACAGTGCTGCCAAGAGCTGTTATTTGCTTCCAGACAAAGATTCCTTCTGAGCCATCCCTATGACCCTATTCCAAACTAAATATAACAAAACAAATCAGTTGGAAGGCTGTTGCTACACATCAGTAATAACAAAAGAACCCACATGTCTGTCTGTGTGTCAATTTGTGGCAGTCATATCTCATCTGAAAATAAAACTAGGAGTATCAAATTTGGCCACCAGAATCAAGATAATCCTGAGAGTTCCTGGGCAGAAAAAGAAAGGAATTGGAATATCCTGGCCCAGGCACACTTTCCCACCCTGCTATTTGCAATGAGGGCTAAGCTTGTTTAGTGGTTTGCAGTGGTACCTCTTACATAACTAACCTTTTCTTGCTGTTTTTGCAAGCTAACTGAGTTCAAACACTCTTCAACTGGCACTGAAGTTTGTTTGCTCAGAGTCACTTTAATTTTGGACAGTTAATGGAATAGTTACAGAAATATTAGATTAATTGCTTTTTTAGTAGAGGTTAAGAGTTGAGATTAGCTTTCTTATGTTGCTATATCAGATGTAACTTTTATGCACTTGCTGATTGGTTCACTTGCACTTGTATTGATTATCTCATGTGTAGCTAAGAACCAATCAGTTATCTAGATAATAATCACATGATGAGGATAAAACAAATTTAGAAAAAGATAAAATTGATTTTTTTCCCTATAAATATGCACTACTGTGATGAACAAATCAGATTTCTCTGAGTAAAAGTCTCCAAAGAAGATTAGATAATATTTCTGGTTGTTTGTGATTTGGCCTTTTTGATAATCCCTAAAGCAGTGAAAATAAATCTGAAGCGTGGTATGCTTTTTAAACTGTATGGTGACTTTTACATATGGCTGACATCACAACACTTCTTTCTATGAAGAGACAGCATATAAAGAACTTGATGGAGAAAAATACTTATACGGGAGTTCCTGCAGAACATTGGAGTGCCTGTGAAACTCTAGACTCAGGGCAGTGAACTATAACTGCAACATTTTTTTGTAATTTTCATTAAATGCTCCTAGAATAACAGATCAAAATTATTGTGTTCATATGCTGGTGTTGATGCTGCTAGGATTTGTTTACTGGCATTGAGAATGTCCTCATTAAATGTGGATAATACTTAGCATTTGGACTTTATAGTCCATTCGAAGCAATGCGAGTTAGAATTCTTATTGTTGTGGATATTGCTTGTTAAATGTAGGATGGTACAACCAATTTTGACCTGAAAAGTCCTTAGAACATATGGATCTGGCTTGTACTACTTCAGACTACTTATCAATCTTGGCCAGCATTTCATACTTCATACTACTTAACAATAGGAGCTCCCCAGATTATCAACAGGAGCTGTCTGAGCCATGGGACATCCAGGCAACTATAGGATAGTCTGACCCCATCTTAAACTATTGCCCACACCCCAAACTGAGTGATTCTGGGCTCCATCCTTGAGTTTTGGCTGGCTCCCAGCATCACTAAGGCTATCCCTGGTTATCAGGTGAACATCCCCTATGCCCAGCCCTTGTATCTTTAAACTTTTAGCAAAGTTTGAGCCTGAGGCTTTCTGTCTGCAAAGTGTATGCACTACCATGCTGGGGACTTTTAGTCCATAGCAATCCTGCCACCACAGAAAATACTAACTCAGAATTATGAAAGGCTAATGGTAGTGATGGCAGCTAATAGGAAAACTGGGACTATCTGTCTAATTTATGTTTTCATATATGTCCTTCTTACTCCTTCTATACTGAGCTTAAAATATTCCCTTCCTCTGTTATACTTGCACTCCTGACACATTCTAGTCTCATCTGGCTTTCTCCCTTCCATATTTCCACTCTCCTTGGCCATCATAGAGAGCTGTTATTTGTTGAGCCTGTTCGGTAGGGCAGGGCTTTGGCTCAATGGTAGGGCATCTTCTTAGCTTGCAGAAGGTTTCTGGTTCAATCTCTGGCATCACAAATTAAAAGGGCTTGGCAGTAGGTAATGTGAAAGACTTGAGATATTGGAGCATTCAACAGTCCTGGCCTTGATGAACTAATGGTCTCATTCAGAATAAGGCAGCTTCATGAATGTAACTATATTGGAGTGGAAAGAAGAGGGGTCATGGTTAGAATTCTAATGTTAGGCTTCACATCAGGCTCTGCTGTCTCCCTGCTTCTGCTTCAGACTTGCCAAGGTGAACAACACAGTTGCCAGTCACTTGTGTGTGGTTTCATTCCATGCTGGTCTAAAATGTTTGAGTTTGTGACTTTATTATGAATATGAAAGAGCAGAACTCAGTTTGACTTGATAAAGTTTTCCAAAATATCAAAATAATGCATTTGAAAGGATTACCAGATTTAATAACTGTCTAAGCTCTGTTATCATAAAAGCATTGCTGCTGAGATTTTTAATTACCTGTTCTAGTTCTAAGCTCTTGTATCTAAAATGCCATTCCATTACTGCAAATCTTGCTGAGACATAATATATTTCATCATTGGGTATCTCAAGTTTGTCTTTAGCTACTGTTTTTTCCTTACCATGCAAAATAGATCATATTTATCCAATATATAAATGTTAATCATGTATTTCTGTCAACTGTATGTAAACCAAACAATGCACTGTTAATTACTGGAAAGAAGAGGGTTGACTCACCTAACACTTCAGAACAACCAAAACTCAAGCAAAGTAAATTAATACTATCAGCAACTCCGCAGCCTGTGGAGCCTCTTTTGGAAACTTTTACCATACAGAACTGCTTCTACCCCCTAGTTAGAGAAGAAGAAAACAACATACTTACATCAGTGCAAGAAAACTCAGCCCATTTAACTGATAGTGAAGACTTTATACTGGAGCCCCTGGATAAGGGTAGCTTTTCTCCCCCCAGAGACAAACATCCTAGCAAAAATGTGCTCTGAACTGGCTGATCAATCTTTGCTCACTTCTCAGACTTGTAGCCAACCTGACCTATAGCAGTGCGGAGGGAGAGAGGATGGTCTTTCTCCCAGAATGCTGCCCTGCCAAACCTGGCAGGACAGTGCCCTGAAAGGAATCTGTCTGAATTCAGAAACTCCATATTATGACTGTATCTGACTTTGTGAGCAAGAATGCCTAAGGATCCCCACCCCCCCATGCCTGGCACATACTCAGGAAATGACATTTGAATATGGACAATAGCACACCTGGGCAAGACCAGTTCTTTTGTCTACCTTTCTTAATCTACTCAATTTCTTAATCTACTCAATAGGAGCAGCAGTGGCATAGGAGGTTAAGAGCTCGTGTATCTAATCTGGAGGAACCGGGTTTGATTCCCAGCTCTGCCGCCTGAGCTGTGGAGGCTTATCTGGGGAATTCAGGTTAGCCTGTGCACTCCCACACATGCCAGCTGGGTGACCTTGGGCTAGTCACAGCTTCTCGGAGCTCTCTCAGCCCCACCTACCTCACAGGGTGTTTGTTGTGAGGAGGGAAGGGCAAGGAGATTGTAAGCCCCTTTGAGTCTCCTGCAGGAGAGAAAAGGGGGGGTATAAATCCAAACTCCTCCTCCTCCTCCTCCTCCTCCTCCTCCTCCTCCTCCTCCTTCTTCTTCTTTAAGAGTCTCCCTCTGACTCACCTCCTTGTGACCATCTATATTGTTACACCCACTAAGGGTCATTATCTGTATTGTCCAACAGCCAGGAAAAACCCATTAAGATAATGGGTCAGCCATCAGGTCAAATAGTCTGACATTCAAGACCATTACCTCACCTTGGAACAGCAGGAAAAAATCCTTTCTTAAAAGATTTCCTTGGCCCCATGTTTTGCCTATAAAAGCCCAACCCAGACCCCAGTCAGTTGTTCAATCTTATCACACCACTATGGTGTTCAATAATATTGTTCCATAAGTGCTGATCATTAGGTCTCTGCTTCCTGGACACCCACTACAAGACTGGTAAATATAATCTTTGATATCCAATCCCTTTTCTCTTTATATCCAAAACCTATCGTTCACCTCTAAATTACATCCTAGGAAACCTTATATGTGTGTGTTTTTACCCCAGCAATTGAGTGATTGCGAGTGAGATTTTATTTTATTCCATTTGTTATTTTCTTAATAAAACCATTGAAAAAGAATTTATTTTCTCTGCTGGTTTCTTATAGTGAACTGAAACCCATATACATAGGCTATATATATAAAAATGGAACCGTGCGTTTGTTGCTTAGCACTAAACCCCGCACCTGCTGGGCCAAACGCACTGCAAATTTCACAGACACTTATTCATTCACCTGACTGTGCTCTTATGTACCTCCCGCTGTCAGACAACACACCTGTGTCAGGTAAGCCACCCTTTCCTGCCGCACCTGCTGTCCATTGACACATCCTCAGGCACAGAACGCTGCGTCTGTTTCAGCCCCGAATGCTCCTTCCAAACCACCCCACCCTCATGCCTCCAAATGCCTCCAAGGAACGCGCTTGTAGCCACCAAGGCAGAACAGCCTCGCCCTAAAAGCCACTCTACCGCCACATGCTGCTCCACCCTCCCTTTGTGCCGCCGAATGCCACTGAGGAATGTGCACAAATGTGCAGCCACGCAAGCCCTCTCCCACTGCTCCAGCCCACCCTCTACTGTGCAACCCTTCCTGCTCACCCGCACCAAACCTTGCTCCTCCCCCCACCTTCCCGTCCAACCAAAAACTGCCACAGAGGTGCGCACCAAAAAATCCTCCAGCCTCACGCCGCTCAGACCCTTTTCTGTCACCAGCCCATGCTGCTCACTCCCTTGCAGGGACACAAGCCTTCCAGGAAATTGTACAGCAACCCCTCTGCCGCTCCAACAACACCTGCTCGGGCTCTGCAACCCGCAATGCTCTGGTAGCCCAGGAATCGGCAGGGGACGCTCTCCTCCACCACAGTTCCCTCAGAACTCTCTGAGTTTCCCTTCACTTACAGGGTGACTGTTGTGGGGAGCAGAAGGAAAGCAGCTCTACCGCAGTTCGTCCAGCACAAACCATCACCCCATAAATCCAATCCTTACTTCTTTCCCCTCTTCTGTAAGTTACAGTTCTGTACACTGCCTGCAACACTTTTTTCACACACATGCACACACACCATCTTCTACCACACACTTGCTCCACCTGCATCCCCAGGGGTCCATTTCTCCTGTTCACAGTTCCCTCACACCTTTCTTTCAGTCCCATTTCCCTCACAAATCTCCTGCTTGTCCTTCCCTCACAGGATGCATATTGTAGCCACAGTAATGAAAGCATGGTCTTTCTCCTGGGAGTAACCTGCCTTGCTGGCAATGGGGTTTGCTTCTGAGTAAACCCAACTAGGGTTCACATTCACCCATTCAAGAGCGCGTTGGTTTGCTTCAATTACATGCCTCCTGCATAACATGTAAGCCTCACGACAGCCGCCAACTGTTTCTTCGACAATAAAACCACAGTATTCCAGTTGAATTGTCATATTGGCACTTTGTGATAAATAAGTGAGTTTTGAGTTATGTATTTTGACCAGTGGAAGGAAAGCTGTTTACACCTGCTCTAATCCACCTACAACCCAAGGGGTGCATTTCTTTTGGTCACAGTTCCCTCACAAATCTCCTGCTTTCCCTTCCCTCACAGGATGCATACTGTAGCTGCTGAAAGGAAATCATGGTCTTCTACCTGGGAGTAACCTGCCTTGCTGGCAATGGGGCTTGCATCTGAGTAAACCCTGCTAGGGTTCACATTCGCACATTCAAAGCATTAGTTGGTTGCTTCACCATGCTTACTCCTGTGTAACACATGCCTCACACCCAACTGTCTTTTCTACAATAAAACCTCAATATTGAATTACTGCTTCAAATGCCCTATGGTCAACTGCTCTCCGTCCCCCTACACAAGCTCCATTACCATTCATGACTTCTGCTGAATCACCGCCCTTCTTTACTTGCCTTTCCCCACCCCCTTTGATTACTACACCAACATTGACATCTTCCTTTGGCAACTTCCTCTCTCCTTTTCCAGGCAACCCCACCTGCTTCACTTCAGCCACACAATGCCTTCCAGAAAATCACACCTCGGCCATCGCACCCGCACAGCTGAAGCCGTACGACAATTAGCTTCAAAATGATCTAATGAACAGTGGACCTCCTTTCCACCAGACTAATCCACAGCAACGCGTGGCCAGTTACAGCTAGTGTGTGTGTGTGTGTGTGTGTGTGTGTGTATACACACTATTTATATATATATAGTGATCAAGTTACCCAACGCTACTCAAGCGACTCAAAGCGACCTTGTGCTCTAAAGCTAATTTCCCCAACCAAAGAGGGTCGTTATCTCCCACCATTTTGGGAAACATACTTTACAACTCATCTTAGCCAAAGTAAACCTACTAATTGAACAGTTTGATAAATTATATAGTTCTCTACCAACAATTATACTGGATAACTTAAAGACAACCAAGCCTGTAGATTCAGAAGCACCTAGAAACTTCAAACCTTAACTTAAGTGACCCTAATCCCTGCAGTTACAACAACCCACAAAATGACACACATGCAAATTTTCATGAGATAAATAGCTTAGAGAGCCCTGAACTTCCTCGCTCCTTCGTAAATTGCGAGCTAAGCAGGTATCTGAATGATACTACCCAGAAGTCCCAAAATAAACTCGCAGATGCTAAAATTATTACCATCCCATCTAGTCCTTGAGGTCCATCCATACCAAGGGAGACTTATACCATGGAATTCTATTTACCAGGCAAAGTCCAACTTGAAACAGATCTTTGCAAGGAACTTTATTTTAAAATCACATCCATCTCCATATTCAACAAACTACCTACTTCAACTTGATATTTGTTAAAGTTTGCTAATGCTGATGCCACAAATTCAATAATGAGAGGGGGGGAAAGACTTCTTTCCAATTAAATAAGATTAAATTAACAGATAGTTTATCCACAAGCATCTATCCTGAGATGTGAAGGCCTGGAAAAATTTAGAGGTTGTGTCCCTAGTGTCATTCCCTCCCCCTATCCTCAGCAACACCTTGAAAATTTTCAGTTGTGGAGTTAGGTGCTTTTTAAAATCAGGTTTTAATCTCTCAAAATTCCTTTCTAAGAATTGTGTGTTACTAAGATTTTTATGTAGGCCAATCTACAGTATTAGGCAATAACTATTACTGCATACTTATGGACAAGTCCAACAACAAAAGGAATGTGCATTTCTATACATTGAAAGTCCTAATATCTCTATGAGAGGAGCATGTGGAGTCCTATTTCCTTCCAAACTACTGCTCTGGCGACTTTGATCTAGTCTGCAGGTAACAGAATCTGTTGTCATTTATTTATTTTTCTCCAATCTTTCTCTTAGTGCTCAAGGCCATTTGCAATTAAAAAATTGAAACATAAAAAATCAAATCACCCTTCTCCCCAAGACAATGCTTGCTTCTTATACCCCATTAAAAGCTGTTGCAAATAAAATGACTTGTCTACTAACAACTTGTAAAGACCTTCCCAAATTGTGCCCAATATGGTCAACTTTTAAAAGCTTTTTAACTCAAATGACTGTGAGAAAGACATACTGCTAGAAGCAATCAGGCAGACTTTTGTCCTGCATCTCTGAAGACTATAAAACAGTATAAAAGGAGGTGGAAGCAGAAGCTACAATATACCTGTTATCATGGATCACAAAGAGGAGAAGACTTTGGTGGGAAAACTAACATATATATGTTTAAGCAGCACATGGTGCAGCAGTTTGCATGTAGACTTGTGTGAACATAGCAGAGGAATTTATATCTTTTAACTGCATAAATGTGCTAAACAACACTATTTTTGACTAATTATGTTATGAAGGATACATCTCATGTGGTTTTGCACAAGCTATCCAAGTTGAAGATTATTTTGGATTTCCCATAAAACAAAGAACTTTGATATCTTCATCTTACAGATGAAAAACTGTAGTTAGACCTGCAACCTGATGTTAATTAAGAAAATTATGTGGTTTTAGTGCCGTGGTGGCGAACCTATGGCACTTCAGATGTTCATGGACTACAATTCCCATCAGCCCCTGCCAGCATGACCAATTGGCCATGCTGGCAGGGGCTGGTGGGAATTGTAATCCATGAACATCTGGAGTGCCATAGGTTTGCCACCACTGTTTTAGTGTGATCCCAGCTGGCATATACTGTAACATCTGTGTGATCAGATAATCTCCTTCATCCCAATTCTTTCCTTCCTACAGCTTTTCTCACGATTTACTCTTCAGGACCTCTTGATTTATCAAATCTCTTGATATACTCATCTTCAACTTGGAGAAGAGCTGTATCATAAAGTACTATTAGATATGTGTGAAGGGAGACCTGAAGCCATTTTAGAGACCTATGAACGAACTGTGCAAATTCTTAAACCCCTCCTGTCCAAAAGCAATGTGTCCAGTCAACAAAAAGGGACCGTCGACAAACAATGGTTTGATCATGACTGTAGAATGGCCAAAAGAAACCTGCTAAGACTATTCCATCAGTTCAAAGAGGACGTGACTAAAAAAGAACTGGTAATGGAAGGGAAAAAAACTTATAAGGCCATGCTAAAATATAAGAAAAAAATGTCCATGCACAAAAAATGGCAATCTCTAATCAAGGCGGTAAGATCGAATGATTCTGCCACTTTTTGGAGTCTAACAAGCCAGAATAATAATCTTAGTAAATTGGGCCTAGCTAATCCAATAACACTAACAGTCTGGGTGGAGCATTTTTCCAAACTTTTTACAAACCATCAGCCTTCTTTGGGACATTATATTTCACTGGATAACACACCTACATGGCCCCTCTATGG
Organism: Sphaerodactylus townsendi; assembly: GCF_021028975.2. Classification (NCBI taxonomy): domain Eukaryota; kingdom Metazoa; phylum Chordata; class Lepidosauria; order Squamata; family Sphaerodactylidae; genus Sphaerodactylus; species Sphaerodactylus townsendi. The sequence continues at coordinate 59,135,188 of NC_059429.1, read as the reverse complement.
CTCAAGCGAGAAGTCTAGCTTATGAGTTCCAAATTAAAAAAATCGGGGAAAACTGAGGGAATGACTATATATCCCCAGAGCTATTGAAAGTCAACATTAACTGGTGGGCTACAATCCTAGCTGAACTTTTCATGTATATAAATAATACAGGCTTATATTCCAACAGATTGGAAAGAAGCCATGCAATAGTCCCTATATTTAAAAAAGGGGTAATCCACGGACCCAGCCAACTACAGGCCCGATCAGCTTACTTTGGTATAAGTAAGATATATACTCAACTACCACCTGTGCACAAAGGTTTCTGGCATGGCTCGAGTAAAAGCTGTTAGGAGACTCGAACAGGCTGGCTTCCTCGAAGGTGGGATGATCAACAATGGGATTCAACCCACTGCTTCGATTCTAAACCATCTGGATTGACAAATATGTTAAACTCCAAAGAGGCCTCACTGATGCAACCTTTATTGACCTCAAAGGCAGCCTTAGATAATGTGCCGCAAGCTATTGATAAGCCTCATGGGCCAAACTAAAGCAAACACACCACAATAAGCTGATAAGCGTTTATTGCAATACATAATAATCCAACTGCATGATAGAAACACCTCTTCTGAGAGTAAGGAGGTGACACAAGAGGGACATCTAACAATCATCTATAGCCCAGTACAGAAGGGGAGTAAGGCAAGAGTGCCTTCGAAATAGCACCACATCTATTCAACTTTTTTATGTCAACTCCTTCATAATAGATTTGCGAGGATAAGGGGCGTTCATGCTCCTACGCTTTCTCAGGGGAAAAACTGCACCCATTCTAATGTATGAAAGGCGATATTGTTACCCTCTCACTTGCTAGCAAAGTAGGGATTAAGAGAGCCTTCTAAATGCAATAACCCAAAAAATGTGCTGAGAAGCATCTAATAATGAATTATTCTAAAATAAAATAGTACATTTCAAAATGCCAGGTTCAAGAAGAAGGAAATCAAAGGGCATCCAAATTCGAACAGGTCAAATGCTTCAGATAGCAGGGGTAATTTTCCAGTATAATGGCACAAACCTGCAAGCTCATAATCCAATCCCTTGTCCAATCTGCTCAAAAGAGTGCCTAAGCTGATGCTGAGATTCTACGTGCATCCAGGTGAGGATACATATTCCAACTGCTGTTAAATTGTTTTACAGCAAAATCCATTCCACAATTAACATATGGACCCAACTAGGTAACATATCCAACTTTACACCTCTCGGAAAAGTTACAACAACATTCCTTAGATTCTCTTATTCAAAACACTTAAATATGTACCAATGCTGTATTGAGACATGAAGCAGGAATAGCTAAAGTGGAAACTATAGTTCTGGAAGAGGGAGCCATCAAATATTGGAGTTAAGAAGTCCACCCTACACACCCCTTAGGGGCTGTTAACAGCATTTCTGTCAACATCTGCATATCCAATTCTGGTCGGGAGAAAGATTATCCTGAAGCTTAAACAGGTGGGCTAGACCAGGGAACCTGCGACTCTCCAGATGTTCAGGAACTGAATTCCCATCAGCCTCTGCTCGGGGCATGGCCAATTGGCCATGCTGGTGAAAGGCTTCATGATAGTCTGTAGAACCTGAATTAATCTGAAGGTTTCCAGGTTCCTACCCTGGCTAAACCCTCCTGCTGATGCTTGAATGGGACTTGCCCTTAGCTCTTTAAAGCATGGTATATCAACCATTGGATGACATTGACTACCAAAATGATAATGCCCCTCATTTCCTGCTCTATATAGACCATTGACATCTGGTAAGTGGTACAGTAATTTGGCCCCCTACATTCAACTTATATTACCATAGTCAAATCCACCGATGGGCCTTTTCTAGAGCACCTGGTTTGGCGATCTATTTCCATCATCTATGCGTTATAGGCAGATTTAGGAAAGTCCCTTGGCTAATTTTGAGGAAATGTGTTTGTAATTCTGGGGACGTTGATTCTATGATACATATCTTGTTACACTGCATGCTGCATAAGGCAGAAAGAGAGCTCTTTATTTTACCTCTGCTTGTGCAACACAGCTTGATAATTGCAAAGGATTCTGACCAAGAGATTAGGAAAATGCTGTTGGAAGACAAGGATGCAACCATCTCCCAGCAGGTAGCAAAGTTCTGTGCATTGGCGTATAAAAAACGCAAGGGCCTACTTAATCAGGGATGAGCTGAAAGCCAAACATTCAGGTAAATGGTTAGCTGTAATAATTGTTGTAATTTGCTGTTGTGGATGTGTGCTGTTGTTTTGTTTTGTCTTTGCTGGCCTTTGGCCATATTAAACTATCTATCTAACTTGGAGAGAAGTAACTAGTGGGGTGCAACAGGGTTCTGTTCTGAGCCTAGGGCTATTCAATATTTTTTATAAATGACTTGAATGATGAAACAGAGAGTATGTTAATCAAAACTGCTGATGCTATCAAATTAGGAGCGGCATCTAATACCCCAGAAAACAGGTTCACAATTCAAAACAACCCTGACAAATTAGAGAGCCGGGCTAAAACTAACAAAGTGAACTTCATCAGGGAGAAATTTAAGGCACTACATTTAGGCAGAAAAAAATGAAATGCATAGATATAAGATAGGTGATACCTGGCTTGACAACAGTACATGTGAAAGTGATCTGGGATTCTTAGTAAACCATAAGCAGAACATGAGTCAACACTAATGTGGCAGCTGAGAAAACCAATGGGATTCTGGGAGTATACAGTGGAACCTTGGTTTTCATTGGTAATCTGTCCGAAAAGAATAAATGAAAACTGAAACCAACGAAAACTGAGGCAAACTTTTCCATAGGAATCAATGTAAATCCAATTAATCCGTTCTAGGCACTCCAAAAAACATACCAAAAACACATTTTTGGTGAATAAACATAGTGTCTAATGCTGAAAACAGTAACAAACAATAACACTAAGACCAACTTCAGAGCCAGTGGACCAATGTCACACCAGAAAGCTGTCCAGAGGTCTGTTTCTGACGCCTCTTTAAGATTTGTCTGAAATGGGGCAAGACATTGTCATTAAACAAGTTGTAAACATGGCCTGCAACAGCTTTGTCTGGATGATTTTTCTCCACAAACCCCTGCACCTTGCTGCAAATTGATGAAAACCGAGGCAAATGGATGAAAACCGAGACAAATTTTTCACTGAAAATATCGATGAAAACAGAAACCGATGAAAACCGAAGGCAATGAAAACTGAGGTTCCGCTGTAGTTTCTAGATCAAGGGAAGTAATAGTATCTCTTTATTATGCATTGGTCAGACCTCACCTGGAATACTGTGCCCAGTTCTGGGCACGATTCAAAGAGAATATTGACAAGCTGGAACTGGTCCAGAGGAGAGTGACCAAAATGATAACAGGTCTGGATTCCTTGCCCTGTGAAAAGAGACTTAAAGAGCTGGATATGTTTAGTTTGGAGAAGAGAAGGTTAAGGGTGACATGATAGCCATGTTTACATATTTGAAGGGATGTTGAAGAGGGAACAAGCTTGTTTTCTGCTGCTCAAGACAAGGAAATGGAGTAATGGAAATGATGAGAAAAGAGATTTCACCTAAACATTGAGAAGAACTTTCTGACAGTAAAGGCTGTTCGACAGTGGAATGTGCTGCCTTGGAGGGATGTGGAATCTCCTTCTTCGGAGGTTTTTAAACAAAGGCTGGTGGCCATCTGTTGGGAGTGCTTTGCTTGCTTGTTCCTGCATGCCAGGGGGCTAGTCTGGATGACCCTTGTAGTCTCTTCAAACTCTATGATTTTACAACCCTGTTTATCCCTAATTCATAATTTGTGACAGAGAGGTCTGTTCCACAAAGCCTAAATAAGACATGCTGAGCACACTAAAAACACATCCTGGGAAGGCACTTTGCACAGCTTCCTTTCCTTATTTTCGCTCAAGGTGTCTTTTGCTTCAAATTGTGCCTTCCCCTCCCCCAAGACACCTGCAAGACATCTCCTGTCTGGCTGTGTAGAATGCAGAGCTCAGAAGATATCTTATTTTTCCTGCCCAACCATTTTGCTCTTTGGTCAGTTTCACCCTCAGCTTGTGCCTGACATTTTGTGTGCAGCTGAAAGGATTCTCCCTGCTGCCATTTGCTGAAGGCTGCCCCAGGATGTTTGCTCTGCAAGCTCCGATCCTGGGCACCTTTTCGGCCCAAAATGTACATAGTTGTACTCATCTGATTCTACTAATTCCAGCAGCATATAGTTTCTCTATTTTTTTTAAATCAAGGAGTTACTCTGTAGTTACAGAGACACAAATAGGAGAACCTTAGCTGCTCAGACCTGTCTACCTCCCATTAAGAAGCATCACTGTCCAACTCAAGTTTTTTCTTACTGCACAGAAAAACCAAGTTGGTCCATGGAGAGCAGATCAACTCAGTGCTTCTCAGCGGGAGGTAGACAGGTCTTCCAAGCAGATAAGATTCTTGTATTTGTATCTGCCTAGCTACCGAGATAGCTCTTCAAAAAAAGAAAAGAAAAAAGGGAAACTATATATTTCTGGAATTGGCAGGACCAGCTGAGTACAACTGAAAAGGCACCCAGGATTGGAGCAACCTTCAGCAAATGGAGTGCGGGAGAATCCCTTCATCTGCACACAGAATTCTGGGCTCAAGCTGAGGGTGAAACTGACCAGAGAGCAAAATGGTTGGGTGAGAAACAGCCTCTTTCCCTCCCTGATGCCTTTGCTGTCTGGAAAGCACACCAGAAGCTGCCTCTGTTTAAAACATCCCCTGGTTGTCTTATTGTGAGTGTGCAGAGTGAAACGAGACAGTCACCTCTTTTTAAGATTTCCCACAGAAGTCTTTTTTGGGCTGCATGGAATGGATCAGAGTTTGTTGCTCTTAGTATAATTTGTTCCTAAGTGTGGTTATGATATTGTTTTATTGCAAAGGAGTGTACATTTTTTCCCAAAACCCCTCATCATTCTACAGATATCTGGGATATGTCCAAAGCTGGGAATTTTTCCTCTAACAAGTTTTTGCAGTTGATCTAAAGAAGTTTGTTTGGTCTTTTCCATCTTTTGTTTATTCATGAAAAGATAACACATCATATTAGGCTAGGCTTGAGTCTAGCTGTATATGATGCACAGTATGCTCAGTGGCTCATTCTATGTTAAATAAGGTTCCCAGGGTGCCCATCAACCAGATATCATATTGAATTGTTTCACTAATTTTGTAGTCATATGTCATATTGGTGAGTTACAGTTTTTTTTTTAATAAAGTTTTATTAGAGTTAAAATAGTTACATTATGTATAAACATGTTACAATGAAAACAATAAAGAACAAGAAAACAAATAAGAGTCTTATTGTTACATTTGTCCTCTAATCCAACACAATTCCTATAAAGGTTTACACAAAATAGTCCTTATCTCACTGTACATCAAGTGACTTCGCAAGTGGTCTCTGTTGCTGTTATCTTCGTCCGATATATTACTGTTGTTATCTGTCCTTCTAAATTTTGAAAGGAAAAAAAACATATACTTACAGTTTTTATTCTTAAAACAAAGTTAGAGGGAATTAATATCTTCCCTGTCCTACATATATATATTATTTAGTAATTCTTATAGTTTTTTGCATTAGATATCTCTTAATTTCTCACAATTATAATATTATATATCTTTTATTTTTACTGTTCTATTTACCTTTTTTCCATCCAAATACAAAAGATACTAAGTTGCCAAGCCACCCCTGCGTTATATTTATCCTCGGGTTGTTCTCTCAAAAAAAAACTCCATGTTAATTTATCGCAATTCATTAGTTCAAAAATCCTTTTTTCCCATTTCACATATTTTATAGATTTAACATTTTTCCAATTTTGAGCTATTTCTAATCTTGCCGCTGTAATTAAATAAAGAAAAAGCGACATATTTTTTTTAATTACCTTATTGTTTATAATTCCCAATATAAATGTCTCCGGTTTCCTTTTTAATTTAGTTTTAAAGATTTTATTTATTGTGTTAATCACTTTATTCCAGAATTTGGCCACTTTTTTACACTTCCACCACATGTGGAGTAGTGTTCCTTCATGTTTTTTGCAGTTCCAGCATCTAAAATCGGAGTTTTTATTTATTTTTGCTAGTTTGATGGGAGTATAATGCCATCTATAAAATGTTTTAAAGAAATTTTCTTTCAAGTTTTGGCAACAGGTAAATTTGTTATAGTTATTCCACAATGTCTCCCATTCTTCCATACTTATTTCTTTTTTTATGTCTTTGGCCCATGAAATCATATTTGTTTTAACAATTTCTTTTTCAGTTTTAAACCTTAATAGTAGGTTATACATTTTTTTAACTATGTTACAATCATTTTTAAGTAGGTTTGTATCTAATTCTTCATTGACCTTTGCAAAGTTCCAATTAATTTTATCTTTCTCAAAGATCTCTTTCAGTTGTCTATATGTGAACCATCCACATTTAATTCCCTCCTGATTAAGTTCCTCTCTTTCTTTTAATATTTTATTTGAATTTGTTTGTTTAAGTGTATCTTTATATGTGGGCCATTTCTTTAAATCTGCATGTTCCTTATTTTGTATTGTTTCGGATCTTGAAATCCAGGTGGGTGTTTTTTGGTAGAAAATATCTTTATATTTGTTCCACACCCTGCCTAGTGCTTTCCTTATTAAATGCGCATTGAAATTCCGGTAATTTTTTGTTTGGTCTACTGGCCATAAAAAATCATGCCATCCTCTCATTAAATTAAAACCCTCTAGATTCAGTAGATGCTCATTGTCTAGTGAGATCCAATCCTTTATCCATAAAATAGCATTTGCTTCAAAGTATAATTGTAAATCTGGTACTGACAGCCCTCCCCTTATCTTTGAGTCTATCATATTCGTATAATTTATCCGTGATTTCCCTTTCCCCCACACAAATTTCATAATTTCTTTTTGCCAATCTTGTACTGGTTTTTTTGATAAAATTATTGCTAAGTTTCTAAATAGAAACATCATTTTGGGGATTACATATGTCTTAATTATGTTTATTCTGCCTAAAAGAGACACTGTTATGTTGTTCCATTGGTTTAACATTGTTTTAATTTCTTTCCAAATTCTAACATAATTGTCCTCAAATAGATAGTTGTTTTTTCCTCTTAGCCAGATTCCTAAATATCTAACCTTATTTGTTAGTTCATATCCCGTTACTTGAAAAATTTCTTCTTTTTCCTTTTGCGGTATGTTTACTGTTAGGACTTTTGTTTTTTCTTTATTAATTTTTAGCCCTGCTATATCTCCAAATTCTTCAATTACCTTGGTAATTTTATTTAATTTCTCTTTCGTAGGGTTTTCTATAATCATGGTAACATCATCCGCATATGCTTTATATTTATAACTCTGTCCTTTTAAGTTTATCCCTTTCCATTGTTCAACCAAGTTCATTTTTTTGAACAGGATTTCTATATAAATTATAAAAAGTAAGGGAGACAGGGGACAACCCTGTCTTGTACCTTTAGTGATTGGGAAAGTTTTGGTTATATTTTTGTTTATTATTAATTGGGCCTCTTGATCTGAATATATTTTATCAATTCCTGTAAAAAATTTTCCTTCTATTCCCATTTTCCTAATTATTTTTTTCAAAAAGCTCCAGTTTACATTATCGAATGCTTTAGCTGCATCAAGAAATATTAAAGCCGTTTTTTGATCGATCTTTTTTTCCATGTATTCTATCAGGTTTACCAAAATCCTAATGTTATCCTTAGTTTCTCTATTTGGTAAAAAACCTGATTGGTTTATATTTATATAATTTTTCAAACTTCCTTTAAATCTTTTAGCCAAAATTAAAGTGAAAATCTTATAGTCCTGGTTCAGCAATGAAATAGGTCTAAATTGTTTTTTAGTTATTTCTTCGTCTTTATCTTTAGGTATAAGTACTATGTGTGTTGAGGACCATGATTTTGGAGGTTTACGTCCTTCCATTATTTCGTTAAAAATTTTCTCCAAACTTGGGGCTATTATTTCTGCGGTAGCTTTGTAAAACTTATCCGTTATACTATCTGGTCCCGGGGATTTATCTTTCTTTAAATTTTTAATAGTTTCTATAATTTCCTCTTTAGTAATCGGACTATTTAAAATGTCTTGTGTTTCTTGTTTAATTTGGGGGATTTCAATATCTTCTAAATAACTTTCTATTTTTTGCTCACTAGGATTAGAAATTTCTTTATATAAATTGGCGAAATAATTCACCAAAGTTTCCTCAATCTTACTTTCCTCTGTTATAATTTTTCCATCCTCTTTTAATTTCCATATTAATCTGTCATTTGTTTGTTTTTTTAACTTATTTGTTAACCATTTTCCAGGTTTGTTCGCCCATTCGAAATTTTTTTGTTTCAAATATTTCAGTTTTTTTGCTATTTCATTTGTATATTCACTTTCGAGTTGATGTTTAATCTTATCCATTTCTCTTTTTATTTTTTTATTACCAGGTCTTTTTTTAAATTCCTGTTCTATTTTAATTAGTTGTTGTTGCAAAGTATTTTGTTTTAACCGTTTCTTTTTGTTATATCTAGAGTTCATGGCTATTAATTCACCTCTTATGGAGGCCTTCAGGGCGTCCCACATTACCGTTGTATTCTCTACAGACTTCTCATTAATTTCCATAAACTCCTTTGTTTTTTGGATCAATTCTTTTTTATAATCATCTATATTTAAAATAAAGTCGTTTATTCTGTATTTCATCATTTTCTTTTTAATACTTAGTTTCCATACCATCGGACTATGATCCGATATGGAACACTCTAAAATCTGAATATTTTCAGTGTGCGTCACAAGTTCTTTCGTTGCCCATACCATATCAATTCTGGTATAACATTTATATCTATGCGAGTAGTAAGTGTAGTCTCTTTGCTTATTTTTACGTTCTCTCCACACATCTTTCATTTTTATTTGATCCATCAAATTGAAAAATGTCTTTGGGAGTTTATTTGTGAACGTACATTGCTTACCTTTTCTGTCTACATCAGGGTCTACCAACCCATTAAAGTCGCCCATCAATATTTGTTCTTCACATATATTTTGTAACAATTCATCTTGTAGTTTACCATAAAAACCACTTTTTTTTTGGTTGGGAGCGTATAATCCTACTATCAAAATTTTTTTCCCTTCACAGTTAATCTCCACTCCTACATATCTTCCTGCACTATCACTGAATCTTAATACCGGCTTTAATTCTTCCTTTACATAAATAACTACTCCTTTTTTCTTTTTCATAGAGGAGGAGTGGAAAAGTTTACCCAAGCCTTTATAATTTAACAGTTTTTCTTCCTGTCTCTTGACGTGCGTTTCCTGAAAACACGTAATTTCTGGATTCAGTTTCTTAACATAGTTAAAAATTTTCTTTCGTTTCATGGGACTATTGAGCCCATTCACATTTAATGAAAAAATAGTCAAAGGCATTGTCTTACCTTCTACGAAGTTAAGTAGAAGAGGTCGAAGGTTGGGTTTCTTCTAATCCCATTCGTCTTACCAACTGGTGTACTTTATCTCACATATTAACATCTTAGCCATTTTCACTATTCTTACTTAAATTATTAACCAAATAATCTCTATTTCTTAAATCTTTAATTATTAACCTATAACTTAACCTATTAACCTATATACCTTCATTTGAACTTGTTCTTACATAACTATAATTGACTCTTAATAGAGTTACGTTCGTATCCACGTTTAATATGTAAATACACAATCTAACATAACCATCACGAAAATAGGTGGATTTTTTCTCCCCTATATTTCAAACCATATCGCAAAGAAGCAAAACCAAATATCCATACGTATTATGTATTTTCCCTCCCACCTTTTGTTGTTCTATTTCAGTTACGTCAACTTATTTTTCTGTAGCTTTTCTAAACATTCATTAGTTCCTGCACATTGTTGATGTTGCGTCGTCTGGATTTATGTGTGAATGATAGTCCTTCTATTGTATTCCATCGGAACGTTATCCGGTTGTCCTTCAACCATGTGGTCAGGGGTTTATATAGTTGTCTTTTATCCAAAATAAATTGGGGGGTCTCTTTCAAAACTATTATTTCTTGACCTTGCACTCTGAATCTATCCTTTGAATGCTTCTGAAGGATATCGTCTCTAGTCGTTTTCTTCCAGAATGTGACCAAGACATCTCTTGGGGTTCTCCTCGTTCTAGCCGTTCTTGTATTAATTCTAAACACTTTTTCTAAGTTTTCTTCTACTTTTAATTCTCGTATTTTAAGGAAAGAGGCTATTGCATTGGTAACAATCCCTCTTAGATCTTCGTTATCCTGTTACAGTTTTTTTTGAAGCATCATCAGCAATAAATACATATGTTTGTGTATTAAACTAGGCTTTCTGAATGTCTAGTCTACATCAACACTTTGTTCTAAATTTGGAAGGATGTTGGTTGCTAGCAACGTGAATTTTCTTGCTAGGTGTATTGGAATGAATAGATGTAGAGGATATAGCCAAAACAAAGTATTTGTGATCCAGACTTGATAAACACCATATCACCCAAGCAAAATGTACAAGGCTAGAATAAAGAGACATAACTTTTCCTCACCTCATTCACAGGATTTAGCTTGTTTTATTTCACTGAATTTTAAATACAGATTGGTGGATGAGGAAAGGGGTCTAAGGAAGTCAAGTGAGAATATGCACAGACAGGAAATGTACAAGCGACTTTTGAATGAACCTAAAAATGCTGTTAGGTTCTATTTGGAATATTTAAATAATTTGTGATCTGAATTCAGGGGAGATCAAGGAACCCTGAATCCAAGTGGATATTCTAAAGCAACATTATTTTAATATATTATTGGTTGTATCTGCTACCTTTCCCCATTTTAGTGAACTTGCCCGTGTCAACAGTGCTGCTCTGTGCCATTTCTGATTGGCAAAATAAACTACAGATTATGAGTAGAACTTTAATTTCCTATTTTATTTTTTTAAAAAACAACAACCACACTAATATAGTTTGTGCATGTATAAGCAATGTGTATTGCCTGTTGAGTTTCACTGTAAGCTCTAAAAACTACCAAACCAGCTAGGGCAAGCAAAGTGCTATTTGAAAACCCATGGTGTCTGTATGATAGCACAGTATTTAGGTAACAACTGTCAGGGACATTGAGTCCAAGGTCTCCCTAACCTTCTTGACTATAGCTAGCTGCCTAAACACTCCCAGCTGGGTGTGAATTTTAATCTTCAAAATTTACTGGCAGAGAAAAACATGTGTATGTTAGACATAAAAAACCCTCAGTCAAAAGAGGAAATACTTAAATTGCTGCTGGAGTGGCCTGTATGAAAATCAACAGAACTGCTGGCACCATGAGCTAATGCCCTTTCCAACGTGTATAATTTTTTGTAGCATGGTAAAGCAAAGTGACCACTGGAGTTGAAAAGCACCTTCCAAGGAATTTTTGTCCATCCCTTCCTTGGAGCAGAGCATCAGACACTTTGTATTGGCTGTGGTGGCAAACAGATCAAAATGAAGTAATCCCCATCCTTCCAATATGGTTAATAAATAATGGAGATTGAGGAACCAGGCACGAGTTAATGAAACCCATCTGCTCAGGAGATCCACACTGGTATTGATTTCTCTTACCACATGAATGGTGTAGAGGAAGAGTTGACTACTCTCCTTGAACGTGCGTTAGGATTTTGAAGGCACACATGACTCAGAGGAAAAAAGATTCTTTTAAAACATCTTTTAGAGTTTATTGAATTCAGTTTTATTCAACAAACTATAGTAAACTGGTATACCATACATGCAATCAGTTGAATAAGAGCCAGTAAAGCCAAAACTATTGAACCAACTAAAATCAAGATATAAAACTTATCCATAATGGCATAACTATATCTGGTCATTGACTGTAAATAAAGTCTTCTTCTTCTAATGGCATAACTATTATATTCAAAAGCAAGCAAGTCACATCTTCCAAAAAGCTCTAGCTGGAATGAGGTAGCATGGTATGATGTCAATAGCTATAGGTGGGAAAAGAAAAAAGGTTAACTGTTACAATATTGAAGAGCAGATATAGAAGAGTTACACATCAGGTGATTTAAGCAAACCAATCAAGGGTTGATGCCAATTAGCAAAAGCAGTTGGTATGATTCTTCATTCTTATCGGGGTAGTGTCTGAAGGTTTATTGAAGTTTCAACCGTTACAAAAACTTCATGCAGCTGGGTCAATTAACCGCTACTCGGTACCAGGGTAGAAGAGCTGGTGGAAAGCCAAAGATAGGCAATTATTTCCGAGAACTACTTCAAAAAAAAAACTTACAACAAAATGGCTTCAGTTAAGCTAATACAGACACTTTCTCCACAGATGGCCAACAGGGACATGTTATATTGTAGGGCCCTATACAGTGGTGGGATCCGAAAATTTTAATAACAGGTTCCGATAGTGGTGGGATTCAAACAGTGGCGCCGCCGCACACATGCACCTTCAGTCCCTATTGGGTAGGGAGGTTGCTTTAGTAACCCCTTCTCGGCACTCAGAAAAAAATTAGTAACCACTTCTAGAGAAGTGGTGAGAACTGGTTGGATCCCACCTCTGGCCCTATAGCCCTCCCTTTTATCAAGGCTATTCTTGAAATAGCTTAGTGTGTAAGGGTTAGACCATCTTTTAGCCAAGCTTCCAATAAGAAAGTAGAACATTTATAAAAGATAAAACAAAAGGGGTCTGAATTCCAATTCCACTGCCACCACCCAATGTGATGGTCACTGAGGTGCTTCCCTTACATTACAGGTCTGCCTCCCATTCCCTTTGCCCTGTGGATAATGAGGGGAGGGAATCACTCCCTACATCTTTCCATTGTGAGAACTTCCCATTTGCACCCACCCTTTGCTTCCTGTTTCTCAACCAGTTTTTAATCCATAGGAGGACTTCCCCTCTTATTCCTTGATTGCTGAGTTTTCTCAATAGTCTCTGGTGAGGAACTTTGTCAGAAGCCTTTTGGAAATCCAATGTCTACTGGTTCCCTCTTATCCATGTTTACACCCTCAAAGAACGCTAGTAAGTTTGTGACCATCTCCTGTTAGCTCCCATTGGAAACATTGGGGGGAATTGGGGGGACCCCTTTGGGGGTCCATAACTTTAGACTCCCTGAACCACACTTTGCCAAACTTGGTTGGTATCATCAGGACAGTCTCCGGATGATACCCTGAAATTTTGGTGCCACTAGCTTTACAAATGCACCCCCTGCAGGTCGAAACGTGTAACAACTCAAAAAATACCCCCCAAAAGCCTGAATGCCTTGCATTTGGATTCATTCATATTTGGGCAGGACATATTTGGCCAATTTTGGCCCAAATGTGCCCAGATTCAGGCCGAATGTGGCATTCGGGGCACCTGAATCTCCAAGCCAACTTTCTATAATAAAGTTGTATTGCTGTAGCAAAGTAGATCTATCCCTACTTGATTTTCTTCTCCATCTCTTTCCAGTTTTTCCTCCGCTCTACTAGCACCCAAAATTTCCATGCTGCTACAAAATGGTGCCATCAGTCAACTTGGTGCATTTTTAATGATACTGATACTAATACATCTAAACTAGAAATATCTATATCCATAGTGCATTTTTGGTAGCCAAATACGGCCTACAGGCATATGAGTTGTAATCCAGATGGGTTGCACTTGATGATTGGGTTGAGATAAACTTATGCACAAATGCTGCAGGACACTTAAGGAAAGGGGTGCTGCAGTGAGAAGGAGTAACTGGACGAAATTACATCCACTGCTGTTGGTGAAGGGAAAGTTGGGTAAGAGCTGTGTGTAAATATTTTTGCTCATAGTTTCTACAATCTGTCCATGAAGCTGCTTTATCCTATGCCAGGCTATTTATCCAGCTAGTCCAGTACCGTTGGCTTGGCATTCTAGAAGTTCTCCAGGTTCTTAAGTAGATGTCTTTCTCAGCCCTGCTTTTTGGATTTGACAATGCCAGATTGAGAAATTTCTACAGATCAGATGGAAAGCATTATTTTTGTAAGGGTTGTGTTTTACTGATCAACATGGTCCCTCTCAAATGATATTTAATATTTTTCTAAAATACAGAGATTTCATGAAATTATTTAAGTGACCAAAGGTTGGTTAATCAATACTATCACAATATATTTGAAGAATTATAGGTATTGGCTGGTAAACCTACATTCATGAAACTGGAATGTATTTGGAGTTTTTTGAACAATAATTAAATAAGCACATTGGGGTATTTCACACAGAGAGGAGTTTTTTAAGTCTGCAAAGTTTTTACATCATTGTCCACTTGTTTTCCCACAGTTTTCTCATTGTTCTTCTGTACTTTCTCGGAATCAGATCAAAGATTGCTTGATGCAGCAAAGAGAAAGGACAAGGAAACTATGAAAAGACAATGTGGTCAATAACATTACAAGGAAGCTTGGAGAACAACCACTGCAAACCATGGAAAAACCTCTCTGTGTGAAAGTCCCTATTAATCTGTTTTCTTTAAAAAATAAATAACTGCATGTGATATAAATTAAGAGTTTAATTCCTCTTCAATTTCTTCTTACTTCTATATCTATTTCTAGTCTTTTAAACTACATTCCCCAACCCCAAAAGCTTATCAGTTGTTTTTCAAAAAATGTTCCACAAAACCACATGAGTTAAAAAAAAGGTCTGATCAATCTGTAAGAGTTAATAATATTCATTTTGTACCCTTTTCTGATAGATCTACTAATTTGGTTGAGTGCTTGACATAAAAAGAAGGATTTTTCATCGCGACCATGAAGAAAAGCAGAAGTGTGATGACTGTCACAGCTGAGAGTGTAAGTGTAAACCTTGTTTTAGCTTTACTTTCAGACAAGATTGATAACCTGTTTGCTGTTCAGACTGTTCAGTAAGGGATTTGCAAGAATACCAGTCACACATTCCTGCTGCAGTAGAACTATTATCTTCAAGCAATGCTAGTGCATTCTAATGGTAGAAGTGTGTATCACATGACTTTTAGTGACTTTGCTGAGAGAAGAAGAGAAATGAATGTCTGAATGTGCACATCTAAGTTAGACATGTTTCCTTTGAAGGCACCTATTGCTATGAGTCCCTCTAGATTAAAAATGTGTAGTCATGCAGCAATTTCAACAGCACATGTGTATACTTAACTCTATAATCTAATATTGATGCTTTGTAACAGAGAACTGATTAGTTTGAAGATGTCCATGATGTCAAAAGCTGTTTGAGGGATAACTGTTAACTTATGTAAGCCAGTTTAACAAACACATCTTCCAGGTTTTGGATCAAAAATGTCTGGCAAGTAAATTTTATATGGGGAAGAAAAAAGGATGGGGGGGCACAAGATATCTGGAGGAATTTTTCTCTAAAAATGGACCTTCCTCCAATGAAAATAGATACCCTGTATTTAAAAAAATAAACTCTGCTTTTTGAACTCTTGCTACCAGAAGGCATTGCGGGTAGATGTGTGGCCCTTCCTGCTCAGTTATACCTTCCCCAATAAAACTCCAAACATGTTTTTTAAGTGGATAAGTAAACAGGCCATAGCCAAAGAACTTTATTAACAGAAAGCATAGGAAACAAATGGTGCAGCATGGTGGGATGATCCAAACCTCTGGGCAGCCCTAGTGCTATCCCCAGGACAACTGATTCCTCAGCCCAGCTGCTGGAGGAATAAACCAAGCGAAAGATTGGAGTGAGACAAAGTCCAGACCGGCGAAGTGCCCATGACTGGAGGCCCCCTCCAACTTACGCTAGGGGCGCAGGCTTCTAAGCCCCCCATGGGGCGTCCCTACCTTGAGCTTGCTCTACCCCCACCTCTTAAGGAGGTGTACAACACAGGGAAGCTCTCCCAGCTCCCCTTTCCAGCGGATCATCCCCCATGCGCAACCCGCCAATGGCTATGACAATAACAATGCTATAATCTTCACAACATAACAGGGACGGGTGGGTGGGAAAAGCCTCCGTGTCCCAGCTCCGAATGGGGCCTTTTATAGGCCCTTGGCCCAGCCCCCATTCAATTAACGAGCTCTTGCGCTATGCGAGAGCCCGTCCGAGACTTTGACGGGCTGCCCTGCCCTTCCCAGGGCAAGCCAGCCTTGTTGGATCCTCTGCGCATGTGCCCGAACCAGCGCGCATGCGCAGAGCAGCGCCTGCAGCCAGCCAGCCAGCCACCCGGCCTGGCAAACGGCCTCGCTGCCAGGCCCCTTCTCCCGCAATGGCGGCCGCGCTTTATTTAAGGTGCCAGAATATTTCTTATTCTTGGAAAATTTGTCACTCCTCTTTTGTACTTTTCTTTTGGACAGGTTATATTGGCTCTTTCTGCTCAGCTCAACTTGGGTTTTCCAGAAAACACTGAATTAGCAATCTTTTTTCCCCAAGATGGAATCAAAGTGAATGTTCCTTGAAGTACAGAGAGCAGGCAGTATTATTTTCCACTCTTGATATAAGCCTACCCCTACAGCTAGTGCCTGCCATTTTCTGCAGTCAGAAGCCTCCATGCTGCCTGGCATTTTATTGAAGTTCCCCTGGGATCTTTCCCCAGTTGGCATTGTGGCTGAGCTTTATGTACATGAATTAACATCATTTCCTGCCGATTTCAGCTGCGTGTGGTTTTCCAAGTTTTTGTTTGTTTGTTTTAGGTGAGGTACCTTCGAAACTTTAAATACTCAATATGAGAATTGGCAGGGATTCTCATATTGAGTATTCGAAGCTTTGGAGATACTTCATCTAAAACAAATAACGACAAGAAGAATCCAGGGAAATGACACCCTGGTGAAATTGGTAGGGAATGCTGAGTTCATTCATGTACTTAAAGCTCAGAAAAGGCGGCCAACCACAATGCTAGCAAGGGGAAGATCCCAGGGCAACTTCAACAAAATGGTGGGTGGCATGGAGAAAATGGCAGACACGCACTTCAAAGGTAGGTTTACACTTTGAAGGGAAAAATAATATGGGCTGCTGTCTGCACAGAACTTGCTTTGACCCCGTTTTGGGGAGACAGGACAAAAAAAGATGAGACACTTTCTTTAAAGTTGTCCTCATGACTTCCTATTAGGGTTGTATTGAAAGAACCATTGTTGTGGGACTGGATATTACAGTTGGTTAATACTTGGCTGCCAAAGCCAGCCATCATCTGTGATCCCATGGTTTTAAGTAAAAGTAATTAAATAAATGTGTTAGAATTTCCATGTGTGGTAAGAAACAACAGCACCCACTTCAGTTTTTGCCAGTATTTTATATATTGACCTTCTCATTATGGCTGAATTGGTAAGATATATACAACTTTATAGTTTGGAGGAGTATTGAATAACACTTAAAAATTATTAGCATATACCACTGAGCATGATACAACCGAGTTAAACATTTTTTAAAATGTCCCATTGATTTTAGCAGAAAAGAACTTATTTTACTGAGATCAACAACTCATAAAAGTGCCAAACTTTCACTGGATCATGCCAGTGTTATCTTGCATTTCCCATTTTCACTCGCTTGTAACCTTTTGTAAACATTGCAGTGAGAACGCAATTAACTGTCCTGAACTAAATCACACGACTTTCTAAAATATACAAAAGCTATTGAAACAAAATATGGAAATATATGATTTTCAGCATGGCCTACCTTTTTATTTTCAATTGAATTTATTTTGCTCTTCTAATTTTATGGATTGATACTTGCATGGCTAAAAATTTTATCTGTTTGTGCAGAATACTAAAGATTATTTAGAATGTGGCCTCAGCAAGTCTTACAGTGCATCTAGTAATACCCTTGGCATAGACCTGTGGAGAGGAAGGAGATGCTGTTCTGGTAATTTGCAGCTGCCACCACTGTCCCAAAGGCAGAGTGAAAGAGGAAGAACACCAGACAGAACACCAGACAGACCCACAACTTTGCCTCTGATGACTCTTCCTAGCATTGCCATTACAACTTATCAAGACAGGTAAGTCATTTAAAGAGAAAATTCATTGGGACCTTTGAATGATTAAATTGAGTCCTACATATAATTAATAAATGTTTTCAATCATTCTTTAGAAAATGTGTGTTTTATATGTGAACCCATTATAGGTATAATCTAAATGTTAAGATAGATGAGCTCTGGGTTTGTGGTTTGTTCCCAATTCTTTTCTTCAGACAACTTATACAAATTATGGTTTTATGGTTTGTTTGTTTTCATGCAACCCATTGTTTTGAAGCAAACTGTGGTTTGCCACAAGCTGGGAGAACAATACCTGAGGGAAGGAAATTGTGTGCCAATCTAATGTTTGTTCATTCAAGCTTGAACCATGGTTTGCCATGATGTCTGAATCAAGTCATAATGGTATTGTGGTAGCTTAAGATAATGGAATGAAGAAGGATGACTGCAGAAACATCTGATGCATCAATAATTATTTGTGATTCTGTTCAGAAATTGTGTCAATCATGTATTTGTATATCAGTGCTTCTTATTTCTACAAATTCAATGTGAATTTCAAAACATTGCTTATATTACTTTTTAACAAGATGAGGATACACTTAAGATTTTGTTATAAAATCATGTGTGAAAAGTAATGTTATTTGTGAATTTCAATGTATAGAGCTATAATAATTACTGAGTCACCTCTCTCTGGGATTTTTAATAGATTCATATTTTAGGATTTTTTTAAAAAAACAACCTCCAATTGCTAGCACTTCCTAGTCCTAAAGGCATGTTTTAATTAACCTTTCAAGTGATAAAATTTATTTTGGAGAGAGATTTGCATAATCAGACATCAGCTCTCAGAACAAGAAGAAAAGGCTGAGTTGTGAAAGTGGTCTTGAATTCCTTTTCTCATAAAGCCAATAAGATAATAGCACACACAGATGCAATGCAGAAACTGTGAATATACTATTATCCATATTTGTGGACTAACTTAAGTGTACTTGGAGGTAGTTTGGATTTTAGATAGTTGTGCCAAAGCTTCTAATTTCTCTCTCTTTTTGCCCTATAGTTAATACCCTCTTATTTGCCTTCTTTTGGTTCCATGCCTAGTGTGTTATCCAAAACTAATCTTCCAGTATGAAGGTTTCTTGTATTTTCTGATCAGTTATAACTATTTAGAAAGGAAGGATGACTATAACTTTGTTTCCCAATATGCTTACCCTTCATCTTTGCCCCTGGGAAGAATTTTTTAATAAGTTTATTAATAGTTCATTTTCTCATACAATTCATAGTAAAATTGTATTTAAGCCATTAATAAAAGAAACCCCGAGGGAAAATAGGAAAATATAGAAAGAAACCAGAGAAAATAAAAAAGAAGAGGAAGGAAAGAAAAGAAGGAAAGGGACTTCCAGCTAGGTTCACATGTATCAACCCCCAAAAAGAGAAACATTCTAGCCTTAGCCAGTGTTCCCCTGGGAAGAAATTAATCTAATTCCTCAATGCAGACCATCCTCTTGATGGTCAGACTACATAAGGATCAATTGTCCCAAAACCATCTGTGGAGGGAGACACTTTGGATTAGAACTATGGCTGTGTTGGCTTGGTGCACTGGGAAGTTGGCTTGGTGCACTGAAATTTGTGGTAGCAACAGACCCATAGAAACCTTTTCTTTTTTACACTTTTCGTTATCTTTTATATTTATATTTTATATTTATTCACATCTAGTATGATTAATATTTGAATTATAAAATATAGGACAATCCCAAATACATAATTTGTAATACCTATCATAGCATTTCTCTGTAATATTCTGAGATGACAGATATTATGCCACCTTGCTATCCTTCATCTTTCCTACTTATTTTTGCTGCCATCAAAGGCCTTAGACTTTTTAGCTGGACTCAAGCAGTAGGATGGATTAGTTATATTTAGTAGAATGACAGTAGGGTTGCCAGATCTTTTTGGCCATTGGGAGGGGATGACGGGAGGTTGCCAGATACAGGTTGGGAAAGTCCTGGAGATTTGAGGATGAAGCCTGGAAAGGAAGGGACCTTAATGGGGTACAAATCCCATAAAGTCCTCCAAAGCAGCTGGTTTCTCTGGGGGAATTGATCTCTGTAGTCTGGGGATGAGGTATAATTCCAGGAGATCCCCAGGTCCCACCTGGAGGCTGGTATACCAAAATTACAGAATTGTCAGTGTAGAAGGGTGTCTGTGAGGAAAAGGGGGAACCCTTTACTGAAAACAAAACAGTTGTTTTCATTAAGCCATAAAATAGTGTGTGTGTATTTTGTAGTAAAATAGCATGATGGTTTCTGTATGGTTTGTAATGTTTTCATTTCTCTAAAGTTCCTTAAACAAATCTGAGCCCCTTCCACACTGCACTGGGAGAGTGGGTTGCAAGCAGGGTAAAGTAACCCGCTCTCCTGCTGTCACGTTTGCATGCCTCCGTGCATAGCTGCATGGGGAGGATCTTTAAAAACTGGGAAGCAAGTGCTTCCTGGGGCAGTCATTCGCTCACAAGTGGCTACACTCTGCATTAAAATAAGAGAAACGTAGATAGTGCAATTCTTGAACCCGTTTCAGGGGGAAAATGTGGGCAGCCTCGCTTTAGGGGTGGGAGCTGTGCTAAGCCCCCCCCCCCAAACGGGGGTTTCCCCATACCCAGCTCAGGTTTATTGGCCTGTGCAGAAGGGGTCCTAGTCATAAAGGTTGATTTCCTTCACTTGCTACTTAGGTGATAACTTCCACAATGAACAGAGGTTTTTTTTCACTTGCCACAGCACCTCAGTTTCTTCCCTCACTCCATTCTCCCTTCTCTCATACACAAGCTCTCTCCACCAACCAGTCAACTCTGCTCGCTATGGTATCATTACCATCCAATCACACTTCAACCATTCATCCAGTTCCTTCTTTCTTGCACTTAAAATATCTGCATAGCAAAACTCCACGTATAGTTTTATAAAAAGGACTAGAGATGTCTGAGAATCTCAGAGAGAGCTATACTTAGCAGGCTTATTCAGAATTCTACTTGGAACTGTACAATTGGATTAACTCTCAGAAAATTATTCAGAGTATTGTTACTCGTCAAACTCCATTTCCCAGAATTTTCTAAAGGAAGACATTATATTACCCTGGTAAAAATCCAATACCAATATTTAGTAAAAAATACGGTCATAAATTAAGGCTAAATTTTTTTAGTTAAAATTATTATTAAGAATAGAATACAATTCAATCTATATCACAGTTTTCTCTGTAGCATGAGTGAGGTAACATTGTTAGAATTTTAAGGGGTAGGATAAAAGGGGGTTTTCTGTCTGAATACGTACTGTGCTATTCATGTTCTCAATGAATACAGAGCACATTTTAAGAAAGATTTACTTAAAGTTCTGTGTAAATAAAGTGATGTCCTGCTGAACAAAAAGGAATATCACTACATAGTGAGGTTTTGCTTTCACAAATCCAAAATAAATGGCATAAATGAGGCAGGTGTCCTTTAAGATATTTTTTAAAAAATGTACTTTGTTTGAACAGCTTGCTTCTTTACCCTTTCATCTTCACAACTTTTTATTCTGTAAGTAAGAGGTTCTTTGATCTTACTTCTTCATATTTTCAAAAAAATTCTAAAGTTTTTCTGCTTTAGCTCTATGTTAAGATCCAAACGGTAAAATTAACCAATTTTGTCTCTATATCTTAATGATGAAAATTCACATTTACATCAAATGTATGTTAGGAAAGCACAATAACATTGACCAAGGATGATTTTCATGCTTGCAATGGAACCAGAATGACAGACTTAATCATAAAAGGTTTATTCATCAGGCTGTTTAT
Organism: Sphaerodactylus townsendi; assembly: GCF_021028975.2. Classification (NCBI taxonomy): domain Eukaryota; kingdom Metazoa; phylum Chordata; class Lepidosauria; order Squamata; family Sphaerodactylidae; genus Sphaerodactylus; species Sphaerodactylus townsendi. The sequence continues at coordinate 59,113,529 of NC_059429.1, read as the reverse complement.
GTGCTGCCTCTGCAGCAATTAATGCGAAGGGGCTTGAACAACAAAAACAAACAAGCCAAAGCATAAAAACAGCATCAAACATTGAGATGTCTTGATATTCTAGAGATGAAAAGTGAAGGGCCATTTCATGACCAGTTCACCATATGGGAATCTTGCTTGCATTGATTTCCGGCGAGTTCTGTTTGTAGCATTATACAGGACTTTGTTTTTGCAAATAAGTAGTATGCTAAATTGTAAAAATACAGTACTATTTCTCCTCTACACCCCCACATGATATATTAATATCTACTACTGAGTAAGGTAAGTTCTTTTTCCTTCCCACATACCCTCAAATTTCCCTTGCCATAACTATTCCATGTCAGTAGAAGAGCAGGAAGAAAAATAGTAAAGAAAACTAAATGTAAAAAGGAAGAAAAACCAAATTTCCTGAACTATAAGCTAATTACTGTTTGAGCTCTAAAGATTTCAACCCAAATCCTGCTTTCCTGACATAATGTACTGTGGGTCTGGGGAAAGGACCCCCTTTAGCAGAGATAGAGACTGACATCATTCTGCAAGCTGGCCTTGTTTCTTCTTCTGGTAAAAGAGGTATTCCCAAAATTAGAGAATGTGCTCCTGCCTGTTCCTGAGAATAGGTGCATACCGGATAAATGTAGTGTGGAACTGGATTTTGGCTTTAAGTGGTTTAATCCTTTCAAAATGTAAAAAATAATTAGAGGGAAATCTACTGTGTTCAACTTAATTGTGTCTGCAAGCCAATTATTTTTGTGACTGCTGAAGCCTTCAAATCATAAATAATATACCAAGCAACTACAGACTTGTACATCTTTGTCTAATGATGACAGTTTAAATGGAACAGAATGGCTGTTTCACCACATGGAGGCATATGAAGGCTGAAACCATTTTGACCTTGTGATTCATATTGGAAGGATTTTTATGATCAATAATATCTATCAAAGTGCCAGCCTAGCAGGATTTTTGTAGGGATGCTAACTGGTTTGGTTAAAAGTAAGTTCCTTTTCCAGGGGCTACAATTTTGCCCTCAAAGTTAATTACCCTTTTGCTGTTAGAATATTAACACTAACTATAAGTGTTAATATGAGATGCATAAGACCAAACTCTTTTTGCTATAGTTGTCAGGGGCTGAGCGATGAGCCCATTTGCAAAGTAGTGTTCAGCATGCCTCTACAAAGTCTCAAATCCCTTTAAATTAACTGTATATGCATGCAAAATAGATTAGTAAGGCTTACAACCTGACTGGGTATAAACGATAGAGTCAGTCTTTTGCATAAAAGTCTAATGTATCATCCTGTGAAAAGAGATTGATCTTGTGCATCTCATATATGCTGCAGTATTCCAACCATGGGAAAAGAGTAATTAACTTTGGTAGGCAAAGCTGTCGCCACTAAAAAAGGAGCTTACTTTTAACTAATAAGGTGACGTAATACAGGAACACCTGACTTAATGTGTTGCTAGACTACAATTCCCAGCACCAGTGTACATGACACAGGTGTAGCCTTGGAGCCGTTTGCTCACTTGTGTGTGGTGGCCCAGGAGCTGCTGTGGCCCATGGCCATGCGTCCACATGGAGGCGCGCTGCTTTTTAAATAAAACTTACCTCCTCATCCCTGCATAGCTCTGTCAGACTGAGGGGATACGCCCCTGTGGCCCTGGCAATGCCCCAGAGGTCAGGGGACAGGAGGCATGTCCCCTCAGCCTGACAGAGCTATGCAGGGAAGAGGGGTAAGTTTTTTTAAGTGGTGTGCTGAAAAGCGGCGATGTGCACCCAGTGCCATTTGCTTGGCACTGGCTGCACATCGCTGCTTTTCAAAAGTCTCACTCGTTTAGAAAAACACCATTGTGGGGGGAATAGGCCACTGCTGCTGCACTCCAGCAGCAGCAGTGGTGCGAACTCCTCCCCCACAACAGCATTTTTCACTGGCGACATACTGGTCTTTATGGCCCGTGTGGAGTGGGCCATGGTGGGTGGCCATCAGCCTGGCAACCCTATAGTCAGTTCCCTTCAACCACATAAGTGCCTTGCAAATATGGCTTTGAAGAAGAGAAGAAGAGCTTGAATTTATATCCCCCCTTTCTCTCCTGTAGGAGACTCAAAGGAGCTTACAATCTCCTTGCCCTTCCCCGCTCACAACAAACACCCTGTGAGGTGGGTAGAGCTCTGAAAAGCTGTGACTAGCCCAAGGTCACCCAGCTGGCATGCAGAGGCGTTCCACCCATTGGGCAAAGTGGGCAGTTGCCCTGGGCGCCGCCTTGTGGGGGGCGCAAAAACTGCAGGTTCGTTTGTGGGATTTTTAATATTTTCAGTGTTTTTCCGTTTTGGCCTGCAGAGGGCGCTGTTTTTAGGCTAGCAGCACCAAAATTTCAGGGATTTTTTTTAGGAGACTGTCTAGATGATATTACCCAGGTTTGGTGAGGTTTGGTTCAGGGAGTCCAAAGTTATGGACTCCCAAAGAGAGTGCCCCCATCCCCCATTGTTTTCAATGGGAGTTAATAGGAGATGGGGGCTACACCTTTGAGGGTCCATAACTTTGGACCCCCTGAACCAAACTTCACCAAACCTGGGTGGTATCATCAGTAGGGTCTCATGAAGATACTCAAAAATTTTGGTGCTGCTATCTTAATAATTGCACCCCTGACAGCAGGCATTTCCCTAGATTTTCCTTTTAAATCCACCCCTTTCCTGCCAATGCTTGTTTTCTTTCTTTCTTTTATTCTCTCAATGCCTAATAAAGGTGGTGGTGGTGGTGGTGGTGGTGGTGGTGGTGGTGGTGGTTGTTGTTATTATTATTATTATTATTATTATTATTATTATTATTATTATTATTATTATTATTAAATCCACATTCGGCATGGATTTAAAAGGAGAATCTGAGGTCCCCAGTTTAAACATTGAATGTGATACTGTTTCAGGGTGGGAGATAATCCACCCCAAAACAGCATCACTTTCAATGTTATTTAAACTGGGGACCCCAGATTCTCGCTTTAAGGTGGATTTAAAAGGAGAATCTGGGCTCCCTAGTTTAAATACCATTGAAAATAATGCTGTTTGGGGGTGGATTCCAGCATCACTGGTTAAACCCCAGATTCTCCTTTTAAATCCACCTTAAAGGGAGAATCTGGGGTCCCCAGTTTAAATAACATTGAAAGTGATGCTGTTTCCCCCAATTGGGGGAACTGGATACAACACCATAAAATGTTTTCATAGCAGTAATAAAACATTTTGAAAGCATTTTGAAAATGTTTTCAAAAATATTTCTGCTGTGTTCAGATTTGTGAGTTGGGGATGTTCTATAATGTGATGGTGACTTTGAAACGACCTGGTGGAAAAAAAATCTTTGTTTGGTCATGGTGGGGGAGGGTGGCTGCCCATAGGGGGCATCAAACTCAGGTTTTGCCCAGGGCTCCAGTTTGCCTAGGTACGCCACTGCTGGCATGTGTGGAAGTGCACAGGCTAATCTGAATTCCCCAGATGAGCCTCCGCAGCTCAAGCGTCACAGCAGGGAATTGAACCCGGTTCCTCCAGATTAGAATGCACCTGCTCTTAACCACTATGCCACTGCTGCTCCTTTGACTCTGACTGAATAAACAGGTGTATAGATTGCCCTTAATCTTTTGGATGGCACGTGAAAAAAAATGAATGAAATAGTCATGTCAGAGTTGGTACCGTGTTTTAGTGAAATATTTCAGTCCTAAAATAGCTAATAACACAATTATTAAGTAGGTTCCATGAATTAATTCATATGGTACCTCAGAGCAGTAAAAGATGCAGAATGGGTACATTTTAAGAATAATTTTCTTCTGAGATATGACAGTGTCTGATACATATATTCAGAAATTCATGGTTTGTGATAACTTCCTTTATAACACAAGAGGGCATTGCTGCACTGCTTCTGATACAGTAATGCATCAGTATATACTTCAAATAAAGTAGTAACTCAAACTGTGAACTTTCTCATTTCACATTCAATGATTCTTTTAAACGTATGATTAAATTATCTATTGCATTGTCTTGGATTTAATTTTTCTAATTGTTGGCTGCTAATGGGAGCAGGTCCTGGCCTGGATGGCCCAGGCAAGTCTGATCTTGTCAGATCTTGAAAGCTAAGCAGGGCTGGCTTGGTTGGTACTGTCACAGGAGACCACCGAGAAAGTCCAGGGTGGCTACACAGAAGCAGGCAATGGGAACTAACTCTGCCTCTTGCCTTGAAAACCCTACAGGGTAAGTCAGCAGCAACTTGGCAACACTTCCTAATTCGATGGGAGTGGTATAGCTTCTGTAAACTTTATTAAAATGCTATTCAGTTATGTGTGGAGCAGTGAATCTATTTTCCCTTAGTCCCACATATTTTTTTAAAAATGCCAAGGTCAGCAGTACAAAACAAGGTAAAAATATATTTTATTAGTCAGTTAAAATTCCCAAAATTCCCACATATTTTTTAAAAATGCCATGGTCAGCAGTACAAAACAAGGTAAAATATATTTTATTAATCAGTTAAAATTCCCCAAATCCCCTGTACCAAGAGGTTTCTTTAGGGAAATCTGTTACTCTTGCAGTGATTTTTCAAAAAGAGTACAAGATCAATAAAAAATTGCTACTGGAAAGACCCTTGACCTTATTTTTTAATCTCCTGTGACAGGTGCAACCTTTTTATTTCTCCTTTCTTATTACTAGACATGAGTTTCTGCATGAGTTAAATCTGAGAGATGTGATTCTTCATCCTTGCATGTATTTTTGATGATATAAGTGCAGAGCCCTAGGTGCCTTCAATGTGTGTATATACTGATTAAAATAGCAACCATGTGATAGGGATAGCTTGAGGCAAGAGAAGCTATGGACCTGAGGGAGAAAGAATGCATCTGAGACTCTGAAGGAATGGCATGTTGAAAGCTTATAATCTGCTTCCAAAGGCACATCTTGATTACTCACACGGGAAGGAGGAAGGTGCTCCTTCAGTCACCTCATTTACCTCTGATTTAACTGTGCTGACCAAAAGGAAGAAAAGAACTTTAGTACTGAGGCAAGTGGGAGAGTGCTTAACGATGGTGGCTTTGTTGCCTCACATAGGTTTCCCGTATCTGCTGTATGCTATTGCTTTCATAATTAAGATGGAACATAAGATTGGGCTGTCTAACCTTTTGCAGATCCAGGTCTGTTAAAGTCAAGCAAGCAGAAAACTTTTTATGTATCAGTCTCAGACATTTTGGAGCAGGCTTAGCATGCATATTTCATATCGATTACATTTTTAAAAAATTTGTACATTAAAAGACTCATGAGTCATGGATGTGATGGTAGAACATCTTTACTATTAGTCATGTTTTAAATCATGACTGTAAGCACCTAAACGTGACTTCTGATACCACAGCTATGATAGATTCCTTTAAAACTATTCTGATCTCATCTACTCTTATTCAAATCTGCACTTTTGTTTTCTTCCGCACATTTGTTTGAATGTATACATCATCAAAACAAGAAATGCATGGATGGATTTAGGAAAAGAAAGAACAGAAGTCCAAAGTAATGATGTTACAGAAATAGCTTTGTTTGAAATATGAATTTGCATACCGGTAGTTTGTAATTTTTGAGTGCACTAAGAATTGCCCTGACCTGGATAGCCTAAGCAACCCCAATCTCACCAGATCTCGGAAGCTAAGTAGGTCTGGCCCTGGACAGTGTTTGGGTAGGAAACCCAGGAACAACAGGGTTGAGATGCAGAAGGAAAAGTGAGGGTTACATGCTCTCCCCACACATTTTTAACACGTGACAGCTGTTATGAGCCAGCCCCTGGGTACTTACCAGTATACAGAGGACTCTGAGGCAGAACCTGACAACATGGTGCAGCCAAAGTTGGCTGCTTCTGAGGAAGACCAGGCAACAGAGCGAACTCTCAGCCCTACCTTGCCTGATAATGTGCAGGTGGAACCCAGTAATGAGTCAGCTGTACACAGGAGGCAGAAGCAGATCTGCTGCAGAAGCAAAGGAGAAGTGCTCGTATTGCAGCAAAATATGGGAAGATAGAAGTGTCTGCATCTGATGAGGATTAACTTCTTGCAGAATCCCAACCCCTTGGATAAGGCTCTCTATATAAGCCTTGCTGTGAGCTTGCTTCTGCATGGGTGCACCAAGTGTGTTACCTGTTGTCTCCATGTGCCTGGTCTACTGCTGATTCCCAACCTATTTAGCTGATCTCCTGTGCTGTAACCTGTTGAACTGACCCGTGACTATGCCTTTGCCTGCTGCCTGCCTCGACCCACTGGACTGTCTTCTGACTACGCTCTTGCCTGCCACCTGTTCTGTCCTGCAAGATTGGACCTGACCATGCCCTGCCTGCCTTCAGCCCAACAGTTGTTTTCCCTATTCACCCTGGGGAGGGAGGTCCATTGTTATAAATTTGTGAATAAGTGCAAATGCATCAATTTCACATTGTAATCTCCATTTGAGGCTTCTCTGCTTGAGGACTGCCACTCTTAGGTCGGCAATCAAAATGACTTGGAAGATTAAAATGTTCCCCTGCTGTTTTTTGAGTGTTGTGGGTGTTTATGTTAGGTTTATGTCCATTTATTCTTTTGTATAGTGACTGTCCTATTTGTCTGACATAGAGTATGGAAGAACATTGCTGAAATTTAATATAACATTGGAAGATGAACAAATGAATGAACCTGAGATATATGACTGGTGTGTTAGGTCTGGTGATTGTGCTGTCAGAGTGAACATGGGGACAGAGTTGGCATCTTGGTTTGTTGCAGACCCTTGTCCCAGAGTCCATGTCCATGTTAGGAAAGGTACTTTTGGGGGTGAGAAGTTGTTTAAGTTCAGGAGGCTGTCTGTGGACAAAAATGGTTTAACTCCCAGCACCTGTGAAAGAGTAGTATCATTGTCTGGCATAGGCTGTGGGTCATTAATGATGAATTGAACAAGTTTGAGCTGAATGTTCTAAGGGACCACCACTGAAGTTCTGTTATTTTGTTTTGGTCTGTCTTGTATGAAGTTATCTCTTGGTATCATCATGGATTTGATCATTTGTTTCCTTACTATATCAGGGGGATACTGTCATTCCAAAAATGTCTGTTGGTGATCCTGCAAGTGAGAAACTGAGTGATCAGAACAGATGTAGCTGTTGCATAGAACTTGGCTGTAGATAATGGATTGTTGGTGTGTTTATGATGACGACTGTGGTGAGATATTGTAACCTCAGCTTGTGGGTTCTTTGGGCCAGAACTTGGAAGGAGTTTGCAACAACTAAATTTTAAACAAAATGGTTTACTTTCTTTAATATATCACAGTGATCAAATATTAACATTTAACTTAACACTCCAAGGTCCTGCTCAAGTTTCATTCCAAGTCCTTCTAATTACAGTCTGATAATGCTAAGTCCATTTCTTCCGGCTGGTGGTTGGCTCATGAAGACTCCAGAGGCTTGGTGAACTGGATTCAAGATGATGAAGATCCCCAAAAGAACTCTCACCATTTACATACACTAAATCCCTTAAACAAGGTGTTAAGGGCTTATTAAAATCAATCAAGGTCCCAGCCTGATAGCCTTGCTTCCTCCAACTTCATGAGTTCTGCAGCCTTCTACTTCTTTTCAGACTCCACCCTTTCTCGGTCATCCCATTCTTAACATAGGGGTTACAATATGATTGCTGATCAATAGGTTTCTGATATAAGGTGGATTTTTTGCTTCCATTAAGTATATGCAGATGGGTTTCTAGAAAATGTATTTCTTACCTGGATTGATTAATGATCAAGTTGCTCATGGGGTGGAAGTGGCTGAAGGCCTGGTGAAGTTTCTCCAGTGCTTCTTTCTCATGTGTCCAACTGGGTAAAATGTTGTAAATAAATCTCAGGTATAAGAGGGGTGCTATATGCAAGCTGAGGAAACTCTGTTCCAGATCAGTCATTAAAATGTTGGCATATTGTGGAGCCATGTGTGTGCCCTTGGCTTTGCCATTGATCTGAAGGGATAAATCCTCACTTAAAAATAGCTGTGGGTGAGGACAAAGTAACAGAACTTGGTAGCAAGACTGGCTGGGGAGTTGTCAGAGATAGAGTTTTTAATAGCCTGTAGCCAAAGTGTCACCTCCACTAGGCCAGAGAGGGCAGACCATTAAATATGTATGATTCTCTTTAAATCCTTAGTGTATGAGTATAATTGCATCAGAGCAGGAAACAGCTTTAATAATTTTAGTCTGAGAGATGATGTGGTATAGTGATTAGAGTGTCAGTCTAGGATCTGGGAGACCAAGGTTCAAATCAACAGCCCCCATATGAAAAGAAGAAGAGTTTGGATTTCTGTCCTGTAGGGAAACTCAAGGTGGCTTACAAGGTGGCTTACAAACTCCTTTCCCTTCCTCTTCCCACAACCCTTGTGAGGTAGGTGGAGCTGAGAGACTTCCAAAAAACTGTGACTAGCCCAAGATCACCCAGCAGGAATGTAGGAGTGCGGAAACACACCTGGTTCATCAGATAAGCCTCTGCTACTCAGGTGGAGAAGTGGGAAATCAAACCTGGTTCTCCAGATTAGAATCCACCTGCTCTTAACCACTACTGCACCATGCTGGCTCTGGAAGTTTAACAGGTTACTAAGGTTGCCGAGCCTTGCTTGGGACATTCCTGAAAATGCAGGGGCAGCACCTGGGAAGGATGGAACTTGGGGAGAGAGGTTAGCAGGGATGCAATTCGATGTAGCCTCTGGAAATGCCATTTCTTCTATGTAGCCTCAGGATCAGTTATAAGTTTTCAGAGCACTCTAGGCCACACCTGGTGATTGGTAACGCTATGGGTGACATGGAACCAGTCATTTTTTCTTAGCTTAACCTACCTCACAGGTAAAGTTGTCAGCTCCAGAATGAGAAATACCTGGAGATTTTTTTGAGGGGGCATGAAGCCTGAGGAGGGCAGGGTTTGGGGAGGGGAGGGGAGGGGAGGGGAGAGGCTTCATTGGGATATAATATAATTTTCTACAGGTGAACTGATCTCTGTCACCTGGAGATCAGTCGTAATCCCAGGAGATCTCTAGCTACATCTGGAGGCTGGCAACCTTACTCACAAGGTTGCTGTGAGAATAAAGTGGAGAGAGAGAGAACAGCATCCCAATACTTTCCTGATCCTAAGTCTCTGGAGTATAGAGCTGATCACTAAGATTCAGAGCGAGGTAAGCAGGAAACAGCTCAGCTTAATCTAAATCTGAAGAAAATTTATTTTAGGAAATTTAACTGGATATTCCCCCTAAAAATAATCCATATTGTATGGTTTGCAATAAAGCATTAAAACAGCATAATGAAATAATAAAAAACTAAACCCAAATCAGAGATAAATACTTTATAAGTAACAGGAGTATTACTAGAGTTAATGTTAAAAGTTTAGCTAATCTGCCTGAACTTTACCTGGTGCCTTTATGATCGTAATCAGGAGAAAAGGAGATTCCACAGTCTGGGAGCCATCACAGGAAAGCCTTTTCCTGGTAACTGTTAATAACACAGAAGTTTAATCATTTTGCTTGTGTACACATCTATTCACACACACACACACCCCTCCAATATTTTTCCATGGAACAAGCAGACATCTTTCAAAAAAAAAAAGTCAGACCTTGTGCTGTTTGAAATGTCTGATATAGTCTATGGGGAAATTGTTTTTAATTACAATCTGCGGTTTCTGGACAATATAAATGATAGCTTACTTTGGAAAAAAATAATTACTATGATTATCACAAGTTTCCCTGACAACCAGCTAGATAATGTGGATATTGAACTGTTTTAGTGCAGGATATGTGCTTCAAGACTTTGTCTAGAAGCAATATTTCAGTGTTCTTGTTCTTCATGGGGATATGTCTATGAAATTTTGTCTCAAACATTTGGAAACCATTGCTTTTCATCCTTATCAGTAGAAGAAGAGTTTGGATTTATATCCCCACTTTCTCTCCTGTAGGAGACTCAAAGGGGCTGATAATCTCCTTGCCCTTCCCCCCTCACAACAAACACCCTGTGAGGTGGGTGGGGCTGAGAGAGCTCCAAGAAGCTGTGACTAGCCCAAGGTCACCCAGCTGGCGTGTGTGGGAGTGTACAGGCTCATCTGAATTCCCCAGATAAGCCTCCACAGCTCAGGCGGCAGAGCTGGGAATCAAACCCGGTTCCTCCAGATTAGATACATGAGCTCTTAACCTCCTACGCCACTCAAGGCTGAGCATTACAGGATTACAGGATTAGCTTCTAATTGCTATATTGACACCTGTTTCTTTTAATCTGCCAGGCATGTCTATTGAAGTGTGAAAATATGTCAATAAAAGTTAAAATAATTGTTTATTGAAAGGGAAGATGGTATTCTGGCTGTATTTTTTTAATGTATGTCTATTTAGATCATTATAGTTCACTGCAGGAATTTATTCTTATTCTATCCAGGGTTCAGAACAAATATTTGCAACCAATTCATTGACATGACTCCTTTTTGCATATCATTAAGACTGAAACTGTAATGGAGAAGGGAGGACTGGAATGTAGTTATACCAGTGAGGAAATAAAGGAACTAAATCTAATGTTTCCTTTTTAGCCAAAGTTTGGAATACACAGGGGGGCAACTGTTCAGTGTTTTTGTGTGTGTGCGTGTGACATGCAGTCAAGTTTCAATTGAGTTGTGGCAATGCTGTGAGGTTCTCACGGCAAGAAATGAACAGAGATGGTTTGTCATTGCCATCCTCTGCATAACCACCACCTCCATATTCCTCATGCAAGAGCTGTAGGTCCCTGTTTTGTGGTTTTGGTGGGTTTCTGTTTGTAGGTTTTGTTGTACTGCACTGTAAGTTGTTCTTGAAACTGGTACATTTTCAAATGTGAGAAAACAATACCACACAGTTCCTACACTCATTTTGGAACATATTACGATACTGGGTGGAAGGGAATCACATTTCAGATGCATAATACAGATTCAGGGCAGCCCAGTAGAACTCTGATGTAGAGGAGAGAGAAAGAAAAGCAAAGAAAATTACTCTTTACAACCAGCTTTGTTCCAGATAGGACACTGAGAGGAACTGAAAATTGTATTACATAAGTAACAATAACACCTCAATAGAAATAATTAAGTAACTAATATATAAAATATACATTCCTTTACACGAAGTTACATATATGAATTTAACTAAGTTTAACTAAGTTCTGGTGTGCAGCTGTAGGAACTGCATCCACATCATTCACCCTGTTTAAAATTAGCATATTAAGCATTCTGTAGGTAGTATAAATCCAGAGGCAGACTTCCAAAGAGTTAATTTGTGCGATTTGTGGGTATCAGTAAAATTACTGTAACTGAAAATATACAGGAAAATGTTTTGACTGTGTCTAAATTTAGCTTTCATCTGTTGCTGTCATAGATTCTGAATATCTTGGATCTTAAACTCAGCAGGAATATTTTCTGTTTATGGTGCTTGCCTGAGCAATGCACAATTATTATGCTTTATAGTCACTGTAATGTCAGCACAGGACAAGCCATTAAGATTACTTACCATAGGTTACAGTCGTGGAACACAAATGTCCTTTGTGTTTTATGTTTGGATTTTCACCTACTATTTGTGTCTGTTAGGATAAAAGTAGCTAATTTATTCATTGACATCCTTTCTGGTTATGCATTAGGCCTGTCTTGCATTTCCAAGATACCACAACTCAGTGTGATTCGAAAATATCAAAGGGCCTACTTATGATATACTGGGGCTTTCAATTCCAGACTAGGAAATTCTTGCAGATTTGGGGAAGGGTCTTGGAAAGAACTTGGAGTTTAAAAGGAGATGGAGCTCAGAAGCAATGGGATGCTATAGAGTCTACCCTCCAAAGCTGCCATTTCCTTGAGGGGAACTGATTCCTTTAGTCTGGTGACCACTTGTAATTCTGGAAGAACTCCAAACCCCACCTGGAAATTGGAAGTCCCAGGGCATACCTACAGTAAATAGCACCCAGGGCAAGCAGTGAAATTGCCCTCCCTCCCAGAGGTGTACCGGGGGAAATGGCACCCGGGGGCAACACCTGCTCAGGGCGCCCCCCACCATCCACACGCCCCCTCCCCCCACTTACCTTAGCCAATGGTGCCGGACCTGGCAACGGGTGGCTCAAGAGGGCGGTTCAGGTGGGTGCTGTGGTCACAGGTCAGCTCCTGCCCAAGAGCTGGCCTCCCTGTCAGCTCTTTCTTTTATCTGTCCTCCCCACCTTCAACTTAATTATTTATTTGCTTCATTTCTACCACACCATTCTCCCCCATGGGGACCCAGAATAGCTTAGATCATTCTCCTCTCCTCTATTTCATCCTCAACACAACCCTGTAAGGTAGATGAGTCTGAGAGGGAGAGTGAGAAGCCCAAGGGCACTCAGCAAGTGTCCATGGCAGAGCAGGAATTTGAACCTGAGTCTCCAAGATTCTAGTCTGACACTATAACCATGATGCTACGCAGGCTTCCAACATTTCAATCCTCCCCTGATAGCCTCTCTCTGGGAAAAGTCTGGACAAGTTGCAAAAGTTATGCAGTAGCAATTCACTCATGTGATTTGTGTGGCATTCCCAGGGCCTGACCAAGTCTTGTAAGCTGTTCAGAGATTGTCACAGGGCCCAGGCAAATAATGTGTCATAAAATGATTTGGTAACCAACACTTCATTTTGTGAGCTGTGCAACATGCATGGTAGCAAGTTTATTTATTTATGCTACTTATAGTTTACCTTTATTACAGACACTCAAGATTAATTATATGATTTAAAGCAATACGATCAACAGCTAGGACATACAGTAAACAGTGTAATAGAGTTTCGATTACAGAATTTGGAAAAGAAAAGAAGAAAAAATGTAATACGCATCCAAAACAATGCTAAAACAAAGCATAGGCATTTAAACAACACTTCAAATGATGCAGAAATTACATACTGCGGGGTCCTGAGCCCCCTAGCACCCTCGATGAGCAGGTGGAGGACTGGAACTCCAGACTCTCCGATGACATCGAGGTGATTGCCCCCAAGCGCCCTCTGCGCCCCCGCTCACGGCAGGCTCCTTGGTATACTGGGGAATTACGCCAAATGAAGCGGGAACTCAGACGGCTAGAGCGAGTGTGGAGAAGTCTTGCGGTGAAGTGGTGCGAACAACTTATAGGATGTTTATGAAGGCCTATGAGTTGGCGATGAAGAGGGCAAAGAGTGTTTATTTCTTGTCCTCTCTTGCATCTGCTAGCTCCCACCCAGCACAACTATTTTGGATTTTTCGGTCCCTCACCTCATTAGTGGAGGGTTCCACAAATTCTCAATTGGCCATTGGCTGTGAGGCATTTCAGAGCTTTTTTGCGGATAAAGTCATGTCACTCCGCCGGGACCTTTCAGCCACACTTGATACAGTACAGGAACTCGAGGCTCCTTCGCCGTCTTCAGGTCCAAGTTTGGACCAGTTTTCCCTGCTTTGCGAGTTTGATGTTGACAGGGTCCTGCTGCTGTTAGACCTACTACCTGCCCTCTGGATCCGTGCGCCTCCTGGCTGATAAAAGCTTGCCGGGAGGAGTTTATGATCCCACCTGTTGAATATAGTCAACGGCACCTTTGAGCAAGGAGTGTTTCCGGGTGGGTTGAAGGAGGCAGTGGTCCCCCCAATCCTAAAAAGACCATCTTTAGATCCTAGTAATCTGACCAATTACCACCTTGTCTTGAATCTTTCATTTCTGGGGAAGGTAATTGAGAGAGTGGTGTTGGAGCAGCTTCAGGGTTTCCTGGAGGATGCATCGGTACTCGATCCCTTCCAGTCCGGCTTCTGTGCTGGGCATGGGATGGAGACCGTCCTCGTCGCCATCACATACATACTCCACATGCAGCTAGACCAAGGCGGAGCGGTGCTGCTAGTGTTACTTGACCTCACAGAAGCATTTGATAAGGTCGATCATGACCTTTTGATCCACCGCCTGGCTGCCTCTGGGGCACGGGGCACTGTCCTTCAGTGGATTGCCTCGTTTCTCCAGGGTCAGGGTCAGCAGGTATGGTGTGAGGATAAGGCCTCCCATAGGGCCCTTGCAGGGTCCTTCAGGGGGCCTTGGTTTCTCCGCTCTTATTTAACATCTACATGTGACCCCTTGCTCAGCTGGTGCGGAATTTTGGGCTGGTCAGTACCAATATGCGGATGACAACCAGCTCATTCTGTTGATGGAGGGGGGCGGCCTCTGCCCCTGCAGCTGTGCAGCATTGTTTGGAGTCGATTGCTGGTTGGTTGAGGCTGATCCGGAAGCTGAAGCTGGTACAGAATGCAGCAGCTCAGCTTTTGACGGGTGGTGGTTATTTAGATCATATCATCCCCATGCTGTGCCTCCTGCACTGGCTTCCAGTGGAGTTCCGGATCGTTTTCAAGGTGCTGGTACTGGCCTTTAAGGCCTTATGTGGCATGGGGCCATCATGTCCCACATAGACCACTGCGTTTGGCAGCGGCAGAACTGCTGGAAACCCCTGGCCCTGTGACAATGCAGCTGGCCTCGACCCGGGCCAGGGCCTTTACGGCTCTGGCTCCTGCCTGGTGGAATGCTCTCCCTCCAGCTGTCCGGGCCCTGCGGGACCTTGGTGAGTTCCGCAGGGCCTGTAAGACAGAGCTGTTCCACCGGGCCTTTGGCGGGGCTGGCTGCAGATCTACCGCCCCCTATGAGGCTGCCAGTTTTCCATCTTGGCAGAGCCTTGATTCCATCTTGGGCCCTGCCTCTCCCCTCCCGGCCTTTTGATTGGGTGCCTGTCCTTAAATTTGCTTGCTCTTAACTTTGTTTATTTAAATTTCAAGTAACTGCTGCTGTTGAAAGTTTGTTTTAATAGGGTTAAGCTTTATTTATGTATTTTATGTGCTGTTATTGAGAACAGTTGTACTGTGAGCCACCTCAAGCCCTTCGGGGGTGAGGCGGCCAATCAATCAATCAATCAATCAATCAATCAATCAATCAATCAATCAATCAATCAATCAATCAATCAATCAATCAATCAATCAATCAATCAATCGTGGGAGCATACTTAAAGCAGTATACAGCAGTATAGTCTAAAGTTCCTATCCTTTTACCAAAGCATCTTTCTGAACAATCTCATTATAGTACAGCTCTGTTAACTGGTGAAAAAGCCTGAATAATTCCGTTTTGAGTAGTTTGCAGAAAGCCAGGATTATGTGAGCTTTCCCTAACCTCATTAGGCAGGCTGTTTCTTGATGTGGGGGCCACAACAGAGAGTGCATGTATACTGCAGTGGCGCAGCGCCAATGAGGCAGGGGGTGAGGCCCGGGTGGTGCTGAGGTGGGGCCGTGGCCGGGCCGTAGAGGGGGCGTTCCGGGGGATGGGGACGGGCACAGTTCCCACTCGCTCCACTCCTGGTGTACTGGCAGTTGTTCATGTTGTGCATTTGCAGGGTGTCACCTGCAGAAAGCCCTGCTCAGATAACTGAAGCTGCCATGGAGGAGCAGAAGGACAGGTGGGCCTACAGATACGAAGGACTTTTTATGTGATACTCAATACCTTAAATTGAGCCCTGTAAGCCATTTTCCGGTTGTACCAGAACCCTGTCAACATTCCAAATATTCTCACAGACTGAAAAAGGTTGAAGATGCCTGACATACTGTATCAAAAGCTGTACCATTCTCTCAATCACTTTACCTAGGAAGGATAAATTAGAGACTGGGTGATAATTGACCCTATTGTTTTTGTCAAGGGATGGGTTTTTAAAGTAGTGATTAGATAATTGCCTCTGAGCGGCTGAGGTCTGGTGTCCTGAGTTAGTGGCTGAGTTTTGAAAGCCATCAAATTGGGAGTGGACTTCACTCCTATGGATTTTCCTTTTTCCTTTGAAGCAGTGCTCTGGGGTTCACAAGATAGAACCAATTTGTGGTTGAATCCTGGCTGAGGTATGCAAGTATGATCTCTACAGATGTCAGTATCCGGTCGGTACCCATCACAGTATTTGGGTCAACAAGGTCCATAAGTAGACTTTGTGCTCTGTTTGTTGCTGGTGGTTGCTACTGATGAATCCTCCCTCCAGAGGAGGTGGGAGGGCAGGATGGAAGCCAAAATAGCCCTGGAAAGAAGCTTTCCCCTGTTTTCCAATGACAGAAACCAAAGTCTGAAGGATGACAATATAATGGTTTCCTTGTAATCCCTATAACCATTGAGAGGGCATTCTTTTATTAAAAGTACAGTTGCTGTTTCTATTACTTGAGGGTAGGTTAACACTAACTGTTTATTTTTTAAGATGTCAGATTTTTCTGTAAACCTAAATTTTTCTCTAGTATAGAGGAAGGTCTCTCTTAACTATTCAAGGCTCCTATCTCTGGATTTGGGTTTCCACAGATGGGATCATGCTGAGATATATTGATTTTTCTTATCAAGGAAATCTCAGTGGTAAAGTCAACTGCTTATGCTGCCTTTGTGGGGGAAGTTTGGACAGAGGCAAGAATAGAGGAGATGCTCCCCACCAAGAAATGAGTAATGCTGTGTTCCCATGTTGAGGCCTTTAGGATACTGGTGAATAAAGGAAAAAAGCAGGAGCAGTATAGGATAGGGTTTCCAATTTCCAGGTGGTGGCTGGAGGTCTCATACTATTAGAATACAGATCAGTTCACCTGGAGAAAATGGCCACTTTGGCAGTTGGATTTTATGGCATTATGCCCCCACCCTCATTGAAGTCCCTCTCCTCACCAAATGCTGCCCTCCTCAGACTCCACTCCCAAATTCTCCACATATTTTCTAACCTAGAGATTGCTGCTCTAGTGGATGGTTATTACTAAATATGTACTGCACTTCTGAGAGCAGCGACTAGTACTTACCAGAATTATTTTCCTCTGTAAGAAGTAGCAATGGAGGTTTAGGGCATTTTTGAAGTATTAATTTTATTTATGGATGAACAGGCAAAATGGTGGAGGAAGCTCCTACAGGACAGTAGATTTGCCATGTCACATTAGAGCTGATTCTGCACAGGCAACACTAATGGGTTAAATGAACCTGTGTTGCCTGTGCCACCATTTGCATGAAGGATGCAGGGGCCAACCAGGATCGCTGGGATCCTGGCAGCAGGAGGTGGTACAGTTTGCATGGGAAACATGGTGTTTCCCTGTGAGCCATGCAGCCAAGAATCCCGCCACCTGAGAATCCCCCCGCCCTCTCACCAGCACAACATGGCAGCCACCTATTAGAGAATCCACTCTAATGGCGGCCGCCTCTGGAATCACCATAACTGTGGACAGAAGGGCGTTGGAATAGAATGCTTCCTGCTTGCCATAGTTCTCACAGGAAAGCAGGAAGCATCTGAAACCCGGGTTGAAAAAAAAAGTCACTGATTTAGCGACTTTCATTTAATAAAAGTCCAGTCAAATGTAATGGGTTAGAAGTGTTTAGGGACAGGCTCTGTGGGAACCTCTCCCTCATAATGCTTTAAAAGGGGGCCTGAACCCATTATATTTGGCCTGTGCAGAATCACCTGAAAGATTTTGTCCACTCCATACTCAGCCAACTAACAGCAATGTATGTCTGCTTCTCTGTCTCCTAGCATTTGAAGCCACACTTCCTTCTCAACAAACTCTCTACCTCTGATGGACACTTGAACAATACCATTTCTTGACTTTCAGTACCAATTGAGGGGGAAGAATCTACAATTGTTGAGACACATTATCATTCCTTTACCATTCATTTTGTCATGGAATCTAATTTTTCCAAGGCATATCACTTTAGGCCAAGTTTATACGCCATTCCCAAATTCTCAGCCAAATCTGTGTGTGTATGTTTCATATAATAAAACACTGAAGCAAAAGACATTCCACGCTCCTTATAGTATCATGTTTAGAGCTCCACTGCACTTCAGAATACTCTATATCTAGTTATACATTTAATCCTTTAAAAAATGAAATTGAACACAATAACTCTCTGACACTGGTCCAGTAAAATTCATTGTAAATCACACAACAGTTTTCATAACCCCAATTCATCTCAGTAGGGAGAAATTCTTCAGAGAAATTCTGAGGAACTGTTTCTAATTGTCAAGAATTTTTAGGGCTAGAAATATATTGTTTTTTAAATAGTTGTGCAATTAGGGAAGCCATAGTCTGTTGCTAGGCAGACTGGACTTCTCAATACTGAAAGTACAAGGCAGAGTACTGAGAAGGAAGGAAGATAGGAAAGAAAGTAGAACAGGGATTGTAAAAAGAAGATTAAAACCTTATGTTAAGAAAATTGCCTTGTGTTGTCTTCTTGCTTGTATCAAATTACAAAAAAAATGGAAAGCTGCAGATCTGTTTGCTGCTGCCTCAAATATTGCAGATCAGAGCGTTCTGGTTAGCATTATGCGTATAGATTTTAGATTGACTCTGCCTACCAGATAATTCCTCCAGATCTTGATGGACTGTATAAATTTCCCGTGTAGCTTGAGAATTTTCCTGGACCAGAACTGGTTCCAAGTTTGGGAGTCCCTGAGCACAATGTATCCAGGGGCTCCTACCCTCCTCATGTCTCACTTTCCACCCTCACCTGCATGCCCCACTTCTGCCTGTGCATCCCTCTCCTGCTTTCATGTAGCCCCATCATCAGCATACAACTTCCAACCAGGCTTGCAGTGGCTAGTGTGCATACACCTGAGTAAAGGACTGTTAAGAACAACTCATTACATTGTTCATTGATGTGCTTTCATATGCACTATTTCTTACGTGCTCCATCTGTTTGTTGTTGTATTTTATTGTTCACTGCCCAGAGCCCTTCGGGGGAGGGGCGGTATATAAAACTGATCATAAATAAAAAATAAATAAAATAAATTTCCCCATTGATGCTAGGCAGCTGGCAGCATGGGTGATTGAGCACCTCCAGGAAACAGATGGGGAAGGCCATAAAGGTGACAGGCGAGGTGCATGAGTGGAGGTCAGTTGTACTGGACCCCACAGAAGCTGCAGGCCCTGACAGCTGCTTCACATCAGGTATGCCAATGCCATCCCTTCTGGAAGCAATAGTTTCTACTGTGCTTGTCTAGCTACAAGGAGGAGCAGCAGTGGTGTAGGAGGTTAAGAGCTCGTGTATCTAATCTGGAGGAACCGGGTTTGATTCCCAGCTCTGCCGCCTGAGCTGTGGAGGCTTATCTGGGGAATTCAGATTAGCCTGTGCCCCCCCACACATGCTTCAGCTGGGTGACCTTGGCTGGGGCTAGTCTTTGAGAGCTTCACCTACGGAGCCTCATCTCAGCCCGACCTCATCTCTTCACAGGGATTGTTTGCTTGTTGAGGGGGGAAGGGCAAGGAGATTGTAAGCCCCTTTGAGTCTCCTACAGGAGAGAAAGGGGGGATATAAATCCAAACTCTTCTTCTTCTTTTGATTCCTAGCTCTATACTTTGCAGCTGCCTAATGCTGAAAACTAAAACCAACCTCCTGAAATATAAAACATTCAGAATTATTAATTATTGGTGCCATTACATGATCATACTCAAGTTTAATTAGAAACTGTGATAGGAAACATACATAGTTATCGCTGGGAGGGGCTTTATGGTCTATGTTTTAACTTGTGTTTTGTAAGCCTTCTTCAGCTATGAGAAAAATCAGGATATAAATAATTGACTAAATAAATCATGAGAAAATAGAACAAAACCTCACTACTTTGCTTTGAAATATCATGTTTTTGCATCAGCCTGTTGTTAGTAGCTACTCATTGAAAGGGATATGCAACATCTGTTGCTGGATGTAGACACAAAGCTGCAGTTTGTCCAGCCACCAGGAATGCTTTGAAGGCTAAACTCAGTGGGAATAGTGATGTAGATTGTATCATTTATACAACCTGAAATTCAAATCCTATGTGTGCTAATGTTACTATAGTGAATAGTAATTAGCTACAAGATTTCAAATGGATATATCATCTCATCTGAACAATCAAGTCTTGCTTTCTCTGAATCATACAGTTTATAACCATGCATGTGCTTCTTGTTAACCCACTATCTTAGAAATGTCAAGCAAAAGATGAGAAAGGTCTTTAAAACATTTTGCCTGTTTTTGAGAGCTTTTTGGAGGCCAGCGTCTGGAAGCACTTAGCTGTAGCAGTAGCATATGTTGCAAACATGCTGTGAGAAGGGAAGTGAGGGAGAATTCTTATAATTTTATCAAAAAGAAAACAGGTATGGATGCTACTGGCCTTCAGATGACATTTATCAAAGTTATCAATCAATTTTTATTCTGAAGCAACTCAGGAAGTATTTCACTGAAACTAGATACCATATTGGAGATTTGTGATTGGATATGCTTATTTATGGTGTTTTCTTTAAAATCAGTAGCAACTGAAGTGCAGGGTGGCAGATTGATTCAGGGCCAGGGTGCTTGAGGAATGGATCAATCCTTTCCTCACATGACATTTTCCCAATGTAAATCCTTCCTCACTTTTTCAAAGCTGCTATTAGTTTAGGCAGGAAATATGGAAACATACATTTTCCTAATCAGGAGAAATACCTTAATGGTGCCTTAATACCTTAATTCCCCTTAATATTGGGGAAGTGGTAAATGAGTAAGCAGTCTTATTCCAGAACAACATTCTTGATCCATTTTTTTCGTACCTGAAAGCTACTTTTTAAAATAGAAATTCAAATAGCTTGGCAAATCAGTCATGGATCTGACTGTTGCTTCTATTTGCAGCCTAAGAGTTATAACAATAAAATATTAGTTCAATGTCACTTGCCTTCTAAGAAGCTGCTAGTTTAGGATCTATGTCCTATTTTAGAAATCCTTAAATCTATGCATTGCTTACCAATCTCAAGATGAGTCCTCAAATTCTTCCAGAATTATAACAGATCTTTAGAAT
Organism: Sphaerodactylus townsendi; assembly: GCF_021028975.2. NCBI lineage: Eukaryota > Metazoa > Chordata > Lepidosauria > Squamata > Sphaerodactylidae > Sphaerodactylus > Sphaerodactylus townsendi. Next base: position 59,092,735 of record NC_059429.1, on the reverse strand, counting down.
GTGTTCCACTCTGCGCAACAAAAATAAAATGTCTTGTAGACATTTCAAAAAGAACTGTTTTGGCTTTTTTGTCTGCATAGCATGGACACATGACTGCATAGCATGGACTGCATAGCATTTTACCCCAAAATGGCTCTTTTACCCGCTCTCATTTCCATTTTGTGAGCAGCTCACACCACCATTTTCTGCCGCTTCAGAATTCTCCATGCTTCCCACCATTTGCAGAAGGTTCCCACAGACATTTCCTCTGTTTGCAGCTCATCTGCTCAAAATTTCCATATAAAAACTACATGAATAAAGTTAGTTTTCACTGTAGATTCAGAGGAACCATCCGCGGGTACCTTCTGCAAGTGGAGGGTTGCAAGGAGAATCCTGCAGCAGCAGAAAATGCCAGACATGAGCCGTGGCAAAAATGAAAGTAAGAGCTCCTAAAGGGGGGGGGGGGGATAAAATGTTTCCTGCTCTCCACACAGCAAGCAGGAAACATTTTCAAAATGGTTTTAGGGGGGGAGTCCTGATTTTAAGCATTTTTTAAATAAAAAATTTCAGGAAAAATAAAACGTTTTGCAAACACTTTACAGGAAAAACTGTGCAAAATTCCACCCCAAGACATTTTATTTGTCGACCTGAAAATGTTTTATTTGTGTTGTGTAGAATGGACCTGTATTAAACAGTTTCCTGGAAGAAATAGCAGCTTTGGTATTGCTGGAGTCTAGGAAAAACAGAAGTTCTAGACTAGTTAACAGAGGGTGGATATTTTAGAAGTTCTCACTCACCCTGTGAGCAAAATTGGGACAATCATCTTTTGAAGCTTCAGCTTAGTTAAAATTGGTTAAAAATTGTACACTCTGACATCAAGGGGGCTACCTTGGATTGCTCAAGAAGGATTCTTATATTTTCCTTGGAATAAACTTGTACAGCAACGACTTCAGCTCCTCAAATCTTTCCTGGGACTCCCTTCGATCAGTCACCAGACAGAAGGCTATGAGCATGATTAAGAAATGTTTATTTAGGTTTGATTACAATAGTACAGTCTGTAGAGCACATCATGTTCTTCTTTTATTTGAAGATAATAGTGGACCTATCACTCTTTCAGTTATGAAATGTTATGGCCTTATGATTGATTTTCACAATCATTCAGATGTGGTCTAGTTTTTTAAAAAATATTTTAGTAATCTGCTTAAAACTAATAAGTAATAAGTATGAGGGAGAGAGGGTTAGGGTTGCCCATATAAATGTGCAAACAGGAAGGAGAATTTATAAGAGTTAGTAAGAAAATATCACCAAACAAGGTCTTTACCCACTGTAGCAAGACAGTGATGGAGAGAGATAGATGAAGCTACTTGAGGAACAATTACCAACACTTGTAAGCTGTGTGAAAAGCTCCTATGCATTCCAAAGGAAAGACTCTTAAAGGAGAAGTATGCCACAATTGCAAGATGCAAAATGGCTTACAGAAAAGGCATCCTGTTTAAATCCTTATTCCAACCATATCATTATTATTATTATTTTTGCCGTCGTTGCAGCTATGGCAACCCATTAGGGTTTTCAAGGCAAGAGACATTCCGAGGTGGCTTGCCATTGCATGCCTCTATTTCTGAGACTATTTTGCAAAAAAAAGTATCTATTGAATGGAAATTCCCCAAAAGGTTCTGTTTCTGTCACTGTGGAGCAAGAGGCAAATACCAGTTTGTCTACAATTTGTTTGAAATTGCCATTTTTAGTTTACTAGTTGACAGGTTTAGAATTATCTTTTAGGACTTAAAGTATGTCGTGTTAAAAAGGTATAGCTTCCTAACATTTGTTACATCAAGGTTTCTTTTCTTCCTATGGGTTTGACTCATTGTTGTTAATTCCTTTAGATGGTACAATGACCTAAGTGACAGAAAGAAGAGCTTTGTAACTAATTTTATCCAAATAATGTGCTTTCATGGAATGTACCCTCTGAGAAAAGCTTCCAATTACACTGCCATCAGCATTGTAAAGAAAGAATCAGCCAAACCTCCCATCCTTTTTCAGCAAATGCGCGAAATGTTCTAGTGTTGCACTGCATCCTGCCATTATACTATGATATTGTGACTTAGATCAGGCTGATGGAAAACTTATAATGCTGAAATTCTTAAGTAGAATTCATTTTTGTTTTTGTAGAATTACGAAATGAAATAAAATATGAATGTGTCACAAACTGACTATTTTCTTCAAATGATTTCAGTTAATAAAATCTATCATATTGCTAAACCTTCTGTCCTATGCAATTTACTTAGAATAAAGGTTTACTAAATTCAGTGGGGCTTATTCTCAGTTTTGTGTAAATAAGAGTATAACAATAGTCTGTTCAAATGTAGAACCCAAGCCATTCTTACATAAGCCTAGCTCTGGGAACCAGTGTGGTATAGTGGTTAAGACTGGAGGACTTAAATGAAGAACCAGACTCCCCATTCCTCCACATGGAGCCAGCTGGGTGAGGGGAAGGGAACGTGAATGCATGCAGCTTTAAGACTCCTTTCAATAGAAAAAAGGTGGGTATTAAAAACCATCACCCAGCCAGGTATTTTTGTTAAAACCCATTGATATTATACTTCAGGTATTGGGCCTGTACAGTCATGTTCAGGCCCAAGACCTTGAAGAATATTCACTGAGTTGGGCAGAAACTTCTAAGGCACACCAGCTTTCAACCCCACAATATTTCCCTAATTAATTTCATAAATCATTAATTAAACAGCATTATTTATGAAGAAACTTAGGATCTGTTTGTTGGGAAAGGGTGACAATATTCCTTTTAGTCACTTCTACATCTTGAAGTTCCAGGTGCATGCGATAAAAGTCCCCTTGGAATTTATTCCCTGGGGGGGGTAGCAGTGGCAAAATTTTGGAGGGCTTGGAATCGAAAGTGGGAATCGAATTTCTGAAATTTACATTTGATTTAGTTTTTAAAAAAATGCAAATGTACAACGAATCTTAAATATGATTTTCCCACTGTGTTTTATCTGGAATATACACTTTTAAGCACATCTTATAAAGGGAGCATTACGACAAACACTACAGCCTTCTGTAAAGAAAGATAAATCTTCAGAATTGTAGAACTTGGTAGGGGTTTCATTTCAGTCCATACTTATTTACCTATGGACTGCTACTATGAGCATGGAGATATATAAAATAAAACTCTTTTCAGTCTCTTCTATACCAAGTGTGTAGATTTTGCCAAAAAGACAATCATAATTCCTAATGATCAGTGTATAAAGAGGAAGACAAGATTCAGTGGTTGGTTTTTATCTATTCTTTTAAGAACACCTCACTCAAATTATCACCAAACAGGGAGGAGACAGGGGAGAGAAGAAACACTGAATTTCCCCTTTTACCAAAATATGTATCCTCTAACACCCTGGCTGGGAGAGTCCAGGCTAGTCTGATGTAATCACAGTTCAGAAACTAAGCACAGTCTACCCTGCTTATATTTGGTTGGGAGGCCTCCAAAGAATACCAGGATTTCTATGCAGAGGAAGGAAATGGCAAGCCACCACTGAATGTCTCTTGCTTTGAAAACCCTATGGGGTTTCCATAAATCAGCTGGGACTTGACACCTAAAAAATCCTCGAACCAGCAGAATGTCATTTACAGTTTCTCAGAGAGTATTTGGATGGAGAAAGGGAAGGTGGCATGATATAGCCCAATCTCATGAGATCTCAGAAGTTAAGTAAGAAGACTTTGCAGAGGAAGACAATGGCAAGCCATCTCTACTTCTCACTTACTGGGAAAGCCCACTGCTGGGATTTCGATAAGTCAGTTGTGACCTGATGACACTTTCCACCACCAGTGAGCTTGCTTTTGGTGTGTCTCTCCTCTCCTCTTTTCAGACGACCTTAACACTTTTATATTCTTGGCTTATTACTTCTTCCAGAATGGGCACACATACATCAAGAAACGTTAGTGGAGCCATGGAAACATTAGTCATTATCATGAGCCATTAAAAGTGGTTTTGAGAAATGAGAATGGGATTTGAAGACTGGATGCTTTGCAGAGCGGCATATACATTAGGAAGGATGAATGGGTGGAAAAGTAGCACATGAACCAGTCTTACAATTCAGATGTTTATGCTTAACAGAAAAAAAGAGGGGGGAAAGAACATGTGAAATAATCTCAGTAATGCAATATCCTGGTTTGGGCTTATGAAAAATAGATATAGGCAAACAAGTAGGCACTTTCACAATGAAAGCAAAACATCCCTGCCTTGGTCTGAAATTTCAGTTAGCTTTTAAGTGGTACATGAAGATGAGCATGGAGATAGGAAAATGGCTTCACTCTGGAATCTACTGCCTAAAGCCACTGTTTCAGGTAGCTTCATCATGAGATTGTCTCCTGCATATCCATGATCTTGGATTACCCAGGGCAATCTCCAATTTAAAAACAACCACAACTCTTGGGGTGCTGTGTGGTTTCCGGGCTGTATGGCCGTGTTCTAGCAGCATTCTCTCCTGAGAGACTGCTGCTAGAACACGGCCATACAGTCCGGAAACCACACAGCACCCCAGTGATTCCGGCCGTGAAAGCCTTCGACAACCACAACTCTTGTTTACAATGTTACCGCTCTAGAAAATCCCAAGTTTTCTCCTCTTTGCAAAAGCTGTTTCCCCTCTCTTTTCTCCTTTTTATAAATTAACCTGCAAAGAAGAAGTTCTTGGATTAGTATATACATGGAGAAATATGCTTGGGAAGGCTGTAGTCAAGTGGGCTGGTTTGTAAGAAGCATGCTCAGCACAGAGATAGAGACAAGTCTCAATCAACAATCTGTACTTGCCAGTTTTAGATAGCAGGTATTCTACTGAGTCCTTTTTGTCAGTATGCAGTCAGAACTGCCCACCCACCCATGTGTCAGCTCATTCAGTAGGCAAAGCCAGATTTTTAGATTTCACTCAGATCTCTGTTACTGATTAAAAGTGAATGTTAAAAGCCACTCTCTTAAAAAGGGTAAACTACATTTTCCTCTAAATAAAAGTTGTTCCTGCTTCACTGGTATAAAAAACCAAGTGTTATCATATCCCTCCTTCTATTACACTTTAGGATTCATTAACATTGCACTCCTGGGAAATAATTGTGAAGATTTCGGAACAGTGAAGAGATAGTCCTGTCCTCCCTTGTCCTCTCCAAGTTTGGTAATTTTTTAAAAAAGATCCCCATTAGTTGCAGAGACTCAGACTACTCAGACTACAGAAGTGTGTGTGGCTGCAAAGAGTGGTGGTTTCAAAGTCTGATAATTGATTACGTCCTATCATAAGCATGGTTCTTGCCCTGTTGTCGCTAAATGGGTGGGTCCCACCCAACACATGCAAAGTTAAAGCTTGCTTTGTTAATTGCACCCTTTGCAACTTGTTAACGAAGCAAATAAGGTTGTTGCTCCCACCCTGGACATGGAGTTCCCACGGGTATATATGCCATTTATTTTACTACCATTCTTACCCGATCCTCTGAAGATGCCAGCCACAGATGCAGGCAACAGGTCAGGGAGAAAATGCTACTAGAAACATGGCCGCCACAGCCTGGAAACCACACAACACTTGTGGAATGCCTTGTATTTAGTCTAGGCTGGTTATCAGGGCCAGTTGCTGGGATCATGTGACTCCAATATTACAGCAATTATTATACTGACTTTCAATCTGGTCCTAATTCAAGATGATGGTTTTGCCTCTCAAATCCCTACATACCTTGGGACCATGATATCTGAAGAATAATGTTCTCCCATGTGTTCCTTCGTGGCAATTAAGTCTTCAGTGTCCCAACAAGGAAACTGGTCTGGTGGGTGCATGAGAGAGGGACTTCTCAAGCGCTGTCCCATGATTATGCAAAAACCTCTCCATGGAGGTGTGCTTGGCCATCTCAGTCTTTAGGAAGCAAATTAAAATAATTTATTAATGATGACATTTGATTAGTCTTTCTAAGAGCAGCTTTAAATTATTATTTTTAACCAGTGGTCTTCATGTTTATATATTTTATTGTAATTTATTATTTTATTTTATTGCAGTTTATTATTATTATGCCATATCTTTTCAGTGGTGTAAGTCCATTAAGCCCCATAGAGGGCTTTCTGGCTATGGGGGGCATCGGAGGGGTTGGTTTTGGGCCATTGGTTTTGGTTTTTCTGCTTCCCTGTGCTGCCAGAAAGCCCAGGGCTGTGGATTGAGCTGTAATAAATGTTTTAAATAAATAGTAAATTCAAAAGGCTAAAATGGGAAGGTGAAGGGGATGAACAGTGCAATCCTAAAGAGGGCTACCTCAATCTAAGCCCATTTATTTTAATGGGTTCAAACTGGAGCAACTCTGGGTTGGATTGTGCTGAAAATCATTCCCTGCACTTAGCAGTTTTGCTGACAAAAGAGGGAGCAGAGAATGATTATTTCTACTCCTTTACTCTTCCCACTGCAGCTTTCCAACTACGTGGCTATTAGATCAGGCTTGTCCATGATTCCACAAAAAAAAGTGTTATAAGGTCAGAATGGACTATTTGGGGGAATATGGGAAAGATCCATGATTTTTGCATCCACAGATTGTGACATCCAATCCAAACTCTCTAACATGATTTTCTAGTGTCATAAAAATAACATGACATTTTAAAATGTGGTATTAAAATATATATTGCACTAGGGAATGAACTGCGTGCGCCTTTTCAGAAATGCCCTTAATTTAAAAAATATGTATCCAAAGTTCTCAGGACCCCCTCTGTCTCTGCCCCTGGATCTAAACATGAATGTCAAATGCATGGGGAGACTTTCTGCAATTACCCTTAAATCACAGGATCACTCAAGTGTGTGACTTTGCCAGGCAGTGAATCTTTGCTTCTTGCTTATATGCTCTTTATAAAAGATGAAAGTTTGGCTCAATAATTGTTATTTGCGAGACAACTAAAAAAGATCCAAGGGGTAGTCAATATTTTGTGTTGTTGAGCAGTTCGTCAAAGACAAGGAAGTTCCACTTACTAACATACTTCCTTGTACAGTGACTGGTTGCAACTGTGGGTGTGTTGCTTATTTGAACAAAGCAGTGCCAAATGTCTTTACCATTCATTGTCTCATTCATAGCCAATATCTGGTTGCAAATAACCTCTGTGATCTTCTGTATGAGTCATTACAGACTCCTGTTATTGCAGTGAATAAAATTAAAGCTCAAGCTCTCAATGTAACAATTACCAGGAGTTTGTTTGCCATTAACAGGCACCTGCTACACCTATGTATTCTCCCTTTCAGGAGAAATACCAGATTTTAAAATCAATGGCATTATCTTCACATTAACCCATCACCTGCATGCAAGTCACATTTAATAAAGTGGTAGCCTTTTTAACCACGTCTCCCCCTGGCTGTGTCATTGTTTACATGTCAGCATTATTTTATAACAGTTCATGCTTAAGGTTTGATTAGTTGTTAAGAAAAATGTATGTGCTTCTGCTTTGTTCTTCCAGTTTTCCACAATAAAATGATTGCTACTTCCCAGGGTGTACTTAATTTTTTATAGAAAGTATGGTTTCACAAAGCTGTAGGTAATTAATTGCTAAGGAGTTTTTCTATTACACGTACTAGAATTTTTAAATTTTGCTATTTAAAGCAGAATTTTGTGACTTGAGTATTTATTTTGCTTGTTCTAATAATATACTGTGTCCCAGTATATTGCCTTTGTTTAGAATGGTAGAACTGGAATCTCTTGGTATGAGTGCATGAAATGTTTTGAACCAGCCCAATTAATACAGTATGGTATTGTAGCACCCTTTATGTGCAGTATAAGAAAGGACTAACTAGAGTCCACTCGTCAGAATAAGTTGAACCAATAAGCATAGTGTAGGTGGAGCAACTGCTGTGTGGGCTGAACAAAATAATTCTGAATGAAGACTCAAATGGAACATGCTGGATTTAAGTGAGCTTTTTTTTCTCTGGATTTTGTAATAGGCATGGGAATTGTGCCCTTTTTATTAGTCAGGAAGACACAGATCAATCTCTGTTGATCAGGTATTTAAAGCATAGGATTATATGGGGAAGGACTTGATTGAGAGCCTGATGAATTTTTCATAAGCTGATATATGCAGCTGAATGAATTCAGTGAGTGTCACCATGTAGCTTGCAGACAAACCACATCCACAAGGAGGCTACTGACACAGAAAACACTTTGGCGCATTTTCAGAGGGAAAGCAAGGACTGACAAAGCTCTTTCTGGCAGAATTGACTTATCTGTTCTTCGATTATGCTGCTGTTCCTTTAGGCAGCTTTTCATCCAGACATAATCTCGATGAATGACCACACAGAGCTTGTCGATTTATCAGCATTTGAATCTGCAGCAATGTCTCCAGGCTGTGCTATTGTGATTTTTGAATGAGAGAGCTAACATAACATCCAAGCTATGACAGCAAAAGATTCTTCCAAGGAACTCACTGCTCCGGAGTCTGAGATTTACATAAAGACTTTCAAAGAACAAATGCATTTAGAACTTGAGCTTCCCCGAGTTCCAGGGAACAGACCCACCTCCCCCAAAATTTCCCCCCGCAGTTCTCCAAGGAACTCTCCATGCTTTTTCAGAAAGTTGCTGGTGAATAAAAGCATCCGTCAACGTCGGCGTTTCACAGTGGCACATACGTGGTAAGACAACATTGGTATTAATACCTTTTTAGAAGGATGTGTGCAGCTTTGCTTTTTAAATACTTTATAGGACAGAAAACATGACCTAGTCATAATACCTCCTCGGTAATTGAACAGTGCTTATTTAAGTAATTTTGCAACTCTCATATTTTTCAAAACATATAATTTGCTGTTTCATGGGAATTTGAGTAATTGCCATGGTAAACATTGTTTTTTGAAGATAACTATCCCAAACAATGTGCTTTTATTTTAAAATCAGAACTTATATGAAGATTAAGCTGAAATTTATTGGTTTTGGCACCTTGCATTCAGATATAAACAATGATGATTTGCTAGAATTTTGACTTGACTGTCATTTGACTGTGGGGCAAAATATGCTTCTCACAAAGGAATTTGAAGTGAGGATCTAGCTAGCAGCTAGATTCCCTAAACTGACCATTTTTGGTCTGTCAGCCATTTGTGTGTTGTTACAGCTGATTTTGGTTTGGAGTTGACTGTGTCTGCAAATAATAGGAAATGGCTATGTTAGTCCAGGTAAATCAAGTAATAAAGGGTTAGCAAAAGAAACAGGCATTGGTTGGATTAGTTTTATTCTGATTTTTCTCTTCTCTTTATATGGTATGTTTTTCATGGATATAGTTCCCAGTCCAGTTTTTAGATGGCAATATATATTTATTCTCAAAAATTTGGAACTTGATTATTTTGATTTTGTAACTTGATTCTTTTGAAACATGTTTCCTAGCCTTATAACATATATTTGTTAGAAGCATATTGAGAGATGAGAATAAATTATTTGTATATAGAGACTGGAGTCTCTGCTACTCTTGAAACTGACATTTTTCCTCTTTCACAGTGAAACCCTAAACAGAGTTATACTCTTCTAAGCCCCTAGACTTCAATGCACTTGAAATGGTGCAACTCCGCTTAAGACTGCATTTACAGTGAAAATTTCATTTAAAACATTTCGTTAGAAAAGCTCACTGTGGCATTAAAATAAGAACTTTGCAAAAATTAGATTTTACTTTCTTTTTCTTTGTGTTATTTATTTATAATGAATGAGCAACTGTACCATTTATTTAAATCTTTTGACCAATACAACAATTATTATTTTTATGGCAAAGAAAAACCTGATTCTATATGATCAAATATTATAGGTAATAAATATCTTAAGGGCTGCTCTCTAACATGCAGTCCCTAGTATGCATTTCAGACAGCTTTTTATATATTTATTTATTTATTATATTTATATACCGCCCTCCCTGAAGGCTCAGGGTGGTGTGATATGATGATATGACAATATGATATGAATCATATTGTCTTGGGATATGTCCTTCAAAGTGTTGTCTAACTTGGCTAGTATGAAATATGTCTTAAAACTGCATTACATTGTTGTGTAAAAGTTTGCTATGTTTTCATTTCACTCTCCTAAAATCTTTGCCAGGTGTTTTGTAGTGCTGCAGTGAGTTGTGGTTAATTTCTTTGTCACTGGGTATGGTTAAAGACATTAAACAGTATGCATGGTTTATTGGAAGGAACAGGAGCTCTCAGAGGTCACTAAAATAAATCAGCATATATATTGGTAACGATATTTAATTGCAATATTTATGTGAATATAGATGGAATTGGGAAAGCAAAGTTACCCATCTGTTTTCTGTGCATACGGTTTAATAGGACCAGACTGACTGACCAGTTCAATTCATATGTGAAATAAATGCAGTAAACTTTTCATGAATTGTTTCCTATTGACTGGAGGAAACCAAATATGTCAAACAAATGGGAAACACATTCATAACTGCAGTTTGAGGATTACCTAAATGTTCTCACTTTTGATCCAGAGATATTCTCAGATTATTTTATTTTAGGTAGCTGGTAGATTTCATGGGGTTAACCTATGTGAATAAGGATATTGTCAACAAAAGATATGCTATTGGACTTAGAACAATGTCCATTTGACATCCTTGCTCAGTGTGTTATCTGGGACCCATGAAGCCATTTCTGCACCTTTTCAAATATAGGGATGGAGCCCCTTGAGTGCAAGAATTCTCCCAAGGCATTGCTTCGAGGTGTTCTTCCTGTCCTCTGGTCAGAGAATCCATTCTGTCATGGAACCATTCACAGTTTGATCCAGGCTGGAATAACTGGGACTGACGCAGTTTGATTCTCTGTTATGCTCTTTCATTGCTAACATTCCTGTTCAATTTATAGTTCTGTCAATGGGACAATCATGGCTTAGTGTATACATAGACTCTTGAATATCTTCTCCTTGAGTTAATTTGATTGAACCTAACAATTCTGGTGTTACTTCTCTTATTATTTTTTAAATGCCATTTTGGAATGACCAACAAGGAACAGTTTTGAGCCCTTAGCCTGCCTCTCATTTTTCAAATTAATTTATATTCTCCTGATACAACTTGTAGAAATGAAGTGGTTTACATTGAAGTTTGAAAAAACTGCTTAAGAGTATGCTTATACAGGTGTGTCTGTGCAGGCATGTTATCAAGTCACAGCTGACTAATGGCACCCCCTGACTTTTCAAGGAAAGAGATGTTTGGAGGTGGTTTGCCACTGCCTGTCTCCACATGAGCTGAGAGAGTTCTGAGAGAACTGTGACAGGCCCAGGTTATCCAGCAGAATTCACTGTAGAGTCCACTGCTCTTAACCATTATGCCATGCTCGCTCTCTATAAAGGATAACATTAGCTTTATTTAGGGATTCCATCTAATCTTAAATATTTTACTTTTTTATAAACTATATAATATTATACTATAATATAACATTGTAAGAGGAGAAGGTTAATTATGCAAATTGTTGACTTGTAAATCATACAGATTCCTTTTTAGAGGCAGGTATTCTGTATATCAGAATTCAGATATACAGCTGGATGTCTTGTAAAACTACAAATACTGGTTTTGTTTAATGTTTGATGGTGCTAACCAGCTTGCCTTTACTATGGAATTAGTATGCAACTATATTCTGCAACTATTTGCATTAGCTTCAAGCCTATTGAATGATGAAGTCATATGTCTACAAGTTAGATCATTTTTTGCCCCACCAAACAAGCGATAGGGCTGGTACTTTCAAATCTTGGAGCTCTATCTTCTAGTGACCAATTAGATCAAAACACAAGACATTTCTGATTTAGTCATATGCTGGAAAATTCTGTTAGAAGCATAACAATTCATATGTTGTTTAATCAAGGTTTACTCTTCATAACTGCGAAAGTCCATAGCTCCAGTGAAAAAGGGGTTAGATATATGTTACTGAGAACCAAGCTCCACTTGCTTCAGGAAGAGCAATCCATCTTGTCTTTAGTAAGGAATATCTGTGCCCACAAGAAAACTGTGCAGACTACTATTGTCGATGGTTTAATGCGACAAGAATGGAATGTTAAAGAATTTACCTACATTCACTCTTCATTCAATACGATGTGAAAATGATGACCCACTTTAAAAAGTTCTCTGTGCATATCAACACTGTTAAATGACACAATTGCTGATAATAACTGCGTAAGATTTGCAGAAGGCTTGCTTCACTTTTTATTGCCTTGTTTATTTTTGAAATCTGGAGAGCTATATTCAATCCTGCGGAAATATAAATAAATTTGGTTGTGGTGAGATAGATGAGGTATGTAAATAAAATCTCTGCACTACATATCTGTTAATAATGTATCATTGGCAACAATGTTGGCTATAGCACTAAGCCTGCTTTTGGATTTGGGAATATGCTTATGTAGGACCTCTATGCTGAAGGTCTGTATGCTCTTCTTAAAAGTCCCTTGAGTACGAGTGTGTACCTACTGCTTTCAAAATTTATTTTCAACTTTGCTATTATAATGGTTTTCTGTTTCTCTTGCTCTGTCTTAAGACTCTGTGACAGAGTTGCATACAGGACTGCAGTTTTCTGAAGAGAACACACACTTTAGTGGAGCTAGCTGAGCCCCAGAAGTGATAGAAATAACCAAGAAATTGTAATGGTGTGGGCAGAAGAGCATTTAATTAACTTGTTGGTGTATTTTTCTAATTCGAGCAGCTTCTCCTGATCTGAGAGTAGTAGTAGTACATTGGGCCCTTGGTCAGTGTAGTAGTAAAATTGACAGGACAAAATGTGGAGTATCTGAAGCAGTATGCTCCCCCCACCTCCATTTACATTGACAGCAGTGAGATCAGGGGCTTTCTCTAGATTGGTACCACTGTTATGTTGTTTTCTTGTAGCTTTTTCTTTTTAAAACTGTAAGCTACCAAGAGGCTCTAGACTGGTTTGCTTGACAGAATACTGATTCAGAAAGAATATTTATATAAATTAATACAAAATGAATCTTCACTTCTTCACCATTGTGGTCAACATACAAGTGATGCTTCTAGTGAACAATGGAGCTGCTTCTTTGACTGGGTGGTCTCCAGCAAGCTTGGATATGATTTTATTTTCATTCATTCGTAGTATTTGAAGTATATTAAAAACCTGCAAAACCTGTTTTATCAAACCAAGACAGATCAGTAAAAACATGTAAGCCGTGAAAGCATTAAGACAATAATATCCCTCTAATATCATTTCTAGCTCTTTAACAAGCTATTAAATACAGATAGCCTTGGAGGGACAGATTGAAGGTTCATAGTTTATCTTTAAAAAGACAAACAATGACAGACTTTTAGAATCTAATTAATGCAGCCTTTGTTCAAAATGCCTTGCATTTTGTTCTGCAGAGCAATAGTCCACACCAGATTACCAATAGCCTTTATCTTTTGTATTCCTTTCATAAATTTGTTAGTCAGAGGTCCATTCCACACAGCAAATGTTTAACAGATTGCAGTTGTGATAAAGGAACCATTTTCCCTGTTTTCCCGTTCACATGCATTCCATGCAGGCAACGATTGGAGGACATCAACAATCCAGGTTGCTTTTGCACCTTCTCACAGAGACACTTCTCTTTTTAAAAAATTTCTGGTAAAACATGTGTAGCTATGCAGGCATGCAGACGTGAACCCCCACAGCTATGCCAATCGCCCCACGATACAACTGGCTGCACCTGCGTAGCTATGCAGATGAAACACGCTAAAAAAATTTAAAAGGAAAAATGGCCTCCGTGCAACAGCCAGGCAATGGCAGGCAGATTCTCCCTGACCATGGATGGCATGGTGGAAGGGCGGAAAAATAAAAAGCCTCCTACCTGGCCATTCTCATGGAAGCATCTACAACCAAGGATTTTCCCAAAGGATCGCTAGTTTAGCAATTTTCAAAAAACCTGGGTAGAGGGAAATAAAAAAGGGCAGACTCATTTTGGGGTGGTGCCTGTGTAAAGTCCCTCCCCAAAATGGATTGTATGCCATTCTATACCCATCTCTTTTGGCCCGTGCAGAATCAACCACAGTGACCTGATGGCCCAGGCTAGCCCAACCTCATCAGATCTTTGAAGCTAAGCACAGTTGGCATTGGTTAATACTTGGATGGTAGACTACCAAGGCTGTTATGCAGAGGAAGGCAATAGCAAACTACTTCTGAATGTCTTTTGCCTTGAAATTCCCAAGGAGTTGCCATACGTTAGTTGCGACTTGATGGAACTTTCCACCACAAGTTCATTAGTTATTACTGCAGGATTTCAGTGATGGCTTAGTCCAATTAAAAAACCAACAAACTATGTATCTTCTAATAAAAGACTGCTGCCCTGAATATACTGCCTTTTGTGCTGCCCTGAACTTTTTGAATGAAGGCCAGGATAATAATGTAATAGATTGAAAATGTTCAAGTTTATTTTTAATGTGATTCTAATTGCTACATGAATATTCTAAGATGTAGAAAACCAGTTCTAAACTTTTGTTCTTAGAGTTAGCACCTTTGAATTAAGTTCAAAATTGCCCAGGATTTATTTATGATGAAATCCTATTGATGTGATGTCCATAAGGAGGATGTTGAAAAAAGTTAACGAAACTTCTATACTGTTTGTTTGCCCTGTGTCTGAGGTGATAAGCTGCACTTATCACCAAGATTGGAGGTGTCCCTGGGCAAGCCACAGCAAGAGGAGTCCTCAAGGAGGAGGGGCTGGTGGTAGCAATCCACCCACTACACAGAACCTAACACAACTGGGGAATAGAGAGTATGCCATGGCAGTGGAGTGGCCCCAATGGCAGCAAGGATAAGTGTGGCTTGGCAGCAGCCAAGCTTGCTAGATACCGCCTCGCAAAAGGAGCAGCCCCATAATTCTCTTCATCCCCAGCTAGATCCAGTGAGACCCTGGGACACAGTGGCATCACAGGAGATATGGTGGGGCTTGGCTCAACACAAGGTGAGCTCGGGGAGAGAAGCCCAATCCAGGGCATTGCATCTGGAGAGGTGGGAAAGGAATAGACACTCTTAGTTCTCTTAGGCCCAAGTATAGGGTTACTAACCTCCAGATGGTGACTGGAAATCTCCTAAGATTACAACTGATCTCCTGTCAATAAAGATAAGTTTACCTGGAAAAAATGGCCAGTTTGGAAGGTGAACTCTATGGCACTATACCTTGTTGAAGTCCTTCCCCGCCCCAAACTCTGTTCTCAGGCTCAAATCTCCACACATTTGCCAAGCTGGAGCTGGCAACCTTACCTGAGTGGCCTGAAGCTGTGTCCTCTACAGAATGACAGGAGGGTGGGGCGGAAGGAGCAGGGTCTCAGTTGAAAGCCCCATTGTCCCTGGATTCTACGAAATCTCATGGGCCTAGTCCCTGGGCTACATAAAGAGAGAGGCTCAAGGATGTCCCTTTTCCATGGAACCCTTCAGAAGGCATGTCTGAGGTTCTTCTGAGACTCCACCAGGGAGGGCGCTACAGCCCCAGATTTCAAGCCAATGCCTAAGTAAGGGGACAACTTTCTATAACAGTTATGCAAATGAAGAAGTATTAATGAAGACATGCATGAAAAAGGGAGTTAGCCAAATTCTTGGAGATTAGGCCTATCCAAATGGCAGCTAGTCATGACAGTTAAACACATATTCAAATCCAGAGGCAATATTTCACTAAATAGCATTATCTGTGGACTTAATATTGGGGACAGGCTACAGCCTTCATGCCTATCTGTGTGGTCACCCAGGTAACATTTGGCTGTGGGAAATATTGGATAGTATTGTCCTTTTGGTCTAAAATGATAGAACTATTCTTACAGTTTCAGAATATAATAATAGCCCTACTGTATCAAAAATAGTATGATTGGTCCTAATTGCTTCTACCCCAAAACCTCTGGGAAGTGGACAAGGAAGGCATGAAGGCAACAGACATCTCACCCCTTGGGTGCTGTGTGGTTTCCGGGCTGTATGGCCGTGTTCTAGCAGCATTCTCTCCTGACGTTTTGCCTGCATCTGTGGCTGGCATCTTCAGAGGATGCCTTCGACAATACATCTCACCCCTTGTTTGTCTCCAACATGTGTTATTCAGAGGTATTCTGCCACATGGATGATCCATTGGTTTCATGCCTAATAGCTAAAAGATATATCCTCAGTTTGCCTACTTATATTAGTTGTGAACCTTTTTAGTAGATGTTACTGTACAACTTCAAATAAGAATGAGTAACCTCCTTAAAGTTAGTTACAGATCTTCAGTTAAAAAACAAAAAACTAGGCGAAGACTATTCAGTGATAAATAGAATGTGATGGTGCTTGTGATGAAGAGGTCTTCAGTGCCTTTTCATTCAAGAGTCTCAGAGTGCTGTTATAATATTCATTTCCTAAACCTCAATAAAAAATACTATTAGAATACTGTTGAAAAAAAATCTGTTGAAATCTTTACAATCAGTATTAGATGCAAATCTTGCTTGAACAAGTATTAGATATAAACCTGAATTATTGGATGGTTGTGATCAGCCTCAATGGTTTTTAACACAGTTCTCTGTATATTCATTGCGTGTAGTATTGGGGGACCAGACAAAAAACTTTCCCCAGTTCAAGGCAAGATTAGAAAAAGAGGGCATTTGAAGGGCTATGATCAGCGGTGGCATGCAGCCTATTCGCACCTATTTGGTAGAACCGGTTATTAAAATTTTCTCAGTTCAGAGAACCGGTTATTAATGATTAACTCCACTAGGGACAAGGGGGTAATCTCTGTCTCTGGGTACAACAAATCTCGTCAAGTGGGGGATGCAAAATCACCCCAGGGCCCTCTGCAGCCCCCCTGCCCTCCATGGCACCCCCCTATGTGTGTATGAACTGTATGAAATAATACAATATATAGTAATTCTATTTTTTGTTCATTGTTATAAAAGTTGGGAAAGTATTATAGGTACGGTAAAGATTTTTCATTTTCTTTTTTTCCTTGAAATTTATATTGGTAAGAGAGGAGTTTAAACTACTCTTTTAGATTTAGGATTTTGGATCTCTCCCTCTGTTAGTTTTCTTTCAAGTGGAATAGATAAAGTAGTTATAGGAATCTGAATGGGAAGTAGAAAGTAGGTAGGTAGGTAGGGAAATATGGGAAGGAGGGAGGCAATATAGGATGTTTTAGTTGGGGGGGTTGAGAGAGATAGACAATTAGATACGTTTGTAGTATGTTAACAATTGTAAACAGTTTTTGGTTTCTCTCCTTACGTTATTATTTAAAATCAATCAATATAATTATATGAAAAAGAAATAATACACTACCTTTTGGTAAATTGCTTTTTTAATACTTTAAACAGTCATTATTGAATCTAGAGGTGGGGCAAAGGGGAACTGCACCTGGGGCGCACGCACCCTGCGTCCTTGCCACAGCCCCGCCCAGGAATGCCCCTCTCCCAGAATGCCTGACCATGCCCCTGTCCTGTCCCGCCCTGCCACATTGGTGCTACGCCACTGTTTGAATCCCACCACCATCTGAACCTGTTACTAAAATTTTTGAATCCTACCACTGGCTATGATGAAAATTCAAACATATACAGCTGAGATGATCAATTTGTACACTACATTCTCTGGTTGTTTGTTGACTGCCGTTTGAGTGGTAGGTTCTAGTTACAGTCAACCTGTGCTTTGATTTGCTATGTACATTTGTGTATTCAGAGAAGAATATGAGTTTATCATGCGGAAATTAAATCTTTACAAAGTGGGAACTTCAAATTACAGATGCCAACTAATCAAATTGCCTGCTTTTACCACTGAAAGAGAAATAATTTTGAGTTCAAAAAGCATTTTCTCTTCTGCATTAATATTAATGATTTGAGATATCAAGGTTAACAGATCAGAGAAAAGGAAAATCCTTTTATGGATTTGGTGTACAAAGTATACCAAGAAAGTCAGGTTCGAATCCCTAGTTGCCATGGAAGCTTAATGGATGATCTTAGGCCAATTACACATTCTTAGCCTAACCTACCGCACATGGTTTCTGTGACAATAAAAAGGAGAGAACCAGTGGTGGGATTCAAATAATTTAACAACTGGTTGTTTACAAGCACCATTTTAACAACCAGTTCTGCCGAAGTGGTGCGAGCCTGCTGAATCCCACCGCTGGAGAGAACAATGCAAATCATTTTGAGTCCTCATTTGGGAGAAGAGGGGAGGATATAAATGAAATAAAAATTTAAAAAACTTTTGTTCTCCTTGTTGCCCTCAAAAAGCTTCTGTAAAATTAATTTTTAAAAGCAACCATTTAAACTGTTAATTTTTATCACTGAAACAATGAATATGAAAAGAAGAAAACTCCAGAGCAGCTCTGCTCCATCCACAACATCTCTTTATATTCACTTTTCTTTTTAAAAATGTAGGTGAATTGTATGATTATGATTCACTCAATGTACCAATTGCCAATGAAAACGTCTGCAAAAGCTTTGTCATTAAATCCTGTTCTCCTGTGGAAGATCAAGATCAATATGCTGATAATGTGCTTTTGATTCAGTGATGATCCTAGGTTTGTACCAGGGAAACTGAGGCTTTGTAGGAACCAGATGAAAGAAGCAACGTTACTAACTTGTGCTGACCTCATCAAATTCCACCCTGCTAGTAAATGTTAGAAAGATATTTAAGCATGTAGATAAGGTCAGACTTCCATGCTGTGTACAAGACAGCACCCTGGGATGTTTTGCTGGATGATAGTCAAAGACTCTTTATCAAACCAAGCCATTGCCATAATGTCTACACTATAATGCTTATTAGTATTGAAGACATATTTAATAGGTTAAAAAGAATTTATGGGGCCTTAAAGACACATGTTCTCATTAAATTTTTTTTTTTGAAAATCAAACTTCCTGAAATTGATGCATAGTGCACTTTTTCATGTCCACAGAGTTTTAGAATGAATGAACATTTTTGTGCACTCATGTTTTCTGTATTGTAAACTGATTTCCTGGTGAAGATGTAAATATGTTTCTTAATTAAATGGCAGTACTGGCTAGTCCTTATGACTAAATTAAAATTTGGCATTTCATAAGCTCCATTGACTTTACTTCTAGTGATATATATTTAAAACATCATTACCAATAGCAAATATATTAGAAAGTAACATAAACTATTTTATCATTCTTGTTGGCAGCTAGCAAATCTAACTGGTCTATTCTGTTAAGATATAAACATTGTAACTAGCAAAAACATGATAAGTTGTAAAATATTGAAAGTGAATATCTTTTCAGTTAGATGATGTAGAAAATAAAATATTAATAGATATTTTTAAATAATTCTACTTGTAAACCAAAGTAAATTTGACATATTCACAGAACAAAATGAGGATGGAGAGACTGATGAACACTATGAATAAATATTCAATTAAATTCACTTTATGGAATTAAATTGTTGATTAGAACTACTGTTAAAACTTGGTATTGGTTTGCTAGGCAAATTTTAATGTACTTAACATGATTGAGGACAGAGTTAAAAAAATTCCTACCCAAAGGTAATATGAAGTAATATGAATAACATGGGGAAATAACTCAGCAGTCCATTTCTATTAATAAAGTTTGGTTATCAGTTACATTTCAAAACCAGGTACTTCCACCTTTTCCACATACAACAGATGCGCCTCTTTTGGCGGCAGAGGTTGCAAAATTGGTAGATAAGGGTGCTGGGAGGAAACTGTGTGCGCTTATTTAAGGGTTTTTACTCCAGGTATCCTTAATGACTAATGTTCTGCGCCCCCCCCCCCCGCCCCCAGCGTCTTTGATTGAGGTGCCCTGTTCTTGGTTGGGACAGAAAGGGGGAATGCAAGCCAGTTTCTACAGTTCTTAAAATGGCTTTATTCAAAGGAAGAAACAAGACCCTAACTCCTCCCAGGGTTAACTAAACAGAGTACTTGCTTATCCTCAGGCTGTAGGAAGCTGTAAACTTGTCTCTTCTCCAGCTGCTGTTGGAGGGTTGACAGTCTCTTGCTTCGCTGTAGCTCTGGAATCTTGCTCTTGCTGTAGACGAACTTGGCATGTTCTCTTTTTTAAACCACCTTATAAACCTATGGCTTCTCTGGACCTATATGGTTTACATGGACATTTCGA
Organism: Sphaerodactylus townsendi; assembly: GCF_021028975.2. NCBI lineage: Eukaryota > Metazoa > Chordata > Lepidosauria > Squamata > Sphaerodactylidae > Sphaerodactylus > Sphaerodactylus townsendi. The sequence goes on along the minus strand of NC_059429.1, from coordinate 59,072,718 downwards.
ACAGTGCGGAGATCCTCACCCTTAGCACCTCATAGATTAACTGAACAATTAACACAGAGGGCTTCTTAACACCCTCCCAGGAAAGGCTTAACAATAAGGCAAAACCCATACTGACTATAGGGAAACTGAATCTTAAAAGGGAAATAACTAAAGGCTCTGTGGGGGCATGACAACTAAAAAAGAAGGTGGAAAGAAACCTATTTTGGATTTAAGGCAATTAAATAAACACCTCAAGGTACTTAGGTCCAGAATGATGTCTCTCATGACATCTTCCCCTTATCATATGCAGTTTTAGATTTAAAGGACTCATATTTCCATATTTCCATCCACGAGTCGCACAGAAAGTTTTTAAGGGCCAATTATGGGTGGGAGAGCTTACCTCCTCTCTGCCCTGCCACAGCATCAGGCACACACCTGGAGTGCCCTTGCTTTCCACAGGGAAAAGTGAGAGCAAGAGCACTAGGTGCACAACAACTTCCTTGTATGTTGATACTAGGAAGTCTGCCGCGCTGGGGTTCAGTTGCCAATACATTGTGCAGGCCTCTTGCATAATCAGCCAAAGTTTGAATGTGAAGGAAACTACTGTGAGAATATTTTTTTTACCATTTAGTTTGGCAACAGCTCCACAGGTTTTTACCAAATGTGTTTCAGCTGTGGTGGCGTATCTGAAGTTGAAAGGCTGTTCGGTCTATCCTTAATTCGATGACTGGCTCTTCATGGATTCCTTGTTCCAATTGTTGCAGTCCAATCTGGACTTAGCCATAGACACTTTGAGCAGACTGCAGTTTCTAATCATCTTTGAAAAGTCCCAACTCCCCTCCATACAGTCCATTGAATTCATTGGGGTGGATCTGGATTCTACCAAAAATAAGATACTGCTACCAGTCTTTAGAGCATGAGACATTAAAAATTTAATTTCTTAACTCTCTGGACAGAGATACTAAAAAGCAGCCTACGTCCAAAAATTTTTTAGGCCTTATGGTATCTACCATGACTGGTTCCTTACGCCAGACTTTTTATGTGGGTTTTATCCAATTGGTTTATTAGAAAATTCAAGTTGAACTTAGATTGACAATGACTGTTTGTTCCAAGAATAAACAGATCCAGTGGCAGAGGGCCAAGCGGGCGGGGGGGGGGGGCGTCGTGCACCAGGCGCACGCCTGGGGGTGCAAAATCACCCCCTGGCCCCTCCCCTTTCCCCCACGACCGCCCCGCGGCACACACACCCCTGCAGCACACACACACACACCAACCCCCTTCCCACACTTACCTACGTTCCTTTTCTTTTTGTAGTATTTTTTGAGGCTGAAAAAGCAGCCTAGTTACAGTTCAGGGGGGAAACTGCCTGAGGAACTACAGTTCACAGGAGACCTTGGGGCTCACAAGGTCTCCTGGGAAGTATAGTTCTTCAGGCAGCTTTCTCCTTGAACTGTTCAAATGAAGCCAGATTTTCAACCTCCATACAAAATAACAGAAATGAAATGAAAGAAAAAGTAATGATATTAAGTCTCTGCAGAAGTCGAGGAAAAAAACATATCCTCTTTTCACCAAGCTTAGTTTGGCCCAGCTACGCCTCTGAACAGATCCCTAACATGGCGGAAAAGTGATGGCAGTCTTTCCCAGGGTAGTGATATGGGTAAACGACCTTGTGATCTGGTGATTTTCCTGGATGTGTCACTGGGTAACTGGGATGTGCGATGTGGAAAGTCTATGGTATAGGGAAATGGTCTCAGTCTGAATCTGTGCTGCATATAGATGTACTTGAGCTACGAGGCATTAGGCACAGTCTCACTTCTCTTTCAACCATCATTGCAGGGAAATAATTGTTGATTGCTAGGGACAACATATTGGCAAAGTACTAGGTCACCAAGCAAGGGGCAGAGGCTCTCATTCTGTAGGCAGAGAACTATGACAATGGGCTATTCATTGCAACATCTTCTTACTTGTCATACACATAGCTGGAGTGAACAACATGACTGCAGACACATTGAGCAGAGACATCACTTCATGTCTCAAGTGGTCTCTCAATCCCCGTTACTTTCATCCCATCTTCAAGAACTGGGGTTATCCCCCAATAGACCTTTTTGCTACAAAAGACAATGCAAAGTGCAACCAGTTTTTTTCCAGAGCTGCGATGGACAGGGATGCAATGGGGGATGCTTTCAAATTTGATGGTCAGGGTTCCTGTTCTATTCTTTTCCTCTCTTCCCCCTACTACATAGTGCTAGGGAAACTCAAAATGGACAACGCCGCATGCATTCTCATAGTCCCGTATTGGCCAAGGAGGTTTTAGTTCCCCATTCTGTGGTAGCTAGTGAGGAACAGTTCATTCATCTGTCGCAGCAGCATGACCTGATCAGCTTAGGGTGCATAATTAATTTACCATGACCTACAATTGTTGCATCTGACTGCTTTGTTGATCTTTCTAAAACTTCCTGGCCTGATAAGATTTCCCAAGTTTTAAAGGCAGTTTGTAAAACCTCAACACAAAAATTCTACTTAGCTAAATGATCCCACTTTATTAGTTGGACTGTTGTGAATAAGCTGTTGGCACAGACCTGCTCTTTACAACACATATTTGATCATTCAATTTATTTAAAGGAGTTGAATCTGGCAACCATTCATTTAAAGTTCACTTACTGGTGATTTCCACTATTCTCTTACCTGTTGGTCCACATACAATTTTCTCTGCCCCTTATTCTAAAAGGTTTATGAAGGGGCCCAACAATTTATATCCCAGGGCAAAACCTTCTTGGACTTTATCTTTGGTATTAACCCAATTTGTACATGAACCATTCAAGCCCTTAGCCACTTGTAACTTGTCTTTTGTATCATTTAAAACCTTTTGTGTTGTAGTAACCTCCTTTGAAGTATGACAATCCCTTCACTAGATTCTACCCACAAATAAAGTAGTTATATGCACCAGTATGCTATTTTGTCTGAAAATGATATCTGCTTTCCATATCTCCAAGGGCGTTATTTGGCCAGTGTTTTTCCCAACCCCTCAGTCATCAGTAGAGCAAGCATTACACACAATTGATGTTCTGGGTTCACTGATTTTTTTATTTCCATTGCACATCCTTCCTCAGACAAAACAAAAGACACTTGTGAATCACCACGAGGCGCAGTTGCTGCCGGGGATGGGGAAGAGCGAGGCCAGTGACGACCCCCCCCCCATTAAAGGAGGGGCGGAAGGGAGAAGGACCCATGCTAGAGAAGGGTGAGCGTCACCAGGAGAAAGGAGGGGCGAGCGGGACTATAAAGCGGCTTCCCCTCCTTTGTCCCGGGCCATGTGCTCGTCGGCTTACGATTTGCCCACCCACCTCTCCCTAAATTTTTATGTTAATACATGCTTATTTTGTCCATAATATGATGATGATTGGCGGTTTGAAGCGCCAAATACGGTGTAAGCTCTGGAAGGAAGGGGAAGGGAGCTAGGGAGTCCCCGCCTTCGCCTTAGGAGCGGCAACAGCGGCAAGAGGCGACTACCCCTGTCGAACCGGGCCGAGGAACATCTCTAACCAGGAAGCGTACCGAACGGAATGAGCCCATAAATGGAAGCGAAGCTTCGGCGCTGTGGCATGGGCCCTGCTGAGCTGTCGCACGTCACCCGTTTGACCAGACCCAGACCCATGCTTAGCCTCACGCTTCTGCTCAATAAAATGGCTATGGCCAATTTATTACCCAGCAATTGAGTACTGTGTATTATTGTTAAAAGGGGACTCGCACAAAAGAGATCCACCCTCGGACAGCAATAACTTGTTCCTTCATTTTAAAGGTCCAAACAAGGACAAATCAGCAACTTCTCACTTCCAGATGGGTCTCTGTTGTCAAACTGTCTTATAAATCTGGGGGAGGGTCTTGCCCACCAGATTAAAGCACATTTTAACAGGGTTCAGGCCTCACCAGTGGCATTCTTGGGCAATGTTGATCTTCAGGACTGGCCCACACAAACTTCTAGAGTATGTGAGCTTGGTGATCTCCCATGAGGGACTGTACTGGAGGCATGATGATGAAAATGGTGTTGTACTTATCTGTAACTACTGTTCATCAAGTGTCTTCTGTGCAGGCACACATCCTTTCCTCCTTTCCCTGATGTGGGCACATTTGACCTGGAATGTAAGCTCCATGGTGGCAAAGGGAGAATTGAGTGAGAGGAACATTCCCTGCCACTGTTATGTGACTGTTTGGGTGGGAGAGCCTTGGCTTGAGATCAGTGGCGTATTTTCCCATGGATAAGGGGTAACCCATGTCCCCGGGCACAACTGATCTGGTTATGCGGGGGCGCAAAATCAGCCCCCCATGTGGCCAGATGCCTTCCGGCCCAGCAAGAGAAACTTGCACGCCGGCTGCTGGGTAGGGAAGAGGGGATGCCTATGGCTCCTCTTCCTGGCCAAGCAGCCAGGGCTCATGGGGAAACTCATGGCCCGACTTCTGGGCAGGGAAGAGGGGCTGCCCTTGGCTCCTCCATGGCTGCTGGGCAGGGAAGAGGGACTGGAGCCCAACTCTCGAGTAAGCGACCAGGGCTTACTCACGAGAAAGTGGGCTCTGTGCAGGGGGGTGCCCAGAGGGGTTTTGCCTCCGGGCACCTTTTGGCCCCCATACACCTCTGCTTGAGATGGAGGCTGGGGAAGCACTCCTCAGAAACTAAAAACCATCTAGAAGCTTGGTAACTCCATGTGGCCTGCACCTGCATAGTACCCAGAGAACATACTTGATGAACAACAGTTACAGGTAAGTGCAGCACTGGTTTTTATCATAAGAAAACTGCCTTATCTTGACTGATGTGACTCAATAAAGTAAGTTTGAGAGTATTTTTGTGATGCATTTTAATGCCTTTCTATTAATAAATGTGACTTGACTTTAAGGACTGTTGCTCAACTTCTAAAATATTATTTATGACATGTTGGATTCCCAGAGTATGGATTCCTAGAGATTCCTGGATGGTCATGATGTCACTTCTTGTCAGCCCACCAGTGATTGTTTTGTTTATTTTTTCTTATCTCTGTTCTGATGAGTGGTGGAAAGAGCAGGTGTTGGTGGGAGATGTGGCAACCCTAACATGTTCATGAGCAGTCATTTCTTGTGAAAATGAATGTGTTATGTTCAAAAAAATTGTGTATTAGAAAACAAAGCTTAAATTTTATAACTGAGGGTTGTATCTCATATTAAATGGGAGACCTGTGATCAGATCTCCCAATGTTTTCTTTAATGTTAAAAACCATTTTTATTGTGTTGCGGTGCTAGAGTCTAGAATCTGTGACACCCAGCTTTGAATGTTGTGCACATTCACTGAGTGGCACTGGTCCTGTCACTTTCTGTTGTCTTAACCTACCTTGCACTATAGTTGTTGTGAGGATCGTGTAGAGTGGGCAGCCGGGGAGGGGGGGAGTTGCCAGGGCCTGGAGTGCTCCTGAATTACAACTGATCTCAAATCAGTTCTCCTGGAGACAATGGGAGGCTTGAAGTGTAGATTCTGTGGATCACATCTCTGCTGAACTCTCTCCATTTCACAAACTGTGCTCCCAAATCTCCAGGAATTTCCTAGCCTGGAGTTGGTAACTTACTTGTTGTAAGCTGTTTTGGGTCCCAAATTCAGCTAATAAATAATTGTTTAAAATGGAAATAATGACAACATTTTAAGATATTTATTCCACATTTTTATCATCTTCAAAACTGGGTAAAGCTTTTGCCAGCTCAGAGAGCTCTGTGGGTGGTAAAATAGAACAGTTTTAGATTAGATATAGCTACATTTATATAGCTGAAGACAGAAAGATTAGCCTTTTTGCTAAGGTTCTTCAAGAAAGGGCAAATGCTATGCTATTGACTCATTTTATGAACAACTTTTCCTCACAAGAAAGACCTTTATAAAATAAGAGCTGATTGCATAAACATGCTGTTGAACAATATCAGGGACTGCCCTGATATCCTTTTTTAACGCACTATGACAATTATGCATTGATATAAGCCAGGTGTTGGCCTACCAAAATAAAATGCATTTTCATTCCAAAGCATTTGTGTTGTTTTGTGCTTAAAGTTGTGCTCTTGTTTTGACCCTCTGAATGTTACATTTGTTAGCATCTACTACTGAACTGTGGACACATTGTTCTGGAGTAATCTCACTGAATTTATTAGAATGTTTGGAAACCTTCAATCTTTAAATCAGCTGAGTTGTTTTATAAGTAGTGTGTTTTCATTCCAGTATTTCCTCTGTAGTTTACCTAAATGAAAGGAAGAAAGTAATTGCATATCAAACAAGTGACACATTTTTATTAATAATGAACATCCTTCTGTGTAATAGCCAAGAGCTAGTCACCATGTGAATTTTTCAAAAATATGTAAATGGGACCTGCCCCTGCTACAGTTTATGATTCTTCAAACTCAAGGGAACCGCCAGGTTTACAGACAAATCTGTAATGCTATAATGGGGGGATTAAAATAATAAGGCAGGCATTAAAAGTAGTATCTGTGCATGTGCAGACATTACAATTAAAAACAGATTTCAAGTAGCCTATTGGGGTGCAATCCCAGCTGCAGAGATGATGGGTTGATTTGAATGATTTTCTCTTGTTTTTTCTTCCAACAATTTTTGTATTCTGAAACCTGAACTCAAAAGGTCTGAAACCTTACTGCACAGTTCTCTTTTCCCACTGTTCTGTTCCCCAAGTAAAATATATCAGGTGCCTTGTGCTTGGCCAGAACAGAGTGGGAGACTCACAAGCAAGGTGTAACAGTTAAAAAAAGAGAGGTTTTATTGCATGGAAGAATTGAGACCCTAACTCCTCCCAGGGTCTGACTAAAATAAAGTACTTGTTTGACTGGAACAACTTGAAGCTTGAGACTTTGATTCTTTCTTGACTTCTTCCAAGAAAGTCCACTTTGTCTGTGCTTTTTCTTGGTTCCTTCACCGTCCTCTATCTGGACTCTACTTTCTGTAACACCTTAACTTTTATACTCCTTATACGCTTTAGACATAAAAGATATTTCAGCCTTCCAACTCCGGTGGCACCTTAGACTAAATTAACGAAACAGGGGCACTACTGGGTAATGAAAGGAAGACTGCCTCTAGGGAACTAAAGGGACAGGGTCTAACTAAAGTTCCCTCCTTTAGAACACTATACATAAGTAACTACAGGGACAACTGAGACTTAATAAAAAAAATGATAAGAGCTTCTCTGGAGGCATGACACCCACATCATATCATATCACCTAGTCCCAGAGGTGGGATCCAACCAGTTCTCACCACTTCTCTAGAACATAAGAACAAGCCGCCAGCTGGATCAGACCAGAGTCCATCTAGTCCAGCTCCCTGCTACTCGCAGTGGCCCACCAGGTGCCTTTGGGAGCTCACATGCAGGATGTGAAAGCAATGGCCTTCTTATAGCGTGGCTGTTGTTCCCGAAAGCACCCTGGTCTGTTAAGGGCATTTGCAATCTCAGATCAAAGAGGATCAAGATTGGTAGCCATAAATCGACTTCTCACTCCATAAATCTTTTAAAAGCTATCCAGGTTAGTAGCCATCACCACCTCCTGTGGCAGCATATTCCAAACACCAATCACACGTTCTAGCATTGAAGAAGTGTTTCCTTTTATTAGTCCTAATTCTTCCCCAGCATTTTCAATGAATGCCCCCTGGTTTTCTAGTATTGTGAGAAAGAGAGAAAAACTTCTCTCTCTCTGTCAACATTTTCTACCCCATGCATAATTTTATAGACTTCAATCCATATCCCCCCTCAGCCACTTCCTCTCTCCAAACTAAAGAGTCCCAAACGCTGCAGCCTCTCTCCTCATAGGGCAAGGTGCTCCAGTCCCTCAATCATCCTTTGTTGCCCTTTTCTCTGCACTTTTTTTTCTATCTCCTCAATATCCTTTTTTGAGATCTCGGTGACCAGAACTGGACACAAGTACTCCAAAGTGGCTTGATCGTGCGACCACTGCTTTATATATAAAGAGGGCATTGACAATGCTTTGCAGTTTTATTCTCCAATTCTCTTTTCCTAATGATCCCCAGCATGGAGTTTGCTCTTTTTCACAGCTGCCATGTGCATTGAGTTGGCATTCCCATGTGGAACTATCAACTAAAGAACGCCTAAATCCCTTCTCTTCCTCCTGGTCTGTGACTGATAGCACTGGACCCTTGTAGCTTGTGTATGTGAAGTTTGGATTTTTTTTGCCCCTATGTGTGCATCACTTTTGCATTTTGTTACATTGAACTGCATTTGCCATTTCTTAAGCCCACTTCCACCCTGAATTTATCAAGGTCCGCTTGGAGCTCTTTCATAATCCTTTGTGGTTCTCCCGCACCACCCCTACATAATTTGGTATCATCTGCAAACTTGGCCACCACGCTACCCACTCCTACTTCCAGGACATTTTATGAATAGGTTAAAGAGCACTGGTCCCCAAGAAATGGATCCTTGGGGACACCACTCCCTACATCTCCATTGTGAGAACTTTCCCATTTACACCCACTCTTTGCTTCCTGTTTCTCAACCACAGTTTTTAATCCATAGGAGGACTTCCCCTCTTATTCCTTGATTGCTGAGAGTTTTTTCTCAACAGTCTCTTTGTGAGGAACTTTGTCAAAACCTTTTGGAAATCCAAGTAGACAATGTCCACTGGTTCCCCCTTATCCACATGCCTGTTTACACCCTCAAAGAACTCTTAGTAATACTTTGTAAGACAGGATTTTGCCTTCTGCAAAAGCCATGCTGACTCTTTCTCAGCAGGTATTTGCTTTTCCACATGTTTTATGACCTATCTTTAATGATAGATTCTACTAATTCTTACCAGGAACAGATGTCAAACCTGACTGGCCTGTAATTTCCCGGGTCAACCCCCTAGATCCTTTCTTAAAGATTGGTGTGACATTGGCCATCTTCCAGTCTTCAGGGGTAGAGCCTGATTTCAGGGATAAGTTGCATATTAAAGTGAGAAGATCAGAAATTTCATGCTTGAGCTCTTTAAGAACTCTTGGGTGAATGCGATCTGGGCCAGGGGATTTGGTAGCATTTAGTTTATCAATGGCTGCCAGAATTTCTTCCTTGTCTACTACTATCTTTGCTAGTTCCTTGGATTCGCCTCCCAAGAAGCATGGTTCAGGTGCAGGAATTTTCCTCACCTCCTCTTGGGTGAAGACAGATGCAAAGAATTCATGCAATCTCCCTGTCATCGTTTAGCACACCCTTTGCTCCTTTGTCATCTAACGGGCCTACCGCTTCCCTAGCTGGCTTCCTACTTTTGATATACTTGAAGAACTGTTTGTTGCTGGTCTTGATGTTCGCAGCCATGCGTTCCTCATAATCCTTTTTTGCTCCCTTACAGCTAACTTGCTTCTCTTTTGCCACCATTTGTGTTCCCTCTCATATTCTTCTAGAAGTGGTTACTAATTTTTTCTGAGTGCCGAGAAGGGGTTACTAAAGCAACCTCCCTGGCCAATAGGGACTGGAGGTGCGTGTGTGTGGCGGTGCCACTGTTTGAATCCCACCATCATCGGAACCTGTTATTAAAATTTTTGGATCCCACCACTGTCTAGTCCATAAGAAAAGCTGTTGTCTAATGTTAAACCAGTCTGCTGTTTTACATTTTCCAGGCAATTAAACCTTTGTAATTGGAATTCAGTGCAAAACTACTTTCTGTAGTATTAATTGCAGTTTCATTGCATAGTTAGGTAACCTAGAAGGCTCAGGAAAAAAGTTAGAAATCTGAACATCAGCCTTCTGAATTCTGCAACTACAAATTGGTTGCTTGATCCAAATAGCTGTTGTGCATAATACTCATACTCATCTTACCCCTGCCCCCAGGATGCTGGTCAGTATCTGAATTCAGCACGTACCGATCTTCCTGATATTCCTGTCTTCCTAGTATCTGGTAAATGATCACATAACCAGGTCATGTACTTCATAATTCTGACTATATTTATTGATAATTGTAGGGTTGCTGTAGAGCACACTGTGGGTTTCTCTGACTATGAAACACTGTCTAATTTTGAACATAGTCCTAGTCGAAAGATGGGATTTTGCTGGAAACCCAGGAGAGCCCGAGGTTCACAGAAAAATCTGTGACAAAAATATTAAATCCCAATCTGGCAAAGGCAGCTCCTGTAAAATAATGCCAAGAAAGAACTCATGAGATCATGAAATCATTCAGCATTATGAGAAAGATGGGAAGAAAACTGAGGGCAGAAAAATAGCAACAAGAGCAGCATGAGGCACGAATGTGTGGAAGCCTAGGAGGAAGGAGGAGGCTGAAGGTGAAGGTGCCAGAGCAGGCCTGAAGTGGGGGCAAGACATGGAATCATCCACCTCCCCATCAGCTGGGAATCAGAAGGAATGCAGGAAGGTTGAAACAGAATGTGTATTCCATTTTTTGTTTCAGAGTCTTTTGCCACTGCCTTCTGGTGGGCAAGACAAAGGAAAAAGACTTTGAAGAAGAAAGTATTGGAGATGCTCTTTTTGTTTCAAATCTCCACCTCCTTGCACCTCTAGCTAGTTGGGTTTGTGGCCAGCTGGAAGATTGGGGAGTAAAAACAAGCAATGGGTATGAGAAGAATGGGTATAAGGAAGAAAAATGGAGCTTGGGAGAGTGGGGGGGAAGGGAAATACAGGGGGGCTTTGGGGAAAGGAGAGGGAAGGGGGAAGAAGGAGAAACTAGGAATGGGGCAGATGTGATTTCCCTTCCTCAAATATTGTGAGTCACTCACTTGTAAAGTTTGCTTTGGTTCCATTTAGAGCTTTGATTCTTCCATTATCCCTACGAATAATGTATCTGCATTAAATGTTTTTCTTTAACTGCTTTTTCTTCTTTAACAGAACATATTTGCGCTTTATTCATTCTGACCCAACTTTCAACAGCGTTTTTTTTCTTGCCTTATGCCTATGGTTTCCTACCAAATGTGTGTCTTGAAATATCTTTTATCTTTCTCAGTCGTTTTAAATGTTTTAAAATCCCAACTATTTCAGATAATCCTTTGCTGAATCTGATCTGGGCTGATTAGTTTGCCATGTTGTGGCTGCCTGCTATACTTGGATTCACTTTATTATGCAGAAAGAGATAAACCCCTGGATATCATTAATTTTAGGTCTTTTGAGGTTAAACTCACATGAGAGAGTATGGGATTGCTAAATTTTGGTTGGCTTTGGCATCCATTTTCTATTTCTATTTTGTAAAAATATAGTCTTGTGGCATCTTTAACAGATTTACGGAAGCATAAAGTGTTAGTCCTTATGGTGCCACAAGATGGGCTTTCTCACTTCCTCTGCAACAACAACCCCACTGCAATTTTTTTTGGGGGGGGGTTAACCCTTTTAGTTCCTGCATGAAAGCTGTAATATTTTCCTCAGTTTCCCTTATTTTCTTATCACTAATTTCCTTAGATTCCTCCTTTACTAACATAGTTTGGAGTAATACGCATTAGTAATACACAATAGCTATTTGAGATTTTTGTGCTCTTTTTGTATCTATTATACACAGTACAACTTTTTGCTTCTCTCTTCTAGTCTTAATACTGTGTACTCCTTCCCCCTTTGCAATTAGGATCTCAACATTATATGATTAATCCTTCCTTATAATAGGCCTTTAAATGTCTCTCAGTTTTTATATCCTTCACACACTGATTTACTGTGAAGCAAACTGAGATAGCACTGTACTGTTTTCAGCAGTATTATTTCAATTAAACATAGCCAATGCAAAGCAAGTTATATTTTTGTTATTCTTTTCACTTTTAGTGACAATTGGTATGTGACTTTCTCCCCTTTACTGTCATCTCTATTCCTAGAATATGCCAAATGGGAAGGAAAACAAAATGTGAATATGTACACTTAAATGTTAAACTATGTCTAGAAATGCTTGTATATGTGCTGTCACACATAGGGCCAAAATGTATTTGAGAGGTTGCTTATGTTGAATAAGTCAAAAACTACTGTTGGTGTCATAAATCATAGAATTAAATGTCCATTGTGTTTCAGGCTTCCATTCTCCTTCAGGGCAGAATAATATCTGAAAAAAGATTTAACTTATGAACAATTTGTTTTTCCTAATTTGAGCTAGAATAATGTTTACTAATAGATCTCAGACTGAAGATCCTGAATAGTATGGAAGTTATTATGCAGCGTCTGCTCCTACAAAAAGAAGGCTATCATAATTAGGCATGATTGTTATTTAGTTGTAGAGATGAAAACATTTTTGATATAGATTCATTATTAAAGGAGTATGCAGCAAGGGTTTTTTTTCCTGTTGAAGTAATTCTGGAGTTATGAGTTATCAACTTCAGGTATAACAAGTAGGGAGCCTCAAGAAACTTGCAAGGTGGGTGCATTCTTCTACCTTTGCTTCCTTCTTTCCTCTCCCCCCAAGTCAACCCCTTTCCTTATCTTTCTCTCCCCCAGCTAATCCCTTCTTTATCTTTCTCTCCCCCAAGCCACTTCCTTCCTTCCTTTCTCTCTCCCCAACCCAATTCCTCCTTCCCCTTTCTCCTCCCAATCCAACTCCCCTTTTTATTTTTCTCTCCCCTGCAAGCCCATCCAACAGCTTCCCCCACACATACTCACCACCGGCAGCAATGACTTTGTCTGCCATCCATCCACTCAGCAGCTTCCCCCACCCCACACACCCACAACTTTTCCTCTTCACTGCCTCAGGGCAGGCACAGACAAAACTATTGTTTTGTGGGATGTCACTCATTTCCCCACTCTGACTACTGCTTTTCCCAGCCCAGTGAGACTGTCAGCATCCGTAGCTGGGCCTTCTTCAGCTCCCAGCCCCCCACGCCCTGGCCATAATGGCTGTTGCTTCTGGGCTGGCAAAGAAGTAGATTTTTATTATGTCTGCACATGTGGGATTTGAATTTGACAGGGTTTTTAAATTTCAAACTTACTCCAGATTTGGAAAAAAATCTGTTTAGGTGAGTGTGCCCACCCACATTTACAGATTTAAGAATCCAAAGGCAGAGATTGAGAGCAAGGAACTTGAGGCAGAGGTGTAGCTATAGAAATGGCACCCAAGACAAGCACTGAAATTGTGCCACCACCACCCCCGCATACCGCTGAGGAGCCAAGTCAACTAGCCTTTTTAATTTGTTCCAATGTTTTAGTGTGTAATGTGTGCTGCCTTGGGGACTGCAGTTGGTGGAAAGGCAGCATAAAATGGGCACAACTCTAAGCAATACACAGGTCTGTCACTTGAGCTTTTGTGGATTGTAAAGTTTGTTGTGTGTTTGGTGCAACAGAGGAGACAGTGGTTCTCTGGGGCTGAGAAAGCCCCATGGGAATCAGAGAGAAGAAAGGCTGTGCTGTGTTCTTGATGAGAATTGGGCTATCATGCACCAGGTTTTTATCTTTATTCTGTTTTAGAAAGGAACAAAAAAGTGAGAGTACCATTCAGAGAACAATCAGCATCTCACAATCTCCAAGAGGAACCTGGAGATCTCCAGGAATTGGCATGTGTTACCTGAAGTGGTAGAGGTCTGTTCCTTTTAGAGTTGGGGAATTAGCAAGAGCAGACCTTCTGCATAGCAAGGGGTCAGGCAAGCTTGGAATCTTTGTTCCCTATGTTTACAAAAAGTAGCCTTTGCAAGAAATCTGCAGGAGAGTGAAATAAAGTTTAACAGTTTTTATTAAGGGGAAAATAATAAATTTACATGCACACAATTATCGAAGCAGCACAACACAACACAGTCCTAAGATATAAGCAGTGCTGAGGGAATAGTTTGGAGATAGGTAGAAGGAATTGGGGAATTTTTAGGGGTGATACTTTACCAAATCCTGAAGTTGCTTTAAGTCCAAGCAGAGCTGAGCAACCTGTACTAGCTTTGGTAGAAGAAAAAACAATGTGTTGGGGAGCATATCAACAGAGAGGTATCCAAAGATGTTGAAAACTGAGTGTTGGGTGAGGAGGCTACTTATATGGAAAAAGGGACTTTCAGAGTTATGCAGAACAAACTTTAATCTCCCAAGACAAAGGGGAAACCTTGCCTTTTCTGGGAGAGACAAGAGAGAAGTGATCAACTTGAGTGTCGATGCTCAAGTTGATGGGTGAAGTACTTAAAATGAATGCTTGGACACTTGGTGTTAACTGGCAGAGCCACGGAGTGCATGAAAGGGGGAAGTTAGTTGATTGAATTACTGCTGTAAGACAATGGATAATGTAAACATGGTGGCCTTGAGAGAGAAGTTAGTCAGAGGAAGAAATTAAGATTAGCACTGTACTAGCAGGAGCATTTGGGGCAATCACATTACAAATTCTTTATCTTAGTGAGTCAGATAATTCAGGGCTGGAGGTGGAAAGTGGGGTTCCATGACAGAAGTATTGTCTTTTGCCTTAATCCCCTTAGGAAGGGAGCAGCAAGCTATTTAGCAAGGCATATATAGGCACAGGCAAGGCCAGACAAGACTTTCTGTCCTTGTGGGTACACTAGCCAATCCAGAGAATTGGCTTTCCATCTTGGCACTGCACTACTAGGTACCCCAAGAGTTGACAGGAAAGGTAGAGCTAGAAAACAGGGCTCCCCCAACCCATTATGGGTTGGACTGGTAATACATGGATCTTGAGCCATGTGTAGTGGTTAAGAGCAGATGGACTCTAATCTGGAGAACTGGTTTGATTGCCCATTCCTCCACATGAATGGCAAAGTCTTGTCTGGTGAACTAGATTTGTTTCTCTATTCCTACATCACCGCTGGGTGACCTTGGGCTAGTCATAGTTCTTTGGGACTCTCTTAGCCCTACCTACCTCAGAAGGTGTCTGTTGTAGGGTAAAGGAAGGGGAAGGAGTCTGTAAGCCCCTTTGAGTCTCCTTACAGGAGAAAAAGGAGGGAGGGTAAAAATCCAAACTTATCATCTTCTACTACTACTAATCCTTTCTAGAGGATTTACAGCACCATTGAATTTGTAGGGCTCTGCAAAAGCCTGTCATGGTTCAGAGTTTCTCATCGTTCCATGAAGTCATCTAAAGTAATTACTGGCAGAATGGTTGATGGTCACCAAAAAGGTCACAGTCTCCCCTGAGGCTGCCAAGTGTAATTGGGAAATCCCTGGCGATTTGGGGGCAGACCCTGGAGAGCTCAGTAGGGATGTGATAGAGTCACAAGTTGCTGTCTTCTTTATAGGAATTGATCTTTGTAGTCTGGAAATCTGTTGTAATCCCTGGCAAACTCCAGCCCTCAAATGGGGGCTGACAATCCACCTGAGGTCCTTGAATGTTTCTACTTCCATGCATAACAGACACAACTAATGCGAAAATGTACATCCCTGAAGACATCATGCATATGTGGAAGTATACCTGCAGCCTGAATGGTTCAAATGAACTCCTTTCCAACATACACACCAGATATCTATAATTATAAATTTTTGCCCATGATTTAGTACATATTGACAATTTAGCAATTAGACTGTTAGTGAACATTTATTGTGGAAAAGGAAATAACATTCTGTTTAAGAATCGTGAGAACGATGACATAAACACAATCACTAGCGTTGACCTAACTTCTTGTTTACTCATAAGCCAAGATTGCTCACTAGCTGATAGCCTTAACATTGCTGTTCAGTAGTGACATTTTCCTTTTGAAAAACTTCACCACTTCAAGATTTGTTGTGTTCTTGCCCTCCCCCAGAACCTGGAGTGTCAGTGGGAACAATGTTCTGGAAGAGAATTCTGGATTACAATAAAGCCTACATATGCACCTGGCTGAAACATGAGGTGTGAGGTCATCTGACAGAGAAAGGTGTGAGGTCATCTGACAGAGAAATCTTGTGTTAATGGAGGGCATAGTTTGTTTGGATTAACATAAACTAAATGAAATATTAACAGGTGAAATACACATGGATTTCAGCTTTTAAACTGTACATTTTTTTCTAGGCAGGTTTTAATTCTTGTTTACACTCCAGTTAAACTAATACAGCTAATCCATAGCACCAAACTATAATTCACTGACATTGTCTCAGTTCCAGGACAGTATAAGAAGACTACATAATCTGATCTCTGCACTGACCATGACCCACTTTTCTGCTAGTCTATCCTGTCTGCCAAACTCTCCTTTCCAGCTGTCCAGTCTTAACGGTCTTTCAGCTTCCCATCCCACAGCTCTTATTGGTTGTTGGAATCCTGTGTTATTTGGTTCCTCGGTTTGCTAGAATGCTTCTCTGTCTTCTCTTTTACATCAGTGTTTGTCACTGTACTTAGCAGGTTTGTACTAGCATAGCAACCACTTAAGCATTCTGATCAAGAACTAGTTGTGTCTCAGTAAATAAGTTACACATGTAAGTTATGTTTTGTAGTTTGTGGCCATTTTTGTATTTGCAATGTGCAAACTAAATCTTTTCAATTGCAAAAGAAGTGGGCCTGTCCCCCAAGCTCATGGTCAGGTTGTTAAAGTGAACTGCTTGTCAGGCATAGAATCACAGGCATAGAATCACATAGAATCACACAATCAGATGCATCCTTTAAGTGACCTACAATGACCTACTTTTTCCACCTATATAGTCAGCAGCAACTATCAGATTGACACATGTGCAGAACTGGTTGCGAGATTCACAATCTGGAACTCTCTTAAGTGACTGATTGAGTCAGCTATGCTCGTGGACAGCTGATGTATTGTTGCCTAGAGGATTTGTCCTGAATAAACAACCAATCAATTCAAAATAAAATAAAGCAGTAACAATAAATACCTTCATTCTATCCATTGTAACCACCAATTAGGTGTCATAGATTTTGAAAAAGAGGCAAGGTCTTCTCCAGGGAAAAAACACCACAAAAACACTCATGTGAGAATTTATCCCCAGTCTGAATCAAGCTGCCTGCCTTTCATTTAATTTTTAGTATGGATGATGCATGCCAGAAATATTGCATTAGAGCAAGCTTTGAAGTGAATCTTTTCTAGTAACGAAAACATTTTACAATTAGTTTTGTGGGGTAGGGACAAACAATGTAAAAATGCCTATGTACACATTGCTATGAATCTGCTCGGCAATAGTAAAAAATAGTAAATAAGTAAATAGTAAAAAAATAGTAAAAAAATCTCAAAATGTCAAGACCCCCCCCCCTTTTTTTTTTTGAACAGGATTTTAGTACTGTGAGGTTGTGGCAGAGGTAGTTGGTGGAGGCAGCTATGGGACAGCAGTATGTACTCACGCATGCACAGTCACCTTTTGTCTGCAACATATTTTGATGCTGCTCAGTAGTGTGCCAAATGTTCAGTTCCAATCATTACTATCTGTGAGTAATCCTCAAGCCAAAACATCAGGTGATTGAGCATCCCTAATGTTATTTTGCTTCTAGTGTAATAAAACTGGTGCTAAATTGAGATGCATGTCACAAAAATACAGTATTTTCATTATTTAGGTCTTGATATATGAAATACTTCTTCAAATATCTCAGGAAGGAAATGAGTGCCAGGGCTATGTGGTAAAATGTTTTTATTACATTTATTTCCTGAAGTTGCTCATCAAAGACATGGCTGATTTTCCAGATTCAGTCATTTGCATGTCTATTGTATTCAAATATTATCACACCTTTGTCCATTGACTGATTGATCAATAGCTAGGAAATGTTTTGAACAATCCTTTCTTTGTGTTACTGGAATAACCATTCTGTCTGGGTCTGGATCACTTGAAGAAGAAGGGTTGGATTTATATCCCCCTTTCTCTCTTGTAGGAGACTCAAAGGGGCTTACAAACTCCTTTCCCTTCCCCCCTCACAATAAGCACCCTATGAGGTAGGTGGGGCTGAGAAAGCTCAGAAGAACTATGGCTAGAACTATGGCTAGCTCACTCAGCTGGCATGTGTTGGAGTGTACAGGCTAATCTGAATTCCCCAGATAAGCCTCCACAGCTCAAGCAGCAGAGCAGGGAATCAAACCCAGTTCCTCCAGACTAGAGCACACCTGCTCTTAATCACTACACCACTGCTGCTCCTACTTGGCTTCAAAAAGTCTTTTAAGCCAGTTGGTGGTGAGCTTTTCTGTTGGCTTATTAAAGGGTCTTTCTCCATGCCCAATATGAAAGTTGGTTGCTGTCATCATAGTACAGTAACAGGTTTCACAACTTCAAATATAGTGCTTTCTGTAGTGTTGCTTCCTCTCTTTTTCTTGGTCACTTACAAGAGGAATATATAAACATTAACAGATGTAGTCTCCATTGCAACACAGACTGGAAATTCCACAAGCAGAGTCTCATAATTGACTTACTACTCAATTAAATTCTTGGAGATATTGCTTTCTTTTGAAGAGCCCAGCTGCTCAAATAATTCACTCTTGCCTACGATGCTAGCAGTGATTCTGCTGAATGGTTAATCGCAATAACATGCATTAATTCTGAAACTTGTTTATGTGACTGAATGTTCTATAATCAATAGATTCCTTTCCATCCTTCTCTGGAATCAGTAATTTAGTTGTTTAAAATATGCTATTAGATTTCATTGGTATCCTTTATATTTCATTTCCACTATTGATATTAACATTTAGCAGCAGAGTACTTTAGTTGAGAACAGATTGTGATGAAAAGGTTAGTTGCTTTAATACTGAATTATTGATCTCCCAGAGAATAGAGTGGGGGCCTGTAGCTCCACTACCACCCTTTGTGCAGAAATTACTATTTTCTTGCTCTGTGTAGTCTTTTCTCTTATTTTCTTCTGTGTAGTCTTTGCTCTTCTTTTCTTTTTATAGGGCAAAGGAAAGATATATATTGATTGCTAATTCTTCTTTTCAAAGGCAGCCAAACCTTGTCAGAACTTACTTTTGTTAGAAGAGTACGTTGAGGAAACTGTGGTGATTGTGACTCAATTAACCTATATGTCAAAACTAGATCTGCCCTACACAGTGCTCCCCTCCTCCTTCTTTCTTCTGAAGAAGAAATGATCCATTGCCACTGTCCTGCATGTTCTGAGTTTCTCAAATCTTTTTTGAAAAAAGGGAGTGATCAAGAAGGTTGATTGGTGGTGGAACCTGTAGAGAGCAGGGTTTAGAAGGAGAAGGACCTCTGCAGAATTTTATGCCACAGACTTCATTTTCCAAATCAGCCATTTTCCCCAGGAGATCTCCAGTTCCCACTTGGAGGGTAGCAACCCTTAGAAGAAGTATACGGCACATGGGATGAGCCTCCTCCTCATCAGACACCTTTCCACATATTTACCACCATTTCCTCCCTCACTGGAGCTAATTTATATCTTATCCTTGCCTAGAAACTATCTGCTTACTTTGTATTCATGATATGTGTGCTTGCTTGCTTGCTTTCTGTTGGTTGACCTCTACTTTCCCTACAACTTTGCTTCCCCGCCCCCTCCATCTCTTTCTGTCTATAGAGAGATGTTGAAGATGAACCTTAGAGAAATTCTAGTTTTGGCAAAATACACTTAAGATTACCAGAATTATTTCTTAAAAGAAAATGCTACTGTCCTATAACCAGATAAATTGTGAAAGACTTGTGGATATTTTTCTAGAATTTTAAAAGTGACATAGTTAGGCAGTGGTGTCGATATAATGGGGACATCAGGGGACAAAGTCCCCGAGTGCCCTGCAGTGAGTCACAAGGGAGGCGGAAAATCGCCCCCACATTCCTCCTCCTGCTCCACCAGGTCCAGCAGAAGCTTTTCAGCCAGCTGCTCTTTGCAGTTGGCTGAACTAAGGTAAGTGGACAGGGGATGGGAGGGCAGCATGGGGGCACTGCTCACACCCCTTCCCCCTTGCCCCACCCCACCAGGCCCAGCAGAAGCTTTTCAGCCAGCTGCAAAGAACAACCGGCTGCTCTTTTTCAACCGGTTGCTCTTTGCAGCTGGCTGAACTAAGGTAATTGGGTGGGGGGCCATGGGGGGTGCCCCTCACACCCCTCCCCACCCCACCCCTCCAGGCCTGGCAGAAGCTTTTTACCCGGCTGCAAAGAGCAACCAGCTGCTCTTTTGCTAAGGTAAGTGGGTGGGGTGCTGCGGGGGGGGCGTAGGGGGTCCATTAAGGGGTGGAGCTTGGGTGCCATTTTGCCCGAGGCACCATTCCCCCCCCCATGCCTCTGAAGTTAGGTATATGATCTGTTCTTTCTGGGCAGGAAGGAATATCACTTGTTCTTTCTAGCATTGATCTTGTCCTGCTCATTCTTAAAATAAATGGAGCCACATAAAAATTAAGCAGAAATTTGGAACTATTCTTAATTTAATCTGAACATGCTTTACAGCACGTTCAGAAAGCAGAAATATTCTAATACATTGGCTCTCATTTTATTTGACTACTAGTCCATACACTTTAACAATGGTTTAAAATCATAGGTATAAACTCATGATGACTGATCCAGGTCTCAGTGAGAAAGTACAAAGGCTTGTAGTTTTGTAAAGTGTATACCAGTAAGTGTTGTGCTCCAAAGTAGCCAGTTCCCTCTGGACAACAGATCTCTATAGTCTGGAAATCACTTGTAATTTTAGGAGACCTTCTGGCCCCATTTGAAGGTTTGTAACACTAGAAAAATAATAAAATCATACATAGATTTTACTTACCTGATTTTAAACAGTTAACATTCAGAACAGAGAAACTGTTTTGCCACTCCGCAACCTAGGGTTGTTTCCACATGGTGGTGATTCTGTGCTATGGAACATTGCTACTGCAATTCAGAGGCATTCACAGTGACCATGGAGTATCCACACTGGTCACTTATCAGTACTAATGTTTATCTATAGTCCAGTCTTGAGGTCTCCAGCAGCTGAACTGGCCTCGCTACTTCACTGCCATTCTGCTTCCAGGCAGCATGAGGAGGGCAGCAGGAAAAAAAACTCTGGCCACTAACAGCCCTTTATAGCCCAAAATGGACCTTTGCCCCCCTTTGGGGTGACCTAAGTCTAAGGCCATACTGGCACTGAAAGCCCAGTGGAAGTTGACTGTGGTTGCTGAACTGATGGCCAGATTTAGGCAGACGCAGCTCTGGAGCCTCAGCCCACTTCTGGGTTGAGTGCCACCAAGCTGTGCATCACCCGTCCACCACCCACTTTGCCCACTCTGCCTGTGCATTTTCCATTTGTACTGGCGAGATGGACCCCTACTTCAGCGTGAGCCTGTGCCAATTCCCCAAGTTCCTTTGCCCCCACCCCTGTTACTCTGTGGAGCAACTTCGTCAGGCTACCTTACTCCCAGCGAGAGGGCGGGAGGGATTACAGGAGATAAGAGACTGAATCAATGAATAAATTTTATTCAAACTAACAAGGGTTCTAGTAGCAAAAGGGAAGAACTGCCTGGACAAAAAAATTCACCCCTTTTTTAATAAAAAAGGGACATCTCTGTTCAAAACAAAACCATAAATCTTGCACATCTCATGACAAAACTTTACACTTTAATGTAACACTTCCCAATTAACCATCTGAAAGTTTCTCTTTCCTTCCATCTATCCCAACCCTGTGTAACATATCACTTTAGGGAATGTTGCTAGAGCTCAGTGGTTCTTTGAAATTCCAGGGCTGATACAAGAAATCTTCAAGCAGGCACTTAATTCTTATAGACAACAGGTCATTCTCCAAAACATTGTTTGAAGCAGAAGCTTATCAGCTTTTAAGGGCATGAAGAACACAGTTCACTCTATTTATTCATAATCAAGAGTACCGAGTAATACAAGTTACATCTCTCTCTCTCTCCCTCCCTCCCTCCCTCCCTCCCTCCCTCCCTCTCTATCTATCTATCACAGTGATGGCAAACCTTTTCGAGACTGAGTGCCCAAATTGCAACCCAAAACCCACTTATTTATCGCAAAGTGCCAACCCGACAATTTAACCTGAATGCTGAGGTTTTAGTTTAGAAAAAAACGGTTGGCTCCCTCTTCCTCCGCCCCACCCACTCGAGCAGGGGCCAGCCTGCTCTAGCCATCAGTCCTGCGCACACTGCTCTGTGCCTCTCTAGCATCTCTGCCTCCTCTGTGCCTCCCCCCTCGGGCAGCAGCCACCTGGAACACAGGCATCAAGCCTACCAGCTGAGTCCTCCCTGCTCACCGCGGTGCGCGCACATCGTGCTCAGTGGCCAGGCCAGCCTAGATGTGTGTGTGTGGGGGGGGTGATTTTTGTGTGTGCATGCCCACAGAGAGGGTCTGAGTACCACCTCTGGCACCCATGCCATATGTTCGCCATCACTGATCTATCATCTATCTAATTATATATATAATCATACATATCATGGCTGTTCCCTAAGACTGTGTGAATTCTAATACATAACCTATTTAAACAAAGTTTAATCCATTTACAACAAATTCATTAGCACCCTTAAACACTACATCAGACCCTGTTAGCAACAATTAATGGCCTGTACCTGGTACTCTGGTCTTTCTTTGAAGGAGTTATCTTTCAGACAAAAGCTAAGGGTGTAAATCAAGGCTTATTCATTCTGGGTTAATAGTCTTGGTTATCGTATAGTGTGTATGTGTGCTTTGTGTGGACTGTGTTAAAGCCAGAAAACCTTGGTCAAGCCACAGGGGCTTCTGGACCATGTTTGACTTCTGTCACTACGCCTCTAGATTGAGCTGTATAGTATTATATCTATACCTACTACAGATTTTTAAAAAATCAGGCAATAAACTGTCGGGAGGTGAGATGTGAGTGGAGAAGTGCAGAAATCTACATTTTCCTGTCTACACTGAGGGCAAATTCACTTTTGATCCTAGGTGTCCAGAAACATCTGAGTATAGCAGGCTTCTGAAACATTAGGGCAAAGTACAGGAAGACCTGGAAGATGAATGAATGTAACAGGAGAACAATGCTATATGAATGCTTTCCCCTCCCCCGCGCCCCACCAACTGCTTTTTGAGTAGCTGAGGTGGAGCACATCATCCATATGCAAATAGTCCTGAATTAAGCTGTATTTCCTGTATTCAAATATCACAACTAATCAAAGTAGTACAAACCAGGATTCAGAAGCCTAACCTTGGTTAACACCCTCCAGCTACTAGGGTAATGTGATACTTCATAAACTATATTGACCCATGTTATCTGAATGCATCCTGTTTGTATTTGTTGAGCCTAGTAGGTACTGATAAATTCTGCACTGTCAACAATATTTTCTACCTTAGATGATCAGGTAATGATTACTTTTCAGAGAAACACTAATCTAACTTGAATCACAACTAAACTGAACCCAAGAACATATTTGGTTCCATCTTTAATGCTTGATTCCTTTCTGTGTCATCCTTTCTGGTGCTGTATTCTTGAGCTGATATCTTTAGCAATATTCACTTATGCATCCTACTTGTGCACACCAGCTGTTCCTTTGAAACTGCACAACTCTGCAGGAAACTGAAGGTTGTTATCTCATGTGCGTTTCTTATCCTAAGTTACATTATTACATATATGCACAGCAAGGCATCTTTCAAACCAACTAAATTATGTTAGAATGATTTGGGTGTGGGGGAGGAATTGCTTCACCAAATTATTTCTTTGGTTCCACTATAAATGTCTAATCAAACACCAGTTCATAGCACAATGTTTAGACCTTCTCCACACGCACAAAACTTTATATACGTTACTGCTCAGTTTGTTTATTTACTTCATTTATACTCCATCTTTCTTTCCAGTGGTGACCTAAAGGAGGTTAAATCATTCTGTTCTCTTCCATTTTATTCTCCCAACAACTTTGTGAGGTAGATTAGGCTAAGAGAATGTGAGTGGCTCAAGGACATCTAACAAACTTTCATAGTGGAGTGAAGATCTGAAACTGACTCTCTTAGGTTCTAGTCTGGCACTCTAACTACTACATCATGTTGGGTCTCCTTTTTAAGTAAAAACTCCTGAATGGACTTCCTCTGAAAAAGATTGAAAACTAATCTGTGGTTAAGCAAGTGGTGACTGACTCACTCCCAGGATTACAGGAAAGTCAGATTCTATTGCAGAATAATGTAGTCCATAGCAATATTCATAATATTAACACCACAGATCAACTTTGACTGTGTCAAATCAGGAGATAGTTTACGGCAAAATATTTCAACAAGTGGGAGGAATATGAAGATAATCATCTTGTATTATATTCTAAGAAAGCTACATTAGCAAATGAAAAGTAAATGCTGAAAAAAATAGAGATAAAATTTGAAGTGCCTGTTAGGAAGCTCATCTTTCCTGTTCTGTCTCCTGCCTTAAAAAAAACCACCCTGACCACATGTAATCTAACTAGAGTGTTTCTCTTGATCCCACCAGTTCCTTATAGGAGGGTACATATAGGAATGTTTTCTGTTCCCCATCGCAAATCTAATTTATATATCATCATAGTTTTATAGTGGAATAGAGCTGATCTCTTCGAATATTCTGTTGCTTGTACCAAGCCTCCTAGTATATTAATCCAGTGAGAAAACTGAGAGATGTCATTGTTACTTATTGTTGTCCTAGTGTGTTAGGAATGGCATAATATAGTACAGTGGTATTTCTGTGCATGTGTAAAGGTAAAGAGCACTTGATGTTCTCTGCATAGGCCTGAGGGTTTATAGGGAACTCAGATGTAAAATTTTTGATCTACTAACGAGTATAGGTAACATCCTTGAAAAACTAGCCTCCATGCTGGAGGGATAGAAAGTAGCAAATATCACACTAAAATTAAAAAAAAGATTCCAGAAGGAATTCAAGAAATTACAGGTCAGATAGTCTAATGTCTGTTCTGACAGATTATTAGAAACTGACCATGGAATTATTAAGTACAACAACAAAAGCTTTATTAGGCATTAAGTGGAGTAAATAAAAAAGAAATATAAAAGGAGTTTAAAATCAGATACAGAACGAGTACGAGATAGAGACTGGTATCACTAAGGTGATGTGTCACGCATCTTAAGCATTTTTAATAATGATGTAGAAGCCTTGTTTTTAGGGTGCTGAATATCTCATTAGATGGCAGAATATATAAGGCTTCAAGGAACAGGCCCAACAACTGGACTTTTGTGTTGACAAGTTGCCACTGTTCAGAAGACAATAGTTCTGGTATCACAGAGAACATCAAAGTGTTCTTGTTAGTGTTGAAACACAGCCTGAGCCAGAATTTGAAATTAATAAGCCTGTTTAAAAAAAAAAAAAGCTCACACCAGCTTCTGACAGAGTACAGCATAGGGAGCACAGTGTGGAACCTCAAAAATCTTATATAAAAAACTTGCCTGAACTCTTTCAACTGCCTTATTCCAATGTCCAAGCCATAAAAGCACACCATATAGAAGTGGTGACAGATTAACTGTATCTAGTATTAGATGTTGCTTACACAGTTCCATCACTTGTAAGAGAAACTTTACTATTTTTTCCAAGAGCACAATGTCTGAGTTATTTAAAAGGAGTCCCATGGCAAAACTGAGAGGCCGTTTCCGCACGGGTAAAAACACCGTCTCCAGGCTGCCATTCGCACGGGGGGCAGAACGTGGCAACGCGAGTCGCTGCCAGCTATCATCACTGCATACGCCAGGCCCGAGCCTGAAGTCAAGGCGTTTCCCCAGAGCGCTTCCCAGCGGCTCTTTTTGGGGAAGCACGCCGGACGCTAAAGCCGCTACCCGAAAGCGAACGGGCAGGCAGCGGCTTCCATGCTGCCTCCCCACCCGGCATCTCACCTATGTCCGGGGCTCCGGCAGATACGCCGAGAATACCAGGGACCACTTGACCTGCGCCCGGCTTCGGGCCTCAAGGTCGTCGCCGAGGTGCCACGGACACGCGCGACCTGTCCCTCAGGCCTCGAGCGAGTCGGCGAGCCGAAGTGTCCCGACTCCAGGGACCTTAACAGTGCTTGAGCGTCGTGCAAGCTTACCAGCTCTGCAGCGCCGGCTGCTGCTCTTCCAGGCAAAACACGTCGCCGGTCGCGGGACGGTCTCCAACGTTATCTTCGGTGCGGCGCAAGAAAGCGCCGACCCAGCGCCAAGTTTCCGCTAAGCCGATAGCGGAAAGCTTGGCGCTTAGAGTCACTTAAGCAGACGCATTTGCCAAAGACCAGACAAGGAGAGAAATTTCTGATACTGACATATTAAGTACGCTGAGGAACTGAGCCTGTTGAAGTAAAATCCAGCAAAGACGGAAGTGCTGTGGGTGGGTCAGGGGGAGAGGCTGGCCAACTTTAATTTGCCTGTGCTACATCTGGCCTTGTCAGTTAGTAGTCTGGGGGTGACCTGGATTCCAGGATTTCTTTGGAAGCTCAGGTCACCAAAATCAGCTAAACTGCTTTTTATCATCTTCGCCAGGCATGACAGTTGGACCCTTCTCTCTCCCATTCTGACCTGGCCTCAGAGATCCATGCAACAGTCACCTTCAGATTGGACTATTGTAACTTGCTCTACGTGGACCTGCCCTTGACTCTAATCCGGAAATTAAAATTTGTTGAACATGCGGCCGCTAGGCTCCTAGCAGGGGTCTCTAGCAGGAACCACATAGCACAGGTCCTATACAATTTTCATTGGCTGCCTATCGAGTACTGGGTTATTTTCAAGGTATTGGTTTTAACCTTTAAGGCTGTGAATGGTCTTGGACCTACATACATTAGGGACCACGTTTCCCGATGTTGCCCAATCAGGTCCCTCCGTTCTTCAGAAGAGAACCTTCTGGTTATCCCTGGCCTGAAAAATATCTGGCTGGCTTTGACAAGGGCCAGGGCCTATTTTGTCCTGGCCCCCACCTGGTGGAATATACTCCTGAACAAGAACAGGGCTCTGAGGGACTTGAGCTGTTTCCGCAGGGCCTGTAAGATGGAGCTATTCCGCCAGGCTTTTTCTGGAGGCCAGCCGGGCTAATATTAACTTTATTGGTCTCCCAGGGACTCTCTTTGCGAGAACTTCTTCTGGGGCTTTTAAGTCACTATCTTGGTTGTTTTTAAGCCATATTAGATTGTATTGTTTTATAATTTTTTAGGACATTTATTGTTGTTTTTATCAAATGTTATTTTATGCTGTTGTGCTGCTGCCCTAAACTCCTTCTGGGGATGGGCAGGGTAAAAATAAAATAAATAGACAGACAGATAAATAAAATCATCCCAGCATCTGCAAAGAAAAGCCCTACCTCACTAACCTTCTAAAGTCTGTTAACTAGATTGTAGGTGATTTGATAGACATTATATACTTCGATTTTACAAAAGGATTTAGAACACTTATAGCATCAAAGATTTCTGAATAAGCCAAACAGTTATGGATAAGATGATGGATTTATCTGTGGGCTGGTTAAATTACAAGAAGCAGAGAACAGGAATAAATGGACATTTTTCACAATGGAGGTAAGTGAGCAGTGGGAAACCACAAGGATCAGTACTGGAACCAGGACTGTTTAATTTGATCATAAATAATTTGGAATTGGGGGTTAGTGATGTAGTAGCCAAGTTTTTAGATTATATCAAATTATTCAGGATGTATACCAAGATGGTTCGTGAAGATTTACAAGAAGATATCTCAGAGGCGTAGCTGGGCCAGAGTGCGCCCGGTGTGCACTCTGGCTTTTTCAGCCCTCCCGGCGCCCCCCCCCCCGCAGCGCCCCCCCCCCCACAGTGCCCTTTCACACTTACTGTAGAAACCGAGCAGGCTGTAGAACAGGCCTGTTCCCTTCCAGGCTTCAAAGGCCCTGGTGGGAACTACATTTCCCAGGAGATCCTGGGAAATGTAGTTCCCACCAGGGCCTTTGAAGCCTGTTCTCCAGCTTCTTGGTTTGTAATGTAAGTGTGGGGTGGCACCGCGGGGGGGGGGGGGGGCCATGGGGGGAAGGGGGAGGGGTCTGGGGGGAATTTTGCACCTCCTATGTGACCCAAAATCGTGCGCCCGGTGCACGGCACACACACACCGTCCCCTGGTGGCTTCACCACTGAGATATCTCTAAATTGGATGACTAACCAAGAATGTAAGAAATGGTTAATGTAATACTGGAGTCTGAACTGACTGAGACTGAAATTGAAAGTGATCATGGGGTGGTAGTGGAATGTTTGAAAAAATGTCAACTCAGTGTGAACAAAGGTAAACTCCATGCTGGAGATTAAGGGGCTGGAGCACCTTTCGCAAGAAAAAAAGCTAAAGAGTCTGGGACTTTTCAGTCCAGAAAAAAAAGATGACTAAGGGGGTGCACAGTAGAGATCTATAAACATTACGCATGAGGTACAGGAAGCTTTTTCTCTCTCTCCTAATTGGTGGCTGACCACTGTGTGACACTTTATGCTGTTTGAGTTGGACCACTGGTCTGATCCAGCAGGGTTTTTCTTATGCCCTTGCAAGGTTTTTCCTAAAAACCCTCTACTCCATCTTTGTGCTTTGTCTGGTACAGAAGTAAGAGTCCATAAGTATCAAGGAGAGGACTTCATTTTCCTATTGGTATGTTATGTACCTCTTTGTACTTACTGAGATAATCTCATTGTGATTACTGATGTATGCTTATCTTAACAATAAGCAAAGCTATTCAGATTATCAAACAGAAAACAATCTGAGTCAAACAGCAAAAAAGTTAGGATTGCTACCACAAGGAAAACATCTAAAAATGAATTAAGTTGATGTATAACAGGAATGCCTTCCAAGACTAGAATATATAATATTTGTCAGATAAAAGATACTGAATGAATTGATGCAGTCTTATTTGTAAAAACAATTAGGTCTGTCACTTGCTTTTATTACATCAAATTTGAAAGCCAGATCAATTAATGTGAATACAGTCACTTATGTGTTTCCATTGATGTTTCTATTCCATTCTGTAATTTTATTTCTTTCATTATTCTAAGAACAGTATTCAGGGAATGCTCATAGGAGAGGTCCCTGCCAAGTATTTACCTGCAGTTTCATTGTTTAATTTATATCTTTAGCCTGTATGCAGATTACCGGTATGTGCAAAAAGCAAATTTAGGATATTCATCTGCAAATGAGTTAAGAAGCTTTAGTAGTATTCATGGTTAGTTCAAAAGTAGCATAGATTCTAAAACGTTTGCTTTCAGAAACAGGCGATGAATAACCCTCAGGTCAAAGGTAACCTATAAAGAATACAATGAAAATGGAATGTTTTCATATCTCATAAAATCTTCTTTTAAAAGATTCATATCCAGGGTTGATAAGAGGTTTTTTTTTTTAATGATGGCTTTGTACCATTTATGGAAGATCACTTATAACATAATACACAGTATTTTCTCAGCTGTTATTAAGATGACTAAACATATCAAATCCATACCAGTGCATTTATGAATATGATCAAGCAGAGTTCATAGCAAATAAAAATATAATATTCATTGTGCATGAGTATGTATTTGATTGCTCTTTAATAAACTTTTTTACACAAGCTATACTCTTGAACTCACATGCCTGAGTATTACTGGTTGCAAATCAGCATAGATCTCCTGTATGCTTCATGAGAGAAAATGCTTGGAATTCTAATACAAGGTAGTGTTTTAATAGTTAAAAGAACTAATTGTGAATGGACATTCTTATAGGCAGAGTTACTGGTCATTTATTTATTTATTTATTTATTTATTCCAATTTATACCCCGCCCTATCGCCTTAGGTCTCAGGGCGGGTTACAACATTGACATTAAAACAATCAATACTTTAAAACAGCATACAATAAATAATTAAAACCAGTAATTAGCAATACTGGGCATCAACATTAATAAATTAAAACTGGATGATAAAAAATACATCTTTCCATCTTCCCCACCTCCCCCCCACCCCCCAGGTGCCAAAGAGATGACTAGCTAGTTGGGAAAGGCCTGGGGGAACAGCCATGTCTTACAGGCCCTGCAGAATTGCCACAGCTCCCACAGGGCCCCAACATCATTTGGCAATGTTGTAACCCGTCTGTTCCACCAGGCTGCAGCCAGGGTCGTAAAAGGCCCTTCAATAAGCCAGCTGGATATCTCTCGAGCCTGGGACCACTAGGAGGTTCCCCTCCGCTGAGTGGAGAGGTCTTGTAGGGCAATATGGAAAGATGCGGTATTGAAGATATGCAGGTCCAATACTGCTTAAGGCCCTAAAGGTTAACACAAATACTCTGAAAATGACCAGGAACTCGACTGGTCGCCACTGTAGTTCTTTAAGAACTGGTGTTATGTTATCTCGATTGGCTGCCCCAGTAAGCAACCTCACAGCATCATTCTGGACAAGCTTTAATTTCTGGATCAAAGACAAAGGTAGGCCAGCATAGAGTGAGTTACAGTATGGCAGGTTATGATATAATATCTGCCACATATTAAGTCATACATATTTCCCATTTAGCCCAGTGCTGCAGATTTTATTGGCTTGTTTTATTGTGCTGATAGACTTAATTTTTTATTACAGCTGGATGAATATTACTTGTACTTATTGTATTAATTATTTTTATAGGTGTAACATGCTATATTTTATTATAAATTTATATTTTGTATAAGCTGTCTTCAGCAAGAAGAAAGGTGGGTGACATGAATGTCTTAAATAAATTCAAGTAAACATTAAGGTATATACTCAGATATTGGTGACCAAATAAGATGCCCAATATTTAGGGTTCCAGGTCAGCAATATTGGATGCTGCTGCTCTCTTCCAGACATGATTCATAATTCTGATGTTGTTGCACCTGATAACATTGGAATCATGAGATGTACTGGGAAAATTGCAACAGGAAGCAGGGAATTCTCTACAGCTGAGAGTGATGCCTCAGCCCTTTGAAATTCAGAACTATCTCTATAGAGAACAATCACCCTTTAATGTTTTAAGGGCAGAGATACTACTTTTAACTGGCAGGATTTTTCCTGTGGGTGGTAGATCAGGCTTCCACAGTTTAGAGCACAGGTGTCAAACTCGTGGCCCCCCAGATGTTATGGACTACAGTCCCCATCATCCCCTGCCATCCTGATGCAGGCAGGGGGATGATGGGAACTGTAGTCCATAACATCTGGTGGGCCGCGAGTTTGACACCTATGGTTTAGAGGGTTGGTGTACTGCCATGCTGCAGACTTTAGGATAACTCTGTTACATGCTGGCAGCCCCCAGATGTTTCATTGGCCATGCTGGTGGCTCTAGGGTAGCTCTGTGACCTGTTGCCACTCCCAAGATATTCCATACATTCCTGCCCTGTAAAGGCCCTTCACCAGCATCAGAGCACTGGCAGTGAGTGGGAGGCTCTGGGTGATAAGGGGAAAAAACAACTGTCTCTCCAGTGGTGCGGTGTCATTTGCAGTATGAACCTTGAAGTGGTGTAATTGCATTGTGGTGACACTCTAGGATTCCTCTGTAACTCTATGGCCAATTACACACAGCAAAGTTTATGCAACTTCAAAAAGAATTGGCCAGGGAGTCTTTGTTTTGGAGCATGTTTGCCTTTATTATGTACCTTCTGAATGGCTATTGGAGATTTGATTGGCTCTGCTGATTTTTTTTAATGTTGCTTTGGCTGCATCTGCCATCACAACACAACAATTTGCACTGTGTTACTGAAATTAAGCTGTGGCAATCACTTTGCACCTGGTTCTGCCTCCTGTGGGAACCATTTTGGTGCTGCATCCACCATGTGTTTGAGAATTTCAAATGTGCCTGCGGACTCAAAAATGTTGGGGACCCCTGCTTAGTCTAAGCTCTTTGAAATGAATTACATCAAGACTGAAGGATGGGATTGTCTTGCAGATCTCTGAAAGTCATTTACTGTGCAAAGGGTGCATGCCTATGCCACTGCTCTGAATGTAATTTTATTTGCATATTTCATTTATACCCATCAGCTGGCTTTTTGCTTGTGATCAGGGGAAGGGGTGATGTTTCATGGATTCTCTATCATGCATGTGTGCTTAAATTTTAATATAATCTTTAATTTTTATCTTTAATCTTATCAATAGATCGATATATCAACCTATAGTAACCTATCAATAGATCAACATAAAAAGGTAAACTATTAAAGAAAAGTCTTGAATACAACATGTGTACACCTTGCCTGAACACTGATTATCATTTATGATGGGATGTGAGGGGGGAATAATGGCAGCATACAAGCTGAAAAATCACAAAAGGACAATGTGAACTGCTCCCCAGGTTCATGATTGTCTGTCTTTCAGTGTGCTGTGAACACAAGCATCAAGACTAACAGGATTTTCCTGGTGTAGTCTGGAATCACTGATTGCTTGTGTATAAAACCATGAGCTTGGAGATATCCCAGTTTGTTGATCAAATGCAGGGGCAAATCAGATGTTTGGACTGATCGACTAGTCTTATTATCTTTACTTTTTTAGTGTTATCAATTTATCGATCTATCAATATGGTTACTTAATTTTTTTAAAAAATCTAAAGATATGCAGGAGCAGTGAAACCATGGACAATAGAAATGATATGGCAGGTCAAGAAGTGGGAAGTAGTTGGCAGCAGGAAGGAGACTGAGGGGGAAGTGTTCAAAGCAGCGTGAGGGAGTGTGTGTGTGTGTGTGTGGGGGGGGTAAGACTAGACAGGCCAAGGGAAGAGATCCAGGGCAAACCTGTGCCCATTGGCAAATCTGTCCCATTCTGGCAGCGAAGCAAAAATAAAATCATGTCATAAGAAGATTTGCTTGCCACAAATAGAAAGGAAAGTTAAAGTGGGGCTGGAAGAAATACATTCTTATAAGAAATCTTGCCATGGCAGACATTCACCTCCACCACACAGCAAATACCTCGTGTGTAATTGTCCTATGATTTTACTATAGTGGAATCTTCTCCCACATTTCCCCCCACTACCCTACCAAGTGATGGCAGGGGTTGAGAGTTTTTAACATAAAAACATGCCTGTATGTACCCGCCCAGGTGATGGGGGCACTCCTGGTGAAACCTTCCCCACCTGAGGGGCAGGGAACAGGTGCACATGGGAGGGCTTTCTCCATGATTGCCTCTGGAATAGTCTCCCCTTGAAGATTTAGCATGTGCTTACCCTTTATGGGTTAGGCACATGGCAACGACCTCCCTCTTTGCCCAGGCATTTGGTTAGTCTCCCTGAAAACCCTCCTCTTTAGCTTCTGGTCTAGGAGGTGGGGTGGGGTGGGAGAGTTGGAATTGGGGTTATTTTAAGGCTATTTTTATTGTAGTTTTAATTATATTTTATAGATGATTTTTGTGGTTTTATTATTTTTAACTGCTGTAAGCCACCTAGTGATGCTATCATGAGGCAAGGTATAAATGCTTATAAATAAATACATTTAAGTGGTCCATTGCCTTGATGGCATATCCTTCAACTCCCATGAGGCTTGGCTGCCCTCACAAATCCCAAGCCAAGCCTTGCAGGAGTCAAGATCAGCAGCTGACTCAACAGCCCATCTACCATCTCCCATTATGAAGGTTTGCTCTATCACCAATGATACTTGCCGCAGGGCCTTAAATCTTCAATTTATCAGCAGACCATGCAGTGATAATAAAGGGTTTCCATAGAGGCATATAGGTAGTAGCATGAAACATTAGCAGGATGGTTTTTCTAGCCCAGCTAATTTGGTATAACTCACTGCATTTGCTGTCCGCTCACAGTTGCTGTCTGTATGTTTCTGCATAGTGTTGCTTTGTATGCACAGCATAAATCTAACTGTCTTTAATCAGTGATCAAGCAGTGAAGGGAGTTATGATTCTCACTTCAGCAGAGATTTTTGGGTATCAGTGGGAGCTTGTAATGGCCCAGTCAGTAACTAGACACTTCTGCATAAGACAGCCTGGATCTTCTTTCCTTCCTATCCTTCAGCCTGCCTAGTAGAGCCAGATTTGTCACAAAAATCTGAGAATGGGAAAAACCAAGGTAATCATGGATTTTCAGTGCAGGGTTTTGTACAACATTGGCTGCTTTAGCGGCGTGTTTTGTGCACCCTTGATGGAAGCTGACAGTGCTCAAAGTAGATTTAGCTGTTTGATCATCAAATGAGTCTCTTTCTGTGCCTAAGGCTAGATTCAGATTACTATTGCTTCCCTCCCCCCTTTTGTGCAAGTTTTTTTTTCAAACTTGCAATGCCATCCTAAGCAGGGTTACACCATTCCAAATCTGTGGGGGTCAATGAGTTTAGAAGGGTGAAACTCAGTTTAGGATTCCACTGTAGGTTTTCTAAAAGGGTCCATCACGTGATACATGTTGGAAACAAGCTGGGAAAAAAGGTATTACTGACTGAATAAGATGGCACTGAACTTCATAATCAAGTGGGTCTCTTTGGGTACCTATACATGGTGATGTGGAGAATTCTAATAGTCTCTAGTCATGTTTATTTATTTATATACTTCATTTGTACCCAGTGAGGATCCAAGGTGGCTTACATTGTTCTTATCTTTCCCAGTTTAGCCTGGGAAATAGGTTAGACTGAAACTTAATCCTGTAAGTAAATAAGTAACCATGGCATAGTTGGGATTTGAACCTGGGCCTCGCAGCTCCTAGTTTAATACTCTAGTCATTACCATGGTTACCGTGGATATCTTGTGGGATTACAGCTGATCTCCAGGTGACAGAGATCAGTTCACCTGAACAAAATGGCCACTTTGGAAAATGAGTCTGGATTTATATCCTGCCTATCTTCCTGTAAGGAGACTAAAGGCAGCCTACAAACTCCTTTCCCTTCTTCTGAAGTTCTGAACAAACTGTGACTAGCCCAAAGTCACCCAGCTGGATGAAGTTGGGGGGGGGGGGAATTAATCTGGTTCACCAGATAACAGTCCACTGCAACTGCTCTTAACCATTAGAGGTAGCATTAAACCTCAATAAAGTCTTTCCTTTTCCACAAACCCCACCCTCCTCTATCCCCCTAATCTCCAAGTATTTCCCAACATGGAGCTGGCACCCCTAGTCATTTCACCACACTGATGCAATGTTTCCCCAAAAATAAGACACCTCCTGAAAATAAGATGTAGTAGAGGTTTTGAGGAAGTGCTAAATATAAAGCGTCCCCCGAAAGTAAGACATAGCAAAGTTTTTGTTTGGAAGCATGCCCGTTGACCAGAGCATGTAGCTGTGGAGTGGAAAAATAAGACATCCCCTGAAAATAAGACACAGCGCATCTTTGGGAGCAAAAATTAATATAAGTCACTGTCTTATTTTCGGGGAAACAGGGTAGTTGAAGTGCTTGTGTAGTCATTAGTTATATTTTGAACTGATCATAAAAATTGATACATTTTATTTGCTCAGGCTGTTTGTAAAATCAGAGTTGTTTTAACAGTGATGGTTTTATTCCATCTACTGCCAAATTCTTGGTTTATTTTAGGTAGCCTCTTTGATTTTAAATTCTATTTGGTATTAATTATTGATGGTTTTTATTTTGATATTATTTTATTTTGTTTAATTGTAAATCACTTTTGGGTATTATTTTAATTAGAGATTCAAATACATGAAGCCATTATTTAATGTATTAATATACAACTTTTCAATAGATTCCCAAGGCAATGAACATTAAATATTGTAAACTATAAAATCAGTATAAATCACCTAATAATTGTAAATAGCAGTTAAAAAAATTAAAACCACACAAAAACCAGCAGTATCAAAACCAGAATTGTACTTTAAAAAGTGTAAAATGGCATATGTAAGAGCATATTGATAGTAAGGAACCACTGGATATGAGATCAAAATGCCTGCAAGTAAAAAGAAATGTTGCAGCCATCAGATTTGGGATGAACTGTTCTGGGAAAGGCATTTTATAAATGAGGAGCTGCAACAAAAAAGACCCTGTCCTTGGTGGATACGCATCTCACTTATGTGAATGAAGAAATGCAAATAAAAAGGTTCTAGTCATAATCTTCATTATTGGGTGGGCTCATGTGGAGGATGTGGTTCTTCAGTACCATAGCCCAGGTCTTTTAAGATTTTAAAACAAGGCCAGTAATTTAAAATTGAGTTTCAACTGGCAACCATAGAAATCTTCCAGTTTTTAAGAAATGTTTCCTTGTATGCCCTATTCCTTTAGAAAGTTTGATGTTTACATAATTACAAATATCAAAATACACCATCATCAATAAAATAAAAAAAATGGTCAAATTGACAACTGCACTGGTCAAAAAAGATAATGCAACTGAACCAATGCTGGAAAATTGCAGGGAAGAATGAAGAATATGATTCCAGGGCAGTGTCATCAACGGATTGTTAGCTTCTTATTCATTGTAAAACTAAGGCTTAACATGGAAAACAGTTTATTTGCTTTAAAGTACTTAACAGTGTAATTCTGTTTCAAAGAGTCTTGCTCTGCCAGCAACAGTAAGCCCAAAACAATGTTGCCCCTTCTCGCATTAAAGTGACCTAAGCAGCTCAATGGGCTACACCGCAGATTTTACTGGCGTAAGTTCCCTGGCCAAAAGGGCACAGGAGGCTGACTAAAGCCAGCCCTGCTCCTGGAATGCCCCCTTCAACATAGGCTCCTGCAATCCCCCAACACCAGAATAAGGGCCTCTGCACCAGTGCAATGGGCAGTTATGCTGGCACAGGGGTCACACCACTTCCTGAGTGGTTTCAGCTTCACCCCCCCCCCCTCTTGGATTATGCTGTTAAACTGCAAAAGGCATCTCTGTATATAGCGTGTGTATATAAAATTCATATGTTCAAGAACGGAGCTTCTGTTGCTGATTTTTAGTATAGAAAATAATAGCTGTGAACAATATTTTTTGGCAAAATGTGATGATGTTGATGATGATATCCATTCAGTCGTTCTCGACCCTTGGTGACCCGATATGCAAGCTCGTTCCACATTTTTTGATTAAGTACTGCTTCCTTCATCTGGTTGATGCTCATGCCTGTATCAGCTTTTATGGTATCCAGCCATCGTATTCTTTGGCATCCAGGTCTTCTCCTGCCATTGACAAGACCGAGCAGCATAGAGTTTTCTAGCGAATTTGATCACATCACATGACCAAAGTAATTAAGTCTGAGCCTGGTTATTTTCCCTTCTAGTGATATATCTGGTTTTAAGTGGCTCAAGATCTATAAATAAAGATTAATCTCAAAACAGGTGGAATTGCAAAAAAGTAAATGTTGCTATTGTGATCTTATAAGAAAAAATAGGAAGCTGGTTAAAATCTTTTTTCCCTTATCATTATTTCATTTGTCCATCAAATTCTTATGCCTATTTATATAAATTGTCTGTTTATTTAAATTGGTATTTGTGCTTTTAAACATCTGTGTAATCATTTTATTACATTTCTTGTATAAGAAACATACACCTAATTCCTGGATATTTTGAATTATACTTTGCAAAACGTATATATCTAGACATATTTTAACATAACAACTGCTAGGGGGAAGTGGTGTCTATTTTGTTTTTCTTATGTTTCAAATCACTAATTCTGCCCAAAGCTCCAAGACAATCAGCCTACATGGGAGGGAAATGGAACATTCTCTTTTTTATGTTCGGCAGTGCACATTACCTATGCATGAACCAGATTACATAAAAAGTGGTTTGCTGATGCTCAGAGAGTACTAATTGAGCATATTACTGAATCTATTGCTTTAGGCTGAATACTCATTTGGATCTTATGCAAGGAGATAATAATAAAAGTAACCTGCAACACAGTTCTCTAGCATTTTTCTGTGGAGGATTTCACATATACTCATGCAAGAGAGAAATTATCTCTATTTTGCAGAAAGGGGGGCTGAAAACAGCCCTGCTGTTTGAACTGATCCATTGTGTCACTGACAAGAAACATGACCAATGCTTTGTGCAGCCATGTTGTAACCATGACACTAATGACGTCATTCAGACCATTTCTGAAGCAAAGCTGGAGCTGCTGCTGCTCTGTTTTCTGTGTGAGGGTCCTTTGCTCAGTGATGCAGGGAGGGAAATGTGTACTCTTAATTTGCATAGATGCCAGCAGTCCCTTTTATGAGTCTCTTGGTATCAGTTTAAAATAGTCTGAATTTTTAGATTGCATTTGAAAAGCCATTCACAATTGCAAGGATTCTCTTCTCTTTTGAGGCGAGAGAGAGAGAGTGAGAGAGAGAGAGTAAGATTTTGGTGTTAGGGCATAGCCCGAAATTATAAATTGCCACCTTCAGCTTGCACAGTTGGCTTCAATTGGGGTTCAAGAGTAGGAAACTGGAATATACACACTTTCAGGAATGGCAATTCTGCTGATTCAATAGCTATCTATTTTATTTATTCCTGACTTTAATGGGGGGGGGGAGACTAATGAAATATGGAACAGACTACAATAACAGTTAGCACATTAGTGATACCATTAAAGTGATTTTCATTGTCACTGTAGCAGAGAGGTTGTATAAACACAGGAGAAGACAGCAGTAATAAAGCAAGCAAAGGATGAAGTGCTAAATAAAAGAAAATGCATAAAATAAGTGGCAAGAACATAGATATGATGAAAAGGTTAAAAGAAAGCAAATCAGGTATAAAGAGAACACTAAAGGAACAGGGGCTTTTGGCTATTCATATCTAGTTGTTGCAGATACATTCTATTTTTTTGTTTAAGTTACTTAAATTGTGAGCACTTTATGGACAAGTATTGGTAAAATTGCTATAAACCAAATTGAGTCTATAGAATACAATATATATGCACTCATACATTTAAAGAAAAACTTTTACAATATGATTTTAGCATTGGGGCACTCCTCCGTAGTGGCAAAAATGAATGCTCATCATAGTGTCTTTAATGCAGTGCAGTCCCAAATGGACGGGCCACAGAGATCTGACTAAAAGGTTGTTCGCCCTCCCTCTCAAGGGAGGGCTGGTTTCCCACCCAAATAATAACATGGGAAGAGGGGAGAACATTACTTCCTTAGTTCTTTTTTCACCATCATGGAGAAAGTACTTGCTTTGCTGAGTGATTCACTTTACCTCAGGATTTTTTTCTCTCAGTGATGGTGTTATTCAAAAAAGTGTTCCAAATGTAACAATGAAGACTTAGAATGATGAGGATGAAGAATGCCTCTTCTGTCTTAGTAAGACACATATCTCTTATGCATTTCTGTCTTGCCACTCCCTCAATGCAAAGGCCAGACATAAACAGGCTTCAAGGCTTAAGGCTGCTCTGTGGGATAATTCTCTTACTTCAATGGATACTCTTTCCAGTGAGTCTTCAAAGAGTACTCAGCTCCTTCAGTTCTTACTATTCTGTCTGGGTTATCTTCTGATGCAGCTTTAGTGCCCTGTTAAAAAGCCCCCCAAAGAAGGTGAAAACTACTTTGTTCCTCTTATCAACTGCAAGATTTCCCCCATTTTTCCCAGTCTTCCTTTCCTTGCTGTTCTGGGATTTATATGCTCCCATGCAACCACTGGGACATGCTTCTTCCATGTTGCATCTCTTCTTGTTGTCTGAGAGCAACTGTCCAACACACTTCAATGTCAAAGCATTCTTTCACCACATCTTTGCCAAGATTCCTTCAACAATCTCCCTTCCAGTCCAGCGTTGAGTTCCGTGCTCTTCTCTTGAAGGGGCTTTCCCCAGTTGCTGTGGGGACAGCCTGGAATCGCCCTCCACTGAAGGGAAGAACATGCTTCTTCCATGTTGCATCTCTTCTTGTTGTCAGAGAGCAACTGTCCAACACACTTCAATGTCAAAGCATTCTTTCACCACATCTGTGCCAAGATTCCTTCAACAATCACCCTTCCAGTCCAGCGTCGAGTTCCATGCTCTTCTCTTGAAGGGGCTTTCCCTCACTTGCTGTGGGGACAGCCTGGAATCGCCCTCCACTGAAGGGAACCGAGTCGACCTTAGCTCCCTTCTGTAGTGGGGAAAGCCCTGAAGACAAAATTGGAAATCCATCTCCAGTTTTTCCAGTGGGGGACCTCTAGCTCTACTCAAGACAATTTGTCTGAATGGCTAAAGCCTTGGACTTGGACTATGTTTAGTTGGATCTGAGGTCCTTGGATCCAGTCATGAGTGTCCCCTACAGCACTGATAGAGGGCATCCAAGAAATTGTTAAGGGTGCATAGGTGAGACTTTCCTCTAGTCAAGCCTCCATGAAAAAGTGGAGAATTTGTGTAAAACTGAAACAGCATGGATCTGAATTCCTGTTTCACCACCCCATATCTATTTTCTTAGTCATGGTGGGGTGGGGGGGGGTGGGGTTTGCCATCCTGTTATATTTACACATTACATTCTTTCCCCATGGATAAAGAAAGAAGGAAGCTAGACACTTTGGGTTGTCAATTGTACTTCCTGGGTGCATTAGATCTCAGAGTGATGGGTCACTGTCGTATTGAGTTGCTATCAAATATTCCTTGAAGAATGGATGTCACATCTAATTGACTCCTTACCAGAGGATAAAAAGACTTACCAGAGGATAAAAAGATATGGACTTCAGGAGACATGCAACTGTTGGGAGAGGAATTTTTTAAGTAATTGTTTAATTGACAAGGCCTCAGCCACTTCTATGCTTCAGAAGCTTACTACTCTCTTATATGGGACTGGACTGAAGACACAGTGAAGAAGACAGAACAAAGAAAACAAAGTTGCACTTGCCTATAACTGATGTTCATTGAGTGTCTTTTGTTCAGGCACACATCCCTCCCTCCTTTTCCCACTGCAGATATACTGTCTGTTCTAATGGTGCTCTTCTACAGTGCTCCAAAGCTATTAGAAGTCTTTTGGTCAGATCTCTGTGGCCAGCCTGTGCCTGTGCATTCCCATGTGTTCCTGCCCAGAAGACACTTGATGAACAACAGTTAGAAGTAAGTAAAACTTTATTTTATTCATCTTAGAGAGTTTTACTGTGTTTATGATGGGAAGGAGCAATATGGGCCTTCATTTCCATACTCCTCCTATGTCTGAAGCTCTGGAACCTTGCCCTCAAGTCCAGCCAAACTGTTTGTCATCACTGTGGGGCATATGTGCTCTCTGCCAAGGTGGGGGAAATTCTGATCGTCTGTATCTATGCCAGAGTCTTCGCAGCCTCGTATGCCTACCACCAGTAACAAGCAAAGTTGGGTCATCACTCAATCATCTTGATCCTGTTGCCACTGCTGCTGCTCCTACTCTCCTTCTATCACCATATTTCTCCTCTTCACTCTTTCAATGCCATAGTGTCTTCCTGATGCCTTCTTCTGTTCTTGCCTACCTGCTTGTTCCTCTTTCTTCCTTCTGATCTCCCTATACGCTGTCAGATGCTTTGACATTGTTTATGGGAACTGCTAGGCAACCCTCAAAGTAGCAATTGAAACCTCATAATGTAATGTCATGAAATCTCAGCTTCAGCAATTCGGAAGGTTTTTTTTTAAAAAAAAATCCCTCTCATCTTTTTTTGTCTTTTAGGAGTTTTGTGCACTCCTTGAGGTTAGTAGAAGAATTCTTCTCAGTATATGGTACCATTGTGCAGATTTGTCTCTTTTTGGGGGCCATGCTCTGATTTAGATATATAGATGTGGTTTAGATATACATATATATATATATATATATTCAGGCCACCTGAATGTAAGTTTCTCATTAGTAATAATGAAGTGCTGTGTGACTTTGAGTGGTTAAGAGTAATTTGGTAGCAGTGTTTTAATATTGTATTTTGACAGTAAACAGTGTTGCTTTCTCTATAAAAGCCAGCTATTCTGTTGTTTACAAGAAATAGGAAGAAAGGGCCATCATCTTGCCCTATTTTTTTGGACGGTGTTAGTGTATTAGGCAACATAAGCCTATAGCTGCAGTTCCAGCTATCATCTGAATAAAATGCCTGTTGCAGTTTGGCACATACCTCCAATTTATTTCTTTTATATTTGTTTGCTCTTTTTATATACAGCTAGCATATTAGACCTATAGTTTGATTTAGAATAGTGTAATAAAGCAAGGATTATAACTAGAGTCAGATAATATTTGCTGTGGAAGCAAAACAAACACTTTTTATTTGCAATAAAATTTGGAATAGGTCATGCACACCACAGCATGAAAATAGTAATGTAAATAATATGTTATAAGGAAGGTCTTGTATACTTTAACTTGACATACTGTCTCTGGGGATTTGCAAAAAGCTGCGTAAGTCTCTTTTGCAGGGTATAGCTTGTCCTTTCATAGGAAAAATGCTAGAGACAATTATGAAATGGATGAGCAGGAAGATTAATTGCAATTTTAGACTCTTGAACTTCTGGTTAAAAATACACTTATTTAAAATTAATGGATAAATATTCACAGAAATATTTCCTGCCTTAAAGAAAAAATAGAGAAACCAAGGATCTTTTTATTTTTAAAAAATGCATTAAAATGAGAGACAAGTCCAGAGTTTTGCAAGACCTTGCAGGAGGTAAAAGAAAATGTTTTTTCAGTATATATATTACATTTTAGAGTTCTAAGGTATTTTCAAAGGGTACTACTGTAATGACAATAAGTGATAGTTTGATCTAGACATTTAAAATAGTTTGATGATATTCAAGGTGACTGAATAGCTTGATAGTATTGTGTGACCTTGGCTAGCCTGTTGTTGTCAAATCCTGGAAACTAAGCAAGACTGGCCCTGGCTAGTATTTGGAGGAGAGGCCACCAAGGATGTATGGGGTCACTATGTAGTAGAGTTGCCA
The DNA here is from genome assembly GCF_021028975.2 of Sphaerodactylus townsendi. Lineage (NCBI taxonomy): Eukaryota > Metazoa > Chordata > Lepidosauria > Squamata > Sphaerodactylidae > Sphaerodactylus > Sphaerodactylus townsendi. The sequence continues at coordinate 59,030,431 of NC_059429.1, read as the reverse complement.
GCTCTGGGTTGGCAAATGTCTGGAGATTTGAGGGGTGGAGCACGAGGAAGGTGGATCTTGGGGAGAGGAGGGCCTCATCAGGGTATAATGCCATACAGCCCACCCTCCAAAGCAGCCACTTTCTCCTGGGAAATGGATCTTTATCATCTGAAGTGCAGTTGTCATCAAGGAAGATCTCCAGGGGTCATCTGGAGTGTGGCAACCCTAATTAGCAGAGGCAAGCAACAGCAAACCTACTCTGAAATATCTTGCCTTGAAAACCATATGAACTCACAGTTGGCTAAGACTTGATGTCACTTTGCACCACTATTCAGCGTGATGCAGTGAATATTTTTTTTAGTATCAACTTGGTAGGTTCCCATTCAACATCTAAACTCAGTGAACCGGACAGTCTGGATTTCTCTCTCGCTCTCTCACACAGACACACACACAAACACACACACTGTTCAACTGATGCTATCTCACTATCCATGAAGTTAAAGTGAATATGTAGGACAGGATCTAAAATACATCTTTTGGTACAACATGTTTTCCAGTGTCATTCATTTTATTTGTTAAGATCTCAGAAGACCCTATTTTTATTCAATAATACCTCTGGTAGCTTGGGGGGGGGGTTCTTCTCTAAATAAGAAATTAGGCAAGATTTTTGGATATGATCTACCTCACATCCACAAAGGTCATGATATGATTCCCAATATAGAATTAATCAAACTACTGTTGTTGCATGGGCAAAAGGACTTTCACTTGAAGGCAATGGTATTTTTTTGCACAAGGCATATTGAGTCTGAGACAAGCCCCACACAACTACTGGAATCAGTTCACTAACACTTACATTATTTGTGTTGCTAAAAAGTGACTGTGACTCACCGTGGTCGTCATTGCTCCTGGTGAAGGGACAGCCTCCTGTTGGCTGCTGCCTTCCCGGCAGCCTCCAAGCTTTCTCTGCTCGTGAGGCTTCTGTTCCTCTCGGGCGCCCAAGTATGTTGTACTCAATTTATTTTGTAAATCTAGGAGGGTTTTAGCTACTCCCCTCAAGCAGCAATGCTTTTACCCAGTTTTTTGGGATCAATAACTCACCATTGCCCAAAGTCTGGTATAGAATTAGACCTTAAGCAGATTTTTGTACTTTTGGGTATGCCACTACATTAAGATATTATGGACTTGCTGGGGTATCAAGACATTTCTGTCTTAAAAATCTAGAACATGTGCACACAGAGAAAAGAACCTGGAAATTCATTTGTAAAACTTTTAGGTAAGGAAAAGGGAACCTCATTATCAGTTCTATTGAATGGCCTATTTTGTTAAAATAGCATTTCATATTATTTTCCATTTTAAGGGACTTTTCTGTGTTAGGTGGGATGTGCATTGCTTTCAGTATATCCAGAATACCTAACCTTGCAGTTCATATAAGGAACTAAAAATAGGAAATAGGACAACTAAAATAACAAATTGATGGGAGAAAGCAAGCATTTAGAGTCCTCTAGAGATACAGTTATAATTATACAAAAAGCTGGCAATTCAGATGTGCAACAAGCATCTAGAAATATGGTGCAGACATCCAGTAAAGTCTGCATTAGGAATGTGGAAGTCTAGTACTTGATGTGTGCCATCTTGGCTCAAATACACCCAGGGCAGTGAAGCATGGTCCTTTCAGTGTTTGCTATGCCTCTTGTTCAATCATAATAGACTCTTATGAAGCTGCCTTTGGCAAAACATTTTGATGACAATCTGAAGTTTATGTCAGATGAATGTGGCTTTTTTTCCAGCTTGAGTGAATATTCCACAATGAAAGTAAACACAAGCAGAAAAATCAGAATAATGCCTACACCATAGTATCACTACTAGTTTGAATTCACATCACTTTTAGAACAAAAGCAGATCCAGTAGCATAGTGAAGTTTTCTACAAAAATGGAGACTAAAGGATATGTTAATAGATGAACACCATCAGTATTTGTTGTGAATTAGAAGCTAGCAAATTTAGTAATTCTGCAGTGTGCCTGTTGTACTTGGTGGGTTTCCCTACCTTTTAAAAATTCCATAACTCCACAGATGCCCAAGGCTGTTGATTTATCTGTATTCCTGATCAAACTAGCTGAAATAGTTAATAGCTGAAATTACATTGTAAAGTCTTTCTTTATTGATGACATTACCAGGGTTGTGCTTCAAAGAGTGCAGAAGTAAGTATGCCAACTTTGTTGGATTTCTTTCTCTCTTGATAGCGACAAGCTCTAGAGATGGCAATATCTGTCTGGTGAGTTATAACACTCCTCCTACTAGAGACAGGAATTGGAATCCATACCTTATGTTGCACACCTGTCAAGGTTAACATATAGTTAAGGAATATAAACCTTAGATCAGGTCAATATGTCTTCAGACAGAAGCTGCATTTCCTCAGTGTCTAGTGAATAATGTCTGGTTTTGCTTAGAGTTTTCTCTTGGTCTGTCTTTACATCTCTTTTCCCACTCTGCCAGGCAGGTGTCACTCGGACATCTGAATGATCTGTTTGAAAGCTCTCTGCTGAAACATGCCACCAGTGAAATTGAATAGGATAAGTTTTAGAAAGCTATTTTATCTTCCCCCCTCTTTCTATGCCATTGTAGCCTGAACATGAAACAACTTTTATCTGTGGCAACTAACTAAAGATAGCAGCAAATTCAATGCTGACATTAAATATTTTTTTAAGAAAAGGAAAGTAGTGGTAGATGTTGCAGACATATTTTGAAGAAATTGGTGGCTGCTATTACAAGGAAAGGAGATTAGGTGATTTAGTTTAACCTCTTCACATTACTGGCATAACTGTACCATAAGATACAAGGCCACTAATTTCTGTCCATAAGGAACTGATAATATTGTGGGTCACTTTTAAGTCCATATTCCTAGACTTAATGATCACTCTTCTTTTATTAAACACTAGTGGGGCCCGGCCACGCGTTGCTGTTGCAATTGTCCTTCTCATCAAAATCCGCAAACCACACAGATGTCCATGCAGGTCCAATGATCCACAGCATAGCCTTTTGGGGGGGTCAAATGGAATCCCTCTTTCCCTTTTCAATTCACATTGTTATATCATGGTGTCTTGTTTTTTTAGTATAATGTAACCCTTTCCATTCCACAGCGGAACTGTCCAGAGTGCGAATCCCGCGCTGGTCCATAGGGAGGGCTGGTTGACACCTTTTGCCACAGTCCTGGCTTGGGTAAGGCAGAACTGGGGCAAGGAGGCTATCCCAGTCAGGCAGCAGAGGCAGGGTGGTGAGGCGTTCAGATCGAGGCCAGCTCCCTGGGTTCTTAAAGGGCCATGTGCAAAAGAAGCGGAGCCAGTAGTGTTGGTTCGCCCCCACCCCGCAGATTTTCTCAGAAGAAAAAGGCAAACTCCAGCTCGCTTTTAGTAAAAGAGAGCTGTGGCAAATATGGGTGAGGAAGTGCGTAAGTGGTGGTTGGATGTGAGGGAGGGCAGAGTGAAGTGTGTGAGGATGAGCTGGATGTGTGTGAAAGTATGTGTGTTATGTAGTAGCAGTAAGTGAGGCACAGAGAGTGAACGTTACCTGCATGTGGGGGGGGGGAACCCCACCTGGTGTCTCACACGGCAAAGTGTGTGATTCATTTCCAGTCGTATTACCTAACAGTGTTACCTATTTACTATTTTCAATGCTCATCTCTGGCCATCTGAGTGAACATCCTAAGCCCTCATACCAAGCCCTCAGGCCACAGACAGACAGGCTGCACGAACAATCTAAGGGTGACAGTTAAACACAAACAGCTTCATGGCCTGTTGCACAAGGGAAAAGACGTTTTACCTGGCTCAGGTATGGTCTTTCGGCGATTTGAAGGTCCGATTACCTGCCTGCAACAGGGAGGAACGTCATGTGAAAATTTGGGGGCGATCCGTCCAGCTGTTTTGGCGTTAGGGAGTGACTAACAAAGTCACTGTTAGCTTTTTATCTATACAGATTGTACATATTTTTGATAGTTTTTACTTTGCTATATTGTGAGTATTATGTGCCATCAAGTTGCTTTCAATTTATGGTGATCCTTTGAATTATTACTTTCTAGACATCCTATGACAGACAGCCTTGCTCAGGTCTTGAGAACTGAAAGCTATGTTTACAACAGATTTAATCAAACATTAACAAGTAGGAACCCACAAGGAGGTTTGAGAGGCATCTCATTTTCCCCTTCCCTGGCATCTCTTACCCTTTCGGTAAACCCCCATAGATTGTTTCCTTTTCCTGCTTCCCTTTAGGGTTGCCATCACCAGGTTTGGAAATTCCTGAAGGTTTAGGGGTAGAGCCTTGGGAGGCAAGGTTTGCAAAATAAAGCAACTTCATCAGGTCACAATGGCATACAGTCTACCTTCCAAGAAGCCATTTTTTCCAAGAGAACTGGTCACTGTCAATGTATTTTTTATTTAGATTTCACATTTTTCAGACAGATTTTTCTAAACCTATGTTGTTCAGATTTCAGAAAGATCTGTATATCCCATTCACAGCTCCAGTTACTGTATTTAAGTATGCAAAGATATGGCCACCTTTACTATTAGAATATAAGATGTAGCAGTTGCTACATGATGGTGTGTATGGTATTTTGTTTTTGTTCTGTTTCTGCATGTGTCTGTTTTCACTTACAATTGCTTAATACATTTTCAATATTCATTTTAAGGTTTTAATTTTGTTGTCAATATCACTATTCTTTTAAAAAAACAAACCCAAACAGTAAGAAGAATGTTTGTATGCCAGCATATTTGGATGTTCTGTTTCAATATACTATGTCTTCTTTATTTTTAATCAATCAATTCTAAATTGTTACATGTTCCACCTACCCATCCTATTCCTGCTCATTCTATACAGTGCACCATCTTTATTACTTGGAAATTTTAGCTCAAAGCCTATGGCAGATCTTAAAGGTTTCATTCAGCAAATTTTGTGTTATCATTCTATGGTGATTTATATCTCCCAAGATCAGGTTTTGCATATTATCCTTTAAAAAACAAGTTGTAAAAAATCATATTCTTCTTTTAGAATTTAATGCAATATAGTGCCACATTCAGACAGATTTTTCTTTGTACTTGAGAAATACTCAGGTTTATTCAATCAGATTTACTCCCAGGAAAGTGTTGTTACAATTGTACTGTTGAACCCTATCTTATGCTTAGGTTACTCCACTTTAAGCCAATTGATTCAGTGGGTTTACAGCATCGATACTCTTTCTTGGAAGTATGTAGAAATGGCCAGCATTGGTGAACTCAAGTGCTTCTTTCATGGTGGCCATTTAGATGAGGCGAAGTATTAAATTGAAATTATTTTTGCACCCTCAAGTTTTCTGCATCCTCTGTTTTTTCCTATCATTCAACTTTTTTCTCCATTGAAGGTACATTTTCATGTACTTTATCTTTCTGAACAACATTTGTTAGGAAACCAAATGACAGAGTTTTTTAGCCAATATCAGCGAATACTGAAAGAAGAGACCGCATGGTCCTGTTGGAGGTGATATTATGCAGAACTCCATCATAGAATTTACTCCAGTCAGAAGAATTCTAGGTGAAGTCAATTTTATTGCAGATTGTGGCCATCCATGAGGGGATAAAATTGTTTTTGTCAACCTTTTTGGCTCTGTGAGATCCTTTGTAATTCTGACACTGCATGGTGGGTGAAATCATAAAATGGCTGCCACAATAGGTGGAGCCACACTGCATCTCAGGAGTGAGGTCATGCATAACTCTTAACAGTAATTCTTCAACATGTCAGGTAGAGTTCTGCTGAAGAGGATGCATTTTAAAATGAATAAATGGCTCAGACTTCTTGCATAACACACCTTATCGTCAGTCACAGTGGCAATTGCTGCTGATACAACTTAAAAATCTGCACAGTCAATCAGAGCACCAGTGACCCTGGGAAAAGCCCCACCTACCCCCATCCTCTTTTTAGAAACACTTGTTGAGTACCAGGAAAGGTGATGGTGGGAGCCATGGCATCCATTGTCATTATGTTAAGGAACTCTGTTCTAGCTATTAGAGACTACTGGGTGAAGAATTGAATGACTCCTAAGAATATAGAAGTTGGTTATACCTGACTTCCCATTCATAAGAATTTCCCTTGAACACTTTCCTGCTAAACTTGTTGTTGTTTTTCTTTTTTTAAGAGAAGGTGACATGTTTCTACTCTTACACATTTTAAACAGCATGACTTTCACAATTCATATATTAAATCCAGTTTCACAGATAATGCCATTAATTCTAGCTTGTTTTGTTAATAACATTCAAAATATACATCAGTAGTTAATTTTCCTTTTATTGTTTTAAAGCATTTTGCTTGAAAAATGTAAATGCTCTTTAGCAATTAGAACCTATTTAATCATTCCCCCCCCACGCACACACAGGTTTGTCTTTTAACTTTAATCCTTTTTAGAATGAACGTTGTGGTAATGTCAGTTTAGAAGAAAGTCTTGTTACTTTGAATGTAGCATTTGAAGTATCAGAAATTAGTCTGATGCAGCAAAATGATTCATTCAAACCTGTTTGATAGAACAAAAGACTTATGTCACCTAGGACCCATACAGTTGATTGCAGAATTCCAGTTGGGCTCTACTTGTTTAACTGTACAATTCAATGAGGGAGGGAAATGCTTTGGAGGTGTAAGGGGCATTTAGAAGGAGGAGGAGGAGGAGTTTGGATTTATACCCCACCTGTCTCTCCTATAAAGAGACTCACGGTGGCTTACAAGCTCCTTTCCCTTCCTCTCCCCACAACAGACACCTTGTGAGGTAGGTGGGACTGAGAGAATTCCAAAGAACTGTGACTAGCCCAAGGTCACCCAGCAGGAATGTAGGAGTACAGAATCACACCTGATTCACCAGATAAGCCTCTGCCAGTTAGGTGGAGGAGTGGGGAATCAAACCCGATTCTCCAGATTAGAATCCTCATGCTCTTAACCACTACACCACAACAGTGCTGGGACACATATGACAGTGTTGGGTGTTGGAAAATCAGTGCAACCATCATGGCAGCACACCTCTGGTGCAGGGTTTTGTACTGATACCAAAGGGGGTGTGCCTAGTGGCAGGGTTGTCATTAGAAGAGAAGAAAAGTTTGGATTTATCCCCCACTTTTCTCAACCATAAGGATTATCAAAGTCCCTTGTAAACTCCTTCCCTTCCTCTCCCCACAATAGATACCTTGTAAGGTAGGTGGGGCTGAGAGAGTTTTGAGAGAATGATTACTAGCCCAAGATTACCCAGCATGCTTTATTTGTAGGAGTGTAGAAGCAAAATTGGTTCACCAGATTAGAGTCCACTACTCTTAACCACTATACCACTATGGCTCTTAGTTGGCTCCCTGAACCCTTTTCGGCTGGAAATACCCACTTTTTCCAGCACAAAGCACACCAGTAAAAACCATGACACAGCTCATAGAGTTGCATTATTGGACTATGGAAAAAGTCCCCCATTAGTGCAGTCCTGCCTTCATGGTCACAGTCAGCTCTAGGAGCCTCCCCCCCTGCTTCATAAACACCTTTCTGGACATATATACCTCCCAGCAAGTATAACACATAGCCCAGAATGCTGTCTGACAGCTACCAGATATGCAGACTTAGCATAAACATGGGAACCCTTGGGCGGGCAAGCATGTGGAGGTAGCACTTTGCACCATCAGTCTGACACACTACACAATGGGCTCACAATGAGCTGGCACTTAGCGCTGGATGGCTGACCCATCCAATGATCATACTTCCTGTGTGACACAGCCCTCCCTCCTAATTTTCTTTGCAGGTTGTGCAGCTGATTAGCCAGGAACCAATGGCCAGAAAACTAACAGATAGGTGAGACACCACCCCCACAGGCAAGCTCACTTCCCATCCTCACCTGGTTCCACCTCAGATTGTGGGGTTACAGGGCTGTGTCAAGGACACCACAGGAGTGGCAAATGATTGCTCCCATACATCAGCGAGGTTGAGGGGGACTCAGGAGGTTATGTGGGGGGAGGCCAATGAAGCCAGATTGCATGAGGAGTAGAGACTGAGGCCAGGGACACATGACCACCACAGTCAAGTTACCCATGTGCTGAGTGGGGACCCTGGCCTCTCCAGCCCAACTCCTGCCCCTGTAACTGCTTGTTGCAAAGGAGGGTGCCCCCGAATGAAACAGCAGCAAAGGAGAACAAAGTAATGGTTGCACAGATGTAATGGGACAGCTGAAGGATGGCCAGGAGCTGGGATGAGCCAGAGCATATGAAGGCTGGGTTAGTGGCACCCATGCTGTTGACCCTGCTCCCAAGCAACCATGCTGGACCAGAGGATACAACATCACCTGATGCAAATGTTCAGCAGGCAGCCCTTGGGCTGCAGCTGAAACCTCTTCTGCTTTTTCCCCAACAGATGCTGTGCCCACTGCCATTTGTAAAACTACGTGACTGAGTTCATTGTAGATGCATCCAGCACATGAGGGTGCTGTGGGTGGTGCCACATGAGCCTGCAGCTGCTGTATAATAGGCACCATTCCATGCATATGTGGAGCAAGGCTGGTTCATGGCTAAGACAAGGCAGTGGTTTGGAGATGGGTGGCCCCTAAACAAAGTTTTCATACACCCAACTGTGATGTCCTTGTGTCTCTGTTAGGGAAAGGGATGGAGTTGGAGGGATGGAGTTAGAGACAAGAAAGGTCCTGGGAGGTGGCAGGCCACTTGAGGGTGCACATGATACTGCCTCCACAGTTGTTCGAGGGGCACCAGACAACACCACTGGGATTGAGTGTGCCTCCACCAATAGGAAGGTCCCTTTCTGATTGGGAGGGGATCTGCAGTTAGGTATCCAAGCTCCCAGCCTACTCTTTTGCTAGCAGGGGGTCCCAATGAGACAGTGGCCAACCTCTGGGCAGCTGGACAAGATGGGGAAGACAGTGTGGCTTCATGTTAGGATGGTCCCATGGGCAAGCCTATCATGCACCCCAGCCAGGGAAATGTCATAGCCCATAGAGACTATGGTACCAGGGGCTGCTAGATGGAATGACACATCCCATTGGCACCTCTTGACATTTGGTGGACTGTCAAGAAAGGACTGGGTGGCTGGAATGGCTGGGGTGGCCAGTATTGCTGCAGTGGCATGTAATGGCCCATGTATTGACAGCTGGTCATCCTGACTGGGGAGTCAGCCAGAAGGTTGGTCTGGCCAGCCTGTGTGGAAAGAGCACTAGGCAAGGGGCACCCAGTGACCTCTCCACATATAATGATGACCCAGAATGCTCTAATTGCAAAGAGTTTGAAGCTAAGGAAGCACTGCTGCCTCTTCTCCTTGTTGGGGAACCTCTTCATATAGGCCTGGCAGTACACTTCATATTGTCCTAGCATAGGCACACCTACATCATCTGGGGCCCCCAGAGCTTGTTAGTGGCATGGATGATGAGAGGGAGCTGCCTAAGCGTGCTTGGCCCTGTCCCTGGGAGCATACTCTCAATGTCAATGGGCTACCTTCTGGCACAACAAACTGCTTAGGAGGTGACTCAGCTGTGCTGTTGGTGCTCATCCCTGACCATTGTAGCTGCCCTCCCTCTGGATTGTACTGATCATTTTATCTGTCACTTTTGATTTTTTGTGTGTGTTTTGATTGGTGATTTTTTAATATTCAATTGGTCATAGTAACCTGACATAGAAAGGCAAAAACACCAAGGAAAGCCTTGGATGGCTCTGAAAGTGGTTGATGAGCAATCAGAGCTTTACAAAGGGATATCAGATTATTTGAGTATTGACAACAAGGTAAATTATTTGGGCAGGACGAGTCTTGATAATGTGGTAAGATGCAAAGGGAGAGAAAAAACCTTTAGAAATCGCAGTATATGACCTAAACATAAATCAGACTTTCATTAAGGGAAAGGACTGAGTTATTTTACAGTATTTTCAAAAGACCAGTGGTCTGGCTTTGTGATAAACTGAATATGGAAAAGCAAATAAAATCAAGCATGTCTAATCACCAAAGTTGAGCATTGTCAACAACTCCCTTGAGCAAGGAGTTTTCCCGGATGGGCTGAAGGAGGCAGTGGTCCACCCACTCTTAAAAAGACCATCATTAGATCCTGGAGATCTGGCCAATTACCGCCCTGTCTCGAATCTTTCGTTTCTGGGGAAGGTAATTGAGAGAGTGGTGTTGGAGCAGCTTCAAGATTTCCTGGATGACGCATCGGCTTTTGACCCCTTCCAGTCCGGCTTCCGTGCTGGGCATGGGACGGAGACTGTTCTCGTCGCCGTCACAGACACGCTCCGTATGCAGCTTGACCAAGGCAGATCGGCGCTGCTGGTATTGTTAGACCTTACCGCAGCGTTTGATGTGGTCGACCACGACCTTTTGGCCCACCGCCTGGCTGCCTCTGGAGTGCGGGGCACTGTCCTTCAATGGATTGCCTCATTTCTCCGGGGGCGGACTCAGCAAGTGAGGTGCGGGGCTGAGGCCTCCAGGAAGTGCCCGCTTCATTGCGGTGTACCCCAGGGGGCACTGCTATCCCCGCTGTTATTTAACATCTACATGCGACCCCTTGCTCAGCTGGTACGGAGTTTTGGGCTGTCCTGTCATCAGTACGCAGATGACACTCAGCTCATTCTGTTGATGGAGGGGGGAACAGCCACCGCCCCTGTGGCTCTACAGCATTGTTTGGAGGCGGTTGCTGGTTGGTTGCGACAGAGCAGGTTAAAACTGAATCCATCGAAGACGGAGATCCTCTGGCTGGGCCGCGAGGGGGAGAGGGGGATGTTTCAGCCGCCGGTGTGGGAGGGGGTCACATTGACACCGACCCCCTCCGTACGCAACCTGGGGGTCCACCTGGATTCGTCTCTATCAATGGAGACCCAGGTGGCCCATGTAACCCGGGTTGCTTTTTTCCACCTTCGTCAGGCCCAGCGGTTGGCCCCCTTCCTCTCCCAGACCGACCTGGCCACAGTGATACATGCAACGGTCATCTCCAGATTAGACTATTGTAACTCGCTCTACGCGGGCCTTCCCTTGCGTTTGATTCGGAGGTTAAAACTGGTCCAAAATGCAGCTGCGCGTTTGCTCGCAGGTATTGCCATCTGGGATCACATCCAGCCTGTGCTACGCCAGCTGCATTGGCTCCCAGTAGAGTTCCGAATCATCTTCAAGGTGTTAGTACTGACCTTTAAGGCCTTACGCGGCCTGGGACCTTCGTATCTTCGGGACCGCATCACCCCACACGTCCCAACACGGCCTCTTCGCTCAGCAGAGGCCAATCTACTGGTGGTCCCTGGCCCCTTGATGATACGGCTGGCCTCCACACGGGCCAGGGCCTTTACAGCCCTGTCCCCAGCCTGGTGGAACGCTCTTCCACCAGCTGTCCGGGCCCTGCGGGACCTTATGGAATTTCGCAGGGCCTGTAAGACGGAGCTGTTCCGCCGGGCTTTTGGAGGTACCAGCCATTGATGGTGCCCCCCCCATGGCCATACATCTGGGCCTTATCATCTTGGGATTGCTGTCCTTCCCTCCGACAAGAGGGCTTGAAATTGAGACTGCGGACGCCATTCTATGAATTAATTTAACTATTATAGTTAGTTTCTTATTTTACTGCTGCTTTTAAAAGTTTTAGTTGTTTTTAGCTGTACACGGTGGTTACTGTGTTGTACACCGCCCAGAGCCCCTAGGGGATGGGGCGGTCTAAAAATCCGAAAAATAAATAAATAAATAAATAAATAAATAAATAAATAAATAAAATTCATACTAGGTATGAAGTGTTTGCTAAGAGAGGAAAGATGAGGAACCTGCAAGCAGCCAGAGGGGTGCTTCTCTTTTGGGAAATGATGAAAGAATGATTAGGCAAATAGGAAAAGAACTATCTGAGGACAATTTCGAGTCTAGTAGCACCTTAGTTACCAACAAGATTTTTTTGTGCAGAAGCATTTAAGAATCACGGCATGCTGGTATTTGGTTATCGGATACAGGAAACTTTGACTCTCGAAAGTTAATACCCTAAAAATCTTATTGGTCTGAAAAGTGTTACTAGTCTTGAATATGGCTGTTCTGCTCCAGACTGAGACGACTACCCTTTGAAACCATCTGAGGACAGAATCATAGAAATCTAATAGTTACAAGCAGTCAAGGAAGAAAAAATGATCAATTTATCAAGCAGCAGCAGGAGCAGTCCAGGAGAATGAAAAACAGAGCAGGGCAAAAGAGATCTTCTGCAATTTTGATGAAGACTAATTTTCACAATGCCAATTAATTTCGGGAACTGTTATCTGAGGATGCAGAGGATCAAGTCTGGAAAATTGAGCATTAGTTTTGCAGTTTGGACCTAAAAGTCATAGTTGAACTGTACTCAGAATGTATTCAAAAGTACTGTATTTATAAATTGCTTTCTGAAGTCTATTGTTTTGGTTTTTAAAGAATGGCATGTTTAAAATGCTATATTTTTCCAGGGTGCATTGTTATAAAAAGTAGAATATTACAGATGATCTCCATGGAAACAATTACCATAAAGTATTGATTGAGCAGGATAGATTAGTAAACACAGGAGTTGTTGCCATGGAAATAGAGATATTTAGAGCATTGAAGTATAAGATAATTCTTATTGTTGCTTCTTCTTCGAGTTACACAACTGTTCAAAATAACTTTGTTCCTTGCAGTTATCTCATGATTTTTTCTATACTACATGTCATTATTTTCTATTTCTGTTTTCAGAAAATACATTTTTGTTCAATATTAATGTGAGAAAAAGTTGGAAATATACTGAATGTTAACAATTGTGGTTGTTAATTGAGAATTTACATTTTGTAAATTTTAGAAGGATATGAACCAGGAAATATTGAAGCATTGTGATTTGTGTGTGTGTGTGTGTGTGAAGTGTCGTCAAGTTGCAGCCAACTCATGGCAATCCCACAGGCTCTAAGGCAAGTAATAACGCCATGGTGGTTTCCTAGTGCATTTCTCTGCAGAGTCATCCTTGGTGGTCTCCTATCCAAATACTATCCCTGCTTACCCTCCAAATTCTGATGAGATCATGCTATACTATATCATTCCACATCCTCAGTAATTGGTTTAGGTTGTATGTATTTATTTATGTGTTTGAAACATTTTTGAGTCATTTTTTTCACACAGAGCTCAAGGCAGCTTACAATAGATGTAAATTAAATAGAGTACATCAAAATACAACGCCCCTAAACATTTAAAATCCCAATTTAAATCCCAGTTTAAGGGCTCTCACTAGATATTTAAAAAGGGAAGTAGGTACTGGCAGTCATTAGCAAGAGAGGAAAGGATGAGGAAAGTTGTGACTGGGAACATTGATTGCACCTCAGAACTATTTTTTCCTTTTCCCTAATGCTTTTGGCCAAATTTCTCTCTCCAAACAGTCTTCTTTGACTCAAGTCCCAGGTTTCATAGATTTCTCTAAATTACCTTAATTTAAATAAGTTGCCTGATTTGTGATACAATGGTATCAAAGCAAAGCTAACAGAATAAATAATCTTGTATATAATTGCAACAGCCAGAATTCATCTTGAAAGAGACTCTTCAGAAGTGGTGGTTTAAAGGGTTGTACTTTAAAGGCTGCTACCGTCACTTTTATGTATCTGTTTTCTATTGTTCTCATTTTAATTAAATGCAGTCCAATCAATAGATGACCTTCCCAAAGAGGTTTGTTCTCAAAAAGGATTGTTCACTCATAGAGGCTTTGTTCATTGGGGTATTTGTTTATTTAATGCATTTTCGTCTGCCTTTCTATTATTAAAATAATACCAAAACCAGTTCACAGGTTAAAAAGATAAGCATTAAAATATATCTAAAACAATATGTTTACAACCTAAATGAGCAAACACTATTAAAATCTACAGTAAAAACAACAGAATTAACTCAAAATAAATATGTAAAGAGAATAATTTATGTATTCAGTAAAAATTTCTATCCTGCCTTTCCACCAAAATAGGGTCTCTCATGCTGTAACATCAAAACATTAAAACATTTCAATATTAAAATAGCATTTAAAATAGTATATAATATGAACCAATAAAAATATCTAAACACACAACCTCAAAACCAAGCCAGAGTGCCAACCAGTGATGGGATTCAGCTGGTTCACACCACTTCGGCAGAACGGTTGTTAAAATGCCTCTTGTATACAACCAATTGTTCAATTATTTAAATTCCACCACCAGAACTGGTTGTTAAATTATTTGAATTCCACCACTGCCAATAACCATTACTGGAGGTATGCCAATAGAACAAAAAAGTTGTCACCTTCTGGCAGAAGACAACAATGAAAAGAGACAGATTAATCTCTCTGGGGAGGGAGGAGTTTCAACGTTTTGATGCTTGAACTGAGAAAGCCCCCCTTTTTGAGGTTGTGGGTCCTTCTAAGAGTCAGACTCCTTTCAATATTCCAGTGCAAGTCATCCACAAGAGTAACCAAGGCTGTCTCAATCCCATAACCAGGCCAAGCATATGTAGAAGATTTCCTAGTCACATCAATAGAACTGCCACTTTCCTGGTTGTGGTAGAGAAACTTCCAATAATGTTCCCTGCCCTTGCTCAGTGGAGCAACAGGGGGCAAATGGGAGGGAAATGGCATTGATCAATGCTTAGAGTCTCTTTTTATTTCTGAACAATAAGTGATATAGCAATGCTCTAGGGAATCTCAAACCTCTATGGTAAAAACACAGAGATAAAGGTTGGTTACATCTGTTGTTTTTCAATCCGGGTCTATTTTATTCCATTTTTGTCCTTCTCATGGGTACCCATTTTCTGAGAAGGAAATAATCCATTTTCTTTTTGCCCCTTCACACGAAGCTGCTACTTTTCTTACAATGAAAACGTGCAGGGATGAATATCCCATTTTTCCTGCATTCTCATTGGCTGTTCCTCTACCACAGCCCCCCTTCCCCCCATTCCCACCTTCTGCTAGGGGAATGCTTCTGATTAGTGGAGAATCTACAGCAACCTTGGGAGCCCAAGCAGGACCTCTCCCTCCCATTTCTCCAGCATGATAAAAAATTTGGGCTTTGAAACCACAACTCATGTAAACATGAGGTATGCACACACACACCCCCAATCACTGTGATATACAAAATAATAAAATCTGCCCCAAAACAGAGCAAAGCTCTCCTTGCTTTCTACAAAATACACAAAACTGAATTATTCAAGAAGACTTTTCTACACAGGAAATAAGGTAGCACTGTTACAAAAGGCTTGGAGACTGTGGTCTGTACTATTGCATAAAGTTTGCTGTGGGTTGATTCCCATTGTATAATGTTGCAAATGTCCCATCCACATGTAAAGATGTGCAACTGCCTAGCTATGTTGTCTGAATACCCCCCCCCCACACACAAAATAAAAAGAATCAGTTGCTGTACATATTTGGGTAAAATGGTGCTCACAGTCACTGCCAAGCGGAGAAATGTGCTTGAGGGATGTTTCAGAAATGGTGGGCTATTACACTAGTCGGCAGCTCAGCAAAACAAAACTGACATGACATAAGGCAGGAGAATGGGTGGTGGGCGTGGGTTTTTTTAAAAAATCATGATTTTGGTGTTTTTTTGAAAAAAAAACCAGATTGAGGGAAATATCCCAGGTCAGTTCCACTTTGGGGAAGAAACCCATACTAAGTTCTTGCCCAAACTGGGATATTTCCCTTCATCAACCTGTTATATTTGTGCCATGCAGAACTGTACCGAGCGTATCATGATGTTGCTTTCTGATACGGGAGCAGAAGTGACACCAGGTACTCTAGGAATTTCAACATATTACATCACTTATTGCTCTGAAACAAAAAGTGATGTTCTAGCAGCTTGCACCACCTCTGTGCCCCCACACATGTGTAAAGCTCTATATGTGCATAAACTGTTTTCAGACCTTCAAATCATTGGAGGGCCTTCAGGAGCAGCACACAAATCGATTTCTTTCTCTTCACTGAAGACACCAACAGTTCAGTAAGATCACTTTCTTATGAAGGAAATCCTACTGAATAGGCCTGAATAGGTACCAAAGTAGACCTGTTTAGGATTTCTCTTGGGAGCGTCTGGAAAAATTCCCAAAGACTCTAAGATGAATCAAACTTCTTTTAATTCCTTTGGGTTTATAAGGATTACTTATGAAATAGCCTTCCTGAGGAGGTAATGAAGGCTCTCGCTCCCCTGGCTTTCTACAAAATACACAAAACTGAATTATTAAAGAAGGCATTTCTACACAGGCAATTAGGTAGCACTTACAAAAGGCTTGGAGATTGTGGTCTGTACTACTGCATAGAGTTTGCTGTGGGTTGGTTTCCATTGTGTAATTTTGCAAATTTTAGCGTGTCATATTAACACTTATGCTTTGCTTCAGTTCTGTTTTTTTAGACTTTTAATCGGATCTACAATCCAAATCCCATTTCTTTGTTTATCGAATGTCCCAACTTGTTGATCTTATTAAGTTACTGTAAAATCTATGAAGCATTTTTATGAAGCACTTTTCACTTGAAAAATTTGTATAAAGATTATTATAGTGAGTTCAACACTGAGTTAAGATGTGAACTGGTCAGAGTACTTTCCATTGACCAGAAAAATAATAAACTTATGTACCTCTCAAGTAGAATATTTGTACCTGAGTACTGTTTCTGTACTTACAGAAATAGAAATCGCCCATATTGTTTCTTCATTTGAACGAGTTCCCACTATTTTTGAAAACCATTTAAGTGTGTCAGATATTTATTATCAGGACCATACAGTCTACTAGAGAGCATTCCTTTCTTGGAATTATTTGGTAAATTGTGCTTTTAATAGTGTATTACAGAGCATTCAGCCTTGTTTGGTACTGAAACATATGTCTGCACACATTCTGTAGAACTATAAGAACAATAAATTTGAGAAACAATATTGTGGCTCTCCAGTGCTCCAAGTAGGTAACTAAAAACCCAACAGGTCATCCCCACTGGGGATTTGTATTATTAACACATAAAACAAAGAGACAATCCTGATATAGTGTTGTTGCTGTTCTTAAAATATGCCTTAAAATAATATTGCACACAATTTTTTTCAATATGAAGAGAGAATACATACCAACCAGAAGAAGGATAAAAGGAACTGCAAAGTGGAATATAATTCAAGATTCAGCAAGGAACCAACAGTGAACCTATCCTGATCAGCTTGAGAATAGATTTGATTAAAGTACTCCTTCTTTGAAGTTAGAGATTAGTTGGTAATTATTTTTAATGCTGGTAAAAGCTATCCATCTCCATACAGCATGGGAGTCCTCCCTGAAACACTTTCCCAAACTTAAAAAGTTTCAGGTGAGAAGGAGAGAAAATGGCAGGGAAGGAGTCTACCAAAAGCTGAGGTAATGTAGGTCCTTGCCATGAATTCTTCTGAGCATCTTTGAACCCTTCACTGTTGACTGGGAATTCTCATTTTATTGCTTCTGTTAAGTGAGCCAGTTTGGGTATTAATTATGCTTCTGAAAGTCAGTCCTTCAGGCTCTGATAATGCTTAGAAATCGTTGTAGAATCTGCATATAATTGATTTACTTTGGTATTGGTTTATTATTCTGTAAAGTTATACTTCGGAGGAGATCTGGCCTTTAATTTGTGGTACAGAATAGTTTGAACTTTGTATTAATTTATTTGACTGCAGCAAAGGAATGACTCCTTTCTGTTAAGTGAGGAACTTCTGCTGATGAATCAGGTCTCCATGTGGTCATTCATGCATAGTTCCACTTCAGATTCAGTCTTCAAAACCATGAAGCCTTTTATCTTTTAAATTTCTCTAATACTTGTGCAGAAAAAAACTAATTAGAAGAAGAAGAAGAAGAAGAAGAAGAAGAAGAAGAAGAAGAAGAAGAATGGATTTATATCCCCCCTTTCTCACCTGCAGGAGTCTCAAAGGGGCTTACAATCTCCTTGCCCTTCCCCCCTCACAACAAACACCCTGTGAGGTGGGTGGGGCTGAGAGAGCTCCGAGAATCTGTGACTATCCCAAACTCACCCAGCTGGCGTGTGTGGGAGTGTACAGGCTAATCTGAATTCCCCAGATAAGCCTCCACAGCTCAGGCGGCAGAGCTGGGAATCAAACCCGGTTCCTCCAGATTAGATACATGAGCTCTTAACCTCCTATGCCACTAATAATTGATCTCCTGATTTCATTTTATATGCCCCTCGTGAGAAGTCTAAAATATTGCAATCTGTTGTCCATGTTTTAGAAATCCTTTCACCTTGGCATTCTTTGACATAGTCTAGGTTTAAATATATCACATGTTCTCAGAATGGTATGCCTAATATAATGATCATTAAAAATTTTATTAACTTTAATTTTATCATACCATAAATAGGCATGCCATCCATATTTCAAATCATATCCTTGTAGTTCAAGCAATCTTCTGTTTCTCAAAATGATCATTCTTTCAACCAAACCTAATATCATGCCACAAAGAGGACTTCTGATGATGGAGACATAACTAGAATTGTATGCACGATAATTTCCTACCTTGTCAATTTGTTTTAAGCAAAAAAGGAATTTCAGTTATTATAATCAAAGAAAAAATGGAGATTATATGTTTAGAAAGCAGGATGAAAAGTCAAACAATGTCATAGAGCAATGTTGTTCATTTGTGTAGCACATAAGAACTTTTACCTAGACAGACATGTTAGCTAGTACTATGAGTTCTGACACAGGCGTAGAAATCACTCTAAACCTACGTTAGTGGAGCTGTAATTATTTTAGGCCATGTATCTGCATATTGGTTTATTTAGTTTTGCAGTTAATTTTATGTTTCACTCATTGATACCAAGGAAATATGCATGTGTTACATCCAGATAAGATGCCTAGGGTTTCCTGATCAAACCTTTGCAATTATTTAGTGGTTGGGAACCTAATTCTGACCAGCAAGGCAGTTTCAAGTTTCCCTTCCTGTTGCACCATGAGGGGAGGCTACTCTGCTCCCATTTACACTCCCAAACAGAATCAGGCACCATAAGTCTGAAAACTGTATGTCTGATTTTGGCCCATGGTTAGTACAAGTTATGGGACATTATATATGCAATGAGAAGCTGGCTATGCTATATCACATCAGTCACTGGTATAGCAGCAATCCTTTGCTATAGGTTAAATCACTGAGAAATCTTTGCAGGCTGTTGGTTTAATGTCTTAAGTGGCAAAAGTCAGGTTCATGATGGCATGATACTAACCCTCCCTTTCTGTTTACACACTTCTACTTGTGGGGAAAAAGGATGATCTTTGATAATTCCCTACCATCACAGTAGTCCCCAGCTTCGACTGCAATGGTTTTCCTGGGGTGGGTTCCAGTAACTCCTAGAGCCGTGGTGGCGAACCTTTGGCACTCCAGATGTTATGGACTACAATTCCCATCAGCCCCTGCCAGCATGGCCAATCGGCAGGGGCTGTTGGGAATTGTAGTCCATAATATCTGGAGTGCCAAAGGTTCGCCACCACTGTCCTAGAGACACTGCAGCAGGAGAAGGGCAGGCAGGAATGGTGCCTTTTGTGCTTCTCAGCTCTATTTACATGCACTGGATCAAGTCAGAGACCTGCATAGGAGTTATGATCTACTAGTAATTCAGGACACATTTCCTTCATTGTATTTTGAATTTTTTTGGAAGATTTTAAAATTGTCTGGAGACTAAGATTTTTTAAACTCCTTTTTATTATACTTTAAATATACTTTGCAATTGAACACCATTGAATTCTCTCTAAAAGTGGTTCTGGTGGGTTTTCTGGGCTGTGTGGCCGTGATCTGGTGGATCTTGTTCCTAACATTTTGCCTGCATCTGTGGCTGGCATCTTCAGAGGTGTATCACAGAGGGAAGTCTGTTACACACTGTGCAGGTGAAACGTTAGGAACAAGATCCACCAGACCCTACCGACAGCTCTTCCACCAGAGACTCAGATTGAATCCAGCCATGAAAGCCTTCAACAATACATCTCTCTAAAAGGTTTACCTTTTAATCTCTATGTGGGGGGATGAAATAGTTGGAACTGGACTAATTGTTTAATTTGTTTTCTGTTAATGTGTGCAGTGTTGAGTATTTCATGTTGAGCCACAATTCCACAAAAAGCCTAATTTTTGTAAGTTTTTTTAAAAAAGAGTTGACTCATTCATTATGGTATTACTTCAAGTAGCATATGTGAGACTCACTCATGTTTTTGTTATGCTTTGAATGATATAACATCCAAAATATTCCATGGATATGATTTATAGTTAGACTGTTATCCTGAAATGAACTCTGAAGATCCTGGATCATTTCACAGGTTACAAGAATGTCACAAGTGAGATGTGGGTACTGTACTGTTACTATTATTATGGAAACAGAACAATCCTGAGGCCCGTTCTGCATAGGCCAAAAACAGCACCCCAGGGATGGTAAAAACACCATCCCTGGTGCACTGTTCACGCAGCTGCCCCCCCCCCCCAATCCAGTGGGAAAATGCTGCTTTTGAAACTTGCACAAAGAGCAAGTCTTTTAAACAGGAGTTTTTTCCCACCGGCACTATGCAAACAGCACTGGCTTGGAAGTGCTGCTTTTAGGTGCCTCCATTTGTCTTTTGAACATACCTTCCCTTCCCTGCGTAGTTCTACAGGGAGGAAGGGACACTCCTCCTGCCCTCCAACCCCCCAGGCATTGCCATGGCCATCAGGGCATGTCCCTTCTTCCCTGCAGAGCTACGCAGGGAAGAGAAGGTAAGTTTAAAAGACGAATGGAGGCACCTCCATCCGAAGGCGCCTACGCAGGCTGCAGCTGCTCTGGGGCCGCTTGCCAAGAAGTGTGCAATCAGCCACAGGGCTCCACCGGCATAAAGTATGCTGGTGTGCAGCTGCTTGAGTGGTCTGTGAGAAATGAGTCACTGTTTCCTTGAGGTTATGGTGGGCTTCAGGCCTCACAGTTCCATGCATTAGAAGTAAATTAATTCTTTAGTATATGGCATCAACCAATTAGTTGCTTCCAATTATTATACAAATTAAACAGCTCAATGTAGAGTATTCCATTTTAAAAGAGTGCCAGGAATCATTTTATGTTTAATCCTTGGTTTAATGCCTAGCATTTGGCAAAGTATGATCTTTCCCACCTCAAGGATGAGGGCATCTTGGTACTCAAAATAACATAATGCAGATAATTTGTGTGAGGCACTTTTTAGAAAGAGCTAAAAGTTACTACTGTGTGTTTGTGCCTGATAGATTCAGGCCTGCAGGTGATAATATGTTGTAATGCAAATGAATTTATTTTAAAAGTGGAGTCCCGCAGACTTTCACATATCTCTGCCTGCCAAAGAAATTCACAGGTCAATGGCCGTGTTGTATCTATTTAAGGAGCTCCCACAGAAACATCTTGTTTATCCCACATAATACAAACATAGAAGCCTTTCTAATTCGCAGGGATAATCATGTTTATCTTTTGTAGCAAAAGCAACAAAATGTTTTGCAGCATCTTAACGACTATACCATATTTCTTATGGTATAAGATTTCATTATATAATGATACCATTTTAAGCAGTTACATTCTTTCTGTTTAGTGAGTTTATAAGGGGGTATGAATGGCACTACAAGTCACTGTCTCAGATGCATGAAGTAGTATATTAAATTGGTGGATATAGATTTAGATAGGGAGAAAAGGAGAATGGAAGTGGTAGTAATAAGTCTGATACATTTCAATATGGAACCCAAATCATCCAAGATTTTTTAAAGCCATTGTGATATGGACATGCACATTCAACAAAAAAAAGTGTGTGTCTATGCACCTGTGTGTATTCCAGATGAAGATAATACTTGCTGTATCAGACAAAAATGAGTTCTAGTCTACAGAAGGAGTTACCACAATACAGTTATTATTCAAAGTACCATGAGACCCGCAGCTGGATCCAAAGGTGGTAGAGCAGTGGCTGAAGATGGTGCTGTGGTGCCACTTCCAAAGAGGCAGAGGGCAATGCTGGTGCCAGGGAGAAGAAAAACCTATTTTCTCCAGGGGCAACCCATTGCTGTGAATGATTCATGTCGCCCTTTTTGGTGGTATAAGTCTGGACAACCCACACCCATACTAGTTTGGGCTCCTGAAGTAGAGAGGTGCTAGTGCAAGTGGCAATTTCCAGATTTGGGTGCCAAATAGTTGTACAGCGCCCTACTGCTGGCATAAAAGCCCCTCTGCTGGCATATTTGCCCCTTATACTGGTGGAATGGTCACCCATGTCAGTGCAACCCTGTGCCACTTCCAAGTCTTCATCTGCTCCCCCCCCTTTAGATTGCACTTTTAAAAATAATATCTGGTGAATATTGTAGGCTTTTATGCTTTTTCAACTAGTATATTATGTGCTCCTTAGATTGTATGACTTTAAGTTTTTGAAATATTATTATTTTGATCTGGTAGTAAATGAGAGACTTGCTGTGAAACATTGTATTTACTATTTAGTATCACATTGCTATTTATTGCAGCTTTAATAATAGTAATTTTTAAGTACTAAAATATAGAGTTTATATTTTTGTTTTATTGATCAAATGTCAGACTCTGAGCCCTGCTCTAGAAGCTACAATATCTAATTTTCTGGTTTCTGCATGTGTGACTTCTCTTTTAATGATGACCATGATTATAATAACTTTTACAATTACTAATAGACAAAACTGTGAAATAATAAAACTAAAACCTAGATAGCATTTTCAGTGTGTTGCCAAAAGGATCTTTGGTGGACCAAAGGGGCCCTGTTTGCAAGATAGTCTCTGGAAGCAGCAGAAATCACTGGAAGCAGCAGAGAGCAGTAGCAGTGGAGGAGTGGGACAGAAAGGAAAAGTGAGCTCTGGTTTTCTTTTTGGAGGGCTTTTCTCAAAGTAAGAACTTCTGGGCTGATGTTCGTATGAGCTCTTTGAGCTCCCCTGCCTTCTTGTCCCGGCCTCCCCGCTCTACTGATTCTGTTCGGTTTTTTGACCTAGTGCTGCAGACTGGATAGCTCCCCACCCCACCCGGCCTTGGTGATTATTACAACGAGGTCAGTGGCAGAGACCCCCAGGGACTTTCCAGCTTTGTACAGGGACCTGACAGCATTTACCAGGTCCTGGGCAGCTATGGAGGACTGGGCAGCTGCGGAGCCGAGGAGCCTGCAATCGACTCTAGGGTGGCTGGGGCTGCTGAGGCTGAGACAGGCGTGGTTGGCTGCAGCCGTGGGGCTGCTCGGGGAGAACGTGCGGTGGGAACAGAGGCTGAAGGTCGGATGTCCAGGGCAGGGGACCATGCGGACCATGCGGACGTTTGGAGGCGCTGGTGGCTTCTATCATGGAATGAGGAAATGGAGGCTCTTTGCAGTTCAACATTGCCATTATTCCATCTGGATTCAGTATGCTGGCGGTGAGAGGGCTATGCGGGCTGGATCTTTAGGAGGAGGTTCGTGGTTGTGGAGCAGTATATTGAAGATCTGGTGGGGGTGGTTGGTGGCAGGAGCTCCCCCAACGCCCACACCGCCTCCTCGGTGCTGGCTCATTGACTTCAAGGGACCTCCCTCTGGGCCTGGCGGGGATTTTGCGAGCAGCAGGCCAGATAGTAGGAGTCCTGGGCTCTGCTTCTTTCACAGCATTGCTCCACCTTGTCCACTAGAGGGAGCTATTGATGATATTCAACAGATGGGGTCGTAGCTCCGCTTGGAACATTTTAATAAGCCATGAGGGGCACAGATCCAGAGGACAGGTAGTAGGTCTAACAGCAGCTAGGGCCCTGTCAACAGCGGCATCGGAGAGCAGAGAGAACTGGGCCAAACAAGGGCCCGAAGACAGCAAGGGAGCCTCCAGTTCACTAATTGTGTCCAAGGTGGTGGGAAGATCTTGGCGGAGCGACATGACTTTATCTGCAAAAAAGCTCATAAAAGCCTCACAGCTAACAGTCAATTGAGAATTTCTGGAAACCTCAGGTATTGAGGTGAGAGACCGAAAAATACGAAATTATTGCACTGGGCAAAAGCTAGCAGATGCGAGAGAGGACGAAAAGAACACTCTCTTCGTCTCCTTCACTGCCATCTCATAGGCCTTCATAAACGTCCTATAAGATGTTCACGCAGCTTTGTCACGAGATTTCCTCCACACTCGCTCTAGACGTCTGAGCTCCCGCTTCACACGGTGCAGCTCCCTGGTATACCGAGGGGCCAGCAGCGTGCGGGGGTGCAGAGGTCTCCTGGGAGCAACAACCTTGATGACATCGGAGAGCCGGGAGTTCCAGTCCTCCACCTGCTCATCGAGGGTGTCGGTGGGTTCAGGATCCCGCAGAGCATTCAGGAATCCAACAGGATTCATAAGTCTCTGTGAGTGGGCATAAATTAGCCCGTCGCCTAGACAGGGTTGGTGCAGCAAGTCCATCCGTACCTTCAGGGCATAATGGTCAGACCATGGCACTCTATCCATGCAACTGTCACCTCCAGGTTAGACTACTGTAACTCGCTCTACGCAGGCTTTCCCTTGCACCTGATTCGGAAATTGAAACTGGTCCAAAATACGGCAGCTCGTCTGCTCACAGGAGGTGCCTTTCAAGACCATATTTTGCCTGTGTTGCGTAGCCTGCATTGGCTCCTAGTTGAGTTCCGAGTCATCTTCAAGGTGTTGGTGCTAGCCTTTAAGGCTTTATGTGGCTTGGGACCTTCGTACCTTCAGGACCATCTTACCCCATATGTCCCTGCTCGGTCTCTGCGTTCAGCAGAGGCCAATTTGCTGGTTGTCCCTGGCCCCTCTATGATGCAGCTGGCCTCCACTAGGGATTCCTGGTGGAACAGCCTCCCTCCATCTGTCCGGGCCCTGCGGGACCTTTGTGAGTTCCGCAGGGCCTGTAAGACTGAGCTGTTCTGCTGGGCTTTTGGGGGGGGGCGGCTGCTGAGAGTGCCCCCTGTCTCCTACCCCCTTCCCCTTGTTTTCTGTTTGTTTAATTATTGGCCCATTTTAGTGGGGACCTTTTGGGTTCCCCGGGCGGGTTGGTTTTAGTTCTCGGATGCTGGGTGTATTGCTTTTATTGGTCTTAATAAGGAGACAGAGCTTGTATTATATTTGTACTGGTTTTAACCTCCCCCTGTCTGTATGTGTTTATTTGTACACTGCCCTGAACCCTTCGGGGAAGGGCGGTATAAAAATCCAATCAATCAATAAACAAACAAACAAACAAACAAATAAATAAAGCCACATCTTTTTAGCCATATCTTTTTAACAGGGGTTTACAGGGGTTTTCTTTTTCTCTTTGTCCTGGCCTTGTGCTTCCCCCAGGTTTCTGAGAGGTGGGCTGCTGAGAGTTGGGGCTTCCTATTAGCTGTGTGACTCAGTCTCTGAAAGCACGCAGGTGTTTTAATTGGATAAGGACATATCTTGAGGGATAGTAGAAGGTACAGAAAGCTCAAGGGGAGGCACTCATTAAAAGTTTCATATTTGGATATCTAAGCAGAATTAGATATGAAGTCAGGAAGCCAGCAGGGGTGTGTGGGCTTGTACGACTATCTACCACTAGGACAGAAGTCATGGGTATGCCCTCACTGCAATGAGTTCCTGGCACTTAGGGAACATAGAAGGCATGGATTTGGGAGGGAGGGACTTCAGTTGGATATAATGCCGTAGAGTCTACCTTCTAAAGCTGCCATTTTCTTTAGGTGAACGAATATCTGTCACCTGGAGACCAGTTGTAATCCCAGCAGATCTCTAGCCATCATCTTCAGGTTGAAGAAAATGGTTTCTTTGGAGGATGGATCATATGGCATCATTCCATGCAGGTTCCTCCTTCTTCCCAAATTCCACCTTTCCCAAACTCCACTATCAAATATTCAGAAATTTTCCAGCCCAGATTTGTCAACCCCACCTACAGAATTGCCTTGCTAGAGGAATGATTATATAGTTAAAAGAAACATATTTGGTAGCTGTAACAGACCTAAGGAGCAGGTAGAAGCAGAAAAGCCTGAGTCTGGAGTGTTAATTCTTCATAGGGCCTTAGCATGTGAGTGACAGGCTGGGAGTGAGTGAAGTTTTAGAAAGAGTCAGAGGATTAGGAGTTCAACTCTGAGTTCCAGAGAAAACAGACATGTTTATTTCCTATGAAAGACCTGTGGAGGTAGTAGGAATAGAGCATTGGGGAAAGAAGGGACTATACCCGTGGTGGCGAACCTTTGGCACTCCAGATGTTATGGACTACAATTCCCATCAGCCCCTGCCAGCAATTGGCCATGCTGGCAGGGGCTGATGGGAATTGTAGTCCATAACATCTGGAGTGCCAAAGGTTCGCCACCACTGGACTATACTGTAGCTCAGAAGCAGGAGGGTGGGTATCTTCTAGTACCTATAATCTAGGGAAAGAAGAATTCCTAGCCCAGTTTCTAAGAGCAGAGATGATTTGTCTTCTGGACAACATCAGCAGAAATTAGGGAACTGACAGAAATTAGGGAACTGACAGTGAAAGAATTTGTGTCAGAGAGGATGCATTCTCCAGTCAGAAGGGAGGTTAATGCTGTGTTTTTAAGAAGGATTTACTTCAAACTCTGTAAAGTGATCCAGAAGTTTGGGAAGTCTGAAATGAAAGTGAGTTGGGAGAAATACCCCTTTCCACACAGTTTATAGTCACCAGAGTTACTAAGTGAACCTCTGAGTGCTAGCTTGGTTAAATCTGTGAAACACCTTGAAAGTGTGTCATATCTTCAAGCATTAAGGACTTTGTGACCAACTGAAATCTTAACCATCAGCCAAACACCATCTGCTGCTGCTGACACCACCAGTGGTCATTACTGTCTAACA
This sequence comes from Sphaerodactylus townsendi, assembly GCF_021028975.2. Classification (NCBI taxonomy): domain Eukaryota; kingdom Metazoa; phylum Chordata; class Lepidosauria; order Squamata; family Sphaerodactylidae; genus Sphaerodactylus; species Sphaerodactylus townsendi. The sequence continues at coordinate 59,003,739 of NC_059429.1, read as the reverse complement.
TGTACTTTGCCCTAACATGCCAACAGACTGCCTGGATTTTTCTGAAATAGACCAGCACACCTTCTATTCCAGAATTCATGACAGATCATTAGGCAAACACAATGTAAGGGAATATTTAGGATGGATTCTTAGTTATGATATGCAGAAGAATGAGAAATAATGAGACGAATACAGGAGTTTTATCATGACTTGAGATTATAAATAGCAATGGAGAACCTGTTGTCTTTTGAAACGTTATTTTTTAAAATGCATAGTGAAATCCTGTTTTCAATTGAAAGATCCCCATTTATGTACATTGTTTTATCGTTTCTGGGGATTTGGGTCTATTAGAAGTTAGCTAATTGCTACTTACAAATTGTGGGTGCATTCCAAATTGTAAGGAAAAGGAGGAGGGAACTGTAAAAAAAAGAAAAAAGGAAAGATACAGTCAAGAATAATTATAGATTTTTAAATTTGAAGATTCGGTAATTGATCATATATCAGTATGTAGGGAAGGTAATAACACCAAGAAACACTTTAAGCCCCTCTTCTGTGGTAATCTTTGGTTGAGACTGAAGAAGGAACAGTGCAGAGGTGGCTTGAAGATCAGCTTGTGCTCCTCTTAAGCCTGTGAGTGCAGAAATGTAGCCTGAGGCTTCAAAGTAGTTTTGTTCCCCTTATATGTTTATTTAGCAAGATTACAAGATGTGGAAAGCCTGTGAGTCACTGTTGTTTTACCTAGAAAATTCATGCCTTTAAAATAATTTGAAGGGTTTGGGGGTGGGGGAGTTACACTTTGTCACAGAAAAGGATGTCATAGATAATCAAAAAGAATCTTCAGAGCCTCACTGCACTGCTCCTTTGGATGCTTGCTATACTGTTTAGCATGAAACCAAGACTTTTCTGTTCATTTCCAGTTCTGCAGCCATAATGGCATGAGGTAACTGTACAATTGTTTACAAGTTAGTTATTTTTAACCCAAGACTTTACTGGTAGATTTCTGAATCCTATGGGTTTTTCTTGAATTTTCCCAGAACATCAAAAAGCATAATTATTTTTTCTAGTTCTTGCAGTAAATATACCCCATTTTTCTATATATGTGTGTATTAAAGCTGCACTGACTGAGAATTTTAGATATTTCAGCAAATGTATTTTCTCACATCTACTCTATCCAACTGGAAAGTTCTGAAGAAGTCCTTCAAGAGGTTATTTTAAACCAACAGCTTTACTTCTATTCATGTTTTACTTCTGGCAGTTATGGATGTCTAATTGATGTAGACTTTAATATGCAATATGTGGTTTTAAAAGATTGTCCATGTCAATAAAGTATAGTTTCAGAAACGGTTGCACTGAATGAATAATTGTTTGATTTATTGATTTATTTAGAAAATGTGCGTACTGCCTCTTCAGAACCTGCTCCAAATAGCTGGTACAGAAATCTTATTCATATCTAGGTTTATTATTTATTTGTTAACATTGTGTTTTTGTCCACTTTTTCACTGAAACTGAAGACAGTGTGCACAATGTAAGTCAATACAATCAACAGGATGAGGCACCCAATAAACAAACCATTAGGATCCGAATTGCAAAAATCTGAAAACAGATATCTGAATAGAGCTTGAACAAAGAATAAGCATTAACAAGAGGCATTAAACATTGCAGAAATTACACAGTAGTGTCATATTCACTACAACAGACACTATATACTATGCACAGTACTATAGTTCATAGTCTCTATCCCTTTACAAAACATCTTTTGGAATCATTTAATTACAGCACAGCCTATTACCAATGCAAAAAAGCCCTACTGCGTAATTCAATTTTGCATAGCTTTTGGAAACCAGGGCAGTAGGAGTTTTCTTAACCTTTTGAGACATATCAATGCATACATCTGTGACTGACCACCCATTTTGAGATGAACTTGAGACTGGTCCTTCTCTTGTCTTACCACTTGTGTGCCTGTGTTGATTCCTTTTGTCCCTTTTGGGAGGACAAAACTTTCAGCATTTGTTTGGTAAAGAAAGTAGACTGTCTACTTTGGGGATGCAGGAGAATGAAGCACATCAAAACCAGATTCTGATTTTTAGACCATTCCTCTACACAGCTTAGTAGTCCTTCCAACCTTCCGCAGAGTATTAACAAAGAGTTCTAATTTTAATAACAGCACTTTTTCCTATCCAGGATAATCTCAATTTTGACCCAGTCTTGTATTTTATTCCAAGTGGCTGCATAGTTGTCTTTATAAAGTATAATTTGTCCATTCTGGTTGATCCCTAAATATTTTATCTTATGAGATAAAACATCACATCCAGTAACCTTTTCAATGTCTATTACTTTTTGTTTAGTTAAAAAGTTTGTGATAATTTTTGTTTCCCATCTATTGACCCTATATCCTGCAAAATAATTATATTTGGTCCATCAAATATTTTATTGAAAATTGAGTATTTCTTATTGTTAGTAACACATCACCTGCATAGGTTTTCATCTTACATTTTTCTTCATCTATTTGCAAATCTCTGATTCAAAGAGTTCTAATTTTAATATTTAAAGGGCTTAATTCCAGTGACTAATGTGGCGTAAGATTGGCATTTATCATGTCTGACTTTACAATCTCCAGGTAAAGGATTACAAGTGGATAGCACAACTTAAAAGTTTTTTTCCCATGAATCCATAAATATTCAACCCTAATTCCTGTTTAAGGGACTGTTGGGGACCTACAATTCATATTTAGTTGTCACGATCCATGTTCCCATCTGTAGTTACATCCAAATAAGAAGGCAAAAATTGCTGCCATAATTATATGGTTTCCTTTTTGCAGTGTATACGTAACTCCTTTTTCTGTCAGTAATTGTCTGTACCACCCTTTAAACCTCCCTAATTATATTGTCATACCCCTGGTTAAATCTGGGGATAAGGGCAGATATTTTATACTTTCATGTAAACTGTTAGAGTTGAGTTAAAATGCAAAACAACATTTTTTAATTCTATCCCATGCTTGAACATAAACAACACTGCTTTGCAGCAATGGAAAAACAATTATAAATATGGATTCTAATCAAAGTAGGTGTTGTTGATTTCTCGGTAGAATTCCATATTCAATCGTTCTTAAATTCTAATGCTAAACAACAAACCAAATTAAATATAACAAATGTAAATAGGTATGTTCTAGGCACCTATGTTAAAACCTGCACATCTGGCAAGACAGGCAAGCATTAGGCTTGCGTCCCTGTTCTGCTATAATTTAAAGTACAAATGTGTAGAACAAAGTTTGAGTCTCATGGCACCTGTAATACCAACAAAGTTTTATTCTTGGTATAAACTTTAATATTCATTCACATTTCTTCAGAACCCTCCAAAGTAATATTTCCTTAACCCTGCACAATTGACTATAATCAAAACTGTACTCCATTCTTCAAAAAGGGGAAGGAAAGAACCAGTTTGCAAAAATATACAAAGTTATAAAATGCAGAATAAGATGTATTAAATAAAGGTAAAAAGAAATTAAACAAATTAAAATGTATAAGAAATAAAAGCAGTATAAAATAGCAATTACAGAGTCAAAAAGACAAAAACATTCAGTCCACATTAGGAGCTGACAACTGATGTCTAGCCCTTACCACTGCTGAGAAATTTTGCCACTGACATGGTAATTTTAGCATTTTTATCTTCTAGACGAACCATGACCAATGGCCTGGAGACTGGTAGGTCATTATCTTCAATACTGTCCATATTCTCACTTGCCATTCCCTGGTATAAAATTCACATGAGAGGAGAATATGTTCTATCATCTCTGGTTCATATTTATTACAGGGACAGAGCCTTTGATGGTAAGGAAGTCCTTGAAACCTTCCTTTTAGTAATTCAGATGGAAATGAATGTAAACTGGTAAATAACCACTGATGGTGTGGGATTGATAAAGCGTTTAGATACTTCTCAGCACAATGGGGATTGAGATATCTGATGCCAAACACTGATAGTGAGCATGAGTAAGAGTGTGAAACGGACTATAAAGTTGCCAGATTGATGTCCTGAAGTCTGTATAAAACTGAGTGAATTGCCATATTGGTAGAGCATATTTTAAGAAAAACCTATAGATGCTACCAACACTGTATCCCAACTCAAAACATAACCATCTCGTACAAGGTATGGAATCAGTCCCAGGGCATTAGGAAAAGCATTCCAAGCTCTCAACAATGACATTTTTCCAGTCTCAAGAAAAAGAGTTGCATTTGAGACTCAACATGGTTCTTGTAGGCCAGATCTCAAACATTTTTGCTTTTAATTTGTCTATGTCGCATCTGGATACCAGATATCTTCAGTGTACAGTATTTGTATATTTGGCCACACCATTAAAAAATAAATTTATAATGGAAGAATAGACAAGTTTAGTTTTTTGTTCAGCCATTTTCCAATGATGAGACTATGTCAAAGAATGATTAAAAGGCAGACCCAAATACAAAAAGCTTTTTTCCCATTCTATCACTTGTCCCTCCATTATCTATCTAAAGCCTACATAGCTTTTCTTAAACACTATGATTTTGATTTTTCATGGTTAATTTTCATGGTCAATTTTCATTTTGATGGCAATAGTATTGTTTGAAAATGTATGAAGAAGGAAATTATTACAAACTGTAAAATTAAAATGATACAATAAAAAAATTAATAAAAAAAGAATTACCATGTAATCCATGCGAAGGAGGGTAGGTATCTTTCTTATTCCTAACTTAAGAAGGTGAACATAAGGGTCCAACAGGACTTCTTCCAAATCATTTAAATCGATGTTAGAGTTGGAACAAATATGATGCCTTGTCTCACATCTTTCCCCATCAGGATTGACTTAGAAAGTGGTCCTTTGTTGTCTACTCTTACTTGGAGATAGCCATTATCATATAGTGCCTTAATAAGGTATAGAAGTCTTGTATCAGGCAAAATATGATCCATTTTCCCCTCAGCTTCTGCCTTGGAATTGAATCAAATGCAGATTTTAAGTCTATGAATGCCACAAAGATCTCACAATTCAGCTGCTTTAGATGTTTTACCACCAAAACCACCACTGAACGATGTAAGGTGGTCGAGTAACCCATCCTAAAAGCTGCCTGTATGTCAGATAAGATCCTTTTCTCATCTAAGATGGAGTTTAGTTTAAGGTTTAGATAGTAGGCATACAACTTCCCAATGACAGATTACAGGCATATCAGCCTATAGTTCTCTAGATTTTCAGGTCATTTCTTTTTTAAATAGGCACCACCACTGCCACTAGGCAAGGCCAATCATAATACATTGGGACATTCCAAGCCAAGAATTCATAGAAGCAGTTTTTCCAGTGGATTCTCCCTGCAAAGGCAGTCTCCTGAAGTACCTCCTGCAATAGAGAGGTATGGAGAAAAACACTTTAGAGAACTAATGTCTTTTTTTGTTTCCGAACTGTTGTCTTTTTGTTTCCAAGGAAAAGTGAAGATTTGTTCCCTCTGTGACAACAGAGAAGTTGCCACACCCAGAGATGTTATAAGATCTGTTTCTGTGGACAAGCTGAAGATGTTTGACTGTGACATCCCTGCTCAGTGCTTTGCTAATCAGTCAACTTGTAGGGAGTGACCTGTATTTCCTTGTTTTATTCTATCCATTCAGTTTTATCTCAAAGACTCAAAAGCAAGTTGGCTTGAGGAAATATATTATCAGGCTCCATAGCAGCCTTGGGTGCTACATCTCTGTCAACTTGCCATTGAATGGTGGTGTCTCAATACGTTTGTTGTCATTCTTGCTAATAGGTATTTCTGTAACAACTTCAGAAATAGGTAGTTTCATGCTTATGTGCAGCCTTTTTTTAATGCCTCAAAATGTTTTGACTGGCATTCTGATGTCAGTGGTTGGCTTGACCTGCTGACAATGAATACTTTTGCTAGTATCCTATACTGCCTGTGGCAGTCCATTAGTGTTTCTCTACAGACTTAATTTAGTTCTGAAGCTATAACTAACAGCAAAGCACACTGAAACTTAAAATATATCAATGTGATTCACATGAAAAAACCTCTCCTTTAGTCATTCATCCAAAAAGGACAAGGTATTGGTCCATTTCCTTGTACTTTAAATATGTCATTTATTACTTAAACAAAATTTTCTCAGTTTTAATGTTCAACCAAATAGATGTCAGAAAGATAAATCTTCATCATTCCAAAATATCTATTTGAAATCAAACAGAACCTTGTTTCACAAGCCCAATAATTGACTGCAGCAAAAACAAAATAAAACCAACTATTGCAAGCCATTCTCAATTTTTATATTTATTCTCATACAGTATACACAGGAACATTTTCTGTGTCAGTGAATGTGGACATACGTGTGCATATCCTGCTTATGGAAAAAATTGTAAACAATTGCTTATAGCTCAGTTATGTAAACTAAATTATATGTATTGAGAAGAATGATAGTGTTAATTGTATGACTGTATATTAGTGACTGAGAAAACACCAGAAATTATTTTCTTTATCTTTCAGTAGATTCAGATAAGATTTAATTAACTTTAAAGAGTAATTTACAATTTTCACAACTGTATTACTGACATAGATTAAAACATATTCTCTGAATAGTGTTTTGAACTCAGGGAACACAATCAATAATACAGCAAATATTGTGTGGTTGTCAAGTACAGTAGTGTCAGTTTTTAAAATAATATTAATTTTCGAAAATGTTGTTTTGTTATAATAACGATTGAAGAAGACGTGACGAAGACCTCAACTTTACCTCTCTCAGTATGACAGAGGTTAGGGTGACTAGCAATATAAATATATTTGGCTTCTCCAGTTAAAAGGACCTCTGGAAGACCTCTGCCTGAGACATGAGAAAGTAACAGTCAGTCAGGACTGATTGTAATAGATCAGTGACCAGTATAAAGCAATTTTCATGTGTTCATATTGTGGCTGATGTCAGGATCCCAGGATGGATCCAAGCCTGAATGTTGTATATCATGAGATGAACCATGGCAACATCTGGTAAGAGATGGGTGGAAACAGGATGAACTATCTGAAGTCATAGGTGGAGGCATGAGCTCTAAAGGCAGTAGCATTCTACTGAATCCTCCCCAATTAGAATCACTGCTCATAATAAGAAAGTATGGCTGGAAACTCTGTCATTACAGCAGAGGCATAGCTGGGCCAGAGTGCGCCTGGTGTGCACTCTGACTTTTCCGCTCACCCTCTGCCCCCCACGGCACCCTGCCCCCGCCGCTCCCCCCTTACCTTAGTGAAACAGTGCAGGCTGGAGAAGCAACCTGTTCCCTTCAAGCTGAAAATGGTCTGGTGGGAACTACACTTCCCATGAGACCCAGGTGTTTGTAACTGTTTAGATAGATCACTTGGCTGTCTTTTCTTAGGTAAGCAGGTTTAAACTTATCATACACAATTTTTCTAAGTTTGTAGAGGCAGGAGCATATACACAGGTTCCAATTTTTCTTATTTAACACCTGATAGAGATCATCACCTTTTCCTTGGAACTATTTCCCCTCAGGAAAGGACTACTGGTTTCACTGTTATGTTTCCTCCTTGATCCTACCAACCTCTCCTTCACTCCCTAACAATCAGCTTCAAGCTGCCACTCTCCCAGATCAACAGTAAAATTTAGTTCTGGCTGTTTAATGAAGCTGAATGGAAAAAATCCCCTGAAAAAGCCATTTCAACTTTTTTCAGGGAGATTGCCCCATAAATCCATAGACTATTTGGCAGATCTGAATAACCTGGTGCCAAAAAAACCAAATAGATTTTGTTTTTTCCCAGCTTTTCATAGCTGCCTGGGGGAGGGGAGGGTTAAGTGACTGATCCCCACAGGTAGCCCTCCCCTACTTCCTGCAAAACTGGTTCTGCTTTTGCAGGCAGCATGATGGCCAGCAGAGCTACCTGGGAGGGCAGAATTCCTGATCCCTCCAGGCAATTCTCCTTTACCACTTGCAAAGCGGGATGTGGAATACATTCAGTATTGAATTGTAGAAAATTAAAAATAATCTTTATTTTTAGAGTCTCGTTTTTCCTGTCCAATTTACCTTTATTTTTAGAAGAGGATTTTAAAAATTTTGTGGAGGGAGGAATCAGTTTTTTAAAAAATGTGTAACAAATACATTTTTGTATATTATGTTACGCTAACTTAGGTACTGAAGAATTGACAGCAGGAAAAATGATTGCCTGGTAGCGATAAAAGTACTTCAAGATTTTCAAAAGGAAATTGCAGTTATTGTTAAATCACATTCAGTATTAATCTAGTCCTGGGATATTCATTTAATACTCTTCAGTGTGCCACCTGTGGCTCTTGTGAGTCTTATTACCCAAAGTTTTTCAAGGTAAGTGGGCAAGTCTCTTGTTCTATGGTCTTTATGGTTGGCATTTGAAACAGCTGCTACTAGAGATATGGTAAGTTGCAAGCCTTCCTGATGTGCAAGTCTCATGTCAGGGATGAAAAAATATGTTTCTTTTGGTAATTGGTAATTGCAAATGTAGCTCTCTGTGAGGCATCAATTTACCCAATGTAGTCTAAAATGCTGGACTTCTGCTCTAATGCAGGTTTGATGGAAACATACCAGAAACAGTATCCCAGTCTATATACAGGAGTACAAGAATATATACAGAATGACACAACTATGTACAGTGGAAAGTTTGTCTTAAGAATGTAAAAGATATCATGTGTTGTGTCTGTAAGATATATATGTATCTGTTATCTTTTATTCAACAAGAAGTAGTACTGCTGTTTTTATTGTTTTATGTATTTTAATGACATTATTTGATGTTTTTTGTATTCTGATATTTATTGCCTGTACACCGCTCTGAGCCCTTTGGGGGGAGAGCAGTTTATTAAGTTGAATTATTATTATTATTATTATTATTATTATTATTATTATTATTATTATTATTATTATTATTATTATTATTAACTTGGACAGAACATCAGTCCACATGCTGCAGAAAGCAGCACTTCTAGGAACTGCACATATTCTACGCAAATACCTCTAATATCCTAGGTCCTTGGGAAGGACTCGATATTCAGAGATGAATTCCAGACACTTGTGCTGTAATGTGTATAATAATAATAATAATAATAATAATAATAATAATAATAATAATAATAATAATAATAATAATAATAATAATAAAGGCACACTGGGTTCAGTGCCTAAAGACCTTGGACAGCACTTGAAAACAATCGGTGCTGACAAAATCACCCTATATGCCATTAAAGGTTAAATTGAATTGACAAAATCACCATATGTCAGCTGCAAAAGGCCACCCTTCTCAGCTCTGCACGCATTATTCCTCGATGCATCACACAGTCCTAGATGCTTGGGAAGTGTCCGACATGTGATTTAATAAAAAATCCAGCATATTGATCTTGTTTGCTGTGTATTACTGTTTTCGTATAATAATAATAATAACAACAACAACAATAATAACAATAATAATAATAATACACCATACATCACCGTGATTGAGGGCAAGAAAGTGACCATCATCGACATAGCAGTCCCTGGTGACAGCAGGGTCATTGAAAAGGAACACGAGAAGGTCACGAAATACCATGATTTGAAAATCGAGGTTCAGTGTCTATGGCACAAACCAGCTGAGGTCGTCCCAGTGGTAATCGGCATGCTGGGCGCCATCCCAAAAACACTGGGGCAGCACTTGAAACATCTTCAAATTGACAAAATTAACATCTGTAAAATTCGGAAGGCAGCCCTGCTGGGATCTGCACAAATAATACACTGATACATTACAACTTCCTCTGGGTGAGGCTCGAATTGTAATGAAAGCCAACAACCAGCTAAAGATCTGGCAGCTGTGAAATCTTTAATGATGATGATGATGATGATGATGATGATGATGATGATGATGATGATGATGATGATAAAAGTCAAGAGCAAATTAAACAAAGTATTATTTATTCAAGTTGTTTTAATGCTTCCTCTCGAGGGACCTGCCAAAGGTGGCTTGCAAAATAAAAAATAAACTTTAAATGGTATTAATTAAAATCCAACATTAAAAACCCACCCTGGCATTTAAAAAGGACTTAAGAAAGATATAAATCTCTCTGTTTTGAAACTTATTTTCCTGCTCATGCCCTGTTTTGAACAAAGTTGTCAGAAAGAAAGAAAGAAAGAAAGAAAGAAAGAAAGAAAGAAAGAAAGAAAGAAAGAAAGAAAGAAAGAAAGAAACTTTTAAATATGATGTATCAGTATTCTTGTATGTGAGGGACTTCTTTCAACAGAGTATTAAAATACAATTGCAGTCATTCAGTCAAATAATATTTTTGCAGTTAATTCAGTGGCTTAATTGTTTCCATTCATGTGATGAATTTATTGATGCAATAAGCTAGCTGAGAAAGTTCTTTTAGGTCTATTGTTAGTGAAACAAAATCTGGTGTGCTGATCTTTCTGGCTTCAGATAACTAAACCTTGACCCTAATTAGCGAGTTCTCTTTTGGTTAAGGTTGTGTTCAATGATGGTGAAAGGCTTTGTTTCCAAGGTAACATAAGTATGGCAGTTTCTTTGCATAAAATGTTTCTTTTAATAATATTTCAAGATGTGGTGAGCTTTCAATATTTTATAAAGCTATAACTAACTTTTTAAATTATAGAATTATTATTGTTTCTTCAAGAGAATAATTGAAGAATTTGGACTGTTCGTGTTCTTTTTTTACCTTTTTAATGAGTCATTCTTGAATATTTTCTTTTTACTTTCCACATTAAAACATGCTGACCCCTAAGGTCAATATTCTCTAGCTGTGTAATGTGAACCTTTAAATATCCATTAAAATAAATCATTAGACCATTCCTAAATATAGGCACTTGAAATGAATATGTGCAAATAATGAAAGTGCCATGTTATTTGCCCAAAATATGGATATCTATGGAAACACTTGGTTTAGCTTTACAGAGATTAACTTTCTGGAAGAGGTCTCAGATATATTAGCATTGCTCACACAGAGCTCTCCCTTACAGTAACCCATCTAGAATCAGCTTTATTTACTTCAGTGGACTCAAAAGGATGTAACTCTGCTTTGGATTGCACTGAACAAAAATTTATCACAAGGGATTTTTTAAAAATTAGATTCTCTATACATGTAGGCAAATTAATTGTTAACATTTAGAATGGAAATGTTAAAGGAAACAAATGCCCAAAAGGAATGCATGTCATATGCATACAACTGATAAATGTCATTTCATGTAGAGCAAGAAAGCAAGGTAGTATTTTCATTTTGCCTATAGACTTTGTCTCTTTTAGAAATACCTTTGAGAGCTACCCACTCTCTCTAGAATATCTTACATGTATTCATTACACAAACTTTTGAGACTTTATACATACTCAAAGGGAAATTAAAAATGAACTTTCTCTCAACCTTTATTCTTGAAATGTGTTGCAAAATATAGTCCAGTTGGTCATCTGTTTTAAAGTTGTTTTCTTGCCTTAATATTTGGGTGTCCACTTGCAATTGTGTATGAATTATATGTCGTATATGGACTTAAATGCTACAAACATTGAGATGTGTAAAGGGGAGTCTGAATAAATGCGGTTTGTCTTCTAAGATATCATCATTCAGCTTTTTTATTGATTTCTTATTTGTTTTTTCATTATCAAAAATCTCTCAATATTATTAGTTGTGTTTGGAGGGAATATTTACTTTCCCTCCCAAAAAATCTTGTCCCCCATATTTGTTTAATATAATTTTTGTTTGCTTAGAAAATTTATATTACACCTTTCTACAAAAATGTACTTTTAGCGGTTAGCTTGGGACTAAAACCATGAGCAACAATATATTAAAATATGTACATGAAAATTTTTAAAGCTGCAGTTAAAAGTAACAGATTCAAGGCCATGGATGAACAGATCTAAATACAGCAAATCTTATAAAAGCAATAGAGGGTCATAAAAACAACATGGCTCTGAGCAACAAGATTAAAATACCAGAACTCACAATTAAAACAGTATCAATAAATATGTACATATAAATAAAATTGTGTGGTTTTTATATTCTAATTTTTAAGTTGTGACTTGGGGAACACTTGATAATAATTTGGCATAATTGAGAACCGTTGAGGTAGCACTTTTTACTCCTTAGCCAACTTAAATGGCCAAGTTCCTGAGTAAGTTTGTACTTCATCAGTCATCCCAGGATATGGTTACTAACATGGCAGGTTTAAGATTGCTAGATATTCTATGTTTTTTACCAGTTACATAATTTGCATGGTACTAGACTTGAAATGTCAGCATTGGTCTATAAAGGTTGCTAAATGAACTAGATGATTACTGTGAAGAAATGTTTCTGACCACTAATTATGTTGAGACCAAAGTGGTAACATTGGAATAAACAGAAAACAACCTCCAGTAATTTATTTAGCAAGTTGTGTTTTAATGTGATATGATGAAACAATAAGTTGCTGCCCTACACTAGAAGGCAAGCAAGCTGTTGCTGTAACTGCGTTCAATCTATGTACTTGGATTTTTAGGTGTGATGCTATATCTCAGTCCAACTGTTTAAATATATATTTTAAAAGACCATATAAGATCTGACCATTTGGTGAATATTACCTCTCATAATCTCAGAACAGCACTCATTTCTGTCCATTTCCAGGCAGTGTTGTCAACATTAATGGCTGGAAGATACTCCCAAATTCTATTGGCCTTATGCTTGTGAATTGGAAATGTTTAACACTTGGAAATGTTTAATAGAATTTTATTTTTTCCTCTTTTAAATGAAAAATTCCCATTTGTTATCAAAATCTGATTTTTGAAAATTAAAGTTTTAAAAGAGACTTTATACATATGTATGTAGCACAATACAGTTGTTTGAGAAAATGTTCAAAACAATCACAAATATGAGAACTTGTCAAGGAAATCTATTCATTGAGGCCAAGTATATATTGCCCAAGTACACCTCTTTCATGCAGTAAGTTCTTAAAGTTTGGTTATCATTTATTTTATTTTATTTTTTAATATTTACATTTATACCCCACCCTCCCCAATAGGGCTCAGAGTGGTGATCAACAACAAAAGTCAATAACAATAGTAGAACAATAATACAATTATTGTAAAATTAGCATATATGGTGCCTTTGTAACTAGGGTTGGCAGCTTAGGCTGGGAAATTCCTGGAGATTAGGGGACAGAGCCCGTGGATGGTGAAGTTAGGGGAAGGGAGGAACTCAGCCATAGTCCCCACTCCCACAGCTGCCATTTTTTCCAGAGAAACTGATCTGTTTAGTTAGGTGATCAGTTATTCCTGGAGAACTCCAGGCCCCACCTGAGACTGGCAATCCTTTTTCTAGCAAGTTTTAGTGAAAAGTTATGGATAATTGTATAAAATGTTCTGATAGAAGTTATTTTGGTTTTATAGGTTAAAATTATAATCTTCTGGAAGGGGTCCCTAGAAAAGTTTATTTTTCTTTCGTATTTCAGTCACTTGCATGGGTATGTGTAATTCAAATTATTACTTTACATGGTAATTGTCAGTATTACTAACTGTGGCATAATGTCCGTGGCAGATGGGAAAATCTGAATTGCTAATAAGTGTTTCTGCATTATTAAGCAGTAGTCAATAAGAAGGAAGGAGTGAAAGGATCTGGTCAGGGTGAATAATTTGATGGAACCGCAAGCAATTTCATCCTTTTAAAAACCAATGAATGCTATTGTAGTCCATAAATTAGCCTCTGTGGGTTGTAAGCAGCAATTAAAAAGAGACGTTTGAAAAAAAGGAGAGTCCAGGATAGAAACAAACAAAGGTTTTTACAGTATGTATGAAAATGTTTCTGAGCTAAGGTTCATGTTTTAGTTTGACAGTATATTGGGGAGATTTCAACACAGAAGCATATTTCTAATACAATAACATACTGGTAAGCATTTGTAGTAAACTTGGCAATTCGGCATGGCCAAACCGCCAAAAAAGTTGAATCGCAGCACAATTTGGCAGATTCAGCTTGCATTCAGGCTGAATACAAGCTATTCGGATCGTATTGATTCAGCAGTGCCGAATCGGCAGTGCTGAATCAATACAAACCAATGGCTATGCCGACTGATGCTACTTCCCTAAGCAGCTCAGCACTTAGCAACAGGCTTGTCCTAAGCAGCACAGCAATGCTGAGAAGGGTGCCAGGGGGAATGGGACTGGAAATCAAGTATTTTGGTCCCATTTCCCTCCCCTCCCCTGGACCCTTCTCAGCATTGTTGAGTGCCGCAATTGCCACACAAGCTTTGTCTTAAATTGAAAGCACAGCACTCCAGCAAACACCGAGAAGGAGAGAGTGGGACGGGGATTTTAATCAAAAGCAAGTTTTTTTATTCCATTCCCCACCTTGACCCTTTGGGTTTCACAATTAATCTTGAACAACCCCAATTTCATTATAATTATTCTTGAACCAAATCTTTGCACACTTTGTTTAGTTAGACCAATTGAGAAAGGAAACTTCAAAAAGTATCTGGAATCTCATCTGCATAACTGATTCCATGTTTGATTAGTTTTGAACACATCAGTTGTGCATAGTGGCTCACACAGGAAACATGTTTGCCACAGGTATACCCAGCTGCGTCCCCAGAGCTTTCCTAAGGTGGCTTCTGGCACAAGAAACATTTTATCTGCTACAGTATTAGGTTGGGCTCAAGAACATGTGAAATAGTGAAAGAAGATGGAGGTACTGCATCCTTCTGTATTGAGTCTCTCTCTCTCTCTCTCTCTCTCTCTCTCTCTCTCTCTCTCTCTCTGTGTGTGTGTGTGTGTGTGTGTGTGTGTGTGTGTGTGTGTGTGTGTGTGTGTGTGTGTGTGAGAGAGAGAGAAGTGCTGTCAAGTTGCAGCTGCCTTATGGTCACCCTGCAGATTGTTCAAGGCAAGAAAGATTCACAGTTGGTTTGGCATTGCCTTCATCCATGTGAGCTGAGAGAATATGGAGAGAACTGTGACTGGCCCAAGGTCACCCAGCAGGTTCCATGTGGAGGAGGATAGAATAGACTCAGTTCTCCAGATTTGAGTCCACTGCTTTTAACCACACTTGCATATCAGGGGCCCAGAAACTGTATGGCATTATACCCCATTGAAGCCCCTCCCCAAACCCTGCCCTTCCTAGGCTTCACCCCTAAAATCTCCAAGTATTTCTCAACTGAGAGCTGGCAACCCTACAGAGGGTGGCAGCTGGGAGCCAGGCAGTTAGTAGGGTGAGGCATGGCCAGAAGCAAGGCTGAGCGTGGATTTAGGAAAGGCCATGATGGGACCAGCCAGGGGGAAATTGTGGCATGCTGTAATATAGATAACATTGCTAGTCTATAAGAAAGGAATGGTGGGTAGAATATGTTTATCCAACATGCATTTTACAGTACAGTATGTTTGTTCAGGATTATATGGGGATTCCTTCAAATCCTGTGATTCCTATCTTGTATTTTCAATATTTTCCTGGGTAATTAAGCTATTGAATATATCCAAAAATATATCCAAAACACACACAGATTCAAAAAAAGAAGAATCTCTAATGTTTAGTTGGAGTAAGTGGGATTTTTTCCCTAATATATGTGTAGCTGTTTGGTTTTTTAATCCAACACCTACCTGGTTTATAGTGTGAACATCAAATGTACCTGCTGTTTCTGGATACCATGCCATTTCTGCCTACACACTTATGAGCAACTAGACAGCATAGGGATTAATCCTTCTTATGCTAAAAAAGGGTGGATTCTGCAAGATAGAAATATAACAGGTTGACCAAGGGAAATATCCCAGTTGGGGAAAGAACTTTTCATGGGTCCCTTCTCCAAAACGTGATTGATTCATTATATTTCCCTCAACCCAGGTTTTTCAAAAAATGCCAAATTTGTGATCTTTTTGAAAAATTCTGGGTTGAAACCATTACCAAGAAAATGGCACAGGCCTTATTTTTCCCTCCCTGACACCCATTTTCCCGCCTTACATCGTCAGTTTCATTTCTGCTGAGCTGCAACAGGTGTGATAGCCCATCATTTCAAAAATGTTCCCCAGGCACGTTTTCTCCCCTTGACTGTGACTGTGACAACCATTTCACCCAAACGTGTACAGCAATGGATTCAGAACCATTTTGTGTGCTCAGAGTACGTAACTAGGCAGATACACACCTTTGGATATGGATGGGACATATTGTTTTGCTCCCTTTTTGGATTTTATTATTTTGTATATCACAACATTAAGGGTGGGGTTGCATGCTTCATGTTCACATGTGTCATTGTTTCAAAGCCGTAAACCTTTTTTTCCACACTGTAGAAATGAGAGGGGGAGGTCCTTCTTCAGCTCCCGGCATTGCTGTAGATTCTCCCCCAATCAGAAGCATTCCCTTAGGAAAGGACAGGAGTGGGCATAAGGGGGACTGTAGTGATGGAACAGCCAATAAGAACGCAGGAAAAATTGGATGTCTGTGCCTGCACATTTGTATTATTAAAAAAAACAGTGGGTTCATGCAAAGAGGCAGAATGAAAATGGACTGTTTTTTTCATGGAAAATGGGCAATCATGCAAAGGACAAAAACAGCAGAACATAGACTTGGATTCAAAAATAATGGAGGTAACCCATTATTATGCTGTGGAATCCAACAACAACAACAAAATAGTAGTAGTAGTAGTAGAAGAAGAAGAAGAAGAAGAAGTAGTAGCAGCAGCAGCAGCAGCAGCAGCAGAAGAAGAAGAAGAAGAAGAGGAGGAGGAGGAGGAGGAGGAGGAGGAGGAGGAGGAGGAGAGTTGGATTTATATCCCCCTTTCTCTCTTATAGGAGACTCAAAGGGGCTTACAAACTCCTTTCCCTTCTCCCTCACAACAAACACCCTGTGAGGTAGGTGGGGCTGAGAGTGCTCAGAAGAACTGTGACTAGCCCAAGGTCACCCAGCTGGCCTGCGTTGGAGTGTACAGGCTAATCTGAATTCCCCAGATAAACCTCCGCAGCTCAAGCAGCAGAGCGAGGAATCAAACCCAGTTCCTCCAGATTAGAATACACTTGCTCTTAACCACTACACCACTGCATAGGGACCCAAACAAACATTGCTTAATAACATTGCCAACATATATATTGAAAGAGGTATATCCAATTTAGTCACTATTGAATCTGTGACCACAGAATGTTACTTCTGCAGACAAATTATTTGGATTTTAAAACAAAAAAACCTCAACAAACAAAGGAGTGAAAATACTTGTATGGGTTGCATGTGAAAACAAAGAGGGTTCCCCCCTCCTTTGCACTGTATAAAGACTTAATCCCATAATAACATAAGGAGAGCCCCACTGGATCAGACCAGCTGTCCATTTAGTCCAGTATACTGTTTCACACAGATGCCAACTTGTTACCTTGGTGGCCTGGTTGGCTAACAAACAAAGTGCAGAGGCCTTGTCTTGATAACTGCCTCTTAGTACTGGTATTCAGAGATTTGCTGCCTCTGTATATATCTGTTCCTTCTGAATTCACAAAACTATAAGTCATATATACACTGTGAAGCCTGCCCTTATGACTCATTCTCAGCATCTAACCCTAACCCCACCCCCAACCAGGGTTGTGTATGCCATGTTGTGAGTGCTCATAAAGTCCAGTGTAGCTGGGTGTGATGGGGACAGACTGCAGGGCCTGAGTGGCTGGGAAGAAAAACTGACTAAAAAAGGTAATTCAGAACTAGTGTCTTAATCTGTACAACATTCAGCAGTTCCTTATGTCTCCAACCCTGTTCTTCCTTCCTGTGAAGTTTCTTCACCATGATGAGTTGTGGCTTCCCTGGTGACAGTTCCACCTATCAAAAATTGGGTTGTCAGTTACCTCCAGAGATGTGGCTGCTGCCTGTGCAATTTCTCTTGGGATTTACTGCCTTTTTGTCCAAAGGCTTTTTTTCCTTTAAGTCTTCTTTTGGGCTAACCCTTAGGTTTAGTTCCTCTGATTAGCTACTGTCTCACCACCACAGAGCCAGCAGTGGTTCTTCTATGTTCTTCTATGTGTGGCTGTTAGGCTTTCCCAGTACTAACAGGAGATTTCTGCAGTGCTTATAGGGTTTCTCCAATCATTATGTCCAAATCCTCCCAGGGATGTGGGAATAGAAACCCTACACTCATAATAGTGTTGGGTGCTCAGCACTGAATATCTCTCCTTAGATGCAGTACAATAAATGAACAGCAACATCTCAAATATTAACAAGACTGAAGACAACTAAGAAGCATAAAGAAGAAGTGGAATATAATACACTCTCAGAATCTTCATTGATCCTCATACATCCACAAAGATTCAAACTCAAGTCAAGCTACTAGAGTATAGGATCAGATAAACTCACAGAGGAGAATGGAGAAGGAGAAATCAATAGCTGAAGGATATCATAGTAAAACAAATGAACATGCACATCTGGGAACTGTGTTTCGTTCTGGTCACCACATCCCAAAAAGGATATCGAAGAGATAGAAAAAGTGCAGAGAAGGGCAACGAGGATGATTGAGGGATTGGAGCACCTTCCTTAAGAGGAGAGGCTGCAGCATTTGGGACTCTTTAGTTTGGAGAGAAGACATCTGAGGGGGGATATGATTGAAGTCTATAAAATTATGCATGGACTAGAAAACGTTAACAGAGAGAAATTTTTCTCTCTTTTTCACAATACTAGAACCAGGGGACATACATTAAAAATGCTAGGGGGAAGAATTGGGACTAATAAAAGGAAACATTTCTTCACGCAACGTGTGATTGGTGTTTGGAATATGCTGCCACAGGAGGTGGTGATGGCCACTAACCTGGATAGCTTTAAAAGGGGCTTGGAAAGATTTATGGAGGAGGAGTTGATCTATGGCTACCAATCTTTATCCTCCTTGATCTGAGATTGGAAATGCCTTAGCAAACCAGGTGCTCGGGAGCAGCAGCAGCAGCAGCAGCAGCAGGCCATTGCTTTCACATCCTGCATTTAGTTAGCAAAGGTATCTGGTGGGCCACTGTGAGTAGCAGAGTTCTGGACTAGATGGACTCTGTCTCATCCAGCAGGCTCTTTCTTATGTTTGTTACCCAGCTTTCACAGGTTGTGAACTTATTTTTAAGGAATCTCCACCAGCTGCTAAGAGTGTAACAGCACACAACTATTTTAAGTAGCAATGGGGAAAATAACTCGGCTTGGCAATGCTAGAGGCAGGCTGGGTAAGGATCTTTTAAGACTATGTATACCAGAAACGGCTTGAAACGTATCTGCAGAGAATTCACAAAAGACCAAATTGCAGTTTAAATATTTTTATATAAATTTTGGTTGCAAACAATCACACAGTAAGAAGTCAAGGCACATACACACAGTTCCTAGTATATAAACAGGGAGGAGAAGATAGGTGAGATGATAGCGCAGGGAGTTGGGGAAGCAGGGACTATACGTTATCTAAATCTGCAGAGAAGATCTTGTAGAAGGCAAGGATTCAAATGACCAGCATCTGAATCCAGGCGAAGGACGATATTGTGTCTCAACCCAACTAGACCAAGAGAGGTGCAAGCCAGTATTGAGCACTGGAGTTGGGGTGCTCAGTACTTTTATACTCTTTTGCCCAGGTAGGGGCGGGAACAAGTGAGTTTTAAGTTTCGTTTTCCTAAAGTCTCTGGAACTTACCATACTGGTCTTGCTGGCTTGAGCTAATCAAAAGCTCATCTATTGTTCTAAGTACCCGGGACAATGTAGTCAATTGCTCTTAGATTAAATCAGGAAGCACAGAATGGCTTTATGCAGAGTAACTCTTTGGAGCCTCCACTCAGGTTATTCAAATTTTGCTGAGGTTTGTGATTAGAGGGATTGATTGGTTTAGGGAGATTATATCAATAGGTTGAGGAAATGCAAGGAAGCAACCATTTGTTGCAGAGCCATTTTCTGACAAGGTGTAGTGAAATGTAGCATCAGATACCAAGGAGGTTTTCAGTTAATGTGGCTTCCAGATTCACTGGAGTAACTCATTCATTGATTTAATCTTGCTAAACAGACCTTTTGCCTGAGGCCTGCTTCTAAGTGGACACTCTGCTATCCACCCATACAAACAAGGAAACTGGCATTTTGCAGCACGTAGCATAAGAAACAATATGAAATCCAATATTCCATAAGGCAGGGTATACAGGGCAGGGTTACATGTTCTTATGTGACCAGTCATGACAATCCATTTCAAGTACAAACCATTAATATACATATTAATTGGTGCATGTTAGAAGCAAGCCTTTATTGGCATAGACAACAGTACAACAATAATAAAAAAATGGATTAAAAAGCATATACAATACAGGTCGAAGGAAATCTACTGGCATTTAGTAATTTCCAGGAGAAAGTCTGCCACTATCATACAGAGAGAAGGATCAGGGTTGTCCAACAAGTAGTGTAATCTAATTAAATCGGGGAGATGGGGTAAATGTAAAGGAGTAAGATTCACATACTTGGATCTGATTTCCTTGAATCTGAGACAGTGTAGTAATTGGTGGGCCAGAGATTCAACTGAGCCATCATTACATGGGCACAATCTTTTAGCCTTTTCTTGCTTATTAAATCTGCCATGTAACAAGGCAGAAGGCATAACATTAAACCTGGCGGTAGTATTATGGCTCTCCTTTGACCAGGGCTTATTGGGTTAATACAGGTAGTGTGCCGGGCGGGTCTTCGCTCAAATGGGAGAGAAAAATACAGGGGGGAGCACATTTTCTTGGCTGAGGGTAGATTAGGGTAAAGAACTCTCTATCCAATAGCTGACCTTTTAATTTCCTATAAGCTTCTGAATAGGACAAAGGGCAAAGTGAATCCACTGACAGTCCAATAGAGGCCATTTTTTCTTCAATTATGGAAAACCAGGGGTTGGAATGGGTGTCAGAGAGCAGACCGTGGACCAGAGAATTACAGTCTGAGAGAAAATGAATTCACAGCCAGAATCTAAAAGTCCTCAGCCAAGCGGCTGATTCCAAGGAGTTTTGACCTAACTCCAGACAAAGAGCTGCTTAGGGCACGCAATTTGGGAGTCCAATTTAGGAGTTATCTTGTGAAAAAAATTGGATTGAAGAGAATTCAAGGAGTGGTTAATAACTTGAATCCAAATTGGGACTCCATAAAATATTGGTGCATATTAATGGTTTTCAGTTGCCCCTTTTGCAGAAGTGCCCTATTTGGCAGGAAACTCATTCACAAGTTTACTGAGATCGCTTCTTAGCGCAGGGTTTTGGCTACAGTGTTTTGCTCGAGGCACAGTGAAGTAAAAACTACAGAGTTGAGGTATAGATGGGGTGTGGATATAGAAATTAATTTTAAATATTAGCCAAGGCAATGAAGCATACATTTGTGCTTTTACATAGAAAACTGTGTCTATGGAAAGGACTGGTATTTTTTAAATTTTAATTGTCAGATATTTCAGTCAGTGAAACCTTATTTTAGAATATAGCAGTATTTCCCTTTAGAGGGAAGATTTAAAATCTGTGGTATAATTACCATTAAGAAAATAGTTTACATGCTTATTTTTATGCTTCTCACTTGTTTTCCCAGGCAACATGGGTTTTAGCAGAAGCCAGTAATGATATTCTTCCAGCAGCGGTGTGTGACTCATTATTAAATGCCACTGGCTGCTAGCGGCTAGCTGTTCAGTTGATAGCGGAGGTTGTTTCAGCAGCGTTCATGCTGTTAGCCTATTGACAGGCTGCTGCCTACATTCTTTTGTATAGGCTGATAACACATCTTTGAAATTACTTTTGAACTGATGAAGTAAAAGTATCTTTGTAATCAAGGGTTCCCTGCAAAATTGTGCTTCCAGTCTTCAGTTTTTGAGTCTGTTGAGCTCATGGAAGCCTTGTCTTAGAAACACTCATTTGTGTGAAGCTATTTCTAAAAATAATCTTTTTTAAAAATTGATATCCTTTTCCCAGTAAATAAATTTTAAAAAATGTTAATGATAATGTTAAATGAGATTCTGTCACATTTGAGATCAGGGCTACTCTTGCTTATTTCTGGTGTGAGGAAATCAATTGTCTTCATGGTGGGGATCCTAAAGGGGACTCTTTTATTTTTAACTCTATACATATGAGAGCTACTCTTAAGAACATACTAGGAGAGAAAGTATGGCTCCAGGGGTCTCAGGTTCAATCCCTCATGTTTCCAGTTAAAAGGATCTTCAGCAACAGGGATGGACTAAGGAAAAAAATGGCCCCAGAAAAGGGCATTGCCCCTTCCCCATTTTTTCTATTTGTGCTGTTTTCCTTATCTATTTATAATATGATGGAACATACAGATTTGGAATACCTAGAGCATTAGATAATCCTCCCATAGAAACAGGATTCATTTGCTTGAAGCTCATAGAACAAAAAAAAATCTTGCGTCATTTTGAAACCTGACTGAATGATTGTGGCGTAAGGTGCATGAAATTTCATCAGAAGCATGACATTTTCCTGTTAGCATATATATTCTTGAGCAAAGAAACAAGAATGCAAATGTGGGTCAAAAGGCAATGAAGTGCTAGAAATACAGCCTGGTCAAAAGAAACATCTTTCTAGCAGAAGCTTTTGTCCAACTGGAATTGACTGCTTTATAAAACAATCATAGGTATAATATATACGCTCTCCTCTGAAAGCAAAGTACTGTCTTCTGTAGTTATTCAAGAATGTGATTTATCCCGTCATAGACAGAACTGATAGAAACTACCCACTGCTAGCAATAGTCATGATTGACTCTGTGGCAATGTTAATTCTAATGGTTCATTCCAGAGCACAGCTATACATAATTGATATGTTGGTTTTCAAACTGTTTTAACATAGAAACTAATCATTCTGGTTAGCAAAAAAGGTGCTATATTGCATATGTTAGAAAACTGCACCCTTCCTCATAATATTACCATTTATTTTCTTCTCCCCCTCCCTCTCCATAGAAACCAACCTGACAGCTACAGCCCCTGTTCTACTTGTCTTGTTTTGCTCCTCGGGCTGCTTCCTGCTGTTTCCTCCCACTTAGCTTGAGCTCAATCTCTCTCTCATGCACCAACACTTTTTCTATTCCCTGTACTGATCCCTGCCTTTCACACAACCATTTAAAGTTGCCACAGGCTTTTGCAGCTGTGGATGGGGTCAGTTTGTTTATCTGTTGACAGAATAGAACTTCCCATACTCACTTGCAAGAAGCAAAGCCTGTGCTTTCCACTGACCAACAGGTTCAGTTTTTGAGTCTGTTAAATAAAATAGTCTGTTTAAATAAAAACTCAATAACAGAATCAGCTCCCTTTTGGGCTAATATAGTACAGAATATGTAATCAGAAAACCGAAAAATATGCATAACTCATGTATCATTTAGTAGAGCAAATTGCCTTTCCTTTAACATCTTACCTTTCCTTTCAGGTCTGTTCCTTTTCATATCTTTGTGTAATATTCTATGTATTTCTGTTTGTATTCTCTAGTATCAAGATGTAGTTTTGCCAGCAAGTGGTCATCTCCACGTTGAGAAGAATACTTTCATTTGTGTGTATTTCCTTAACTTGTGGATGAATCAGATAATCTGGGCCTGTTTTGGGTTTCCAGACTGGCAAGCACTTTCCTTTTCACCTAAGCTTGGGCTGAGTTATTTGCACATGCTCTGATTTACTGTACTGAAGGCTGTTTGATACTACAGAGCCTTCGGCCACCTTAGACATCCTGGTGACTTTGTGATAAACTATTTGCTTGTTCATAGGGATGACATAGTTTCATACATAGTAGCAAAGTTTTGCTGCAGTGCTTCTAAAATACAGAAGACTTGGGTTGGTAAAGGTTTTTTTGAATTATGGCTGTGCAATGTTTTTGTTCTGAATTTTATTGTGCTGGTCTATGACTATATTTAATAAACTGAACTGAGTTGTTTGATAGTCTGCTAATTTGCTTTATTTAGTATTAGGCTGTGTTTTCTGAATTAATGGTTTTTAAGCTACATTTTAGGCTGCTATCTTAGTGTGTTAACACTTTCTGGTTAAAACATTATTTCTGGTAGTATTGTCTAAGCCTAGGTATACTTCTTTTAAAGTAATCTACCGTATATACTCACGAATAAGTCAACTTTTCCAGCACATTTTTTCTGCTGAAAAGGCCCTCCTCGACTTATACGCAAGCCCACCTGCAGTCAGCCGCGCGTTGTCCCCCCTCACTCACCTCTAGACCATCGGACTGAAGTCCCTCACCTGCTATCTCAAGGTCGGGCGGCCTGAATTCTATCTTTTCTTTAAAAAAAAGAGCAATGCTCCAAAGATTGCTTAACCTTTTAAGAAAGAGAGACAGGCTTCCTGGAGTGGCAGCTTCCCTGAAACCGAGCCTGCAGAGCCTGCAGGGAAAGAAAAAGATGACTGAGTGAGTGAGTGAGGGGCGGCAGTGGCAGCGGACAGGCAGTGGTGGGGTGGTGGGGCAGTGTACAGGAGGGCAGGAGTCTGCTGGGCGCCCCACAGGTGTGTGCCTGGCGTCATGGGTGGCCCCGGCTCTTCCTTGCCCCCGCCTGCTCTGGCATTTCCTTGCTTGCAAGCAGGAAAATGCCAGACAGAGCAGTTTTCTGCTTTTGGGGTTTCCTTGCTTGCAAGCATGGAAACCCCAAAAGCAGGTATTCACTTGCAAGCAAGGAAAAGCAGATATTCCTTGCAAGCAAGGAAACACCAGAGCAGCCAAGGGCTGGGGCTGCTGTGGGGATCTGGAAGGCAGCGAGGGGGGGGATCCAGTGGGGAGCAGGCACCCTGGCTCTTCCCTGCCCCTACCTGCTTTGGAGTTTCCTTGCTTGCGAGCAAGGAAACACCAGACAAAGCAGTTGCAAGCAAGGAAACCCCCAAAGCAGGCGAATGCTCTGTCTGGAAAGACAGCCAAGGGTTGGGGCTGCTGTGGGGATCCAGGAGGCGGCAGGGGGGGAGCGATCCGGTAGGGAGCAGGCGCCCTGGCTCTTCCCCACCCCTGCTTGCTTTGGAGTTGCCACTCTAAACTTATACACGAGTCAATAAGTTTTTGGTGGTAAAATTAGGTGCCTCAACTTATACACGGGTCGACTTATACATGAGTATATACGGTATAGTCTTTACATTCATTTATTCAAGGAAGTCTATACAGCACATAGGCTTTTAGGCAAAATAAGATAACAACAGTTAAAATACATTTAAAAAGTAACATAGGTAGCAGGTTAACATTGAAAAAATAGCCTTAGAAAATCACAGGATATTTAACTGAGCAGTGAGTTAATTGCAATAGCTTGGTTGTTTAGTACTGTCGAGATGTATTTGGTAACTTCCAGAGAGATGTGATACTTGTTTTAAGGCAGAAGATTAAGTGATAATTGTTCAAATAGGGGGACAAGTTGCAAGAAGGGGGTTATCAGAGAAGCTGTTATACTACCATAGAATTTACATGAGATGAAAAATGTGACAGGATTTCAAACACCTCAAGACCACAGGGGCAAATCCTTTGGCAATATGGTAAATTAGAAAATCTCCCAAGAAGATCAGCAATAGATATAATGCATTGAAATGGGCCAGGGAGAGAAGACAGCAATAGGAAAGAACTGTGAGAGGATATAGATAGTTATTGCCAACAAATGGTCATGAAGAAGTAAATCCCAAATACACAGGAGTTCAAATCAATTTTGCATCTGTTAGATGACTCTAGTCTGGGGAGGGGGTTGTGTGTGGGGGGGGTTATATTAAAATACAAACTGTATCAAAGCCTAGCTCAGACAAGCCAGAGAGGGAAAACTTTAATCCTGTTATTGTAGAATCCAGAAATTGGCACCCTGAATTTACAAAGGGATCAGAACATGCCCAAAACAAAAGCAGGGGAGGGGGGGGATTAAAAACGGTGTAGGAACAGTCTGAACATTAAGTCAGCAAACCAAGCAGAGGTGGAAAGCTGTTTCATGCCAGCTTCAAGCCACAGGAGTGAAGAAGCCACACATCTGTCAGTGCCAAACTGTGCAAGGAGGAAAGATGACTGAATAGTTTATGTGTGGGAACCAAAAGCTTGGGTCTATAGGGATCACATATAGAGGTTGAAATGTGATTTTTGCCTGTAAGGCTGATGGAATATGTTGGCCACCACTGGTAAAAAATAATCTTTGCATAGTTGCGATATTGATCTTTGTACATATTGAGGTACAATGGGAGTCAGTAGTCCATGAGAGAAAGGCATGAAATAATAAACCTAAATAATTAAATGAATACACCTGCTCAAGATTATGTTGATCTAAAGACAAAAAGAATGATTGTCACTTTCGAGATTTAGAAAAGGCCATTATTTTGGATTTATGATAATTTATGTGGAGAAATTCAGCTGAATAGTATTGGGAGTGTTAAACAGTACTGTCAGCACAGAGAATAATAGGAACTGAATGACCTACCAAATTAGGAGCATGTATGCCATTTCTGGGGAAAGTCATGCAGGAAAAGATTAAAAATTCATGGGGCCAACACATAGCATTACCAAACTCCCCATGTAGGAGTAATTAGACTGGTTTGATAACCCAGATGGTTATACCATACCCCCACCTCAAAGGGTGCATAAAGGTATTTAATTAAGTTAAAAAGTCTAGGTGATATTTAGGTAGTCTCCAATTTCTCCCAGAGTTGCCTGTGGGAGTTTGAGTCAAATTCTGCTTGGAAGGTGCTGTAGGATATGGGTATGGTACTAAGCAAAATTACTCTTTCTAAAGCCAATCTGTTTAGGACCCAGGACAGATGAGTCCTTGCTCCACAATTCCAGTTTTCGGTATAGCTGAGCAGCATATAATTTACTTAATGCAGATAAGAGTGGAATTAAATGATTGTTTGCAGGATCCCTAGTGTCCCCTTTCTTATGGATGGGTATTACAATTGCCTGCCTCCACTGACTGGGATATTCCCAGATGTATCCGTCATCGTGAATAATTCGGCAAGCACTGGGGGCAACCAGGAAGACTCAACTTTAAAGAGGTCCTGGGGGTTATAACACTAGGTCTCCACTATCTAATGTGGTAATATAGAAGGGCAGAAACAATTCTAGCCAGAATGTAAGATGATTTGGGGGGAGGGGGTGTGATGAAAACTTGCAATTGCTTAATTTAGTGATAATGCTTTAATTGGCATATTACTTTATTAGTTCCCCTGCAGTGGATAATTGGGATTCCAACCTCCAAGTGGGGCCTGCAGATCTTCTGGAATTACAACTGATGTCCAGGCTATAGGGATTGGTTCTCCTGGATAAAGTGGCACCTTTGGAGGGCAGACACCCTGGCTCAGCTCTCACCATGTCCCTGCTCAGCTCTCTCCTCCCCAAGCTCCATTATCTCAAGGCTTTACCCCCAATCTTCAGGAATTTTCCAATTCAGTTGGAAATCCTGGTAGATAGCAATGAGGAAAATAGAGTTTAAATATTGTTTTGCTTTGCTGCAGCAGCAACATGTGTCATTGGACAAATTGGATTGTCTGTTAGGCCTGCTTCCAGCATGTTCAGAAAGCTGAACAATGTAGAGCTAGTCAAAGAAGGGGTAGTTCAGCTGCAAGTATTATAAGAAGCAGCACAGCAAGAGAACTGTTACTAATGTGAAATTTAAAAAGGGATCCAGTAACTTTGGATTTCACTGTGTACTTCACTTTGGAAGCTGTTGGTTCAACATTGAATAAACTTCCTAATTATCTTTCTTATTTTTGTATGTCATTATCATTGGAGAGAGATTATATAAATGCAAACAGGAAACTACAGTCAAGATCTTTTTGCCAAGAATAGATTTTTTTCTCCAATATAAGCAAAGAACTATGGGAGGCTGCAGAGGAGGTTCAGAACCCACCCTTGAATTTTGATTGCCAAGTTGTTTGCATTCACATGTGAAGTGACATGCACTTTGAAATGGGAGCTAACTTGTAATCACAAAGAATAAAACCTCTTTGAAATGCCTTCTGCAAGTAGTTCTTCCCCAAGGATGAAGAAACCTGAAATATAAGAAAAAAGATCCTAATATATTGTGGAAAAATAGAGCCAAAAATCAACATAGAAGATGCTAAATATTAGAGGTTTTCGTAGCCGCCGTCATTCATGTATATGGTAAGTTTTTTACCAATGAATTTACTTTATAATGACAAAAGATAATTACAAATACATTGTATATAATAGCTTGAGAACTCACAACAACATCAGAAACAGTTTTCTGAAAATTTAAGCTATTATATTTTACTCATACAATTATCTTCATTGTCCATTTGAAATAATAGTTAATTAGTTGCTTTGTTGGATGCTGTTGTGTTTTGTTGTACTTCCTTAAGTTAGAACAATTAGCTGTGTTTCTAAACAGTAACCTATTCCTTTAACTTTTAAATATAATGCATATTTCTGGTCATTACATATCTTTGGCTTTGTTTTTATGTACAGACAGCAATAATGCTGCAGCCTTTTAAAGTGAGGATAATTTTTTGTATACATTGCTGAAATACATTGCTTTGAGGAGCATACAACTTTTTAAAAGAATGAGTTTGATCAAACAGAAGACATGTTAAGTGTGAATTTCAAGTAATATACTTTTAGTCACATAGAGCATGTCTCCTTTAAAGACGCTGAATGCTGAGACAGTCTCCCCCAATATATACATCATAGGCTGGACAGTGAGTAAATATTATTATTATTTGCAGCAGGAGTTAAAAATCCTTCTGGAACAAGGTTTAAAAACTCAAGGTACAAGTTCCATTTACTGTGAGAAGAAATGTGGAGACTATGTGGTTACAGACATTTATCATCTTATCAGTAATGGGAAAGGGAAAATTCAACCCACAAAAAACCCAGTACCTTTCAGAAGCTTTGATACACTTTGAAAATCAGACAAAAAAGTCACTGTACCTTTTTGAACAAACTCAGCACTTGAGTATTAAGATAAAAATTCAAAAGTTCTGTTAGGGGTAATTCTCACCAACAAGCTGATGTATCTCTTCGTCATGGTCTTTACAGACGTACTAAAGTAAGAATGTCACCTGTATTTTTAGGATTAAATAGTATAAATCTTTGCAGACAATTACAGATTGTGGCTGTTAGTGTTGCCAGGCTATAACTGGCAACCAGTGGGAGGTTTGGGGACAGGGACATGGGGGTTCCAACATACTGTGCATCACAATGTCAGTTCCAAGGTAAGGTCAGAAGTGACACAGGAGTAGATCTAGGAACAGCCAGAAACTAGAAGGGCTCTAATTTTCTGACAGGCTATAAAGGCCAATCACTTGCCTATAGAAAAAGCAGGGAACTATAGCAGAGGTATATCGCGGGGAAACGGTGCCCTGGAGCAACACCCGTTCAAGCATCCTCCGCACCTTCCCTGCTCCGCTTATTGTGGCGGCTCTCACAGGCAGCTCAAATGAGTGCTGTGGGGGCAGGCAAGCTCCTGCCCTCCCCATCAGCAGGAGCCCAGAGCACCCCCTTTACAAAGGGGAGAGGCCTTCTGACTGCGCAGCTGGGCTCGGCTTCACATGCCAGCATGACCCCACTGCAGGGAAGAGGCCTCCTGGCTGCATGGTTGGGCACCGGCATGACCCCCCTATGGGGGAGAGGCTTCCCAGCTGTGCAGCTGGACCTGGGGAGAGACCTCCCAGCCATGCGATTAGACCTGGCCTCACACACTGGCAAGCAGTGCCCCAGCACGGGGGGAATCGCCAGGTGCCAGACAGGTTGCTGCACTGCGGGAGAGGCCGGGCGCGGGGACCCAGCCGGCATCCACCACTTCCGCACATGACCAAAAGGGACATGGATTACCCCGTGTCCCTATAGACTGAACTGTAGCCTTCCGTACCTTTCCAGCTATTCCTAGAGCTGCCCTTCATCACTTCTGGGTTTTCCCTGGAATTGATATAGTGGCACACAGGATGTCCCCTTTTTAAAAGCTTTTCTTCCTCTACTCCTCCTCACAGCAATAGTGAATACATATGTTAAGTGTGGATGTGATTTTGCTGTCAAATCACAGCCAGTCTATGATGACCCCATAGGGTTTTCAAGGCAAGAGATGTTTGCAAGTGGTATGCCATTGCCTGCCTCCCCATGGGCTGAGAACGTTCTGTGAGAAATATGGCTAGCTCAAGGTCACCCAGCAGGCCTCATATGGAGCAGTGGGCAATCAAACTTGGTTCTCCAGTTTACAGTCCACCTATCTTAACCATTGCACCACGCTAGAAAGGTAAAAACTTAATGATACACACAAATATATATGGCACAAAGGAATAGATATTTTATTTGTATTTGTATAGGATTGTTGCTAGACATACATAACTTATGTTTTCTGCTGGTACCTGAGAAATGAATACTTGGGCCAACTGGCCATCATAATGTTTTTCTCCTACAACTCTATTCCTGTAACCCCATAGCTTTCCTCTGGTGCAAAAAGCCTTCCCCAATGCAAGATAGTTTTCTTCTAGTTCAAGAGAGGTCACTGGTTCAGGGTCCAAATACTAGAAAATGTATAAGTGGACTATTTCCCCCCTGCCTTTTCTATAGACAAGCTGGCTGGCCTTTATACCCTGTCACAGGTCTAAAAATAATGGGACATGAGGGCTATACTCGTTCTTTAGACTCAAAGGTCTTCCCCAACTTCCCTTAGTTGAAAGGTCATGTTTATGTGACATTTGATCTCAACGTGTATCAACTTTGAATTAGTGTATGGATTACAGATGCTATCCCAAAACCAACTACAAAAGCACTGGGCGTTCTTCACTTGCCTCAAGTGAATATAAAATCACTTACAAAAAGGGAATGCAGAAGCATTTTTAATTCCTTGTACATATGGACAAGGATTATGTCTGGATAAATCCAGCAGCCCTGAGAGAACACAGGATACAGTGATATGCACTCAGTCATGAGATGAGAGTTTAACTGATGGCTGTGTTTGCGTCAGAAATAATTTCCTCTGCAAGAAAGATTGGAAGGTGACCCTGGCTTCCTGTGTATTGCTTTTTCTGTAACATGATAACATTTGATATTAGAATATCTGATTCTACTGGATCTCTGTTGTGATTTTGTTTACTTAGGCTTCCTCTCTCATTTTCTAATATCGAATTTTTGTGATAATAGTGAATGTGGCACATTCATGGATTGATGATAGGTGATGTGGAGTCTTAACTCTAATACTGTACCTAATGTGCTTTCAGTTGCTCCCCAAAAGTAATTTCATTGGCCCATACACATTTTCTCTTGATGAATAATGTTGCAGTTTCCTCTAGCACATTGATATGTTACATAACAGGGGGATGGCATAGCTGATAACATGAGAGAAATTTTCAGATTACCAAAATACTATGCAATTGTTGGAATCTGCCTATAGAGAACATAAATGTATATGCACCCATTCTTTAAAACAAAATATGATTGTAAATCTGTGACCAAATATATTCATGGAACAAGTCTCACTGGTGACCTGTTTTCACAATTTTTATAGTAATTAATATTGACTTCTGGAGAAAGAGCATCTTCTTTACTGTGCAATGAAATACATTGTGGTGTAAGTTTAGATGAAAATCTAGTTCAAATTCCTACAGTTCCATGAAGAGTGACCTTAGATGAGTCACACCCTGATCTAAGGTTTCTGTGAAGATAAAATGGGAAAAGGGAGAATGTATGCTGTCCTGAACTCCTTAGAGGAATGGTAGGGTAAAATTTGAGACAGATATAGAACAAAGTAACCGTGGGCTGGATCCTATTATTTTGTTGTATTTCTGCCCACAGAGTCCCCCAGTGCCAGACCTTTCTTTTGATGCAAGATGGTCTCACCTGGAATGTCTTCTGCCAGCAGAAGGGTCCTTGCCTCAGAGCATCATATGGGTGCAAACAGAACAAAAAGGATTTTACTCTTTATGGTCAGAGTTGTTAGCAGCCTTTCAGGAATCAGCAAACATGAGTCTCCAGTACAACAGGGCCCTTTGTTTTAGTTGGTATTACAAAAGAGTTGCAAGAATGCCATTAAACAAAATAAAAAGAAAGTTCTAAAAGTATTATTTTCTGCCTAGTACTGATAAGCAAACCTCACAAGTGTAAAATTGCAATTTTCTAATTAGTCTCAAAATATTTAAATGGCTTCTTTGTGGAGATAATGTACAGTTTTAAAACTGTCTAAAATTATAGTTTCACAAGAAAGCTTATTAGGGTCTAGAATTTTTATTAAAATAAAGCTTATTTTTTGTATATTTTATGAGCTTTTAACAAAACTTTTGTCTTAAGCTAAAGTTCATTTTGGATTATAAGATCATACAGTCACACTAACAGGGGCTTGAGCTTCTTCTGAATAGTTTTATACAGCAACATTTGAGGTTGGGATCAGATTCCAGGCAAGTGGCATTGAGTGAATCAGTAGTTCTTAATTCTGGATCCCAGAATGGGAATTATCAGCCTACTTTTGCAAATTATTTTACTAAAATATGAAAATGTTATTGTCATCCTCTCTTACCCTTAAAGATATGGAACTTATAAAGGTTAATAAATAATATTAATAAAGTGCTTGTGTTAGCTATGTTTTAAGCCATCATATACTTTATTCCTACTCATAAATTATAGCAAGATCTTTAAAAACTTTGAGATGTGTTCATTTACTGATGTGGAGAATTGGGCACATTAATTGTTTCTAATAATTTCCAATCTGTTCAATCTATTGGTCAGGAAGCACTGCAGCTGCAATACAACTGCTGCTTTTTCATCAATCAGCCTAGAAGTGTTCTTCTATAAAACATTTGTGGCTTTTATCCCCTTCATTGTATGGCTTGGCTTCATTTGACTGTTTCCACAAATGGGAGAATTTCCACCCATGGAACATGACTCTCTTGATAGCTCCTTCCTGCTGCCATCAAAAATGTACCTTGAAATGCTGTTCCTGGGCTCCTCTGTTCCTATGGAGGAATTTTTGAGTGGGCATTTTGGATTGCAGTGAGAGTGGGGAGGTGAAAAAGTAATACTCTGTAAGTGAAAGTCCTGTTCTTGGTCACACCAGTACATCCAAGCCTAAGCCCCAGTTTACTACTGGATTACCCTTGCCACCCTGATTGACCCCACTCTCATCAATATGAACTACAACAACTTCTGGAGCAGTTCCCCTTTTATACATCTCACTGTTACTTATCTTCTGGCTAATCTTTGATGGTTCACACTGCTGGGAAGCCAGCTGAAGAAGTTTTGGCTGATCAGATGAGGTATATAATAAATGGAAGGCTCCTCTGTAGCAGTTCACAATGGGTGGAGAAGATACAAGTTCATTGGCTGAATACTACATAGCACAGAAGCAGTTGGAAACTATTGGAAGGTAGTTTGGATTGTTGAAGACTACATAGGAAGTTCTGAATCCCCACACAATGGCTGAGTCCTATGTCTGGGGTAGTGGAGAGTGCAGTGGTAGTTGCACTGGATTGGCTAGTATGCAGGGGATAAAAATGTACACAGCTGTTAAACTGTCAGTGATACAAACCTCTGTCACATCAAGGGAGAATAGTACACGCCTTCTATCTGGAATGGATAACTTATCTTGAGTTATTTGGGTTCCTAGGACTGAAAAAATTATCACCAGACTGTTTAACTTGAGCCCCTTAAAGGAAAAACTGTTAGGTTTTCTAACCAGCACAGATGATTCCATGTCCCCAGTTGGCTATGAGAATCTAGTAGACAAGGTACAGAAGGCCTTGAATAGCATAAACTCTAATCTGAGGAAACAAACAGATTCTTTAAACCCTGGTTTGAAAAAGAATGTATGTCATTGAAAAGGGCACTCAGAGATAAGTATTCCTGCTACACATGTAATTCATCTGATAGCTTCATATTATGTGATGTAACAAAACCTCAATCCACACACTAAGTATCCAGATGCTGCTATGGTCACTGTAGATGATCACACTGTTCTCATTGTCTGTTTGGAATAGTCTCAAGCAGTGCTGTTGTCTCAGAGGGGAAATGGAGCACTATGCTGTCTTGGGAAATTTGTGACATAGCAGCTGGGGATCTCTGGGCTGCTTGTGAAGAATTTTATATCACATTATTTTACATTTTTCTCATAAATTAAGTTCATCTTAAAGTTAGATTAGTGAAATATTATAGTTTAAAACTCTGTATTATCTCCACTTTCATTAAAGACACATATGGTTCTTCTCTCTTATTCTTACATTTCCTATTGAGGAGAAAGAAAGGTGATTATAAGCACAATGGATATAAAAAAGACAAATATTTCCACATACTTTGAAAAGGCTTTTTAAATAAGAACAAAGAAAGCATTATTTAGTTGTGGTTTTGATGAAACAAAGGGTCATGAGCCGAAGCAACCCAAGTGTGTGAATGTGTATTGTTTGCATTACTTTTCTGTTGTCTTCATTTTTAAATCTGTTATTTCAAGGAAATTAAAATAGTACGAACAGCACTGCAAATTCTTGAATGTGTACAGAATAATTTATGCAGCCATATCAATTAAGTTTGTGTATGAGTCTGGTACTCCAGTCAGCAAGCAAAGACTCAGGAACATTTCAAGAGCTTTATTGGAACTGTGTCAGCCCAAGGTTCAGATATCCGAAACTGAAGTTTGGTTCTCTGACCTCTGATATATATCTGTAAGTTACAACATGCTCATCACCTGATCCCCCCCCCCCCCGCGCCCTCACAGTCCCATAATATCAGCATAATAAAGACTTGTGTGAACAGAGCATTGTTTTGGGACAGGCAGTTCCCTCCTTTGGAGGAAGGCAGATAAGAGAGAACGGTTAAGCTCTATTGACTAGTTATATGCAAGCAAAGGAGGCCCCCATAGCCTTCAGCGATAATAATGGCTTGGCCAGCTGTGGCCCTGATGTGGAAATGCAAGATGCCAGGCCAAGAATGGTAAGAACATAAGAACATAAGAACAAGCCAGCTGGATCAGACCAAAGTCCATCTAGTCCAGCTCTCTGCTACTCGCAGTGGCCCACCAGGTGCCTTTGGGAGCTCACATGCAGGAGGTGAAAGCAATGGCCTTCTGCAGCTGTTGCTCCCGATCACCTGGTCTGTTAAGGCATTTGCAATCTCAGATCAAGGAGGATCAAGATTGGTAGCCATAAATCGACTTCTCCTCCATAAATCTGTCCAAGCCCCTTTTAAAGCTATCCAGGTTAGTGGCCATCACCCCCTCCTGTGGCAGCATATTCCAAACACCAATCACACGTTGCGTGAAGAAGTGTTTCCTTTTATTAGTCCTAATTCTTCCCCCCAGCATTTTCAATGAATGCCCCCTGGTTCTAGTATTGTGAGAAAGAGAGAAAAATGTCTCTCTGTCAACATTTTCTACCCCATGCATAATTTTGTAGACTTCAATCATATTCCCCCTCAGCCGCCTCCTCTCCAAACTAAAGAGTCCCAAACGCTGCAGCCTCTCCTCATAGGGAAGGTGCTCCAGTCCCTCAATCATCCTTGTTGCCCTTCTCTGCACTTTTTCTATCTCCTCAATATCCTTTTTGTTTTTGAGATCACGTGACCAGAACTGGACACAGTACTCCAAATGTAATTACTTCACTGCTTTATATAAGGGTATGACAATCCTTGCAGTTTTATTATCAATTCCTGTACTAAGTATCCCTAGCATAGAGTTTGCCTTTTTTTACAGCTGCCATGCATTGAGTTGACATTCCCATGGAACTATCAACTAAAAGAGCGCCTAAATCCCTTTCCTGGTCTGTGACTGATAGCACTGACCCCTGTAGCGTGTATGTGAAGTTTGGATTTTTTGCCCCTATGTGCATCACTTTACATTTTGCTACATTGAACTGCATTTGCCATTTCTGAGCCCACTCACCTAATTTATCAAGGTCCGCTTGGAGCACTTCGCAATCCTTTGTGGTTCTCACCACGCTACATAATTTGGTATCATCTGCAAACTTGGCCACCACGCTACCCACCCCTACTTCCAGGTCATTTATGAATAGGTTAAAGAGCACTGGTCCCAAAATGGATCCTTGGGGGACACCACTCCTGGCATCTCTCCATTGTGAGAACTTCCCATTTACACCCACTCTTTGTTTCCTGTTTCTCAACCAGTTTTTAATCCATAGGAGGACTTCCCCTCTTATTCCTTCATTGCTGGAGTTTTCTCAACAGTCTCTGGTGAGGAACTTTGTCAAAAGCCTTTTGGAAATCCAAGTAGACAATGTCCACCGGTTCACCCCTGTCCACATGCCTGTTTACACCCTCAAAGAACTCTACTAAGTTTGTAAGACAGGATTTGCCTCTGCAAAAGCCATGCTGACTCTTTCTCAGCAGGTCTTGCTTTTCTACATGTTTAATAATTTTATCTTTAATGATAGATTCTACTAATTTACCAGGAACAGATGTCAAACTGACTGGCCTGTAATTTCCTGGGTCCCCCCTAGATCCTTTCTTAAAGATTGGTGTGACATTGGCCATCTTCCAGTCTTCAGGAATGGAGCCTGAGTTTCAGGGATAAAGTTGCATATTAAAGGTGAGAAGATCAGCAATTTCATAGCTTGAGCTCTTTAAGAACTCACTTGGGTGAATCGCGATCTGGAGCCAGAGGATTTGGTAACATTTAGTTTATCAATGGCTGCCAGAACTTCTTCCTTATCTTCCACCACTATCTTCAGCAAGTTCCTCCGGATTAAGCCTCCTAAGAAGCTTGGATTTCCAGAGTGCAGGAATGTTCCTCATTAACGCGCGCGGCATTAAAATTTCCTCTTTGGTGAAGACAGATGCAAAGAAAATTCATTCAGCTTCTCTGCAATCTCCCCTGCACCATCTTTAGCACACCCTTTGTTCCTTTGTGCATCTACTTAGGCCTACGCTTCCCGCCTTGCTGGCTTCCTGCTGCTTTTTGATGTACTTGAAGAACTGTTTTGTTGCTGGTCTTGATGTTAAGCAAGCCATGTGTTCCCTCATAATCCTTTTTTGCCTCGCCTTATAGCTAACTTGGCTTCTCTTTTGCCACCATTTGTGTTTCCCTCTCATATTCTTCATCAGTCAAACTGGACTTCCGATTTTCTAAAAGACATTTTCTTTTTCTGATAATTACCTCCAACCTCTCTTGTTAACCATGGTGGCATTCTTTTGGACTGGGTGCTCCCTTTTCTAACCTGTGGAACACATTCCAGCTGAGCTTTTATTAGTGTGTTTTTAAATAACCTCCAAGCATCCTGGACAGTTTTGACTCTCTTGATTTTCCCTTTCAGCTTCCTGCGCACTATCCCCCTCATCTTTGAGAAATTTCCCTTTCTGAAGGCGAATGTAACTACATTAGTAGTTGCCACTTGTTCGCATGCTGAGATACTGAATCTGACAGCATTGTGGTCGCTGTTCCCTATCGGCTCAACAACACTGACTTGCTGCACCAGGTCCTGGGTCCCACATAGAATTAGATCTAGGATCACCTCTCCCCTGGTTGGTTCCACAACCATCTGCTCTAAGCCATAGTCATTTAGCATATCCAGGAATGCTCTCTCCTTACTATGACCTGAACATGCATTTTTCCAGTTTATATGGTGCGGCCTGACAGTTTGTTTAATCAGTGGTACTAATCTTGATAGCTTCAAAATGCTGCTTCTAATTAATCATATTTTATTAATATATTCTAAGGATACCGCGTGGCCCATTGCATATGGTGTGTGCATATGTACCCACACACGCACAATACTTTGGCTGGGTTGGTTTGATCAGCAGAATGAAAGATGCTTTCATTATTAGGCAATGTGATTAACACAAAAACCTTTAGGGTATTCTTTCATTTAGTGCTGAGAGTGTCCTGGTGTGTTAGAAGAAAAACTAAACAGCAGAAGTGCATTTTAGCAACAAGCTCCCATTCTCAGCATTTATTTATTTATTTTATTTCTATTCTGCCTTCAAATGAATCCCAGGGCAAGTTACAACCGTCTAAAATGCTTCCCACTTTACAATACAACAGCATCACGTACTGATAAAAATTCATAAGAGCATACTTAAAACTAAAACATACCTAAAACAAAATATACCTAGGACAAAAATATACCTAAAAGACTTACCTAAAAATGTTCGCACCCTCTCCCTAACCCTTCTAGGTTCAGGTGGAGGAAAAGTTCCATAAAAGCCCAGTTGACTGGGGGTAGATGGCATTGGCCATTCAAATGCCCAGGCAAAAATGACAGTCTTAACCAGGAATCAAAAGATATATAGTGTTGGCAGTGGCTCCCATGTCCCCCCCGGGCACATGCCATTTCGTCATGTGGGGGGGTGCCAGGCACTGACTGGGTCCCTGTGCCTAGCCTGTCCCATGGCGTGGGGACCCGGCAAGCACCCAACAGCTCCCCCATGCCAGGGCATTACTCGCCAGCTGAGGGGATCGCCGTGGCCACAAGCCATCTCCTGCTCCCCAGGGAGCTCAGGTGGGTGCCTCAGTAGCAGGCCATCCCCTGGAGGGCAGGAACCAGCCTGACGCTGAAGCACCCACCTGAGTCACCCTCCAAGCTGCCTATCCAAGTCACCCACTGCAGAGACCCATCCCCTGCCTCCCTGCAGACTGGCTCTTGCCCTCCCCGGGGAGGGCAGCGCCCAGAGGCGGGCAGCCCCTATGGGTGCCACCATGGCAGGCCAACCCCTGGAGGGCAGCAGCCAGCCTGCTGCCACAGCACCAACCCAAGCTGTTCATCCGTGCTGCCTGCCGCAGAGCCACACCCTCCCCGCTGGCTGCCATAAGAGGGTCATGTGGGAGGGGTGTGTGGAGAGCCGGGCCGGGGGGGGGGGCGCTGGGAGCCAATCATGACCCAAGCACCA
This sequence comes from Sphaerodactylus townsendi, assembly GCF_021028975.2. NCBI lineage: Eukaryota > Metazoa > Chordata > Lepidosauria > Squamata > Sphaerodactylidae > Sphaerodactylus > Sphaerodactylus townsendi. The sequence goes on along the minus strand of NC_059429.1, from coordinate 58,965,106 downwards.
TTTTCACCCGGTATGCCACTGAGCGTTGGCACTTGTCAGACCTCTAGTGGGAGGCCATTTCCATAGCTGAAATGAATACACTTTGCCGCGCAGATCCTGAGGCATCTCTTTTTCCAGGAGTCAGAAAACTATATTTTACTCAGTCAGTATTAAAATTGTAGAATTCACTAACAGTACTGATGACAATAAGTAACAGGTGGTTTTAAAAGGAACAGTAAGACAGACTGATAGGATATAGGTTCATCAGTGGTTACAAGCCATGGTTAGTAAAGGGAGCCTCTATTTTCAGAGGCAACAAATATCTGAAACTGAATGCTAGGAGGCATCCATGGCAACTGGTTGGCTACTGTGAAAAAACAATATGTTGGGCCACTGATCTGATCCAGCAGGGTTCTTCTTATGTAAAAATCATGGTGAAATTGTGTTTTTCTGCTGGGTGAACAGGAAGATGCATGTTGCTATAGTTCTGGTCCACACTGATAGTTTTCCCCTGCCTCAACCTCTCCCCTGCCCCCACCCCACCTCCCATGGCCACAATTTTTCTTGTCACTTGAGGGCTTGTGTGTTTTTGCTTTTTTAAAATCAGAAATTGACACACATAGCACTGAACCATTGCAGTAATTGGAGTGTCAGACTAGGGTCTGGGAGACTCAGGATCAAATCTCTATTCCACCTTGGCTGCTTGGCTCAGCCTTCACAAGGTTGTTTTGTGGATAAGATGAAAAACATTAGATCTATGTGAGCCACTTTGGGTCACATTGCGGAGAAAGTAAATACATTATGAAGTTTGTAACTTCTAGCTCCCCTGGAAATTGGCATATTTTATATATTTACAGAATTTATGTAATGCCTTTTCTGCCCTCTAAATTCCCAGCTTTCAGTTTCCATTTTTATTGGGAGCTATGTCATTTTCTCTAGCAACAAAATGGACTAAACTAAAACATGAAATCTGGAATTCAAAGAAATTAGTGAATTGGTATAACGCTGTAATGCTATAGTCCTATGCCAGCTACTGATTTTTTTTGTAAAGGCCTCTTGTCGCATGGGATGGCTGGAAAGGGCTGAGGCAAGGAAAGTTGTATGGTGAAAATGTTGAGTGGATACTCTATTACAGTGCCATTTGCAGAAAACTAAGCAGAACTGTTGTCATCTGGAAGCAGATTCAGATATGCTGCCCAGGGGATCACATAGCCAGGTTCAACACCACATATCCAACACCCTGCTTCTTTTTATCTGAGCTGCCAGTATAGTACGTATCCATTCATTCTAATGAACATGGTGAATGGGGGAGGGGGCATCAGCTGGTGTCAGCCCCTTCTATGTCCTCAGTGTGCACAGTTTGGAAGAGAGCACAATGTTCGTATGTCACTGGCATTACTGGGCATCTCAGTGTCCATTCACCAGAATTTCTTTCTATGTATGAGATACTCATTTTAATGATTAAAGAATGGGGCTTAGTTTGGTTGGGTTTGTGCCATAATGACTTTGAACTTCACAATCAGCTTTTTTGATTATGGCTGAACTGGAAAACGCATCAGATCACTGTTGCTCCTTTCTGTTGCAAGATAGCTCAAGACGTTTTGACTGTTTTCCCTGTGGCCAACACCTCCTATGCAGTGACCCATTATGAAATCTAGGGCAAGCTTTCAGCTGCAAGCAGTAGATAACATAGTATATATAATTCTGACCAAATATATATTTCAAATCTAACAATTGTCCTATAGAAAAATGCTGAGTATTTGTGTTTATATGCATCATATTTGAATTTGGAAGTTAGCACATCTTTTAAAATAGGCAAAAACATCACGACCAGAAAACCAGTTGAAACCATATATGAAAAGTGTCTTTATAAATAGCAATCATGCCAGTTTGCCACAGGCAAAAGGCTGCAGATAAAGTGCAGAGCTACCATCCCTCAACTTCCACCCATGGTGACAATGCTTGGAAATGTCACAAAACTATAAATTATTATTTTTCCCTACAGTGTGAAAGCAGATTGTGGGGGGAGGGGGGATTTCAAAAAGACAAATGGCTGGCAAGAAAGGTGGAACAAGCTGTTCTGGAGATATTGGAGGGGAGGGCCTTCTTCAAAGGAGGTTCTTCATTTTTGTCTCACTTTTATGCAGATTTGTGGATTAATGCCAATAATCATTGCCCTTATCATTTAAACTGCCAAATGCTTTGTAACTGTTATTCCCAAGATCTTAAGAACCAATTCCTTACATAGTGCAGTGCAGCAGTTATGTTAGAAAGAGAATTCTGTGCTAAAATATGTTATAAAACCAGCAATGTTAGAGTGGTCATTAAAAAAATGACTGAAGAATTCTGGGGAAGGGGTAATGTTAGTCCTTACATATAGTTTTACTGGCTATTTTTATTTTTACCAGTGGGAGACTAGACTGACGCTGATGTGTAAAGAAAAATATGTGTGGAACCCCATATGTCCTTAAAACAGTTTCCTTTTTTCCCCCTGCTTTCCTAGATTCATAATTTAGACTGCCAAAAAGGGTATGGGAAAAACTGGGGAAAGAAAGATAAATGCAAACCTTTTCCTATGTTGCCTGACAGTTCTGACTAAGGAACCCCACTTCCATTTAAGGGATTTTGTTGTTGTTAAATAATGTTTATTATTATTAATAATAATCAAATTGGACAAAAACATTGCTAAGTTGTCCTGAAGTAGTTCTAATAACTGCACTTTACAGATGCAGAATGCTGAAGCACTGCTGCTTTGGTGCTTTGCCAAGACCATCTGATTGATAATATCTGTCTCGGATGTCACCATGAGAGCAAAGAATAAAGTCTCAGTTGATTCAGTGCAGTGCAGCTGTCTCGCTTAGCACTAGTTTCTCTGGCCCATTGACGTCACTGGGAGGTTTCAGTCCAGTCCAAGATGTCTAGTAAACTTGCACATAAATGAAATGGGAGGGAGGAGGAGGAGAAATGCCCTGATTCCATAATCTACTGTTCAGAGCAAGTTAAGTATTCTCTTCTCATTCCAGTACTTTGTATTTCCCACATTAATTCTTTTCTTAGAAGCACACACAAACATGCAAATATTATTTTGTAGCCAGGATGTGGGGAAATACCTTACGACATAATTGCATTGAGAACAGAAATAGCACAACGCATGTGTTGACTTTGAAAGAATCTGAATTGCTAAATGTGCCTTTAAAGATTTGAATTATACAAACCACCAAAGTTTTCAGATTCTAAAGAAATGGATGCCTCCTCTTTTTCTCAAAAACTCACTGTGTTCAGCTTTAATTTAACTGTACAATATTTCTAATTTCCATTAATTTAAAATCACAGGAAAAATAGAGTAAATCAACAAAAAGAAAGGTTTTGTTTGCCAGCGTACATAATGAGTAGTGAGATCTGCTAGCAAAGGATTTGCTTGTTGACAATAATGTGGAGCAATGTCAGTGTCTCCTTGGATGCCAATGCATGGGAGTAGGGGATGGCATTCCAATGACTAATATTAGTCAACCTCCACTGGTGTTGTAGCCCAGGAACTGCAGCCCCTGGATCTTTGGATTTACACTGCACAATGTAAGCCATTATCACCAATTTGGGCAGCAGAAGGGATTTTGAGTTTCCCTGTCTTCTGTGCTGCCTGAAGCTTCTTCGAAGATGATTTGCCACCACCTTTGCTGTGCCACCTCTGTTCACTGCAGCGATCCCCTCCTGAACTGGATTCCACTGTTATTCTCAATGAGAAGGGTACACTAGGATTATATGGGAGGGCGGGGGGAAGGAAACTTCAGATTTGGGTATATTGGACCCCAACTTTTTCAGCTTTCCCAGATAATCCCAAAACTTCATATCAGTATATTTGGGGGGGGGATCCCCCCAACAATTGGCTTCATTATAGCCTTTGGCCATGCTGGCTGGGGCTGATGGGAATTGTAGTCCATGAACATCTGGAGTGCCATAGGTTCGCCCCACTGGCCTATGAGGAGTATTTATGGGACTCTAGGGGCTATTTTTTTGTTTTTTTAGTTAGAGGCATTATAATTTTAGTATAGCTTCTAATGGCCCTTTTTAAGAGAGCATCCAAGTTTGGGAAAGATTGGGTTGAAGTGCAATTTTATGGTCCTCCAAGTGGTTTCCCCCCCCCATCTATTGTTTGCAAAGAAGAAAAAACTGGGGCTCATAAAAGTAGACCCTTGACCCAATCTTTACCAATCTTTGCAGTTTTTGTAAGGAGTGTCACCAGCAGCTATGTTTAACATTTGGTGCCTCTACCTTTAAAAAATAGCCTCCAGCAGAGTCTCAGAAAGATTCTGCATAAGCAATAATGGAGCAGAAGAGAGAGGAGATTTAAACTTTAAAACTCTGTGGAGCTTGGTGCAAATGGGCCAGATAGGGTTTCTTCCCTTTTAAAAGAGATTTCTTCCCTTTCTACTGCTGTAGTGGGCATTCTTGAAAAGATCCCAGGAAAACTCTCTTTTGTGTTTGTTTTTTCAGAATCGGGATTACTGGCTACAATTTGAAAAGCCATAGAGGGGCAGGGTTTGACTTTAACAAATGTATGCACCTAAGGTAGACTATTTGCAAAGTAAATAATAAATAAATTAAAAGTAAACTGTTCAAAGTAAGTGGTTCAATAATCAGGCACTCAGGTGAGGTTGATAGGTAGGATATAGATCTAGTACACCTTCTGGTGCTGAATTAGAGACTTGTCCACCTTTGAGCTGTTGTGCAGAGTTTGTCCCTAAGGGGGAGAGACCTGTCCCGAAGGCCTTGAAAAGGCCAGCCCAACCTCCTAATTCTTCAGCCCCTGTGGACCAAAGGTGGTCCCTCTGCCAGATTCACAGCCATGGCTGTTCATTCTACAGATCCCATGCTGTTGGCTAGCAACTAGGGGCTTACTGCCCAGGTGTACATATAGGGTCAAATGCCATTGGGTTGTGGCCATTTAGTCATGTGGTGGAAAATCACGCCCACCCCCTCCTTCCCCCCACCCCCCCCCAGGTCCATACACTGACTTCAAGATCTGGTGCAAAAAATGTTGTTTGGTCATGGTGGGAGAGGGTGGTCGCCCATACAGGGGGCGGGTGTGTGTGGAAAATTCAGATTTTGCACTGGGCTATATTTTCCCTAGATACACCTCTGCTGGGAACTCCTATGTAACTCCCCATCCTGCCTAAAGAAGGCTCACAAGGCGAGCTCCCTAGCCACCAGGACATCTGCAGTATCATCTAATTTTGACTGAGCTGCAGTGGTCTGGATAGATGACCTCTTGAGCAACCCAGAGGTAGATCTTAAGATGCTATGGAGGACATTGGTAGAAATACACAGAGCTAACCAATTTCTGGCAGATACAGCTCTGGAAAACATACAGTTATGTTCATATGCACAGGCTGCCAATGTTCTGATATGCCACAATTTATAGATAAAATACTCAAATAAATACCTTAACAAAGCAAATTTATCCACAGAAAAATTTGGTGGCAGACTACTATTTAGCAATTATTTGTGGTTTTGGGGAAAGTCCTTATTGAGATAAAAGAGAAACAGAAAGCCATGCCTTCGTCTTCCACCCTGATCACCAAAGACAAGGATAAAGGAAAAAAACAGTTTTCCTTTCATCCCTTTCAGTCATTTCATTCCTATACTTCTAGGGACCAGAAATGATACAGTCCCTCCAGATCAAGTTCCTTCTGGAACAGAACTCCAAAAAAGACATAGCCACCCACCTGAGAAAACAGGACAAGAAAAACAGCAAAAATGCTTTCACCTGACTGTCAGATAGAGCCAGCTGTCTCTCTTCTTCCCGGCTTGGGAGGAGACTGTCATGGTCAAATGGATATCCAAAATCATTTGGGAGGGGTGCAGAATCTAGTTTTCTTCCCTCCTCCCATCCAAAATTTTCTAAGAACTCCCCAACCCAAAGACCCAGAGAAACTGTTTGTCTTACTGATAGCAATACAACAGCATTTGAAAATTGGAGCCATAGAATCAGTGCCTCCAGAAAATCAGGGGAAGGGTATTCATACCTGTTTACTGTGCCAAAGATATCAGGAGAATGGAGAGTCTGAAAAAAGTTAAGTTGGTGGGTTCAAAAAAGAAAATTCTGTATGGAGTCACAAAGGACAACTCTGCAAATAATTTTATAGCATGACTTCCTTATCTCTTTCAAGATGGTTAACCCATATGACTTCCAGGAAATACATTTGTTTCTTTTTGGGGGACCAGCATTACCAGTACTAAGTCATGCCATTTGGTCTGTCATTGGCACTTGGTGTCTTCACCAAGGTGATAATTGATATTTATTTATTTATTTATTATATTTATAAACCGCCCTTCCCCAAAGGGCTCAGGGCGGTGAACAAACAGATAGATAGAGCACAGTAAGATCAATAAAACCAAAATTGAATAAACATTAAATGATGGCTCTATATTATTAAAACCAACCCCATTAAAATGCGGCGTTCTAACATCAAATATATCGATGGCGTCCAACTACCAAATCCCCTTAAAGGAAGGAGGAGGGGAAAAGGGCGGCAGGGTCCATAGATGATGTAAAAGGGGGGGAGCCATCAGCAGCCGGACTCCCCTAAGGCCCGGTGGAACAGCTCTGTCTTGCAGGCCCTGCGGAAATCATTAAGATCCCGCAGGGCCCGTGTAGCTGGAGGTAGAGCGTTCCACCAGGCAGGGGCCAGAGCTGTAAAGGCCAGCCGCATCATTGAGGGGCCAGGGATCACCAGTAAGTTGGCCTCTTATGAATGCAGAGGCCAATTTGGGACGTATGGGGCAAGGCGGTCCTGCAGGTACGGAGGTCCCAGTCTGCGCAAGGCCTTAAAGGTCAATACCAACATTTTGAAAATGATTCAGAATTCAACCGGCAATCAGTGCAGGCGGCGCAGCACAGGCGAAATATGGTCTCTGGCAGCACCCCCTGTGAGTAAACGGGCCGCCGCATTCTGGACCAGTTTTAGTTTCCGAATCAGACGCAAGGGAAGGCCTGCGTAGAGTAGCTCATCTCAGACTACAGGGAATCCATTTACCCTTACCTTGATCTGGGCCTCCTCAGCAGAAGTTCTGTCCAGGCATGCTCTGTAAATCATCCAGGTACTGGGCCATCATGGGTTCCTTGTGAACAGAGAGAAGAGTCAATGGCGAAGCTACAAGGAGACGGGAGGGCGCGTTGCACCAGGCGTGTGCCTGGGGAGTGCAAAACTCACACCTGCCCCTGACCCCCCTGCCCCTGCCCTACCTCGCCAGGCTACCCCCGCCCCACCAGCCTGGCCCGTTTTCAGCTGGCAGAAAGCTGTTTTCTGCCTGCTGGAAAAGATAACTGGAGGAGCCACAGGGGGAGGGGGCAGGGCTGCATGGGGGCAGAAGACATGGAGTACCCCCCAGACACATTCTTGCCCAGTTATGCTTCTGAGAAGAGTGCACTAGTTCTGCACACAGAACTCCTATACTTGGGACTGATGATAAATACCACTGTAGGAAAAGTCTTCCTTCCACAGGAGAAGAGCAGGAAGATCACAAACCTGATCCAAGTAACACTACCTGGAAGGTCTTTGTGTCTGGGATGAGAGCAATGAGGTAAACATCTTAAACTATCATGCAGAGACATAGTTAAGTTCTTGTTTGATTGGTGGCTGAACTGTTTGAGTCCAAGCATGTTTAAATGACAGGTGGGTGCATTAGCAGCTATGCTGGGTCAAAGAGGATATAAGCATCTTTCTAGAAACCTATTAGTTAAAAGATTTCTTGGGGTTGGGTGGGGGGGTTGCTCAGTGAACATCTCCAGTTTAACATAGATTCCCTACATGGAGTTTGGGGAAACGTTACAGGAAAGCCTTTCAAGCCATTAAAGAGACATTACAGGAAAGTCTTTCAAGCCATTAAAGAGACATTATATTAAGAGACATTATAGGAAAGCCTTTCAAGCCATTAAAGACAGTTGATTTAAAGTTTCTAACATGGAAAGTGGCATTTCTGGTTGCCATCATGTCAGCCAGATAGGTCTCTGAGATTGATGCCCTGTCAACAGGGCCAGAGCGAGGGGAAACAGCATCCGGGGCACACGTGTGCCCTGCGCCCCTGCCACGCCCCTGCCAATCCTCACCTTGGAACACTCCTGGAATGCCCCTGCCATGCCCCGGAACGTCCCCGCCATGGCCCCGCAGCAGCGTCACGCATCCCCCGCCTCCTTGGTGCTATGCCACTTCCTGTCAATCAGGCATGAACTCTGCATGTTTCAAGAGAACTAAGTGTTGCTTTTACTGGATCCATACTTTGTTCCTAAGGTGAGATCTTCTTTTCATCAAAACCAGATGATATTCTTACTATCTTACTGTCCAAAACCAAAACATGATAAGAAAAAGGAGTGGCATGAGCTGGATGTAAGGAAGGCTCCCCAAGTTTACATAAAAAGAACTAGAGATTTATATCACACAGATTCCATGGTTGTCATATATGGAAAGAAGGGAATTGTGTGTGATGCATCCAGAGCCAGTGTCTGGGAGTGGGGGTAGCCCTCACCCCCTCTCCAGACTTGCTCCCCAGCCCGCGGCCGGCGGGCGTTGCCCCTGCGATGCAGGACACCGCAACGGGAGGGGAGACCCGTCACCGCGTCGACAGGGGACAGGAGCACTCTGCGGACTGGGTGGAGTCCCGTTGCTGTGTCGACGGGAGACTGGAGCGGCATCCGGCTCTCTCCCCGGCTGGGGTAATGGGCGAAGGGCCCGGCTGTGGAGGGAGATGCATCATTCTGTCAATGGAGGAACAAGGCGCCAAAAGGTCCCGTCGCCGCAGCAACAGGAGAGGGGACGAACCGGACGAACAGGGCCAGCTGAGCCCTGTTGGGCCGAGTACGGGAGGCAGAAGAGAGCGCGGAGGCATGAGGGCGGGGTTTTCAACCTCACGGAAGGCCAGGGAGAGGATAAAAGAGGGGAAGCACGGGAAGGCGGGGAGAGAGGACGAGAAGGAGGGAGAGCGTGTATGTGGAGGAGGAAGGAGGAAAGGACATAGAGAGACAGGGAGGAGGACGACAGTGGGGGAGTCTAAGTGGAGGAGAGGAGAAGAGGGAAGGGGTGAAGGTCTTGGAGAGGAGGGGAGACAGTGGACTGTCTGAGGGGGCAGGAGAAGTCAGCAGCCCAGAGGCTAGCAGGGAGGCTTCCCTACTCTCCCTTCCTAGCTTTCTGCAGATACTGGGTCAGCTGTGGGCAGCCAGAGCAACCTGTGGCTAAAGTGGCTGTCCCACTTAGTCCACTCCCCGGAGAATGGGAGTGAGGCCGGAAGTTCCAGCATCTGGGCAGGGGAAGGTGGGTTGGCAACAGGGGTCCCGACGGGGACCCCGCCCCAGGCGCAGAACAGCCATGATAGCAAAATGGATATGGAACTGTATAAGGACAGCATATGAGACGCAGAGTGAAAGTGTTCCAAGCAGGATCACTGCACACTCAACCCAATTGGCAGACCCATCTGCTTCGTTCACTACCAGAGCTCTGATAAAAGAGATATGCAGCCAGTTACATGCTCGTCTTTCTCTATGTTTGTGAAACATTATCATATTGACCAACAGGAGTCAGTCGAAGCAGTGTTTGGGAAAAGAATCCTGCAACAAGTGGTGAAGTAAGATTAATAAGGAAACCCTTCTCCTTCTCTCTTGTAGATGGTTTCAGTAAGATAAAGATGCCCATCCAGAAGTGTCAGCTGTGGTATATAACTAGCCTGTATGACTGAGCCCCCCACTGTTAAAGAATGACGCATTGGACTTTCCATGAAGGTGTCTTCACACCTGTGGGGTGAATTCACCCACTCCCTACCCTTAAATTTCAGATTGATTAAAGATTGGGATGTGGAATTTTTTCTTTAAAAAATTGTCAAATTGAAGCAGAGCTTTTGTAGGACTAGATAGGGTCCGCCTACCATAGATTTTGCAGAAATCTGCATGGCTCTGTCTGAACAGTTGGAGGCATGACCTAACCAGTCTGGATGACTTCACCCCACTGTTGAGAAAAAGCCTTCATGGTAAATCCAATGCATCATTTTCAGCTCTAGTTACTATCTAAGAGGATATTTTTCTTCTCAAATACAATAATTCCTCTGGAAATACAATAATTTCATGAAGCTTGTTTGAATTGAGGGTTGAGGATTGCAGGTTCATAGTTCAAGAGGAGCATTATAAATAGCAAATCAAAAGCTTAGTCAATATACTGCCTTCCACATTTGGCCCTCATGCTCCAATTCACAAGTGGCTGTGCAAGATAATGCTATGTAGGAAAGAAACAAGCACTCAGAAAAAGTGATTTTTGTTTTGTTTTGTAGATGATGCTTCTAATTGATGACCCAACTGTGTTTCTTCTCTGATGTCATACTCCCTTTCCTTCTTGTTCCCAGGACACTGTACAGTTTTACCCTTTAACACACACAGTTCAGCTAGGCAGTCTCACTAGGCTAGGCAGCTGTGTCGTAGAGAAAGCCTTCCTCCATTTATCATAGATGTAGCTAAGTATCTTTGCTTCAGCTGAATCCCAGAGAATTAGAATCACAAAGTTGTTGTTTTACAGTCTTTTTTTTAAAAAAAAATCTGCATTTCTAATTACACTGTAGTGATGTCAAACACTATAATTGTTGACATAGAAATATACAGCTGGCAAGGACCTCAGGGCTCATCTAATTCAACCCCCTGCACTATGCAGGAAATTCACAGCTTCTTATTCCTTAAGTGACCCCTGTTCTATGCCCAGAGGAAGGCAAAAAGCCTCCAAGATTCTTGATCCAACCTGGCCTAGAAGAAAATTCCTTCCTGGCCCCAACGCGGTGTTCAGCATTACCCTGGACATGTAAGAAAGAGCCACAAGTGCTGCACACTAGCTCATCTCTTTCTGCCCTCCCACTCACAATCTTCTTAAATTCGTAATGAGTCATAGCATCAGCACTGCTGTTGGTTGGCCATCTAGTCTCTGCTTAAAAACTTCCAAAAAGACAGCCCACCATCTCGTAAGGAAGCCTGTTTCACTCTGTCACGAAGATCTTCCTATTGTTTCACTGAAAACTCTTGATTTAATTTCTGGTTTAATGTTGGTTCTGGCATGACCTTCTGGGTCAACAGAAAGCGATTCGATTCAAAACCCTTTAATGGCATACAAAACAGACTAATTTAAAATACAGTTAAAATAGTAAAGGTAACTTCACATTGATCAAGAGTTCAATTTACAGACCTTGGACAGGAACTTTGCCACTGTGAGACATCCATTAAAATCACTACAGTTTAAAAGAAGAATTACTTTACCTGACTCTGGCAGGGCCTCGATAGGATCGATGACCTGGGTTAACAAACTGGATCTTAATTTCTGGTATAATGGGCAGTGTAGAAGGATATGCAAAATAGAATCTAGCTGCCCCAGATTGCAGGAACATAGCCCCTTATCGCTCGGTAAGCCCTTGAGTCTTCCTCTATGAAGTGGGGATGGCATAATATTGAATCTAGCCAGCATATAGGCTCGCCTATGAATGGGATTGGTAAGTGCTGCCAAGTAGTAGGCCAGTTTTCCCTGTACAAATGGAGTTTCCACATTCATTGGTGAGCAGGATTTGTTTCCCAATCTCTGTAATTTTTGGAAGTCCATTGCTAGTAGTCGCTCCTTAATGACGGCAAATGACTCCCTAACAGTTCACATGTCAAAGGAGTCACTATCATAGCCCAATTCATTGATCTTTGCTAACACTGCTATACTCCATTTGGAATGATGAAGTTCACTCAGCGTGATTGGATCAGCGAATTATCAAGGCATTTATAATGGATGTGCAGCCAGTATTTTATAGGTCAACAGAAAGCAACAGTGCTCCATCCTCTATATGACAGCCCTTCAAATACCGGTACTTGAAGATTATTGTCATATAACCTCTCAGTCATCTTCTCTTAAGTCTAAACATCCCCAGATCCTTTAACCTTTCCTCATAAGATTTGCAGCCCCATTCAAGGCTTTAGGCAATCGGCTGTGGCACTACAGCTGTGTTGCCCCATTGCTCCCAAAGAGAGGGGAGACTTTGCAAGTTTGCACAGGGAGACTTTGCAAGTTGGAAAGCCTCCCCACTGTCAACCCCCCCCCCACTGGGTTTAATAGACTTATGCCCCCCAAAAGGGTGGCATATGTCTGGATGCCCAGCTGCTGGAGTAACACACCACATGGCTGGGAGGGGCCGCCCCCACTACACCAGTAGGGAAAATCCACTGGCACGGGTTCCTGCTACTCCTATGAATGGATTCACACACACACACACACACACACCAGATGGGGCTCTTGGTCTCCAAACTCCTTCTCAGACATGTTTCAGTTTATCAACATCCTTAAATGGTGGTGCCCAAAACTGAGCATAGTACTCCAAGTGAGGTCTAGCCAGAGCAAAGTAATACTATAATTTCACTTGATCTGCATGCTCTACTTCTTGATGTGGCCCAAAATCACATGTGGATTTTTAGCCACGGTATCACACTGCTGAGTCATATTCAGCACATGACCTACTAAAACCTCTATGTCTTTTTTGCATGTGCTACTCCCAAGGCATGTGCATTTGATTTTTGCTACCTAAAGAAAAACTTAAAAACCATTAACAAGCACTTTTTAGTTGTGACCTGTCAGCCATTTACGAATCCACTTAACAGTAATAGGATCCAAACCACATTTTACCAATTTGTCAACAAGAATATAATGTAATCAAGATAAACCATGTCCACATCATTCCCAACAAAGTAGTAACTCTCTCAAAAAGGAAGATAAGGTTAAAGTTAAATCTGACATTGCTCTTGAGAACCCTGATTGGCTCTTAGTAATCACAGACATTTTTTAAAAAAATGTTAAAGAACTGACTGTTTGATTATTTGTTTTAAATCCTTACCAGGTATGCTAGTTACCTGGATATTCCTTTCCCCCCTCTTGAAGATGGGGACTATATTTACCCTCCTCCAATCTTATGGTAACTTACCTGTTCTCCAAGATTTCTCAAAAATGATGGACAGAGATGCTGAAATTACATCATTAAGTTCCTTTAGTATCCTTGATTGCAATTCATCTTTCTTTGGTTTCATTTAAAGAAGCTATGGTTTTACATATCACCTCCATGCCTATCCTAGGCTTCAACTCCCTTCCTTTGTTATGTGTTCTCCTTTTGCCATATTAAGTACCATTGTTCTTGCAACAAAAGTCCCACACAAAGTAGAAACTGAGCAGTTCTGCCCTCTCTTCATCACCTGTTAAAATTCCACTTTACTTTCCTTGTAGTGGAACTGTTCTTTCCTTGTTCTTTTTCTTGCTATGAATATAACTGAAAAATACTTTTTGTTGTATTTAGCCAGGGACGTAGGTATAGATTTTTTATGGGGGGGTTGGGGTGTGTGGCCATGCCTCCACATGCCCCTGGGGGCAGGGCCATGCCTCCCCAAGCCCTGCCCCTGGCCTCAGTGCTTATAAAAGCAGCTCTCTGAGGCCAGGGACAACAGACTCCCCTGCTCCCTTCCCTGCCCCCCCACCAACTTGGCTCCCAGCCTGCAGCTGGCAGCCCCTTCTGCCCTCCCTGCTGGGCAGAGGCATAGCTAGGGAAAATGGAGCTTGGTGCAAAATCTGACTTTTGCGCCCCCCCTCCCATGGGCAGCCACTGTGATGCTGGAATCCGCCCCAAACAGCATCACTTTCAATGGTGTTTAAACTAGAGAGCCCAAATTCTCCTTTTAAATCCACCTTAAAGGGAGAATCTGGGCTCCCCAGTTAAAACAACATTGAAACAGCATCACTTTCAATGTTTAAACTGGGGACCTCAGATTCTCCCTTTAAATCCACGCCGAAGGGGGGGATTTAAAAGGGGAATCTTGGGAAATTTTGGGGGCGGTGCCTGCTGTCAGGAGTGCAATTATTAAGCTAGCAGCACCAAACTTTCAGGGTATCTTTAGGAGACTCTCCTAATGATACCTCTCAGGTTTGGTGAAGTTTTGTTCAGGGGGTCCAAAGTTATGGACCCTCAAATGTGTAGCCCCCATCTTCTATCAGCTCCCATTAAAAACAACAGGACTCCCTTTGGGAGTCCATAAATTTGGACCCCCTGAACCAAGCCTCACCAAACCTGGGTAGAATCATCAGGAGAGTCTCCCAAAACATCCCTGAAATTTTGGTGCTGTTAGCTTAAAAACTGCACCCCCTGCAGGCCTAAAACTGAAAAAAACACTAAAAATACAAAAAACCCACAAACAGGGGGTGGAGGTTCAGGTATGTAATGGGGGGTTGAACCCGAGAACCCCCCTTACCTACATCCTTGTATTTAGCATCTCTCATTAGCCTAAGGGTAGCCCCCATCTCCTTAGCTCCCATTGGAAAGAATGGGGGATAGGGGCACCCCTTTTGGGGGTCCATAACTTTGGCCCCCTCTGAACCAAACTGTACCAAACCTGGGGGGACAGTCACCTGATGATACCCTGAAATTTTCATGCCAATACCTTTAAAAATGCGCCCCCTGCATTTAAATGCGCCCCCTGCAGGCCAAAACATGAAAAAACGAGCAAAAAAATAAAAACGCAATTCGGCTGGTGATGGATTCGGATCAGATGGCATTCGGACAGTTCAGATTCGGGCCCTGCTCATCCGAATCTGTCCGAATCAATGAAGATTCGGCCAAAATCCAGATTCGGACCATCCGAATCTCCAACCCTATTATAAACTCCTTCCATTCCCCCGTGCAACAAACACCTTGTGAGGTAGATGGGATTAAGAGAGTTCTGAGAACTAGCTCATACCGGTAGTCACCTAGCAATCTGCATGTGGAGGGAAACAAATCTGGTTCACCAGCAGAGTAGAGTTTGCCATTCTCATGGAGGAGTGGGAATAAAATCTGGTTCTCCAGAACAGAGTCCACTGCTCTTAACCACTACAACATGCTGGGGAAAAACTATAACCAGATGCAAGCAGGATGCAAGCATGCATATTGGTCCAGAGCTTTAATTTGTGTGGGAGAGATTCTTTTGAATGTTGAGTGTGACAGAATAATGTATAGCCAGATGACAACTAATTAAAACCTAGCCTGAATACACTTCATATTTTAATATAGTTATTATATTGTATCTGAACTAAAACATCAATGATGTTCAAAAATAATCAGAGAAAGTAGTTGATCCTTAGTGTTCCGGTGTTTTGCAGTTTCTGTTTCCTTTTGAGTGCAATGAAAGTATGGTGGAAGAAGGGAAAAAGTGATGGGCAGTCCAATCCAAGTGCCTGGCCACTGTACCACAGCCATGCCGACACACTGCCTTCAAGAAAGCTATCTGGTGTCATGGGAAGGCCAAAATGGGGGGGGTCTGGGGGGTTGTCTTCACACCACCAAAAGTCCCATTGGGCTTAATAGAGTTACATCACCTTTTCAGTGGTATAAGTCCCTGACGCCAGCCCAACAGGGGCAATGGCCAGGGAAAAGCCAACAAGCATCAGCTCCTCCTCCATCCATGCCCCCAGACTGCCTCCACTATGCTGGCAGCAGCAGGGGTGCAGAGACACTGGTGCAGCATCCAACCTTATGATCCACCACCAGGAAGGACCACGATGGCTTCCACTGGCAAATTTGCCCCTCTACCAGGGTAAGTGTCCCAGGAGGGCAGATCCACCAGCACAGCCCCACACCACTCCCACCAGTAGATTTGCTCTTCCTTTTGATGGGGCTGCAAATATTAGGCATATCAGCCAATAAGCAGTGGATATCAATGCTGCCAAAAGGGATTGCTATATTTCTGCACACTGTACTTGCTCTGGTCATGGCTCTACCATGATCTGCATGAACACAACTTTATCCTTGCCTGTGCAGAATACTTTCTCTACTTTGACAAGTTTTCTATCACTTGTTTTTGCAGTTCTGTTGCTCTGCAACTGCTAAACTGTGCCAATGATTTAGTGCCTTCCCCTTGGGTGCCAAAATGCAAATCTCTGTGCCACTGTGTAATTCTGCCTGACATTTGGGATGGCCAGATGACTTCTTGTGCCACTCTGTATGTGAGAATTTGGCAAGGCAGGTCCCTTCAAAGAGATACAATTCCTGACAATTTCACCCTAGTTAGATAGGAAAAGTAAGAATTGGGAACATTGTAACTTAATTCATTCTTATTTGCCTGAAATTTGGTAATCAGGATTCCATGGATGAGTAACATCTCTAAAAACTTAGTTCCGAATAGACAGTAAACAAGAAGAGATACATTTCCATTGAAATGACTAATGAATAGAATAAATCAAATAAACATTTGTCCTTGTTAAAAATGGGTGAAATTATTAAAGAGCAAAACACATTTAAAAAATGCAAATAAAAAATTGGTGCTTAATGTTAAGTGAAAGGCAGTCTGCATGTGTCCAAAAGCACTCTGCTTCCTTAACTGAAAACATACAGGATGGGTACATGCTGCAATTACTCAGTGGTGAGAAAAAAGCATTCTGTATATGATGAGAAATATTATTCAATGTTTTTAAGTTTGGGAATTATCTGCAATGGTTTTGCCGGCTGACCTTGGTCTATGTCTCCATTCTTCAGCAATAAAATGGGCTACTGTCCTCTAAAAAATATAAGAACAATATAGTGCAGATATGTTAATGGGCAGCCCAATCCAGAGGAGATGAACCGAATCCCCCTCTGGAGGTGGCCCAGGCTTACACCAGCAAATTTCCCTTCCCTTCCCTTCACCTGCCCTAGTGGAGGGATAAATCCACCAGCACTCACCTGCTGTGGGGCCTGAGATGCTCGGCCGGCCATAGTGCCTAGTTCTGCATTGGCACACCTGTACTGCCCCAAGCTGTGGCTGTGTGGAGGAAGCTTCCTGGGGTGGAGTTGATGTTGTTTGGCTTCCAATGCCCTTTCAGTCCCCTCGCACCAGCGGAGCCATCCTCCAAGATTAAGCTGACCAGCTGTCCCTCTTTTGGCGGGACATTCACGCCTTGAAAGAACTTGTCCCACATCCCGTGGGTTTTCCCCAATGTCCCAGGTTTTGGAAGGCTGCCGCACTGCCTTCTGGGGCGCAAGGCAGTGCGGCAGCCTCCCACGTGACCGCAGGAGCACACTGCCTTCTGGGGCGCTGACGTTTCCCGCCCTGTCACAGGGTGGGAACCGGCAGCGCCCCAGAAGGCTGTGCGCTCCTGCGGCCGCATGCACACGCAGCCGCAGGGGCATAGCCTTCTGGGGCGCTGCCGTTTTCTGCCCTGTCACAGGGTGGGAAATGGCAGTGCCCCAGAAGGCAGTGCGCTCCTGCGGCTGCGTGAGTGTGTGTGCGCGCGCGCACGGGGGGCCGCCCACCATCCTGGTTCACGAAGGTCACCTTATCTGGTCACCTTATCCAAGATACACTGGAAACCCCTTTGAAGGGGGTGGGGCAGTGCTAGAACCACACCAGAACTATGCCAGAACTGGCCACGCAACAGCTCTGGATTGCGCTATATGTGAGATACTTGCCTTGTCATCTGCAGTTTGCTTTTACTGCTTTTGTTTTATATGGCTTTAAAAGGGAGAAAACAGCTTACTTGTGGCCAGTGAGGAAGGTCTTTGAGGTTGAGATGCATATGGTCTTAATTGGTCATTTGATATTGAGATCAATTATGCATATTGTATTGTTACAGCTTTTGTAAAGCTAGCAGTTTATATTCCAGACAAGACAGATTTTTAATTTGCCTTTTTGTGTACACTTTATAACAAAATGTTTGATTTTAATTTTGTAACGTAACCTTTGTGAATAGTGTATACTGAGTCAGGGTTGTTTCCCTTTTTCCTTTCTGGTTTAAAAGGGACAGAATCAGGGAATCCTTTTGGTAGCTATTAGCTATAATGCTCAGAGACTATGTATCTCTGAACTGCTGCTGGAAGGCAACAGGAGGGGAGGACTGCAACTTCCTTGTTTTTCAGAGGCTACTCTGCAAAACAAGATGGTAGGCTTTTCCTTTCTTTTGTACTCCAGGGGGATTCACGTATGAGCCTTAAAATGGTTCTTGATTGTTGGAAACTAAATGGTGCAGGTAGAAGGTCAAGCTTCTAACATCTTTACAAATCCAGAATTAAAGCAGAACATTCGTGCTGGGCAGAGGTGTACAGGTCAAAAATGGCACTCAGGGCATGACCAGTTCCTAGCTCCCCCAGCTCCCTACAAACACACCTACACCCCACTTATGGCAGCCAGCAGGGAGGCTGGGGAGGGCAGGGCTCGGCAGTGGGCAGCTCAGGCGGGTGGCTCAGGTGGGCCCCGTGACAGCAGACCAGCTCCTGCCTTTCCCAGCCTCCCTGGGGAGGGCAGGATCCAGCCTGTGACCACGACAAACAGCTCACAGCCAGCAAGTGGCATCCTGGCATGGAGGGAGCCATCGGACACTGGCCAGGTTGCCTCACCGCAGGAGATGCCGGGTGCAAGGACCCAGCTGGTGCCCACCGCCCCCCCCCCAAGTAAGCAAATGGTGTGTGCCCAGGGTCCTGGGATACCTCATGTCCCCATGGGCAGTATGCCCCTTATGCTAGCTGCCAGTAAGGTAGCCCCCATTTGCTTCTGCCCTTGGAAAGGACTGTGAATATATATAGTCCATTGTAGCTTACTATCTTAGGTGCCAGCATCACATCCTGGAGTTTGATATCTGCTAATTAAATTCTACTTATACCCGAAACACGTACGTTGAAAAATAAAAGTATTTAACATGTAACTAGATCCTTAGAATCTGCTTTAGCTGCAGCAAGACAGAAAGTGGTTCGTGCAAGCCACTGCAAATGCAGTGGCATCATTTACTTGGCAGCAGTGGCGTAAGAGGTTAAGAGCTCGTGTATCTAATCTGGAGGAACCGAGTTTGATTCCCAGCTATGCCACCTGAGCTGTGGAGGCTTATCTGGGGAATTCAGATTAGCCTGTACACTCCCACACATGCCAGCTGGGTGACCTTGGGCTAGTCACAGTTTCTTGGAGCTTTCTCAGCCCCACCTACCTCACGGGGTGTTTGTTGTGAGGGGGGAAGGGCAAGGAGATTGTAAGCCCCTTTGAGTCTCCTGCAGGAGAGAAAGGGGAGATAAAAATCCAAACTCTTCTTCTTCTTCTTCTTCTTCTTCTTCTTCTTCTTCTTCTTCTAATTATGCAAAGTAGGCTAATTCTTACGCCACATGACCTCGCATCACTGGCAAAAACCTATGCTGTAGCCAGAATATCCAGTGCAGATATAATGGTACCACTTGGGGGTTCCAACTGTTAGAAAGCACAACTCTTGTGATGGTCTGCTCTACTCAGGGGCAGATCTCAGTCCTGGGCCAATGAGGTGAAGGGATGGAGCTTGTGTGCTCAGAGACAGAGCGAACATAAAATATTGATTTATCTCAAGTACAAAGCTCTTGCCTCTCTACACTGTCTCACTAAAAGAAAAAAAATGTAACTTCATTTACCACATACTGGTTCGTCTGTTTTAGAATGCTCCATTTGGGTCCTAGTGATTTGATATGCCATATATACTTGGCTGCTCTACCCTTGGCTGCTCTGGCATTTCCTTGCTTGCAAAAGCATTCGCCTGCTTTTGGGGTTTCCTTGCTTGCAAGCAAGGAAACCCAAAAAGCAGATGACTGCTCTGTGTGATGTTTCCTTGCTCACAAGCAAGGAAACTCCAAAGCAGGTGGGGACAGAGAAAAGCCAGGGTGCCCACTCCCCACCGGATCACTCCCCCCCTCTCCACCTCCCAGATCCCCACAGCAGCCCCAGCCCTTGGCTGCTCTGGCAAGCAAGGAAACCCAAAAAGCAGGTGACTGCTCTGTCTGGCATTTCCTTGCTTGCAAGCAAGGAAACACCAGAGCAGGTGGGGTCAGGGAAGAGCCAGGACCACCCATGACACCGGGTACACGCCTCCGGGGTGCCCAGCAGGCTGCTGCCCACTGCCCTGCCGCCACCGCCCCTCACTTACTCAGTCATCTTTTTCTTTCCCTGCAGGCTCTGCAGGCTCGGTTTCAGGGAAGCTGCCACTCCAGGCAGCCTGTCTCTATCTTTCTTAAAAGGACAATGTTCCAAAGATTGCTTAAGCACTCTTTGGAGAAAAAGAAAAAGATGACTAAGTAAGTGAGGGGCCGTGGTGGCCCTTTTTAGAAAGATAGAGACAGGCTGCCCGGAGCAGCAGCTTCCCTGAAACAAGTCTGCAGAGCCTGCGGGGAAAGTAAAAGATGACTTCGTGAGTGAGGGGGACGACTGGCGGCAGCAGCTGCAGGTGGCTCGCGTATAAGTCGAGGAGGGCTTTTTCAGCACAAAAAACATGCTGAAAAAGTTGACTTATATGCGAGTATATACGGTAGATTAAAAGTTGGGAAATTTTAAATTTTTAATGAATGAGCAACTAACATGATGACATATACAACTAGAAGCATTATCTGAAGAAAGCTGACATTTTGCAGCAGACCTTTTCTCGGATGATGATCAAATAGTCAGCCTCATACTATAGGAGAAGGAGACCAGGGCAAAGGAAATGAGCTTAGGACCGAACGTCAATTTGATTGTGCTGTCATGTGGATCTCAAAGCAAAGGTCTGTGGCAGCTGGCAAGCTCCGAATTTTCCAGCAACAGCAAGGCAGTTCAAATACAATTATCTTTGCCTTCAGTGCAGCCAACACTGTGAATGTTATACAATATTTGGTGTCCTAATTATTCCTAGATAAGAGATCTTTTAAGTGGAAGTGCCCGTATGAGATTCTCTAAATAATTGTGTCATTAAATGTGCCTTTCAACTTAGCTCTAAAGTGAGAGCCAAGCTAGATAAGATGTGTATGATGCATGAGCAGTCCCAAGCCTTTAAATAAAATTTAAATAAAACTGCAGGAGGCTACAAATTTGACTGGAATACTAGGAAGAAGGGATACTGAACCCTTTTCCTGCAGGCTGTATTTCAATCAAAATCAAATACCCCTTCTGTTAAACAGGTACGGTTCAAAGATATGGGCAAAGGGGTTTTTTTTCTCTGTAGAAAGAAGAAACAGTTGGACTAAGTTGATTGGCAAATTGGCCTATGGCAAGTTGATATCTTTTCAATTTAAGATACATTTCAGGAATTTAAAAACATGTCAGAAGACAGTTTTTGTATCACTGACATATTTCTCAAGTTTGGCTCATAGATTAATTCTGATCCATTGCCAAAGAAAATGTTTGTCAGGGAACCTGGATCAATGTACAGATTACTTCCTAAAGTGTATCAAGATTATGCAATTACAGAAGAAATACTTAGTTGCTCACATAATGTTGTGACGCTATCTCAAAATGAACAGAATGATGTTTTCTGCATTGTCATTCATTTTTGACTGCACTGATAATATCTGTTTTCTTTTCCTTGTTTTTCTATGCTGAATACTGCTAGCTTTCACTGTATTGCTAGCTTAAAGACAATAACATACTACTGTAGAGTAATATCTCAATCTCAAGATTTGGGGAGATGTCTGACCTCTACCAGCTGTCCCCAAGCAGCTTAATACCCACAGTGTTTTGTACTATTTTTCTGGATCCTCAGACCCGTTCAAGGTCACTCGACCATTTTCTCTCCATACTCATTCTGTCACAGAGATTGCACAAGGATACCACGGAGCAGGGCTCCCCCCCCCTTTGAGTCTCTTGGGATACTGTCAACAGCTGGTGGGCACAACCACCAGCAAAGGTGTTGTTGGTTGCCACACTGGAGCCCATGCAGAGGATAAATAAATTAATGCAAGAAGGATGACAGCCAGTCCAAAAGTACCCAAGCAGGCAGGACGGAAAGGCAGGTTTTATTCTCAGTAACTGATGTTATTGAAAGGTTTGTGAATTCAGGTCCAAAGCTCCATGCATGATTCTAGCAATCATACAAGTCAGGAATATCAGTGTGGCTTCCACAAACAAAAGCTGTTTTCAGAAACCTGTGTAATTCTTTGTTGGCCACATTTTCCATATTGTTCCCAAACTCAGTTGGCTTTCCACTTAGCCAAACATTCGTTTAGGCAAACTGTTTCTCTGAGTTTTTTCTATGGTGCTTTATCATAGTTGTAGACAATGCAAACAGAAATATTTCAACATCAGATACTTTATACTGATAAGTGAGGCTGAGGTATGTGGGTTGATGAAAGCAAAGTTTTTAATGTTTACTTTAATTTAACTTGTTTATTAATGATGTGAAAGATGAGGAGAAGCAGCCTGTTAATTAAAATAAGCAATGATACTAATTTTGGAAGTGTTGAAAAAAGCAACGAGGATGGAGAAGTAGGCGAGGCAACTAGAGTCAAAAACTGCAAACAGATTATTAGGTGTGGGTGAAGAAGAGGAAAAAGGTTTCTTTTGCAAAACTGCTTCGTGACAGGCAGTAATGATGAAAAACAATAGCAAAAAGATTGTGATCATGTTCGATGCATGCATAGCCGAAAATGCATTTCTTCCAGTTGGTTTTTGTTGCCATCTTCTTTTTCCCTGATAATTGCCAACAGAAAGATTTGATAAATTAGATCATGGTAGGAAAACGGCAGTATTGCATGAACAGGACGCGTTAGAATCAGTTGAATCTGTATTCATATATTTTTGTCCCGGTTTCTCCTGACTTCTGCTATCTAGGGGCCCTTCCACACATGCAGAATAATGCACTTTCAATCCACTTTCAATGCACTTTGAAGCTAGATTTTACTGTGCGGAATAGCAAAATCTACTTTCAAACAATTGTGAAAGTGGACTGAATGTGTATTATTCTGCATGTGCGGAATGGCCTTAGGACAGTGATGGCGAACCTTTTCGAGACCCAGTGCCCAAATTGCAACCCAAAACCCACTTATTTATCGCAAAGTGTCAATGCAGCAGTTTAACCTGAATAACTGCCTCGAGCAGGGGCCAGCCTGCTGTAGGCTCCATATGCGCCACTCTAGCATCTCTGCCACCTCGCCCCCCTCCTCCGGCCAGCAGCCACCTGGAGCACAGGCACCAGGCCTGCCAGCCGAGTCCTCCCTGCTCACTGAGGTGCACACACATCAGGTCCAGCAGCCCAGGCCAGCCTAAATGTGTGTGGGGGGTGATTTTTCTCCCACATGACGTGTGTGCTCACAGAGAGGGCTCTGAGTGCCACCTCTGGGACCCGTGCCATAGGTTTGCCACCACTTATCTAGGACTTTGAAATCAGACCGTATGGCATCAGAATAGGCATCAGACTGGAAGAATTCAACCTATCACTGAAAATAGTTCTGATTAGAATTGGAACGTTTACAATATTTTTGAATGGGGAGTTGTTCAGGTCAGATTTATTTATTTATGCCAGCAAGTCTCAGCTGATTTATTCCATTGATAGAATAAAGTTTATTTAGAATGAAAAGGATGTAAAATCTAATAGATTTGAAAGAAGATGCTCCATGATACCCTACTTTTGATTTTCTGAATTAGTTTTATTAATGTTGCTACTAATGCTGCTATTACTACAAGTGTGGGTCTGTGGGGAATTTTCAGGCAAGAGAAATCCCATTTCTGCCTTCTTCCCTTCCAGTTTCCACTTCCCTGACACTTTTTGTTTCCTTCATTCCTGCTGGTTGTTTCCACTGCCTTGTTCCGGTCACTGCTGCCAGGTAAGCAGGGCCCAAGCTGTTTAGGGCTTGAATTGAGCCCAGGAGCAAGTTGGGAGCCAGTGTAGTTCCTTAAGGACCAGTGTGATGTGTGTCTGGCCAGATATGCCAGCTAACAGCCTAGCTGCTGCATTCTACACCAACTCCAGCTTCTGGACCATCTTCAAGGGCAGGCCCACATATAGCACATTACAGAAGTCCAATCGAGAGGTTGCCAGAGCATGTAACACTGTGCTAGATCCTAAAATGGGTGGACCTGGTGAACCAAGCAGAACTGATGGAAGTCCTTCATGGCCATAGCTGTTATCTGAATCTCAAAAACAGTGATGAATTCAGGAGCACCCATAGACCTTGCACCTGATCCTTCTGGGACAATACAACCAGAACCAGGTGTCTTGTGATCTCACAGACACGGGAGCCTGGAAAACAGAGAACATGCATCTTGTCTGGATTCAACCTCAGTTTGTTGGTCCTCAACCAGCTCATAACTGCTTCCAGGCAGTAGTCCAGAACACAGAACGCCTCTCCTGACTGATGAAATGAAGAGATAGAGCTGAGTGTCATCTACATATTGATGACACTTGACTCTAGATCCCCTGATGATCTCACTCTGTGGCTTTATGTAGATATTGAACAGTATAGAGGACAGGATTGAGCCCTGGGGAACCCCATAATGGAGCTTCCAGGACTGCAAGCACAAGTCCCTCAATGCTATCTTCTGAAACTGGCTCCAGTGGTAGGAGGAGAAGCATTGTGCCTCCCAACCCCATTCCCAAGAGCCAATCCAGCAAAATACCATGGACTATATGATATCAAAAGTCACTGAAAGTCCAAGGAGAATTAACAGGGTAGTATATCCCCTGTCTCTCTCCCAATAAAGTAAATCTGTCAGGATGATCAAGGCCATTTCCATGCTATAACAATGCCTGAAACAAGATTAACATGGGCCCAGAAAATTAGTTTCTTCCAAGAAAGCCTGTAATTAAGCCACTGCCACCACTGTCTCCAGGACCTTGCCCAAAAATGGGATGTTGGCTACCAGTTAATAATTGCTCAGCACCATAGGGGTCCACAAAGAGCATTGGCACTGTCTCCTCCATCAAAGAGGTGTTTACCACAGGGCCTTATATTAACCACCCTAAATAACTCTGCTGGACAGCTACTTGTAGACTCATGAGGGCAGAGAAATACACATTCTTTGCCACTGCCACCGTCACTTGCTAGGCTTGATAATGGGCTCTCAACAGTGTCTAGTTAGATCCACAGTACGATTTCCACCACCTGCGCTCAAGCTGTTGCCCCTCCTGCTTCATTGTCCGCAGATCTTGAAGGGCTCTGTCCGTGGGGTGAGATTGTTCAGGAGCAATCATGTCAATGATCCTCCTCATCATTCCTGAGGGAGACCAGATTATCTACATGAGCACTGGCCATGTCACCAGGAAAATACCCCAGAGGTCTCAGGAATCCTTGGGATTCAATCCTCCTCCAAGGGTGGACCCCCACCCCTGAAGTGGAGAAATGGCATCTGAGGCCCAAACTTCACACACTCTAACAAGGGACATGGATGTATATCTATGTTATAAATATTTTATATCTATTTTATAAATCTTAAATTTAAGTTGATCCCTAAAAATACATGTTCTTATTTTAAAGTATTTAAACCAAAGTGAGATACAATACAATGTGAGATACAATACAATATTTTAAAGTGAGATACAATACAAAAAATAATTTTGATTAGATTGGATATATGATATTCCTCCATAATATTTATTTTTAATACATAATTTTTAGTGCCTGAGACAAAAAGCAGTGCCTGAAATGTGTCAGGTAGACAAACTGATTTTCCATGTTTCGTTGATATTTCTTCTGGTAACATAGTTGTTGCAATGAAGAAATATACAGTTATGACAGAGAAATGTCACAGGGAGTGATAGAAGAGGTGGCTTTTAAAGTTACATGTTGCAATAGAATGTCAGTATAAAAGATGAGAGCAACATATACACAGTTTACCTTATTTCTGCAATTAAACCTGCTTGTGGTATAAATAAAGGAATGGAAGAGATCATGGAAAGCACCTGAGGCACTGTTTGCTTTTATTTATTTTATTTTATTTTATTTTATTTAAAGTTCACCTTTCCTCCATTTTATCTTCACAACAATCCTGTGAATGTAGATAAGGAAGAGAGCCCAAAGCCACCCAGAAAGCTTCCATGGCACAAGTGGGAATTCAAACCTGTATCTCCCTGTGTTAACCTCTTCCCTTTTCCATTTCAGTTTGTTTAATGTGGTAAAGGGAAATCTTACAATGTTTTGCTTATTTCAGTTACCTTTTATTACTTTGCGTAATAGCCCCAGGGTAGTCTGGATGTATCAGATCTCGGAAGCTAAGGTGTGTCAGCCCAACCCTGGTTAGTATATGGTTGGGCAACCTCCAAGGAATGCCAGGTTGCTACATGGAGGCAGGGAATGACAAACCACCTACAAATGTCTCTTGCCTTGAAAACCCTATAAGGTCATCATAAGTCAGCTCTGACTTGATAGCACCAAAAACAAAACAGAGAGAAGAAAATATCCCTTCCATGATTTTATTTGGAGTGCTATTTAGTAAAATTGGAATTGGTTCTGGTGGGTTTTCCGGGCTGTGTGGCCATGGTCTGGTGGATCTTGTTCCTAACGTTTCACCTGCATCTGTGGCTGGCATCTTCAGAGGTGTATCACAGAGGGAAGTCTGTTACACACTGTATAACAGACTGTGTAACACTGTGTGTAACAGACTTTCCTCAGTGATACACCTCTGAAGATGCCAGCCACAGATGCAGGCGAAACGTTAGGAACAAGATCCATCAGACCATGGCCACACAGCCCAGAAAACCCACCATAACCAGTGGAATCCGGCCATGAAAGCCTTCGACAAAATTGGAATTGTTTGTGTAAAAGCCTTTGTCTCAGGGTTGGCAAAAAAAAAAATCCATGTCCATCTGAAATGCTTCAGCAGCTGAACAATCCCAACATGCTGAATATTTTCATTTGAAAACGTGGTAGAAAAAAGGGAACTTAATTTATCACTCAACACTAGACCAAAGGGCTACAAATTAGCCAACCTGAACCTGATTCATTGGGAATAAAATGAATAAATAAACAATACAAGAAAACTACTGAGAAATGCATTATTCAGTTCTCTAAGTCACGTGTTAAAATTTTTGATGCAATACATTTAATCCTACAACAATATCACAATCAAATATTTAATTAGTGATTTTATACATATGTGCTATTGATTTTTTACATATGTACTTTTAAAATGGATTATATTGTCTTTTTTTTAACTGTTCACTGCCTTGAGGGCCCTAATTGGGTATATAAATGGCTCAGTATATTTTTGTCAAGATACGTACCACAAGGAAGCTCCTCTAGTACATCAACTAATTGTGGTGGCTGCAATAGAAGCAATTTGACAGTCTCTTGGCAAGCTCTCCAATGTGTCTAAAAGAAAGCTTTCAGGGCCAATTATGCCCTGAAAACAAATGCTATAAGGCCACTTCCACTGTTTTTTTGCTCCTGAGAAAAATAAATAAATGTAATGTAATAGACAAAAAATTCCTTTCCTCAGGCAGAATTTGTTTGAAGCATGAACTAATAGAAGATTCCAGTTGTGGGAAGAGCTAAGTACAAAGAATGGCTGAGGACCTTTTTCTAAAACCATGGCTTGCCCTCCTTTGGCACCATTAATCTCAGAACTGGTAATAGTTTTAGTTATTACAGAATCGCTGGAACTCTAAATACAATCAGCAACATTTACTCTATAGAAGGGTGTCTTGCCTATTCACCTTCACAGATGTAACAAATGAGAGAAGGGACTGGAACCTCAAGAATGCAAACATAAACCCCCAAATCCTTCCCCCAAATATCCCCAGAATGAAAAATCAGAGAAAAAATTAGGACAATGTTTTCCTCAGGTGCCAAAACAGTTTAATGGCATGCTATTCATCTATTTATCTGTATCAATCAAAAATAAGATGCTTCCCTGCCAGTCCTAATTTGTAAAAATGGATTTACTGAACAGTCCGACAAGGTTAATTTTTTATTCGATGTAAAAAGAAGCATGACTATTCTGGGATATAGTCCCAGTGGCAGTGATGAGTCAGCGGTGGTAATGATATGACAGTCTATTTATTCTTCTTCATCTTAGCATCTTGCAGTTAGCTCACTGAGCAATTATGTTATTGTTCCTTCTGGATGATTTTTCTTTATTGGTTTATAATTATAAAAATATTATTGGGGCTTGTTTGTATCTAGAAATTAAGTCTCCATAGTTTAATGAGAACTGCAAGATTAAATCTTATTCTCTTTGCATTTATTGTGCTTTTTTGGGAAATTAATAATGCACCTTCCTTCAATACTGATATGTTTTTCCTGGCTCTTGCAGACTTCCCAACAAAGGACCCTCTCAATTTTCACAAGTGAATTGAAAGTATAGCATACTTAGCTGGATTAAAAATCCCTAGAGAAGGCTTTTTCACACAGAAAGCCTTGTGTTTATCCCACTTCCATAGCATACATTAAAAGGAGGTGCATCTTAACCCAT
This sequence comes from Sphaerodactylus townsendi, assembly GCF_021028975.2. Lineage (NCBI taxonomy): Eukaryota > Metazoa > Chordata > Lepidosauria > Squamata > Sphaerodactylidae > Sphaerodactylus > Sphaerodactylus townsendi. Next base: position 58,936,983 of record NC_059429.1, on the reverse strand, counting down.
TCTTTTCTTATCTGTCCAAAAGGTAATAAAATTTTTGGCCTGGAGCTCTCAGGATCCCTCATCTTGTACTCACTATTGCTTAGTTCTCGAACAGAGTACAAAATCTGTGGCCTCTTTCTTTCTCCATGATCTGATACAGAAGGAACATAAACTACTTTGTTACAATTGCAGTAAGCTGCAAGGAACAGACCTAAGTAGAATTCTGAGTAGACCTGCTTTAAGATAGTGATCAGCCTTTTACCCTTGATACCCTTTGTACTCAATATCATACTTTCTTCATGGTGAAGTAATTCAGAATTAAGAATAGGTGCATCTCTTATGTGTCTCAGAAATACATATCATTCCTTGGTTGAATGCATAGACATGCACATTTTAAAACTTTTATTACAAGGTAGATTGAAGCTCCATCCAAAGCCCTGACAAAGGGTCGCAGTGCCACAATAGCATTGACCCTCCACCTCCAAAAGGGCTTTCCAGTGGCGTGGAAAAGCAAACAACAAAGAAAAATAAGGAAAACAAGATAAAAAATAACTTGCAGAGCATAGAGGGTAACGAGAGCAGCTTTTGAAGTAGGATCTATCTATCTATGATCTCTTAGTAAAAGAAAGCAACCATTTCTTACATTCAAAAGTCAGATTAAAAGACCAAATTAAAATTAAGCTTGCAGAGTTGCAGCCAACATGTCTATCTCTGTGCCATCTTGCATCCAAGGAGGCAAACAACAAAGAAAAAAACCCAGCTGTCAGAGAACCCTCCATTGGGCTAGAGGAACTTAAGCCACCCAAAAAGGTGGCATAGGTGAGAGAGCCAGGACTGTGGCATAACTGCTGCAAGCCCCAGGGTGGAAGCCATCTTTATGTTAACTCCACCCCTGGGACCACCCCTGCCATGCCCCCGCTGTGCCAACATGGCTAGTGGCAGTGTAGGAGTTCTGCTGCGATGCTGGGGGCTGTATCCAGGTCCTATGGGGCATGCAATGGCCACCCACTGGAGCTTCTGCTGCTCTGCCAGGCTAAGTACCCTAGGGAGGGTGAATCTGCCATTGTGGGCATGTGCTGCTTAAATGGTGTGATTCCCCAATACCACCTTTGGATAGGTCTGTAAGGATGTTTAGCCATCTTGAGAGCAGGTTACAATTGCCAAGGATTAATGACTAGTTCACAATAACTTGTCATGAAACAAATTTGATGGAAGACAATTACCCCTCATAATGTTCCTGGAGGTCCTCTTTTTTCTAGGAATAGCATTTGGGGAGATTGTTTAGATTTGAGCAGGACAGGGGAGGCAGGGAAGTCCATCAACAGAAACTTGTTCAGAGAAATCTCTGGTTGATCCTAGTCTAAGATTCATTCCTTTTTCTTAACCATACCAAAGGGAATGGAGTTGGGAGATTTATGTACTGCCAACCTAAGCACAGTTATATTCTTCTAAATCAACTGACTTAGAGGGGTGTAACTCTGCTTTGGATGGTTCTGTACAGCTTCAATCCCATGTATGTCCTGAGAGTTAGGCCCCTTCTGCACATGCAGAATAATGCACTTTCAGTCCACTTTCACAATTGTTTACAAGTGGACTTTGCTATTCCACACAGCTGCAAAATGCATTGAAAGTTGATTGAAAGTGCATTATTCTGCATGTGCGAAAGGGGTCTCAGTCCTGTGATATCAGTAGGCCTTACTTGTGAATAAATGAAAACTGAAACTTGCCTTTACATACATATTTATAATTAACACAGAAGTTCCACAAATCTCAGAAGCAAGTAGGATCACCCCTGATTAGCATTTGGATGGGAGACCACCATGGCAGACCAGAGTCATAATGCAGAGGCAGGCAATGGCAAATCAATTCTGTTCATCCACTGCACTGAAAACTGCATGGAGTCTCCATAAACCAACTGCAATTTGACAGCACTTTACACACAGATTATTTTAAAATATATTGTCAAATGCTTTCATGGCTAGAATCACTAGAATGTTGTGGGTTTTCTGGGTTGTATGGCCGTGCTCCAGTAGTCTTTTCTCCTGACGTTTTGCCTGCATCTGTGGCTGGCTTCATGCCAGCCACAGATGCAGGCAAAAAGTCAGGAGAGAAGACTACTGGAGCACGGCCATACAACCTAGAAAACCCACAACATCCTATTTTAAAACAGTCTTCTTTCAAAACAGGTGAATATCTGTAGCAAGTTTACAGAGAAATTATCTTCTCTGTATTTGCTCAGCAGGGTGAGTTTTGGGATGTGGAGTAAATTAGGTTTTAAGTGTGAAATGTAAACCTGCTTGCCTGAAAGAATTTGTAAAACAATGGATTTAACATGCACATATTTTACACAGTTTAATGTCCTTGACTCTCTTCAATTTCTCTCTTGAGTTGTTAAGAAACCAGAAAAGCTCTTATGGAAATTAAAGTGTACAGTAAGTTGAAATGGCTCTGTCAAAGCAGTTTTGCTAGATTCTGTGAATATGTATTTTTATAATGTGCATTTTAAGATCAAAAAACCTTTGAGTGGGAATTGTACACATTTCACTTTTTTTTCACAAAACACAGCAATATTTGTCAAGGCCTTTCACACTTTAATTTCAAAGTCAACAAAGTGTTCCCTCCCGTTTGTTACTCCATGTTATTTTTACATGCATTTGAGGGGATTGGACTTGGAGCATGCTTTGGGATGAGATCAACCAACACCCCTCATAAATCTCCTCTAGAATATTAAGTGTATAGAATATCCTTTTTGCAGGGGTGTATCCACTTAAAACCGCAACCGGGGTTAGTCTCAGGTGCAGTGCTCCCTCACAGCTGCACCCTCACTGCCACTTCCCTCAAAGAAGGACTAGAATGCTTCTGCCCCCTTGTTCCATTCTGCGCTGCTCATCTTACCGGGGGGGGGGGGGCTAGCCTGGATTTTGATGTGGAGTGGAATGAAGTGGCTTGCTATTAATATGCAGCAGGCTTGCTGGGTGAGCAGCGGGTGGGCTAGCCAACTGATCAAGAGACCAGATAAACCAGGTGAGATGGATGGATGAGGCAGGCGAGGCAGCAGGAGGGCTGGGCTGAGCGGTGGGTGGGCCAGGTGAGCAGCAGCTGGTGGATTAGGGGTGCAGAGGGGAAAGGGCCACCATGTGATCCTCAAAAGCAGTGTCTGGGGCATCCGCCACGTCTGTCGTTCATATGTATGCCACTGCCTTTTTGGATGACTTCCAGCCACATTGTTGCTGCCTGCTACCATCATCTTTAAAAAAAGGAGAAGTATCTGAGCAGAACCAACAATTACAGAGAAATCTAGGTTTGTGGCTTAACTAAAGGGTAGCCAGTCTTTAACCTTGGATTTTCTCACATGTACCCTCTTTGTTCTAGCAGCAGTGACCACTGGGGAACCTCTGCCCCAATTTTTCCTTTTATTCTGTCAGGAAAAAGAAACACTGCACATAAGCATTGAATATGCAGTATAGTCTTGCAAGTTTGACTTCAACTGTGGCACTTGGGGTTCGCACTTGAGCCTCAGTTTTCTTCCTTCGCAGCCTGGGAGCAACTTAGAAGCTGATGCCAATGCTGTATAAATACTGATTTAGAAGAAAAAGAACGGCTGGATATACTCACAGAAAAAATCTTTATTAGCTTTCAGTTTTTAAAGACTGCTGGACTGGATTAGTGTCTCATACTATTTCTTTTTCATTTTGACAACTTATATCCTTCTGACCCAGCAGAATCCTCCATAGCAAATTTCTTCTATCTAAAGAAAATGATTAACCCTCATTTTTTAAGGAATGAAAAAAAATTTTGAGAAAGGATGCCTCATGCCTTCATTACTTTAGAGAAATCTGTTTGTGTTTAATCAGTAACCAGGCCGATACAATACATTACGTTATACATTGAATTTCCAAAAATTACATTTTGGTGATACACCAAATACCTATGCTTGTGAACAGACACCTTGAAACTGACAATATTTCATAAACAAAAATGGTTAGAAAAACCTGGGGGAGGGAGGGAATCTCCCAGGACAACCAGCTGAACTTATCTTCCCCAGCTGTTTTTCACATACTGGGATACCTATCTTTTTGTTTGATGTCTATTTCCAAGCTTTCTGTCCCAAACCAAGTGGCACAGCTCAGACACAACTTTAACACTTCAGTGACAACTGAAGTTAGTTGACAAAGTAATACTGCTTTGTTACAGGGTGGGCATGCCACTACTTGGTAAGTGCCTGGGAGTCAGTCATCCAATATTTACAAGAGCTGTATTGTCGAAGGCTTTCACGGCCGGAATCACTTGGGTGCTGTGTGGTTTCCGGGCTGTATGGCCGTGTTCTAGCAGCATTTACAAGAGCTGTTTGGAAGAAAATCCTCTGATTTCGCCTTTTCCCAAATAATCTAAGCTCAACTTTTAACCATCCAATCATACCCTTTCCACACACGCTCAGGTTTATCAAGCATTTGATTTCCACCCTTTTCAGCCTCTCCCTGTCATACTCCCCAAGCCAAAGCTTGCTTGCTTTTTCTTCACTTCATCACTTGTTCCTACACATTAGAGGTGTCACTTATCTAATAATTTGCTCTGCAACTCAGAATCAGTTGTCTCCACTGCTTCATCATCTTGTGCCTCGCTGTTACATCAATGTGATAGTGACATTTCCATATGGAGAACAAGTATGAAGAGATCTAATGCCAGAACGTCCTTTTGTTTTTGTTGTTTTTCCATCGCATTTTCTCTCGAGAGTCACTGTATGGTATGTGGTATTCCACATGATGTTTTCAGTGTTTTTACATCCAACAAGATGACTCTCATCCTGCATACAATTGCCCAAGGTGAGGTGACTCTCATCCTGTAAGGATACCAATAAATGCTTCAGATTAAATTAAGGATCACTGTGCACCTGATTACAATCACAATGAACTCTGAGATGGAAAAATGGGGCGGGGGGATGTTTGGAGAAACTATATATACTTACAATACCCTTCATAGTGGGAAGAGGAAATTATATACCCCCTGTAAATCCAGGGGGGAGGGGTTACCCCTGCTTGTTTTATATGCCTTCTCAAACATTTGGACATTTGTTCTCTTTTAACTCAATAGGAATACCATCCAAGAGGCCCTCCATAGGACAAATAATCTCTGTTTCATGGTTTTAACTGAGAATCCCCCACTTAAATCCCAAGTGCCACCACTAACTGAATTTAGTTTCCTCTAGAAAGAGATTCACTTGTTAACCAATTACTCAGATGGGTAACCAGCTGCTACTGGAATGAAGGAAGGTTGAAAATAGGCTACTACCCAGAAGGTTTCTGTGTTATTAATTAATATGTTGCCAGCTTCCTGCTCTTTCTTGGATTGTGAATATTTAGCTTTGGACTGCCTGTAAAACAAACAGCAGCAAACACCTTCCCAAAAGATAATCTACAAATATGTGACATGATACAGCTAAAAGTGTTTTCATGTTCAGCTGATATGGGCCTAAATATGAACTCAAAATATTTCTTGTGCAACAGCCAATATGCAGGCATTTTATGAGTTGGAAAGAAGAAGAAACTAACAAGGACCTACTGTCACATCAGAAATCCACAAAACCCATTCCAAGATTTGGTTCCAACCAGGGACGTAGGTATAGATTTTTTATGGGGTTGGTTTGGGGGGCAGGGCCACACCCCTACCCACCTCTGGGGGCGTGACCATGCCTCCCCAAGCCCCGCCCCTGGCCTCAGTGCTTATAAAAGCAGCTCTCTGAGGCCAGGGATGGCAGACACCCCTGCCCCACCCACCCTGCCCCTCCCCCACTGGCTGGGCTCCTAGCCAGCAGCCAGCAGTCCCTTCTGCCCTCCCCTCCAGGCAGAGGCATAGCTAGGGTAAATGGAGCCTGGTGCAAAATCTGAGTTTTGCGGGGGGGCATGGCTGGCCACTGTGATGCTGGAATCCACCCCTAGACAGCATCATTTTCAATGGTTTTTAAACTAGGGAGTTCAGATTCTTATTTTAAATCCACCTTAAAGGGAGAATATAGGGTCCCCAGTTAAAACAACATTGAAAGTGATGCTGTTGGGGGTGGATTATCCCCCACCCTGAAACAGCATCACTTCCAATGTTTCAATTGGGGACCTCAGATTCTCCCTTTAAATCGAAGGGGGTGAATTTAAAAGGAGAATCTGGGGAAATTGGGGGGCTGCTGTCAGGGGTGCAATTGTTAAGCTAGCAGCACCAAACTTTCAGGGTATCTTTAGGAGACTCTCCTGATGATACCACCCAGGTTTGGTGAAATTTGTTTCAGGGGGCCCAAAGTTATGGACCCTCAAAAGTGTAGCCCCCATCTTCTATGAGCTCCCATTGGAAACAACTTTGGACTCCTGAACCAAACCTCATCAGACCTAGGTGGCATCATCAGAAAAGTCTCCCAAAAAGTCCCTGGAATTTTGGTGCTGCTAGCTTAAAAACTGCGCCCCCTGCAGGCCAAAAACTGAAAAAACACTTTAAAATACAAAAAACACAAACAGGGGGACGGAGCTTCGGACATGTAATGCGGGGTTTAAACCTGGGGAAAAAAACCCCTTACCTATGTCCTTGGTTCCAATGTAGCATTTTCATAGATAAAAGGAGCTTGTTTTTATTGGTCCCCTCCTCCTGAGCAATCTGCAGTACCCTGCGCAATCCTGTTTCCCGGGGCCCCATGCTGCTGTGGGAGAGAGCTAAGAAATCATGATTCGTGGGCAGAACTCATTATGTCTGGAAAAACTGTACTGGGTCCAACTGCAAAACTGTACATAAGAAGTCTTCCATAAGGAATATCCAAAAACATTCCATCAGTTTTGAGCCCATTGACACCAGAGAACGCTTAAAAAAGAAGTCTAAGGAAGAAATAGTTACATGAAAGTAACCTATCTTGCTAGACTTCATTCCACACTATTTTTTTAAAATCTACTTGCACCTTTCTTCAAGACTAACTGAATTATTTCATTAAACGCTTATGAGATTTTGGTAGATTTTGGTATGGGGAAATATCTAGTTCATCAGATAGGCTTCTGCAAGGAGCAAAACATTTCTATATCTCCTTTCAAAAGTGATCTTGCTGTGAAGGACACATGCATGTGTTAATTGCTGTTTGATCCTCAAAACACAAAGAGCAGGACCATTCATTTCCTGTGTGTGTTAAGTGCCACAGAGTTGCTTCTGACTCATGGCAACCCTATGAATCAAGGATCTGTTCCACACACCTAAAATAAAATGTCCTGAGGATGCAAAAAAAAAAGAAAGTATCCTGGGAAGGCATAGTCTTTTTCCTTAGGAACCTTATCTTTGCTCAATACATCTTTTTAAAAAAACACTTCAAAGTGCACCTTTTCCCCCTAAACTGCCTGCAAGACATCCCCTGCCTGGTTGTGTGGAATGCAGAGCTCAGGAGGCATCTTATTTTTCCCACCCAATTGTTTTGCTCTCTGGTTAGTTTCTCCCTCACCTTAAACCTGATATTCTGTGTGCAGTTGAAGCAAGTCTCCCTGCCACCATTTGCTGAAGGTAGTTCCAGGATGTTTGGTCTGCAGGCTCTGAAAGTACATATAGTGGAACCTCGGTTTTTGCCGGTAATCTGTCCGACGACTATCAGCAAAAACCAAAACTGACAAAAACCGAGGCTACGCTGACTGCACAGGCACAGTGCAAACAGTGCAGCAAATTTACACAAAAGTCGCCTTGGATTTCGTCGGCAAGCCGACAAAATCCAAGGTAAAAAATGGCTGGTGACAATTGGCAAAAACTGAAATTGGCAAAAAACGATATTGCCAAAAACCAAGGTTCCGCTGTAGTTTCTAAAAGTACATAGTTGTACTCAGCTGATCCTGCCAATTCTGACACTATATAGTTCCCTTTTAATATATATATTATATATATATATTTTCAAGGAGCTATCTTTGTATCTATACAGACATGTAAAAGAATCTTAGTTGCTCGGAAGTTAGGTCTCCCACCCATTGAAAAGCATTGGATTGACCTGCCCACTACAGATGGCCTGTGGAGGGGAGGTCAACCCAATACTTTTTAAGATGTATGTTTTATTTTGGGTGTGTGGAATGAAAAGAGGCAGCCACCTCTTCTTAAGATGTCCCACAGATGTCTTTTTTGTGCTGTGCAGAATGGACAATGTCCTCCAAAACATCCTATTGTGAACAGCCTTGCTTGAGTCTTGCAAGCTGAAGGCCATGGCTTCCTTTATAGATTTGGTTCATCTCTTATTGGGCCTTCCTCTTGTTCTGCTGCCTTCATAGCATTGTTGTCTTTTCCAGTGAGTCTTGACATGTGCAAAACATGATAGCCTCAGTTTAGTCATTTTATCTTTTAGGGAAATCAAGGCTTGATTTGATCTAGAACCTACTAATTTGTCTTTTTCGTGTGCTATGGTATCTCCTCCAACACCACATTTCAAAAGAATCTACTTTCTTCTTTTCAGCTTTCTTCATTGACCACCTTTTATACCCATATATACCCAAATCTGCCAACAATATTTGACTCTGCTTTGTTTCATATACTTATTTTCTAGTTACAGATTATATTGATTTTAAAGGAACAAACTGCGAAAACCACTGGAAGTGAACACATAAGCATTGATACTCAAGAAGAAGAAGAAGAGTTTAGATTTATATCCCCCTCTCTCCTGCAGGAGACTCAAAGGGGTTTACAATCTCCTTGCCCTTCCCCCTTCACAATAAACCCCCTGTGAGGTGGGTGGGGTTGGGAGAGCTCTGAAGAACTGTGACTAGCCCAAGGTCACCCAGCTGGCATGTGTGGGAGTGTACAGGCTAATCTGAATTCCCCAGATAAGCCTCCACAGCTCAGGCGGCAGAGCTGGGAATCAAACCCGGTTCCTCCAGATTAGATACATGAGCTCTTAACCTCCTATGCCACTGCTGCGTAGGAGCAGAAGGATCCAGAAGCCACCCATAAATTGCAACTCTGAGGGACTGGCACATTTGTCCACACACAATTTTGTGGACATATTAGTATTCTAATTCCCTTGGAATACAAATGGACCTTGGAAGGATTGCTAAAATGGATACACCATAGCATCAGAGAGGTTATTAAAGCATATCCAACCTGTAGACATCAGTCTCCTACAGATTAGCCAGTGTAATTCAGGCTATTCAATAAACACTGTTCAGAGGTCAAAAGCAAATTGTGAACAGAATGCCAATAAAGCAGACAGCTCAAAATGAGTCAGATAACTGAGGGATCTCACTGTTACACTGAGTCAGCTGTTCTCAGATGACAGCATCTGAATAAAAAACACCTTTTCGTGACTTAGTATACATTTTCTCCTGTAAATTATCTGCATGCAGATTTACATATCTCTTGTTTTTAATATTTCAGCCTTGTTACACTCTAGTTGAGCTGCCCCTTCTTCTATCTGTTTACATATGCTGTGAGAAAATTCAATATCAGCTCTCTAATACTGGTCCACTTTTTATTTTCCTTCGTCAAATCCCCCTTTTGGATGATTTGGCTGATTAATACAGCATGTCACAGATGACCTTCATGGAATTTCATAAAGGCAATGCCCACTGGATTTATCTTGCCCATGTGACTGTGCTCTTAACCAGACATTCCCTGTGGCTGGTAGGCAGATAACGCATGATTCTCTTAGCCTCATGATTTATTGGTAGCATCTAGCCTTAAGTGCTTAAGCAATTTTTAAACTGACTTTCCGGACTAATGGTAGGTTTTTGGCATGTGGGTCAATATTTGGGTATATATGTGTAATATAAAATATTTCATATAGAAGTTGAAAAGCACTAATACAGTACAAAACCTTGGAGAACAACACATGGGAGTTTTCATGGTGCTGAAATAGTGTCTTCAAGCAAAATTCTTATTAGTTCACTGTATATCTTGCTCACAATCCGTGTCTGTCTGGGATGCAGAAGGTCCTTGGTTCAGTGTTTGGCAACTTATTAAAAGGATAAAGTGGTAGGGGATGTGTCACTTCATGAGAAGATTTTGGTCATATCGTAAGAAGACAAGACACACTGGAAAAGTCAATAATGCTAGAAAATGTTGAAGGCAGTAGAAAAATAGGAAGACCCAACATGAGATGGATTGGCTCGATAAAGGAAGTCATGATCTTCAGTTTGCAAGACCTAAGCAGGAATGTTAATGATAGGATGTTTTGAAGATAATTAAATCATAGGATTACCAGAGGTTGGAATGGTCTTGACAGCACATAACACAGTAGGTGATGTGAGAGATCTCTGTGTGAGGCCCTAGAGAGCAACTGCCAGTCACAGTAGACAATACGCTAAACAGTAGTCTGTTCAAAAGGGAAATCCTGCTTTTCCTTTAAAATGTACTAAAGTTTCTCAACAGAAAGATCACAAATGCTGGTTGTCACTACTACTACTATCTGCTTGCAATTAGCACCCACAGGAAAGTGCTGGGTGAGTTCTGTGATGCACTCTCAGTTCAGTCAGCCAATCAATATTTATTGCAACACAAAAATCAGCTCCAGATATAAATAGATAGCAATAAAATTAAAACAGGATTTTCAACAATAATAATGATATAATTAAGTTAAGAGAGTAAATTGTAGCATAAGAAAGTAATGTGAGCTAGGTAGTAGAATTATTAGTCTCAACTGCTTCCGTAATCCAAGACAAAATTTAGCAACTTGTTCCATTATCTCCCAGGAAGAATCTGCAAAAAAATTAAAAAGGAGGTGCAAGATTCATTTCATTGTTCAGGTGAGGCTGACAAAATGGGAACTATATATTGAGACTAAAAATTGTTGTAAAATGGGCAGTGGTCTATAGTTTCTACTTTTCCTGTATTGCATGGACTGAGTCATTGGGGGAAAAAGGGATATGGTGGTATATACCTTCTGGGAAGGCTGCAGAAAGAACATTGAAACATTCAAGGATGAAAATTCTCTGGTATTTGGGAATCTCAAGGGATCTGAGATAATCTGCAAATTGGAAGCATTTCCTGCATTGAAGAATAGATGAGTAATTGCGTGTCTGGGCTCTGATTGAAGTATATGATCCCAAAGCCATTGTGTTATTGTTTCTTTCACTTTTTGGTACCCCGGATGTAGTAACATTTGAGGAGAGAGGCCATGTTTCTGAAGTTTCCTCCCAATTGTACATTGCCAAGTTGAACAATGGTTATCAATAAAGATCAGGGAAGCTAGCCCCAATTGATCAAATATAAGTGAACTCTTAGTTCACACAGAACAGTAGTGAAACTTGAGAGACCTGACTCTATGTAAATTGACTATGTACCTCAGAAGATGCAAAAAGTCACAGAATCTTCTTCAATGAATGGGAGTTCAAAGCAGGCACCCATACTCATTCTTGTTCTCCTTGTATAACACACTAACAGCCCAATCCAGAGCTGTCAGGCAGGCAGAGATGGCACCAGTTCAGTTCTGCTCTTTCCACTCCGAAGGGCTTTCCTGCAGTGCTGGAAACCTGAAAAAGAAAAAAAATCCCACTGACCTGAAATTTTCCCATAGGGGAGAATAGAGATTCTGCCAGCGCATGGGGGCTGAATGGGCTCTGGAAACTGACTAAGGTTGGCCCCGCCCCCTGGAATGCCCCCAGGCATGCCAGAGAAGAGGTTTGCTCCAATGGGCCTGGGCAACAGACGAAACATTTGCATGGGTACACCAGCTCCAGAGGGGTTTCTCTCTCTCTCTCTCTCTCTCTCTCTCTCTCTCTCTCTCTCTCTCTTGGCATGAAAATCCTTATTCTTTTGCGGGGGGTGGGGGCAGCATTCATATATTATTGCTATTTCATCTTCCTTTCAATCAGAAATGCTTCAGAATACTCTCTTCAGAAATGCCTTCCTTGTGTGTCTTTTCAAAAATAAATATAGTTAGTTGTTTTTCTCCTTTCCCATTCCAGTTTTCCTATTGTTGCTTTATCCTATCTTTCTCTGATGCCCGTGTAAGAGCGGGGGGAGTTGCCATTGATCAGCAGCCATTGATGCAGACCCAGGAAATGCTTTCTTCCTGCAGCGGATAGAATGCCAGTAGCTTACCTGTAACTGGTGTTCTTCAAGTGGTTATCTGTGCATTCACACAGTTTGCCTTCCTTCCCTGCAACTAGATGTGACCTTTTGGAAGAAATGAACAACTCTCTCCCCTTCTTTATGTGCAGTTAAGATGGCATCTCTAAGGAATGGATTGTAGCACCTACAAGCTAGCTATAGAAGTTTCCAAACTATTCAGGTGCAAAGTCCACTCGTGTGAATGTACAGGTGACCATTCAAATAATATTAGGTAAGCAACCTGAGCTATTGGGGTTGGGGGGGGGGAATACATTCAATGTGCAAATCCTTTCCAGAAACTAAAATATTTGTAGTAGATAATTTCTTGGACCATTTTGGCTCTGTGCTTCTGTGGGATTTTTCTTTTACTTAAAATGGAAAAGAATCCAGTACAGGTGCAGGGTTTTTTTTTCCATATCCCTTTTATTTTAGGAATGCATGGATATGTCAGCAGCAAGAACATTTCCTCTTTAGAAGAAGAAGAGTTTGGATTTATATCCCCCCTTTCTCTCCTGCAGGAGACTCAAAGGGGCTTACAATCTCCTTGCCCTTCCCCCCTCACAACAAACACCCTGTGAGGTAGGTGGGGCTGAGAGAGCTCTGAAGAACTGTGACTAGCCCAAGGTCACCCAGCTGGCGTGTGTGGGAGTGTACAGGCTAATCTGAATTCCCCAGATAAGCCTCCACAGCTCAGGCGGCAGAGCTGGGAATCAAACCCGGTTCCTCCAGATTAGATACACGAGCTCTTAACCTCCTACGCCACTGCTGCTTTAAGTTTAATTAGACATTTCCCAGCAACTCAGCATGTGTTTTAGTTTCAGCCAGTGAATGCATCATCCAAACGTAAAGTCGTCTCTGTGCATTCAGATTCTGTACAGTACTTGATGATTAATTCATTTTAGTGGTTTCACAGTGTGGGCACACATTTTATTATTATTTGCCTTGTTTGTTTTAGTAGAATGCCGGTAAAAGTCATAGATATGACAATGAAGTAGATAAGTTTCCAGAATTGAGCCATTGCTGACATTGGCGGCAGATAGGTTCAGTTATGTATGTCTTTTTGACCTTATCTCACGACATGTCACACATCAGTCATAGCCTTCATTGGCACTCATCTCCGTATCTTGCAGCAACAACAAAAAGTCAGTTCTGGTTAACTGTAAGTTTGCATGCTGCTCAAAAGATGTGGATTCTGTGAAGACATGGGAATGAAATCTGACAATGAACCTGCAAGTAACACAACACTAGATATGATTATATCTAATTCTGAGCCTTAGAATGTGGATCAATGAAACCACACAACAGGGCCACTGACAATCAGGGGATTTTTTTCTGCAAGCCTGAGGGAAGCCCCAGGTTTGCCGGAGAACATACTTTGGGGGATTAAAAACTCAAAATAAGAGAAGCAATGTCAGTAGCTTTAAGATATGTATGCTTACTCACAAGACTACATTTTGAGATTTTGGTGACCGGGGGGGCGGGGAGGGGGGCAGGGTTCCCTAGGCAATTGCAACAACATTTCCCAGATTTCCAAACCTTGGTTTCTCTCAGTTGTGAGGTGGGGGTAGGTGGGGTAAAAGGTGAATGAAGGGAGCAGTGAAAGGGGAGATAAAAGGGGGAGCATAAAGGGAGGAAAACAAAAAGACACATGGGTAAAAGAGCAGAAAATGAGACATTCTGCCAGAGGATGTAAAGGGGGTGGGGGGATATTTGGAAAGGTTGGTTAGAGTGGAGGAAAGAAGAAAGCAGGGAAAGGGGAGAGGAGATAGTGTGGGGAGGTGAAATAGGGGGAAATGAGATGCTTCCTGCAAGGTTCTTGTAGTGTATAATGGTAAGATGTTGGGTTTCTTTAGTTTTACATGTCATATTATTCATTTCCTCTTTAAGACTGAGTCTATATACAGCTTGCTGCTAGGCTGGCTTCCAATTGACTCAGTAATGTAAAGACTGGAACAGGAAAATGAAGTAATTTGCCTTCTATACTGATAGCAAGTTAATCCAACACCCAGATATTTAGACTCTTAAAAGTTGGCCAAAAAAATGGATGGGAGTTGAATATCATTGTGAGAAGCTTAATAAACAGCATTTAGTTGTCCAACAGAGTTCTTCAGAGAAAAATACCAGAGTACTTAAACAACAGTCTGACTTGGATGGCCCTGGTTAGCCTAATCTCATAAGATCTCAGAAACCAAGCAGGGTAGACCCTGGTTAGTACTAGGGTGGGAGACCACCAAGGAAGGCCAGGGTTGCTGTGCATCAGAGTCAGGCAATAGCAAACCATCATTGAATGTTTCTTGCCTTGAAAACTTCTGGGTTGGCAGAAGTTCATTGTGACCTGATGGCATTTTCCACCACTGTTTAAATGACAAATAAATATGTTTAGGTTTTGCTTTTTTCTGCAGCCAAGAATCTCACAGCACTTTAATGGCAGGCAGCATTATAAATTAGTTTGATACTGAACAATTTTCAGTTTCAAAACTGAAGATTTTCTTTCAGCATATCTAATGTCTGGTTTTTTAAAGCTTAAGCAAAAAGAATGTATGGGTTTATGTAATAGCCTAGAAAACAGAGTGGTGTTTAAAACAAACAAATAAAAAAATCCAAAGTGATATATTTTTAACCAAAATCACACACCAAAGTTGTTTATACTTAATGTTGGAACTAATCAAAGTACATTTATTCTGGACAGTGTATTGTGCTTGAGTATCTCTTTCAAACAGATTTTTGTAAATTAATAAAACGCAGCTATGTTTTCATTGCAGTGGTTGCTTAGTATCAGTGATGCTGCATCGCCACCTACTGTTCCATCTTTAAGTAGCCTGTTGAAGGGAAATGCCTGCCTTCATTCCAAATGCTTTTGCTGGTTTTATTAAAAATTGCTTCAGTATGGTTTAACAAATTATCCTGTTACACAATTTATTCTTGAACTGTTCGTCTCCTTCTGCTAGCAGTTTCTAAAATACAAAGTCCATCCCTCTAAAAAGCAAAGTTGCATAGGCAAGTATATTCTATGTAGTAAAAGAAGAAATGTCCTACCCCATCTATTTATTACAGCCTGATGTGTCCCCAGAAATAATCCCCCCCCTCCAAGGACAGCTGACTCCCAGGAACATCATGGAACAAAGCAGGGGTTTGCATTAGGGATTCACCCAAAAATGCTATCCACTGGAGTAGGAGTAGGAAGAGGAGTTTGGATTTATACCCCACCTTTCTCTCTTGTAGGGAGACTCAAGGGGGTGGGGGGGGCTGAGAGAGTTCCAAAGAACTGTGACTAGCCCAAGGTCACCCAGGAGGAATATAAAAGTGCGGAAACACATCTGGTTCACCAGATAACCCTCTGTTACTCAGGTGGAGGAGTGGGGAATCAAACCTGATTCTCCAGATTAGAATCCACCTGCTCTTAACCACTACACCACACTGGAAGGGAAAAGAAAGGCAAGATCCACAGTGAAATTTTGACCGTGTTTCTCTCATGCTACTTTTTTTGTCTTTCTTATCTCTTTTTTCTTGTTTATGTATGAAGACATTGCTACAACTTATTGTGCAGAGAGTACATAGAAGAAATGTGGAAACAAATAGTACCTCTGCTTTGTAAGGGGGGTTATATTTGTTTCTCGTAGGGCCTTTCCCCACTTACCTCTTTTTGGTTGCCAAAGGGCGTCTACCCTGCATTTGTTGCACTCCGCAGCTTTTGAGCACGGAGACATTGTTCCCCACTTCATTTTGCTATTCACGAAATAAAGCGGGGTCAGAATTGCAGCGTTCCCCAAGAGCACGTGTCCCGCCGCGGCAATTGCGGCCAGTGGAGGGTGGGTCTCTATTTTGATTGGCTGGCACGTGTACACATGTACACATCATCGACATGTGTACTTGTGTACACGTCATCAAAACGTTTCATTTTCCACTGCCTATGTTCCCCCCAACCCAGTTTTCACTTTAAAAGCCAAGCCCGCGTGCTCAGCGGCACTCTGCTGTGAATGGCTGGTGCAAAGCTGTGGAGCTCGAGCAGTAAAAGCAATGTTGGAACGTCGCCCTGTGCACACGTCTCAACTTCCTTAAAAAATGGAGAAGCCTGTTGCCTGATTGGTCGGAAGGCTGCACATCACAGAATCAACTTCGCGCAAACATGCCAAAGTTCCCCACTACCCTGCGGCAAGCACAACATTTTGAGAAAAGTTGCTGTTTTAAGAGGAGCTAATTTGGCGCGCACTAAGGAGGTGGGAGAGCAGCAGATTCGGGGCGGCTGCGCTGTGGCCGCTGGTGCAGTGGGGAGCGCAGAGGATCCCCGGGTCTTTTCACGAGGTTACCCCGCAGCATATGGTGAGTGGGGAAAGGCCCGTAGTTACAGCTGAAACAGAAACTTGTACCACCAACAATTGAACATAGTGTTCGGTTATAAAGTATAAATGAATTAACATTTATAAATTAATTAGACTTGGTGAGATAAATGACCAGAGGACCTAAATGAGGATGGGAGGAAAATGGCAGGAAGTACCACATTTCTTAGGAAATACCAGTTGAAAAATTCAGATATCAATAGTGAACAGGAAATGCATGGACACATTATAGTCCACTTAATGTCCTACATTGTGAGGGGAAAAAAGGAATTCAAATCGAATACCTTTAATGGCATATAAATAGTTCAGCATCAACATCAATACCACAAGACAACAGCCTTGGTACTCAGATTGTGAGGACTTTCTGAATGTTTTTAAAGGTGATATTAAAAAAGCACCCCAGTAGGTGGTGTTCTTGACAGCAGCTTATTAGAATCAAGATTCATAGTATGGAACTGGTGCCAGATGTTGGAGCTCAGTCTGCCATACAGAAATACACTCCATTTTTTTCCTCATAATGTTATCCAGGTCTCATTTCATTGAACTGACATTGGTGATGGTTTGTTCAAAATGGCATGAGGTACATGGTTGGAGAGTTCGTGTGTGCACAGTACAATGTGACCTTTTGGTTTCGTTCGGGTGAATTAAGTGGTATTTCATGGTTACCAAGATTTTGCTTGTGTTTTTGTTGTTATGGATATCATTGTATGTTCTTTTGTTTTGCTTACTTTTTAGGGGAAAGGCAGCATACAAATATTTCAAATAAATTCATAAAATAGATCACTTCTATTTCATAAAGGAATATATTAAACCAGTGGTGGGATTCTAATTTTTTAACAACTGGTCCGCCCCCCCCCCCCGCCCCATCGTTGCTGCCCATCTACCCCACCACACAATCACTCCATGCTATGCCATGGAGAAAAACACCATGAAATTTCCTGAAGATGCCAGTCATAAATGCTGGTGAAATGTTAGGAACAAAAGCTTTCAGACCATGGTCATGCAGCCCAGAAAACCCACAACAGTCTGTTGATTCTGGACATGAAAGCCTTTGTGCGGTTGAGAAGTTAGACAAATAGTGTTCTTACATTCCATATGATGTCACTTCTCCCTAGTGATAATAGAGGGATTGCCCACACGTGGATTTTCTCCTGAAACCACTGCAAAAGTTGCCTTTTAATCCAGAAATAAATAGGATTATTTTTTTCAGATACAAGGGAAAGCCCCAGGAACACCACAAATCATCCTGAAAATTAATATGGTGTTATCACACTATTGGAACAGTCCATATTTGAATCACAATTTCTTTCCCAATTTTCCATGTCAACCAGAATACCCCTCTGAAAATAGGTGTGATGTCAGCTTTTTCGCAAAGGAAGGAGATTTTTTTTCAAAGTTCTAGCAGATTGTCACCACAAATTATTACAATATTGCCGCTGCTGTGAGGCTTCTTTCCTGTGATGATACATCTACAAATATGAGCTTTCTTCTCCAATCCCTGGGAGAGAACATTTTATTGGCATTTGGCATCATGCATATTTTTCTCAATGACTTTTCCATTGAAGTGTCATGCTTCAGGGAAATTGATTGTGCCTGTGCAGGGACCAAATCAGTGAAGTGAAAGATGTGAGATTTTTATCCCTTCCCCGTAAAATTGTGTGTATAATGTTATTATTAGTAAACAGTAGACTGACCATGAATTTGTTCATTCCCAATATTGTAGGGTTGTCTGCACTATTCAGGGAAGCAGTAAATCTGGCAATTTTAAGTTATTTTTACTACTTTCTTTCTCACTATTTTTTCAGTTTGCAGAATAAATTAAATTTATAACTGTCATATTCCCATAAACATCATCTGTAGACCAGCTGACAGAACTGCTTTCCTGTGAGTTATTAATTTTGTTCAGTCATCAGCTTCTGATTTTTCTATCTCCCCTGTGTTTTTAATTCAATTTCCTGGATTTTCCTGATGTTACACAATCCTGCAGAATGTACACACAATACATACACATATCATCTCTGTGATATGTTCTAGGCTAGGTCATCCCAGCCACCAACTGTGATTTTAATCCCAAGCCATCCTCTGTGTGCCCTAACTATGAAGTTGAGGTGGGTGGCATCGAACAATGGGGATTTGGGGAGTAGTTACTCTTCATTTCTGGAATACCTTCCAACTGAAAGTTGGCCCAATCACTACAACACTGTCTTTTAAATACCAGGTAAAGATGACTTAATTTGCCTGTGCTTTTAATTTACCTGTGCTGGTGTGTTGTGGTGGTGAAGAGCTGTGAACTCTAATCTGAAGAACCAGGTTTGATTCTCCACTCCTCCACATGAGTGGCAGACTCTTATCTGGTGAATGAGTTTGTTTTCTCTGTTCTTCCACAAGAAGCCTGCTGGGTGACCTTGGGCCAGTCATATTACTCTTTGAACTCTCTCAGCTCCACCTACCTCACAAGGTGCCTGTTGTGGGAAGGGGAATGGAATGTGATTGTAAGCTTTTTTTTAGACTCCTTACAGGATAGAAAAATAAGTTTTAAAAACCAACTCTTTTTCTTTTAGTTGAGCTTCTTGTCTTAATTGTTGGTTTTAGCTGTCTTGTTGATTCATCTTTATTTTAACTCATTGGCCTACCGTGTAGCTTTTATGCTGTTGGCATTTTTAAAAAAATCTCTTGATTAATAATTTGCTATTTTCATTTTAGTTTACATGCTGCTATTTTTATTTCATGCTGGTTGTCAGTTGTTTATATCATTGTTTCTAAGTACTACTGTTCGTGTTAGAATCATTGAATCATAGAGTTGGAAGAGACCACAAGGCAGTGGTGGGATTCAGCAGGTTCGCACCACTTCGGCAGAACCGGTTGTTAAAATGGGGCTTGTAAACAACTAATTGTCAAATTATTTGAATCCCACCTCCAGAACCGGTTGTTAAATTATTTGAATCCCACCACTGCCACAAGGGCCATCAAGTCCAACCCCCTGCAATGCAGGAACACACAATCAAAGCACTACCGACATATGCTGATTGAGCCTTTGTTTAAAAACCTCCAAAGAAGGAGACTCCACCACTCTTCGAGGCAGTGAATTTCACTGTCGAACAGCCCTGACGGTCAGGAAGTTCTTCCTAATTAATTTTTAATATTAATTTTTAGTCGCTTAATTTTTGCTTTATTGTGTTGTTTTAAATTGGTTAGAAGCTGCCTCAAAAACTTATTTGGAGAAAGGCTAAGAAATTGTCTAAATAAGTAGTGACTTAATGGTTTCCAAATGTCACCTTACTAGCAGAGGAAGACTGAGAAGGAAAAAACATGTCTGAAAAAATGCCATCTCCCCCTCCCCAGTTCTCCTCAACCTCACCCTCTCAAAGGATAGGAGCAGGGGAGGATGGAGGCCCCAGGTGCCACATCAAGGGGTCATGTGGGGGCCACATTTCCCCGCCCGCCCCCTCCCCCCAAGAGCGAGGCTGCCACTCCATCCTCTCCCTTCCCGATGTTCCTTAGCTTTCCCCCAGTGCTGGGCTCCCGACTGGTCTATCCTGGCTGTCTCTTACTCAGAGCTGCTTATTCCTAGTAAGAAGTCACAGCCAACTTTCTTCTTTTCGATTCCCCTCCTCCCAGCGATGTGCCAGAAGGATGCAGCCACAACCTGCCTGCTTGCACCTTAGAGAGCAAGTGCAAAGAGATTTTTCAGGGGGTTTCATCAAACTGTGACCACCAGGTGCCAGAGAAGCAGCAGGAGAGAGCCCAGTCTGCTCCACGTTTCCCTGGCTTGGCTCAATCTGCTTTTGCAAAATGCAGAGAAAAGGTGCAATTTCTTTGAGGGGGGGCACAATTGTACTGCTTGGCCCAGGTGCAATTCTCTGTAGATATGCCCCTGGGTAGGCAAAAGGAACAAAGGTGTTTGCCTGCTCTATACAGGGTTGAAGCTGCTGGCTGAGTGCAGCAACAGTTCTGGCTTCTTGCACACTGGAAAAAACAGGCAAGTTTTGCAGTTGAATGAAAATATCCATCAGAACTGTGATGCTAAACTGCTTTCAGGGATACAGACATAGTCACAAATTTAGGCCTGCCAGTGACAACTGGCCACAAATTGCACTGTCACTCACTAATTGTTCATAGGCACACCTCCTTCACAGCAAGTCCATGCTAGAGTTTAAAGTATGGGAAAAGAGTTTAACAGACACATTCCTTTTGGAAGAAGTGCCGAGAAAACACAGAGAATGGGAGAGGGGTTTCTCCTATCTGTTAATGTTGTGGTGTGTATAGAAAAAAGGGTGAGCTGCTTCTGCTTTTACCAAAGTTCAGTACAATCTGAGATCCTTCTCTTTCCAGAGAGTGAGCGAACAGACTCACCTGTTAGAATCCCCCAGCAACATGTCAAGCAGAGGGGCATGTGTCCATGTGAATTCTGGAAGTATTTCATTATTTCAGCATACCATTCCAAGCCACTTCTCTGAAAGACAAACTTAATGTTGTATTGACTTTAATATGTATTGTAAATTCAATAAACAGATGGGGAAGACTTGGGGTTTCTGAAGATAATGTAATCAAAAATATAACTGAATCAACTCATTTATATCAGAATACGTGGAAACAGATCTTAGCTGTGAATCATCTCTTGCCTACAAATTTGTTTGTTTTAGCTTGATGTTTCAGTTTGTCCACCCGTGTTTACTATCTCAATAAATTCAGCTCCCACCCATTTCCTCAAGAGGTGTTGGGGGAAAGTTAGGAGTTCTTCTGAGTTTAAAGATTATGCAGCTGTGTAAATATTCTCTGTAGGGTTCACAGAACATATTTTACATATCCAGCACAGTCTTTGAGCAAATTAAGATCATATGCTTCTTGATCTCTGTCAGGCTAGCAACAAGACTGATATGAGACACAGTTGACGTTCTCAAAACACTGGAATTATAGTAATTAAATCAAAGCGATGTTTGGGATCAGCACATTTTGTAAACACTGCCAAATGTGAGTGTGGTGAGAGTGTGATGTGTTGCTGAAGGGAGAGCAAAGGATGGCAGATCACAGCCAAGCTTGGCAGGTAATGTATAATCTGTGAATAAGTGGGATGGCTGTATGAATACAGTGACACACCAAGCTACATTATTTGAGAGAATTTTTTAAATATACATTAACATTACATTCTTCAAGCATCCTTTAACTGCTGAGAAAACTTAAACTTATCAAATGTTCCTTCTCTATTGACTTACACGAACATTAAGGGCTATCCCCACCCCACCCCCCACCCCCCACCCCCGTAGAAAAGAACAAGTGAAATACTATTATATAAATCTGTGCTATTATCACATTTATATTTGGTGTCCAATTACAGTAAGAATATCATAGAGTTGAAATAAGAATAGAAAGGCAACTAAAATGATCAAAAAGTGAGAGCACCTTTTTTGACAGTGTTATTTTGAAAACGTGATTTAATAGCTGTTGACAAATCAGCTTTATTGTTTTGTGATTCTAGAACATTGGTCCTTAGGCTTTAATCCTGTACACAACTTTCAGGCCTATCCATAGGCTGGGTGGCTGGCCACGCAACCCGCACTCCCAAAAGAGCTTCCCGTGGCACCACCACCAAGAAGCACTATTGTCCCACAACCTCCTTATGTCGTCAGCAGAGGTCCTGTAAGTTGGAACTCCCAGCCACTGGCATAACACTGTGACTGGCTGGAAGGAAGCCAACTAAAGTCATCTGCTCCCCCAGCCCTGCCCCTGCCCACCTTTGCTATGCCAACAGCAATGGCCCCGTGACACAGGCATGGCATCCAGCACCACGCTCCAGTGCCATGGGAAGGTAGTGCCATGGAAAGCACCTGCACAGCAGTGGATCACCTTTCCCTGGCATAAGTGTCCCAGTTCCTGCCAGGAGAAGCCTATGCTTCTTACACCAGCAGTGTAAAGCAAAGGCTGATTTAAAGCTTCAGCTGCTACTAATTTATTGTTTAAAATTAAAGCTTTTGGAGTTGTTCACTGTATCTTATGGTGAAGTAGCTGTCCCTGTTGTGAGAACCAAAGCAGCAAAAGTAGGTATGCATAAAATGTGGATTTGTGAATTGATTGCCACCACAATATACTCCCCTCCTCCAAAAATCAAAACCTTGTAAGAACCAAATACACTCTAGTAGAGAATGGACGACTGAGATAATTTGAGCTTCAGTTAAAGGGAAAATGAAAAGTTAGAACAAATCAGCCATTTCTAGTCCCTCAGAGTTTAATCTTGGAGGAAACAGGGGTTTTTTTTGGGGGGGGGGGATTTATAACTTGTTCTTCCCCTCACAGTTCATCATAAGCCCCATCCTGTAAATGTAACATTACTAGAACCATTACACATACTGGATTTTGCTGGTGATCTAGAATTATTCCAGCCATCCTGAGATGTACGAAGAAGACTTACCTTAATTCAAATAAAATAAATCACACAGAAATTCTTCCATACATTTGCACCTCTCACAAAAATAAACAAACCAATAAGTTCAGATTTGTCAGTGCTGGGAATAAATGGTATAGTTTATTTTAACCCTTGAGAATCTGGTGAAGATTGTATATGATAGTGTTGAGAAAATATTGGCCAATAACTTGGGAACACTTTTTGTGATTCAGGTATCTACTGATGGCTGACTCAGAAAAAAAGTGACAAGTTTACCCTGGTTTCTGAATTAAGTATTTCATAAAATGCTAAATAAACAGACATCATCACATATGGAGAAAGCAAAATTTATTTCAGTGTTATCATTTTTCACTTCCAGTTAAGAAGGACTCCTCTTTGCTTCACCAAACTTAAGTAGTTGTAATTTACAATAGTACTGAAAATCTATTCTGTAGATTTAATATACGAAAGGATAAAGTGTAATTTCTAGATGAACAGGTGGGCTCAGGCTCCTTATCTTCTGATTTGGAATCTCTTTTCCAAATCCCAGATGTGTGGGGTCTGGGAATAATTACTCTATGTAATGCTCTACTATACTCTTTTTACTTCAGCAATAATACTCATCCCTCTTGAACCCTGATCCCTGTTCAGCCCTGATGCAAATTAAACATTTACTAATTAGTTCTATTAGTAGCTGACAAGAGGCATGTCTGTCTATGCACATGTGAAAATCATGAATTCAAGATAAACAGCAGAAGGTGATTCAATGGTATCTGTTGGGGAATTGTTTCCCTATTTGGGTAATAAGCAGAGTGAGAGGAAAGACCAGGAGACTTTTGCTGTGATAAAAATGAAACTTTACTTAACTAAATCAGGGTAGGGTATACATGGAATAAACATAACAAATCCTTACTATTCTAGTACAAACTTAGTTGCAGAACTTAGGCACATGTGAGCCCACATGTGGCCTAGGCATTCACCTCTTAAGGTGAATCCATCTTACAGGTACAAAGAAAAACCTTGTGTGTGAGCATTGTACTCAGTGTGAGAGAGTGTGTGTGAGACAAAGAAACATAGTTAACTTTATAGCCTCTGACCTATGTGCTCTGCCTCACATAAGCAATGTCGGATTAACTTACCAATGACTAATCAATGAACTGATAGCTGTTTGTTGCTCTCCCTTGGCTCCTGGCTGTTCGTCCAGACCAGGGGTAGGGAACCTGCGGCTCGAGAGCCGCATGTGGCTCTTCTGTCCTTGCACTGCGGCTCCACGAGCCGAGCCACCGGCCCCATCCATGCCCACCCTGCAGGCAGCAGGGCAGGCGCACCAACTGCCCACGGCCAGCTGGGCTGCGCTTTCCCTCTCACCCACCCCATTGGAGCGGGGCAGGCGCTTTCCCGGCGGCCGGCGAGGCCGAGCCGCTGGCTTCATCCTTGCCCTCCCTGCAGGAAGCAGGGCAGGCGCACCAATTGCCGACGGCTGGCTGGGCCGCGCCGCGCCGCGCCGCGGGCTTCCCCTCTCGCCCGCCCCGTTCGAGCGGGGCGGGCGCTTTCCCGGCAGCTGGCGAAGCCACACCACGGGCTTGCCCTCTCGCCTGCCCCGTTGGAGCGGGGAGGGGCACTTTCCCGGCGGCCGGCAAGGCCGAGCCGCCGGCTTCATCCTTGCCCACCCTGCAGGCAGCAGGGCGGATGCACCAACTGCCCGCGGCCAGCTGAGCCATGCTGCGGGCTTCCCCTCTCTCCTGCCCCGTTGGAGCAGGGCAGGCGCTTTCCCAGCGGCCGGCGAGGCCGAGCTGCTGGCCCCATCCTTGCCCACCCTGCAGGCAGGCAGCAGGGCGGATGCATCCATGCGCTTCTCAGAATGAGCGGAGTAAAAGGTAAAAAAAACCAATATATACAGTGTCATCTTTATTTTAAATGTCAAAAATTATTTGCGGCTCCAAGTGTTTTCTTTTCCCTTGGAAAACGGGTCCAAATGGCTCTTTGAGTGTTAAAGGTTCCCTACCCCTGGTCCAGACCAGTGGCGTATCTGCCTAGGGACAAGGGGTACCCCTTGTCCCCGGGCGCCACTCTTCTGGTCACATGGGGGGGCTCAAAATCGGTCCCCCCCGTGACCAGGAAGTCCTGCTGTCTTCTTGTTTTTGCGTGCCTCGACCCCATCCGAGGCACGCAAAAAACGATGAGGCAGCAGGACTTCCTGCTGCCTCCAAGCGCCCTCAACCCCACCCTGGACTCCCCCTCTCTTTAGAAGAGACTGCAGGGGGGAGGTGGGCACCCTAGACCTTGCCCATGTCCATGGTGACATGGGCAGGGTTGAGGGCAGTGGGGGTGGAGCTTGGGGGCATCAGAAGTGGAGCTAGGGTAGTGGGGGGAGAGCCTGGGGGTGTCCTGGAGACAATTTGTCTCCGGGCTCCATTTGCCCCTGGTACGCTTCTGGTCCAGACACTGTGACGTCACTGAAGGAGGCCGGTGGCAGGGGCCTCCTTGTGACGCTGGGACAAAGAGATATCTATCCCAACGGGGGACATCTATTCTGAAGCTGAAACGCCACCAGACGTCATTGGAGGAGGTCGGTGGCAGGGACCTCCTTTATGTTGAAGTGCTGACGGGGCATCCATTAGGACAGGGGACGCCCGTCCAGAAGCAGAGACGTCATCGGAGGAGATCGGTGGCAGGGACCTCCTGGGGTGCTGTGTGGGGGGCGAGTAGGAAGGGATAACCCCTTTTCCCTGCCTTCCTAAACGCTGTTGGCAGGATCTAAAGCTGTTGATCTGGGCCAGCATTGACGATCTATGAGAGGGAGACTGGTGGCAGCAGCCTCCCTGGTCTCTTTGCCTGGCGGCCCCCCCTCCCTCTCCCTCTATGTGGGACCGGACTTTGGTGGAACAGCGGGTGTGGGAAGCAGGACTGGAGCTTGATTATATAGAACTATGCGAGGAGCGGTGGCTGGCTACGGGACAAATGATACAGCCCGAAGCAAGTCGATCTGCTGTGTTTAATAGGACAGTGGCTGTATTTGACCGCGACAGGTTGACTGTGAGAGGGCCATACAGGTCGCGGCTTGAGGAACATATTGGAATCAACACGCAGGAGGCTTGCTTGGGTGGTGTGGGCCCCACGCTCGCCACCTGTGGACTGTTCCCATTGTTATGTCCCTTGAAGAACACAGCAAAGAGTGATCCCTACAGGGAGCTGGTGGCAGTGGCTCCCTCTGCTGTTAGCTGGTGCCCTCCTCAGTTTTCATCACTTCAGTTTCCATCACCTCAGCCTCCACTACTTCTCTTGATACTGTTAAATGCTTGGCTTTTGGCACCTTTTATGTTTAACCATTAGCTGCGATAGATTAGAGTTAGGGGGGTTATTACAAGATGTTAGTCTGGTCTGGTCAGTATTGTTTGTTTTAGTCTTTGATTAGTTTTGTACTAGCTTAGATTAGATCAGATGCAGCTGGATTAGTCCAGTCTGCCTATTGTTAATATTTTTAGTGGAGTTAGTGGCTAGCCTGGGCCCACGTGTTGTGGAGACCTGAGCGATCTGATAGTGGGGAGATAGAGGGATGGGGGCACCATCCATGGGGCCAGGGATTCCAGTGTTAATGGGACGGGGTAATTATGACGGTAGGTGGCGGCTTTATGATAGAAGACGGACGAGACTCACGAGTTATGCTCATATTCCGCCTTCTGGACCTCCTCAGATCTCCATCTCCGGCAGGAATGAGAGTGGTTGGGTTCTAGAGGAAATACCCTGGCGCTTCGGCTCCCTAATGGTGTTGCTTTTAATGCCAGGGTCCATCAATAATAAGACCCGTAGTTTCTCCATGATTATCTTGGAGATCAACAGATGGACTCCTGGCCTGCAATCACCGAAACCTGGAAAGGTGCATGACGGTGAGACTGTGCACGACTTTGGGCTAAGTCAAGGCCACCAGGTTTCGCGTATGTTCTCCACCGGGCTCGGTAACCAGGCCAGGGCCAGCGTGGGCAATGTTCATTCTGTGACTCTATCCCCTTCAGGGGCTGTCCCTGTCCCGTGGAGATCACCAGCATGGAGTATAAGTCGGGCCTAGAGTGGTTGGCCTTGGAGAGGTTGGCTATCCCTCTTGGTGTACCCGGGCGTTTGCCCAGCGCATTCCTGGGGGACGTCGCCTGCCACCTGGCTTGCTGGAGGTGGTAGCTGACTGGGCGCTAGCGGTTCCCTCGACTTATTGTCTTGGGTGACTTCAAACGTCTATGTCGATACCGCCTCCTCTGTGCCAAGCTGCTGTGGGACTCTAGTGTCATCCATGCATGCGCACGCTTTCTAGGGCCTCTCCTTCTTAGGGTAAATTCTGGCCCCACTTCATGAGGCCTTCGGTCTACACGCTGGATTTGGTCTTCGGATCGGGCATTGATCTGGTCGTATCCTCTATTGATAGAGTGCCATGGTCGACCAATTCATTTTGCCCTTCGAAAGTTGTCCCAGTAGGTGGGACCTGCTCGCCAACCTCTGTCTACAGGCTTACCCGGGCTGGAATTTATGCCCGCCCGCGGAGACTTATGGATCCAATTGGTTTCCTGAATGCTCATATAGCGGGATCCTGAACGCCTGCCAGCACACTTTCGATGAGCAGGTGGGAGGATTGGAATTCCCGGCTCTCCGATGCCATCAAAGCTGTTGCCCCCCGGCAAGTCCTCTGGCCCATTCCTCGGCGGGCCTCGCTGGTATACTGGTGGAGCTCCACGCACAGCATGAATATGGGGCACTCAGGATGTCTGGAGGCGAAAGCGCAGAGGAAATCCCATGACCTTGAAGTGGCGAGCATCTTATAGGACGCTTTATGAAAGCTTTCTCTTTTATGAGATGGCTGCACGGCGAAGAGGCGAAGAGGGCTTTCTTCTCCTCCTCTCTCGCGATCTGCCTTAGCTCCTGCGCCCGGCACAATTGTTCTGTGTGATTCAGTCGCTTGGACCTCCTTGTCGGAGAGGGTTCTTCTGCAAATTACGACTCTATTAGCTGTGAGGCATTTATGAGCTTTTTTTTGCAGCATAAAATCGTAAGAAGAAACTCCGCAAGGACGCTTCCCCCACTCTTTATCTACAATTAGTGAACTGGAGGCTCCCTGCTGCCGTCTGTCGAGGCCTATGTTTTGCCCAGTTTTTTTTTCCTGCTCTCCGAAGTCAGCTGCTGACGAGGGCCTTGGCTGCTGTTGGCAGGACACTACTTCACCTGTCACCTTCTGGTTCCGTGCGGTCCTCCTGGCTTGTTAAGCTTTGCTGGGAGGAGCTACTGAAGATCATCAATGGCTCCCTTGAGCAAGGAGTCTTTCCGGGTGGGTTGGAAGGAGGCAGATGGTCCGCCCACTCTTGAAAAGACCCATCCTTAGATCCTGGCGATCTGGCCACACCACCGCCCCGTCTCCCGAATCTTTCGTTTCTGGGAAGGTAATTGAGAGAGTGGTGTTGGAGCAGCTTCAGGGTTTCCTGGATGACGATCAGCAAGTTCGGATCCCCTTCCAGTCCCCGCGCTTCCATGCTGGGCATGGGGCCACGGAGACCATTCTCGTCGCCGTCACAGATCGCATGGGGCCCCATTGATGCAGCCTCTGGACTGGGGTAGGCGGATCGGCACTGTTGGCTTATTGTTAGAGCTAACCGCGAAGCAAGCGTTTGATATGGTCGATCCACGATCTTTTGACCCACGCCTGGCCGCTTCTGGGGCATACAGGGCATTGTACTTCAATGGATTGCCCTCGTTCCTCCTCGGGATCGGAGCTCAGCAGAAGTGTGGTGTGGGGACCAAGCCTCCCAGCAAGTGCCCACTTCATTACTGTGGGGTGCCTCAGGAGCCACTGTCCCCGGCCTGTTATTTAATATCTACATGCGCACCCCTTGCTCAGCTTGGTACGGAGCTTTGGGCTGATTTGTCATCAGTACCGCTGATGATACTCAGCTCATTCTGTTGATGGAGGGGGGAGCTGTCATCGCCCTGCAGCTCTCCAGCACCTCGTTTGGAGGCGGTTGCTGGGTTGGCTTGCAACAGAGCAGGTTAAAACTTAATCCATCAAAGACGGAGAGCTCCTCCTGACCTTGGCTATAGTGGGAGGGTGGGAGCTTCCAGTCAGCTGGTGTGGGAGTGGGGGGCCTCATTGGCGCCAGCCCCTCAGTCGTCCGCAGCCTGGGGGGTCCACCTGGATTCGCTCTCTTTCAATGGAGGACCCAGGTGGCTCCACATATAACCTGGGTTAGCGTTTTTTCATCTTCGGCAGGCCCGGCGGCTGGTTCCCTCTCCCTCTCCCATGCAAGACCTGGCCCACGGTGTTGATCCCATGCAACGGTCACCTCCAGGCTGGACTATTGTAACCAGCTTCGCTCTACGCTATAGGCCTTACCTCATGCTGGTTGGATCCGACATGGATTACAACTGGTCCAAAATGTGGCTGACCCGGCTGCTCCACGTGGCGTGCGCTCTTACATGATGACCATATTCAACCAGAATACTCGCGTCGCTTCTGCATTGGTCTCCCCGGTTGAATCTCCAGATCATCTTCAAAGGTATGGGTATTCTTACCTTTAAGGCCTTTTACGCCGCCTGGGACCCTCATACCTTCGGGACCGCATTACCCCATATGTTCCCCTACTAGGCCTCTGGGCGCGTTTAGCAGAGTGCTTCAATTTGTTGGTAGTCCCTGGCCCCTCAATGATGCGGTTGGCCTCTACTGCCGGTTGCCATTAGACTTTTACAGCCTCTTGAGCCCCTGCCTGGTGGGAACACTTCTTCACTCCAGGGCTGTCCGGGCCCTGAGAAAGTAGGGATTTTGAGTGAGTTCCACAGGGCCTGCAAGACAGCGTTGTTCCACCGTGCCTTTGGCGTGTCCACCCGCTGATATGCGTGCCCCGCCCCCTCCTATATTTTGGGCCCATTACCATCTATGTGGGCTCCACTTCTTTTTCTCCCCTTCTGGGAGAGTCTAACAGGAATTTTTGCGGGCACTGTTGTTAGTCGTTTATTAATTGCTGCATTTTAACTTAAATTATTTACAGTCCATTATGCAATTGTTATTTTATGTTGTTCACCGCCCAGAGCCCTTCGGGGGTTGGGCGGTCTATAAGACCGATAAATAAATTAAATAAATAAATAAATAAATAAATAAATAAATAAATAGTAAGACACTGACCTCACTAGCTAATTAACATGCACACAGTTAATCCCTTGTTGTCAGGATTGTGACAGACACTTGCAAATCCTAACAGGATCTTTATACTGTCTCCTTCACACTGTAGCCTCATTTGCCTGTTCAGAGCTATGGCCATCTTACCACCAGCAGCTGCATGCTTTTATAGAAATGGGTTCCTGATTGCTTTGCCCTGTCTGTCCTTATTCATTGAAGATGCGTTGCCATGTGAATTGAGTCTTTTTTGATCTACAGCGTTTCTTATCTACTAATTTTGTAACTGTTGGCATTTGCAAATCATTAGAACATGCTCTGCCCAGCTGATGTTTGGCTGATGATTCATGCACACTGCTGAATTACATGTCTAGTGTCTACTTCTTTTAAAATAAAAGGTCTTTAGGATATTTGAAAAGGCCATTTGTCAGAATGGAGCTAATTTTCTCCCTTACAATGGCACTCTGCCTTAACCTTTAAAACAGCAAAAATTCCACTTGATTCTATTAATGTTCCATCAGTAATTCATACATGAATGAATTCAAGATCTCATCACCATCAATGACAACAACTATTGCAGGATCTATCACCATGCACATAATTGATGCTTCTATGAAATTTAGGTTAAATTAAATCAAATTCCAAACTCTGCACTGAAGTGTTTTTAGAATAAATTGAATGTGGAGGTTATATGGGAATAGAGGAATAGTTCCTCTAGATGTTCCATCTCCTGTATAGATGTTCCACCTCCTGTAATGGCTTTGTGTCAAGACTGTGCACAAATGATGTGGGGCGGGGGGAGACGAGAATCAACTGTATTGCAATTCTACCTTAAACAGGCACTCTGTAGAGGCAGGGAAAGATTATGCCTTAAAGATTAATCATTTTTAGTACATAAACTGAGATACATATGAAAAATATTCAGATTAGTTTTAATGCCTTAGCTAAGCATGAGCTCAGAAATCACACGCACCACTTCCCTGACCTGAAATGGTCCCAGGGAGCTATTGAATGCCTTGAGGGAGAAACATTAATGTATTGATGACTAGAGATAAGCTTCGCCAACCAAACAAATAGCAGCTTTGCCTACAGTTATGATTCATAGAATGGATATCTATTCACAACTGCCTGCCACTGCACTTCAAGTTAATGCTGAACGTTTATTCCAGGTAGTAAAAACTATGCAATTTAAACTGTAAACTATTCTCCTTATTTGCAGACTCTGTTAGTAGCCAAAATAAAAAAGTTTTGATGTGGCAGGTGATTGGTTTTATGTGGAATACATACAATTATGATTTGTTTTGCTAGGTAGTATGCAAAGATTTATTCAGATTTAAGAGGCAAGAATTCTAGAGTAAATACCTTATTTCACTTAGTTATGCTTAGACATGGTATTTTTATCAGACAGAATAATTCCAACAGCCCAGCTAAGTGAGGACAACCTGCTTATTTAGGTAATTTATGAATGGTGTTTCTTTCTAAAATGGCCCAAGTGACTAACCTCAAGCTTCAACAACCAGACAATAAAAATCCTTTTGAAAGTTGTTGTGTAATGGAAACTATGGAATGATCTTCCATTTTATTCAGTTTTGGGAAATGTATGAGGAAATATATTTCTCCCAATCACTGACTGAAAAATACATTTGAAGAAAAGAACCAAATTGTAAACGATGAAGGGGAAAATGTAATAAATATTGCTTAAAGAAGCAATGTGGGAAAATGTATGAAAGTGAAACGGGCAGCTTTGCCGCCATTGTCCCTTGATCGCAAGCCTCCCCCCCCCCCCCCCCCCGCCAGTTGCCCACTCAGGTATCAAAAGTTAAGATGAGAGGTGTGTGCACTTCTTGCCTCACTGTTTTCTGATTATTCTTGAGCCCTCACCATGAGAGTCTGACACTAGGGTTGTATTCAACACTGAATACTATTGTTTAGCTTCACACCTTTATACCTAATCAAAATAAATGAAAGTCTTTATAGGTCACAACTTGCATTTTGAATTGACCTCAGGAAAATTGACCTCAGGAAAATTGACTGGAAGCCAATGCAGATGTTTTGAAATGGGCAGCTTACATTTTCAGAGGCTATTCCCTGACAATAGGGGGCTGCCACCAGTGGCATGCCGGGCCTAAATGACCCCCGCACCCCCTCCACCCGGCTTCCTGTGCTCCCCCTGTGCTCCACTTATGGGAGCCAGCAGGGAGGCCAGGGGGGCAGGGCTTAGTGGTGAGGCTCCTGGGCCAACTGGCCACCATGGCACCTGCCACTGAGCCCCACCCCCGGCCTCCCTGCAGGCTGGCTCTTGCAAAGCCAGGGGAGGGCAGAAGCTGACCTGCAGAGAGGCTGGGGAGGGCAGGAAACAGCCTGCAGGGAAGCCGGGGCAGGGCTCAGCAGTGCCTGTCTGGGCCACCCACCCAGATTTAAAATGGCAAAACCACACAGTCACGAATGTCAAAACCAAGCAATAGCAAGGATGTGAGCTGAAAACAAGATGAGGGTGGAATATGGTTCCCGGCACAACACGATAGCCAATCAGAAGAAAGGGGCATAGGTGGGGACATCGTACGTATGCATCTACATGCTTACGGAACTATGTGGCTTCATGCCAATTTTTTTTTTAAAAAAGTTCCCGCCCCAACACAACACAACAGCCAATCAGAACAGACCCACCGAGCAGAACGCATGTGCGTGGGGAGTGTAACATTGTTTGAATCCGTGATAGATGTCCAGGTCTTCACTAGATGCACGCTGCTGTGTGGAGGGAGAAACCTTGACGAAACCTGGATGAAAAGGTTCTGTTTCTTTTGAAACCTGGTTATATTTCATTTTCAGTGGGGATTCGCCCATAGAGCAGGTTGAAGTCAACTGTGAGGTTACAGAAGCAAGAATCCAGTGTGGGCAGATCAACAGAGTCTAGCTAATGAAAAATAGGCAGACCAGATAAAGTTTATAGAAGGTGCTCCTGACTATTATGCCAACCTGCTTTTCAGACAGCAAGGTAATGCCCATAAGCCATCCCTAAGCCCTTAACTTGCTCTAAAAAAAAGCAACATTACTCCATCTAGGACACATGGGTTCAGTCCCTTGGGAATATGAGCCTTCCCAACCAGAATTACCTCCATCTTGTCTGGGTTTTGAAGGAAACAGCCATCACCTTAAATTAAACTCAGAAACAAACCAGCCATCAATACAAAGATCTCAAAGTAGGTGTAAAAATGTACAGAGAGGCTGGCCCAAACCAGTAAGTGGGCTGCAGCATTTTATACCAGTTAAATTGTCTTCAAGGGCAACCTCATAAAGAATATGTTACAATTCTCTATACTTAAGAAATAGCAAATTTATATTTAGTTTCAAGTTTCTTACTGGTTCAAAAATCACAGAAACAGCTGTCTTTTTAAAGTAACATACAGCATTTACACTGGTGTTGGAACTTTGTTGATTATATAGGCTATTTGGTTTATTTATTTATTTATTTATTTTATTTTTATACCGCCCCATCCCCGAAGGGGATTGTTCCTTTTGTCAGGGTTTGTTCCTTTTTTTCTTTTTTGCTATTTAAATTCATTATTTATTGTTAACTGTGGCAGGCGATTATCTTTGAGGCTGAAATATAACAAAATGTAGTGAACATATTATACTCTGTTCCACATAAAGATGTTAGTTCGGTCAGTTGAGGTGCAGCAGTGGAGAAAATTGCATTGCTTCTGCATTAGAATATAGTACTGAACAAGTATGAGAATAATCATTCATTTTTATGCACTGCCTTGGTCAAAATCATTGTTTTGTGTAATATTGACCATGGAATTTTGATACAAGAGCATTTATGCCAAAATGTATTTTTACTTTCAGATGGATTTGGGAGCCGGGGGGTGGGGGGGTTAGGGCTAGGTAGGCACTAAGATCCAGGAGGAGCAGTCTACAACAAAGAAGGTCTGGCTTTGTTCTGTGGCAGAAGACTATACAATCTACTAAACATATTTATGTGATACAGAGTATACCTACTAGAATGAATGGGAAGTATCAGTGGTTCTATGAATGCTGGACTTTGAGAGGTCTTGGACCCTCAACTGAGGGACCCAGAAGGAGGCTGTTGCTTTGGGGGAGGAGCCATAATGGCATTGAAAAAAGTCAAATGTTCTTTACCTCTGGGAGGTATACTGGTCGAAATGCTACGGAACCTGCTATTAACAAAGCAAAATCTAAATTAGAATAAAACCATGAATGTTTTGAGAATGAAGTTGCAGCCCTCTTAAAGAAAAAATGTTTTGATGGGCCAGAAGGCAGAGCTATTCTGCCTCTACTTTTTCCATTGGCAATAGTTTGTTTGTGAAATTGTGAAGTGAATGACGCTGCTTTGTGTTCATAAACATTAACAAAGTTATTATCGAGGTTTAATATGCTCTGTTCTGTGCTTTGCTTACAGCTTCGATGTGGAAAATGGCCCATCTCCAGGTCGCAGCCCACTGGACCCTCAAGCTGGCTCCTCTTCAGGACTTGTGCTCCATACCACTTTCCCAGGACACAGCCAGCGCCGGGAGTCATTCCTCTATCGATCAGACAGTGACTATGACCTGTCACCAAAGACTATGTCCAGAAATTCCTCTGTTCCAAGCGAGCAGTAAGTACATAAATGACACAGTGCCTACACTACTGTAGGTTTTATACTGCAAATCACATATCTGTAAATAGATATTAAACAACAAACTGTTAGCAATAGTAAAAAGAAACCTCTGCTATTTATTTGCTGGGAAACATTCTCAGAGGGCTGAGTTTATGGAAGGATCAGCAGCATGTTGGCTTCTCTATTGCTTTCAACCATAAGTCCAGTGGGACCTGTTCTTTTTGACCAGGGCTGAGGCAACACATATAGCTCATAGGCTTTTGCCTTTCATCTTGCAACCATGGGCTTATGCTGCTAGCTATACCCAGACTTTATCTCTGTAGGCAGGAAGGAGGCAGAAAACACAGCTGAAATAGTGTGCAGCTATCAAGATGTTCGCCAACAACAGTTTCCCTTCTTATGAAATGATGTGCTTTCCCTCTTCAGGCATATCCTGCATTTCATCTATACACATTTCAATTGATAAAAATTATGGATAAAAGTTATTTTCAAATGGTTGAAATGAAAGAGGACTTGGATTTTTTTTTAAAGTCAACAAAAGCCTGCCTAGTGTAGAAGTGGGGAGGGAAACTTTTTTTAAAAAAACTACATATGCAAGGGAAACAGAAGACAAAAAGTCTGGTCCAGGTCAGGCACAATTCCTTATAGTTCTGTGCCCTTTGACCTGCTAAGAGCTACCCTTCAACTTCACAATGTATTTCCCCCCTTTTTAACTTTTCAGTCCAACTCTATTGTTTACTAGACAATTTATTAGGATTCCCAGCCTTTCTAATATGCAACCCTTTTATTTCATTCTTTTTTCTGATGCCAATAAAGGCTTACTTGACTTGACATTAGGATTGCCAGCCAATGGCTGTTGCTTTAGGAGATGGTGGGAGGAGGTGCCAGCCTTGCACACATCATGACATCATTTCCAGGGAAAACCGGAAGTGATGCCATGTCACTTTAGGCATCCTCAGAAACTCTATGGTAAAACCCCACTTCCACAGAAGTCACCCATAATGCCAGCAATTTCTCAAAATTCTCTGAAAGCAGCGGAAGGAGTAGCAGCAGAAAAGAGGAGTATTAGGCCGTGTGCTTGCTGAGAGGCGGGGCTAATTGAGAGGTGGGGTTTTCTATTAGTTCTATTACTCACTCTCTGGAAGCAGCAATTGTTTTTACTCAATAAGGACATACCTTTTGAGGGATAATAGAAGGTACCTTGGAGTCCTAGCAAGGGACCAGGGGTTCAGTCACTGGATCTGGTTCTTGGAGTGCGGTAAACAGGGACTTGTCTACGTAGATAAAGGGAGAACTTTGGGGGTTGAGAAATTCTTACAGGATGCTCTGCACAATTTAACAGGTAAATATGGCTGGCGGGGGAGTTGGTGCAGTTACTTGCAATAGCTGTGCGATGTTTGTTTTTTTGCTGGAAGATGTGTGTAGCTAGTGTAAGTTGGGTGCAGCGTGTAAGTTGGTTGCTCTCTTAGAAGAGAAGGTCCAGCAGCTTGAGGCGTGAGTATCTACACTTCAAGACATTAGGAATAAGGAAGATTTCATCAACACAGTGGAGCTGACAATACTGGGTGAGGAATACATCGACAATATCTCTGAGCCAAATGGCTGCTGTCAAGTGCTGGATTTGGACAATTGGAAAAGTGTGACACAAAGAAGTAAAGTGTCTAGGGAGCATTCTTTGAGCTTAAACCTACAAAATCATTTTGAAGTTCTCTCCCTTCTCAGTGAAGACGAGGATAAGGAAGCTGCACAGGAGCAACTGAGCCATACCTCAGAGAATGTGCAAGCAATAGATGGTTCAGCCCATAGAATGGCAAAACATCAGAGGAGACGTGTAGTTGTGGTTGGGGACTCCCTGCTGAGGGGAACAGAAGCAGCAATTTGCAGACCTGATAAGATGTCACGAAAGGTATGCTGTCTCCCTGGGGCAAAAATTCGTGATGTCACTGAGGGGCTGATGAGACTGAAAAAACACTAAAAATACAAAAAACACAAACCTGAATTTTTGCGCCCCCCTCAGGCACTTGCCTGGTGCAACGTGCACCCCCTGGTCCCCTTGTAGCTTCGCAGACTGCTATTAGGAAGGTGTGCCTAGGAATGAAAAGGATTGTATGTCACATACTGGCTTAAACTTTCCACTCACATTTTTGGGTGCAGAAGATGCATTTGCTACATTATCTAAACTTTTAGAATAATATGAATATTGTTCAGACATGATGAGTCTGGGTAGTTCTGAATAACCTATGTCAAACCTGTCTGTTTTTATTTTAATTTCTTACTAGACATGGAGACGACCTGATCGTTACACCATTTGCACAGGTACGTTCTAAATATTCTAAATCTCCCATACCCCAAGGTCTGATGTTTGAGTTCTGAAAGTAAACTTGCAAAATGGGAGTCCTCAGCTTTCTGTGGTTGTAGATCATTTTGGTCCCTTCTGAATCACTGGCCCTTTCCGCACGGGCAGAAAGCAACGACTTCAACCTGGTAAAACACAGTTTTGGCGGGAACCCTTCACACAGGCGCCACTGTCAAATTGATGCAGCAGCGCTCTGTTCCCGCCCAAACGGTGTTTTCAAAACTTGCTCGGGGAGCAAGTTTCCTTGCAAATGCCGGTTTCCATCCGCTGCCTTGCGAACAGCAGTGGGTGGAAGCCGGCATATTCCCCTCCCTGCCCCCAAACACCTCCTTACCTGCTGCTGGCTGCCATTGCTCTGAAGGACCCAGGGGACACACCCGCTGGCCTCCGTAGCTGCAGCCGTCGCTCTGGTCATGGGGGCGTGTCCCCTGGCCTCCTCAGAGTGACAGCAGAGCTACCGCTGCCAGCAGGAGGCAAGGGGGCTGCGCGGCTGTGCAAAGCCTGTTCCAACAGCAGCGCAGCCCATTGGGCCATTTGGCGAACGCCCCCAAAGCCTGCTTTGGCATGATTAATGCCAATGCAGGCTCTCTCCCTTGGCTGTGCGGAAAGGGCCAAAGTGCCCTCTCTTTGAACTGGGCAAGTCTTGCCAGCCTTTTTTCATCAGCACTATAACTTTGAAGATTCCTGGGCTTGTCCTCATCCCCTTCTTTCTTGAGGAATAATGTCCCATCCCTTGATTGACTACTTCTGCTGTTTCTACATGTTCAGGTATCACATTCAGTGCAGTATTGACTGAATATTTTGATCATTCTGGCTTTTTGGCCATTGTCTCATGCCTTAGAAAAACAGAACTTCCATCTTCTCTTAAATCACCTCTAAAGACAATGTACCAAAATGATGTAAGAATTACAAGAAGTTACTGCAGCCTGAGAGTGTCATAACTGCTGAGTTACTGTTGCCATTTATACAGATACAATGAGTTTACAAAATAGTTTACTTTATACTGACATTTGGATGGTTAAGCAGAATGCCACCAAATTGGTCCTTTAGTGCTGTTTTGCTCTGCCTTCAGGTGTCCTGTTAATTCCATTGCTGATTTGTTAATTACCAATTTTTATCAATTCATATGTAGCTTGTGCTAGGTGTCTTTTACAAGTAGTTGACCATACCAAATAGGTGTAGGTTGCATGTGTTGCATAGGGAATGATACCCCCCCCACACACACACACACACACCCAGCATGTGTTATGGGCATGATCCAATCTGTGTTATGGGCATGATCCAATCAAAGATAATTGAAACCCTACTGATTTTTCAGGGAGCTGGCTATGTACTTCACACTCTTCCACTTAAATAAATGGGCATCAAAGTATTGATCTACCTATGTTATATATGTTCAAAAATTTCATTTTTAAAATGTGCATTATACAATTTTGTATTTTATATAGGTCTTGGCAAGTTTAAGAAGCGTAAGAAATAATTTTACATTATTGACAAACCTGCAAGGAGCATCAAACAAGTAAGCTGCTTCTTTTAAGATAATTATAGCTGCAGTATTCACATTTTAAGACAGGTCTTAATTATTAGACACAGTGTAGTATAGTGGTTAGAACCCCAGAAAACCCAGGTGCAAATCCCCTGTTCACTATGAAATTCCCTGGTGACCTCGGGTCAATCCATTTCTCTCAACCTATCCTACCTCATAGGATTGTGGCAAGGATAAAATGGGAGAAGCAGAACAATGTATACTGGATAGGACAGGGCAGAGTAGAAATGTACTAAATAAATAAAATTGATCCTCAGTATTCTTTCATCCCCAAGTCACATACATGAACACACGTGAAGCTGCCTTATACTGACTGGTCCATCAAGGTCAATATTGTCTACTGCCAGTATTGCCTATTGTCCCAGCTGTCCAAAGTGTCAGGTAGAGATATTTCACATCACCTATTACCTGATCCTTTTAACACTGGGGATGCTGGGATTCAGCCTGGGACTTTCTGCATGTATAGAAGATGTTCCACCCTTGAGGAACTACCTGTGATTTTTGCAGATGTTGTCCAGTTGCATTCACATAGCCTTTGCTTGCTGTTCATGTAAAGTGCCTTAGTTATTCCATATTAATGGCAAATATACTTCAGATTGTACTTATAGGTAGATCTCAGTCCTGGCTGTACCTCGAAATAAGTACTTCACACCATATTATTTATTCCTCCGCAGGAGATCCCCGGCAGCAAATCAACCCCCAGTTGCCAGACTTAACCTTCAAGGTATGTGTTCTGTTGAAGCACATTATTTTAAGTGAAAAATGCAGACTTGTTAAAATCCAATTGAATCTGTTTAAAAACAGAGTCCCTGCATCACAAAGATCAAAGCCAATGCATCTGTAGTATGGAGCATATCTTCATACTTAAAACAATGAGAACTGTGGTGCTTGTGTTGGCTGTTGCAATTTATTACTGGATGGAAAGAATAGGAAAAACTGTTAATTCATGTATTTCTATCATGCACATGAGCGGGTTCTCCAGGTGAAGCACACTTTTAAACAACTTTAAGTTTGTTTTTTGTGGTTAAGGAGAGGTGATGAGAAAGGCAGTGACTAAAGAGGGCACAGAAAAAACAGATGGCAAGATAATAAGCTGTGTTGGCTAGAGGAAAAGGAGAACTTTTGGTAGCTAAGAAGCGCATAAAGGAAATGACTCATTGTTGAAATATAAGAAAACTGTAACGGTAAACCTATACAATTAACAAGAATTGTGAGCAATGATTTTTACCCAACAAAAGACAATCAGTTTTGTACAATCATTTGACACGAGCAGGATTGCTGGAAATTTTTGAGCAACAAATGCACATAGTCCACACATTTTGTCTCAGATCTTTTCTACTGCATTCTCCTAGGACAAAGTGAGCCAACTAGAAAAGCTGTTGATTTCTCA
Source organism: Sphaerodactylus townsendi (assembly GCF_021028975.2). Taxonomy (NCBI): domain Eukaryota; kingdom Metazoa; phylum Chordata; class Lepidosauria; order Squamata; family Sphaerodactylidae; genus Sphaerodactylus; species Sphaerodactylus townsendi. The sequence continues at coordinate 58,897,198 of NC_059429.1, read as the reverse complement.
GATGGTTCATATGTTGGTTTGGCAATATTGAGATAGAATGTGCTGGATCAGCTTTTAAAAAGTTAAATATTTCACTTCACATTATGAGCTCTGAAAAAAGGCACCTTTCTGAGACTATTTTTTAATTAATAGAAAAGATCTGGCCTTGCAATTGCAGATCTCTCATTTTTAAAGTATAACTTGGCCTTACTATTAAGAAATTTGGATTATTGAACTTTATGTACAATAAAAAGTACAATTAAAATGAATTTGATTTCAATTCTGAAGACTTCCTTTAATTTTAAAGGTAATTGTTTACCAAAATTTAATTATAAAGGCAGAAATTGTGCCGTCTGTTAAGAATGTTCAAGTCCCATCAGCATTAATAGACTTTGAGTATTTTTAATAGCACTCTCAGTTGTACGCGCCCAATACACTCTTGCAACACAAAGGCTTTAATATTCACCTTATGCTCCCTTGCCCTTAAAATCATCTTCATCCAATTCAGTGGGGAGATAGCTCTCTGTCTGCAAAAAGACAACAATTAAAACACATAAAATATTTAAAATTACAAATAAAATAATGTCATTGCACTTTTTTCCCTCAGTTATCCAGTTTTCAGTAATTTCAAATAACATGTGGGTCACCAAATTATCTCAGTTGACTCATGGCCTTGCTTCAGATTATCTGCAAGTAAATGATGCACAACATTACAGCACAATCTTATGTAAAGTTTTTCCCAATGTAAACACAATGGACTTAGACTGGAGTAACATTCGCATACGATTGGACTGTTAGTTTCCCAGATACTCAAAGCCCCCTTTTTTATCAATTACATCCTGCAAATAACATGGAATTAGATGGATTTGTAATTGGTTGATTGACCGACCTCAAAGGGTGCTCACCAATGGCTCATCTTCATCCTGGAGAGAAGTGACTAGTGGGGTGGCACAGGGTTCTGTCCTGGGCCCAATGCTATTCAATATTTTTATCAATGAGTTGACTTAGAGAGCATACTAATCAAATGTGCAGATGACACCAAATTAGGAAGGGTAGCTAATACCCCAGAGTCCAAGGTCAGAATTCAAAATGACCTGGATAGATTTAAAGAGCTGAGTCAAAACGCACAAAATTAATTTCAAAGGAGATAAATATTAAAAAATGTAAGTCTTAGGCAGAAAAAAATGAAATGTACAGATATAGGATGGATTACACCTGGCTTGACAACAGTACATGTGAAAGGGATCTGGGAGTCTTAGACCACAAACTGAACATGAGTCAGTAGTGTGATGTGGCAGCCAAGAAAGCTAATGCCATTCTGGACTGCATCAATAGGCGTATAGTGCCAATATTGAGGGACACAATAGAACCTCTCTATTCTGCAGTTGTCAGACCTCACCTGGAATACTGTGTCCAGTTCTGGGCACCACAATTCGAGAAGGATATTGACAAGCTGGAAGAAGTCCAGAGGAGAGTGACTAAAATGATAAAAGGTCTGGAATCAATGCCCCACTTAGGGAACTGGGTTTGTTTAGTCTGGAGAAGAGAAGGTTAAGGGGTGACATGATAGCCATGTTTAAATATTTGAAGGGATATCATGTGAATGAGGGAGCAAGCTTGTTTTCTGCTTCTCCAGAGACTAGGACAAGGAGTAATGAATTCGAGGTACAGGAAGAGAAATTCCACCTAAACATTAGGAAGAACTTCCTGATGGTAAGGGCTGTTCGACAGTGGAATACACTGCCTTGGAGACTTCTTCTTTGGATGTTTTTAACTAGAGGCTGGATGGCCATCTGTCAGGATTGCTATGATTGTATATTCCTGCATAGCAGGGGGCTGGACTTGATAGCCCTTCTGGTATTTTCCAACGCTATGATTTTAATTTAATGATAATGATTCATACAGTTATACATTAGAATGAGATAAAGAATTGTACATGAAAAAAACACATTCATGAGTTGTTTGTTGTTGTTAATGTGCTGCTTAGCACTCTTGTGTGAATGTGCTGAAGAAGTCCAATTTGGAGTGTTTCCCAAGAATCACAGACCAGAAAGTTATCTACTTATAACCTATCCTATCCTATAGAAATTGTTGTGTAACTTCTCAGAACAATGACATTACACAAAATCATTGGGGCAGTGTTATAGCTGCCTGGCAAATGGAGTTTAAACAGTACTCTAAGTTAATGCTTATCAACAAAATAAACAGTTTGAATACAACTATGAAGGTTGTGATCACAAAGAAAACATTCTTAAACCAAGGATGTAGGTAAGGGGGGGTTCTCGGGTTCAAAAAAACCCCATTCATGTCCAAAGCTCCGCCCCTCCATTTGTGGGTTTTAAAAACTTTTTAGTGCTTTTTCGGTTTTTGGCCTGCAGGGGGCGCATTGTTTAGGCTAGCAGCACCAAACCTTCAAGAATTGTTTGGGAGACTTTCCTGATGTTACTAGCCAGGTTTGGTGAGGTTTGGTTCAGGGGGTCCAAAGCTATGGACTCCCAAATGGGGTGCCCCCATCCCCCATTGTTTCCAATGGGAGCTAATGGGAGATGGGGCTATACCTTTGAGGGCCATAACTTTGGACCCCCTGAACCAAACTTCACCGAAACCTGGGGGGAATCATCAGGAGAGTCTCTTATTGGTATCACCCAGGTTTTGTGAAGTTTGGTCCAGGGGGTCCAAAGCTATGGACTCCCAAAGGGGTGCCCCCATCCCCCATTGTTTCCAATGGGAGCTAATAGGAGATAGGGCTACATCTTTGAGGGTCCATAACTTTGGACCCCCTGAACCAAACTTCACCAAACCTGGGTGGTATCATTAGGAGAGTCTCCTAAAGATACTCTGAAAGTTTGGTGCTTCTAGATTAACAATTGCACCCCTGACAGCAGGCACCTCCCAAATTTCCCCAGATTCTCCTTTTAAATCCACCCCCTTCGACATGGATTTAAAGGGAGAATCTGAGGTCCTCAGTTTAGAAGAAGAAGAAGAGTTTGGATTTATATCCCCCCCTTTCTCTCCTGTAGGAGACTCAAAGGGGCTTACAATCTCCTTGCCTTTCCTCCCTCACAACAAATACCCTGCGAGGTGGGTGGGGCTGAGAGAGCTCCAAAAAGCTGTGACTAGCCCAAGGTCACCCAGCTGGCATGTGTGGGAGTGCACAGGCTATTCTGAATTCCTCAGATAAGCCTCCACAGCTCAAGTGGCAGAGCAGGGAATCAAACCCGGTTCCTCCAGATTAGAATGCACCTGCTCTTAACCACTATGCCACATTGAAAGTGAGATGTTTCAGGGTGGGGGATAATCCACCCCAAAACAGCATCACTTTCAATGTTGTTTAACTAGGGATTCCAGATTCTCCCTTTAAGGTGGATCTAGTTTAAACACCATTGAAAGTGATGCTGTTTGGGGGTGGATTCCTGCATCACAGCGGCTGCCTGGGGGGAGGGGGACTCAGATTTTGCACCGGGCTCCATTTTCCCTCTATGTCTTTGCCCAGAGGGGAGGGCAGAAGGAACTGCTGGCTGCCGGCTGGGAGCCCAGCTGGTGGGGGCAGGGGAGGGCAGGGCAGTGGAGTCTGCTGTCCCCAGCCTTGGAGAGCTGCTTTCATAAGCGCTAGGCCAGGGACGGAGCTTAGGGAGGCGTGGCCATGCCCTAGGGATGGGTGGGGGTGTGCCCCCCTGAATCCCCCCCATAAAAAATCTATACCTACGTCCCTGTTTAAACTCTGCAAAATATTTTTTTTCAGTGAAAAGGTTAAGGCTTAATCTCAGTAAGTGATGGGAAGACAAAATTGATCTTTTAAAAAACTGTTGTGTGGTGGTTAGAATATCAGACTAACTAGGATCTGGGTTACCCAGAATCAAACCCCTACTCTTCCACAGAAGCTTGCTAAGTGACCTTGGGCCAGTCATATACTCTCAATTTAACCTACCTTACAGGGTTGCTGTGATGATGAAGTGGGGAGAGGAGAATGACGTGTTACTTGAAACAGTGGGAGTCTTTTAAACTGGGGAATTGACTTAGCAAAAGGCCGGACAAGCTTGGGGTCTTTGTTGTCTATGTATACAGAAATCAATTTTTGCAAGAAATTCCATGGGAGAGTGAATAAAGTTTTAACAAGTTTAGGGTGTTGTGGGTTTTCCAGGCTTTATGGCTGTGTTCCTAGTATTTTCTCCTGACATTTCACCTGCAATTCAGGGTTTGCAATGGAAATTAACATAGTACATTTCCTGGCACTAAACAGAATCTAATGACTTTTTAAAATGTTACAAGAGGCATTACTTTATCCCAGAATGAAACACTGTGCATCTTATTGCAAAAAATACTGTTCATGCAAAATCTTTACAACAGCTCTACAAAATAGGTCAGCATCATTCACATGTCCTGCAGGGAGAACTGAGTCTAAGAGAGCAATGGCTTCTGTACCACCAAAAAATGAAAATGACTGAGGCAAAATTCAAATTGGGGATTCCCAGTGAAAACACAGAATATAGCTGGGTAGTTGCAATTGTACACTTCTGTATTTTAAGGTGAAGAAGCTGCAGGATGTAGAGATACAACATGAATTAATAACAGCATTGATTGTATGCATGCTGTTTTGAAATCCTAGTTTACTGTAGTTTGCCAAACACATGTTTTAGCAGACTCAATTTGTTAATACTTGGCTTTATGGTCCCTTTAGGGTCTTTTTAAACTGTGGAAACAGCTTGGTGTGTTCCTGCAATCTGTAATTATATTAAAATAAAAGGGAAAAAATCTGGCAGAATTGGAGGGGAGGGCAGGATGCATTCCCAGAACATGTTATTCTTCCTCACTATGACTATAAGTATGAAGAAAGGCTCTTATGAAAAGACCAGGCAGCAGTGTATTTTATACAAAAAGTGTAACCTTAATTATTCATTATGGTATGGTATAATAACTAAGAGTTTTCATTGGGAATGAGTATTGTTTGAAGCATTATTCCAAAATTGTATTCACACATAGAGTCACTGGTGGCAAGGAATAAGAAGAGCCAAGCCCCAGTATATTTGCCCAAGCTTCAGAGTGCTGATCTCACATCAGCCATGGCAGTTTGTGTCAACTTGCCAACTGTATTCTGCTGTGCTGCTTATAATTTGGGCGATGAGACAGTGGATGGGCTAATGGTCATTGTTGGCTCCAATGAGCTCGGTGGCCCTGCAGTGCTGGTTTGTACTACAGCAGGGACCACACTGCCTGACTCACTCATTCACTGTCATTTTCCTTTCCTAGTCCACTCCTGGATCAAGCTACACTAGTATATTTGCCTTTTATAATTTTGGCCATTGGTTGCTAATCATTTTTACAAAGTCATATCCTCCAGTCCTCATCTGCTTCTTATATGGAAGTCATCTTTGCTTGTCAGATTTTACTCAATCTCACTTTCCCCCCCTTTTCCTCTGTTGTTCATAATGCAGGCATATAAACATATTATGCGTGTCTTTCTCTTATATTCAGCTTTGTCATTTCCTCTATGTCTCAATTTCCACTTTGAACAGCAGCATGATTTTCTTCACTTCTGTTCTCAGAATTTCCCTTATCTGTAGGATATATTGTTCACCATTAGTAATACTACTAGGTTTCAGTTACCTTTTCATTAGAAACCACTGGAAACTCATGACATTTTAACATCTGTTACCTGCGCTTGCAAGAGAAAGCACAATCACTAAGTGATTATAGTGCCAGATGAGGACTGGGAAGACCTTAGTTCAAATCTCAGATCAGTTCACTGAGTCACCTTGGGCCAGTCACTATCTTTCATCCAAGTCTACGTGATAGGCTTGTTGGGAGTGGCACTATGGAGGAAAGACTAGCTACAAATGAATAATTTAAATAATACTCTTCCAAATTCCCCTAAAGCTACATCATGGACACTCTCTCTCTCTCTCTCTCTCTCTCTCTCTCTCTCTCTCTCTCTCTCTCTCTCACACACACACACACACACACACACACACACACAGGCTAAAAACAAGAATTTTTAATGTGAATTTAGCTTCAGTTCTCTCTGTCTGTGACCAATGTAAAATTCAACTGGTTCTCAGCTGTCAGTCCATCCCGTATGTGTGTTCTACTCCCATGGCCAGTAATGACCCTTCCCTCCACACACACAACTTATTGTTATTATTTTAAAACAACAAATCAATACAAAATACAAGACCCAAACATATAAAAAATAATAGTATTAACAATAATTAATAATAATAAAAATTAAAAAGGTAAAAGGTAAAAGTAAAATGACTGAACCAGTTAGAACTGACCAAATTTATGAATCCTATAATTTTCATGAATGTGTTTATATTCAGGGAAATTGAAAGAGTTGTAATCAACCTATTAAGAGCAAAAAAAGGCTAGGTGAATATTTTGGTGGCTTTACAAAGTGAGACTTTGTACAGATTGGAACTTTAATCCTGTAAAATACATTTAACGGAGTAAGCCCCACTGAACAACTCTGGACTTACTTTTGATTAAAAGGACCACTTTTGTTACTTCCTGATAATCCATCAAATTTGTCTGGCAAAATTATTGCAATCAATTTATCAGTGACAATTGAGTTAATAAAAATCTCAACAATATATACTATAAACCCTGTATGTTTATGATTTCACATTTTATGGCTAATTCTTGGGGTGTGCCAAAAAATCAGTAAAATTCAGATTTAAGTTCTGATGGACCTGAATTTTTCAGGGAAACCCAAATATTCCTGAATTCCCATAATGGGAATATTCAAGCTTCTTGAAAAAATCTGGTCCCTTAAACTTAGATTCAATTTTTACCCTTTCCATCTCTCCCTCTCCTCACTTAAGTCTTATAATCCAGTGGCAGAAGTGGCTAACTCCAAACCCCACATGGAGCCTAGGAGCAGCTCTGTATCAGCAGCAACTTTTGGCTGGGCTGGGCTGTCCTTTCTCATGCTGATATTGTGGGAATGTGAGGGAGGGGGGATTTTGGGATGAGTCAAACTGTAACATACAGGTATATACTGAGGCCAGAAAGCCAAACCCCAGTTTCGACTATCTGGCCATTGGGCTGACATAGTCCTGAATAAAGCTCTTGAACCTACATTGAGTCTTATTACTGACTGGAGTACCAGACCCTTACATCCTCCCTTCCGCTCCATTATAGTCTAGGGGAAATCTTCCCAAGCTCCCAGGAGGCTGCTTTTTCAGGTAGAGACACCAAATTTTCAGTATAATTGCAGGTGTCTTTCCACATTTGTGAGCATTGGGTCAGGGGATCCAATTTTAACTCCTTTGGAAACAATGGAGGGTGGTTGGGATACCCACTTTTAGGGCCCCATAAAATTGCACCCCCAAGCCTTATCTTTACCAAACAAGGAATTTCTTGTCCAAAGAATCACCATAAACTATGCTGAAAATCTGATGCCTCCACCTTGAAAAACAGCCCCCCTCCCCATCTCCAGAAAGATTCTTCATAGGGTATAACAGAGCCAAATATTTTCAGGTTCTAGGGGGGAAATGCTGAAAAAATCCATACTGGTATAGGAATTTTGGAATATTAGGGTCCAATGTATCTGAATCAGATTTTTTTACATTGTTATTTCTAAATAAACGGAACTGGTATAGATATTTTTTTTGAGCTTTTAGAGTATCTCCAAGATTGTTCCATGACTGATTAATTTAGAGGATTAAAGCTGTTGCTTCAGCCTAATGGGAGGTAGCATAATTTTAAAAGTATGAAATCATTTTATTTAAACAATGTGTTGTTGCAAAAGATTTTCAAACAGAACAGCCCTTAAGAGCTTGAGGGCAAAATATAAAAGCAGCATTTATAATGAATTACATGTCCAGCAATACAATAGCTGGCTGTTATGCTTTGCAGCATTAGGCTGTGATCAGAAAATCACATAGCACTTTCCAGGACTCATAGGATTAAAGCATTGTAAAAATTCCACTGTAAACTTACACATTTGTCTGGGCTCCTAGGATATCCTCATGCAAACAATCAAATGAATTCATGTTTATTTTTAATGTGGGTGTTTGTGCATAACTAATCAAAAAGAAAAGTAAATGTAGTTAGGTAATCAGTTATTGAATGTAGGTCACTTTGGAGTTGCTCTGCTTTGATCTATGTCAATTCTGAAGGTGCATGAATCAGCTGCCATGTCCTGAAATCTCCTGAAAAACATTGAGGATGTTCTAACACAACTCAAGCTGTGCACACTCATGACAGTGAACATAACAGCTCATTGACTTGAAGAATTTCTGCAGTGTGGTATAGTAATTAGACTAGAACTGGGGAGATTTGGATTCAAATCATCACCCAGCATTTTCTGTTATTATTCTCACAGGGCTGTTGTGAGAATAAAGTAGATGGAGCAGAAGAAAACAGCTCCTTCGAGGAAGAGCAGGATAAAAAATTTAATAGCTATACCAGCACTTTTAGCTATAAAGTTCAATTACTGCTTACAGAGCCTCAGGTACAAAGTATGTTATATTTTCCCAAGGTCACATAATAAATATGTGGAGAATTGAACATAATCTCCTATTCTTAAGCAGTACTCTCTTGCTACAGGACCGTACTGAAAAACCTAATTTGTGGACATTTTAATTCAATATGAGTAAATATAAAGCAGTATTGAGGAAATGGTATGAAGTGGCTTTAGGGATCGACAGGAAAAGATACAGACAGGCTTGCCATCCTTCTGACCTTCGACCCATCATGAGAAATGAGTGTAGTAGGTCTAGGAGAGTATGCTCTTCTCTGTCACTTGCATTGTTTAATGTCAGATCCATAGGACTACTTGGTCGAATGCAATGTGGACCTAGCCTGTATGACTAAGATCTGGGTTAGGGAGGGTGAAACTGCCACCATAAAAGAACTTGCCCCACCAGGACACTTGGTCCTTCACCAGTCGCAGACAAAGGGCTGGGAGGGGTAGGCCATGCAAGGGAAGGGGAATGAAGGAGGGGAGAGAGTCAGGGGTGGCATGCAAAGTTGGGGAGGGAGGGGCCCCGGCATCTGGACATGACCCACCCACCCTAGTGGAGTGAGGGGAGAGAGGGGGAGGGGTACCATGCAAGGGAAAGGGTGGGAGGGAGGGGTGGCATGCAAGAGGACTCCTTTCCAGTCCAGCTTCTGTTTTGGTCATGGCATGGAGACCGTGTGAGTTGCCATCATGGACAAGTTCTGACTACACATGGACCGATGTGGGTCAATGCTGCTGGTGCTATTAGGCCTGACTGCAGCTTTGATGTGGTTGATCATGATCTTTTGACCCACCTTGCTGGTGTTGCGATTTGAGAGACAGCCTGGTGGAACTCTCTGTCAGCTGACATCAGGTCCCTGCGGGACTTTAATCAGTTTCATAGGATCTGTAAGACAGAGATGTTCCACCGGGCCTTTGGTTGAGGCCATGTCAAGAGTTGCATATGTCATTTGTAGTAGCTGGCCTCTCCTACCCATATTTACAACTGGTATGCAGTGGTGGTGAACCTTTGGCACTCCAGATGTTATGAACTACAATTCCCATCAGCCCCTGCCAGCATGGGCAATTGCCCATGCTGGCAGGGGCTAATGGGAATTGTAGTCCATAACATCTGGAGTGCCAAAGGATCACCACCACGGTACTAGAGTATTACCATCTGCACCATATCATTAACATCTGCCTCCCCTTCCATTTTCCTTTTCTCTCCTAGGTAAATTAACAGAAAGTTGAGAGGGAGAATTATTAGGCTTGGAGGATATTAATTAGTGGCCATCTGTACTGGTTTTAAATAGTAATATACAAGTGCTAGATTTGTATTTAATGCAATAGTTTACTTGTGATTTTATTGTTGTATTATTTTAATTTACATTTGTAACCCACCCTGAGCCCGACTTCAGTTAGGAATTGGGTGGGGTAAAAATATAATATAATAAAAATAAAATAAATAATTCTCTGTCTGTAAAAAAATTAAATTTCTTAATAGAGGTCAGATGCAAAGCATAGACTTAAGGTATGTTCCTTTTCCATGGCTACTCTTGTTGTTTTATGCTTAAATACATGAAAGATTAGCAAGTACATGAAAAAGTCTGCTGTCTCCATTTTTGTTAGAATTTAGCAAGGGTGATCTTTAAAATACAAAGTCTGTTGAAAAATCCAATAATTCTGAAATCACCAAATATCAAGCAGTTGTGTTATGTCAGGAATCTTATATTTCTGAGAAAAATATATTAATCAACTTGTGCTCCACTGATCTTGCTTACAACATTCATTTCATTTCGTGTAGTTCGTTCCCACAGAGAATCCACTTCTCATTTTCCTATTGCTTAGAAACAGACACACACACCCCTGAAAGTTGGAATCATGCATCTTAGTAAGTATTTCAGTTATGCTATTGACGTCAATGCAGTCATTAAATAGATTGCTGGCCCTTCCTACCGTAAGCCTATGCCAAAGGCCTAGAGGCAGACACGTTTTAAAAGAAGAACATCAGGTTTTCTTTTAGCAGTTGGAGAAAATCAGGGGGAAAGTTTCTTCCTTTTGGGATCTCTCTGCTTTATTACACTATCCCCTCTTCTTTTAAAAATTCAGTTGTTTTTTTTGGGGGGGAAGGGGTTGATAGCCATAGTGTACTCACTGATTTGTTGCTATTCTGCTAATAGATATATAAACAACCTTAAAAGAGTGACCAAGGCGTAGTTTCTTGTGATCAGCTCTGGCTGAAAAGTGACACTAATTTTATGCCTCGTAGCTTGACTTACTTACATATATCATGTAACATTAGTCAGCCAAACCTTTTTAGCCTTTAACTCCAGACGTTCTTTAGGGATTGATTTCATGGTGTCTATTAAAAAATAGCTTCCATTTTTCCTCAGCAGGCCTCCTGTGGGCTCTGAAGATGTGTAAGCCAATCAGGGTTCCATAGCAACCAATGTAAACTGTTCCCAGTTAGCTACACCTGTGGACTCTCATGTTAGACATTCCACACGTGCTACCCCCATCATGCATTCTGTCATTCCATCCAATCCAGCTGCCATCTATGGCAGCTGAGCAAGTAGAAATGATGTCAGTGGGACTCCCTGAGTGTAGTCAAGGAACCCTTCTGAGGTTCCAGTATGTGGGGGAGGAGACGCTAGTGCTCTTTCAAGACAAAGTGACTGACAGATTCATTCATTAGGTTAACCAGGATATAATACGTACATCCTACAGCTGTCTTCTTTAGGAGCACAGTGCAGGATATGCAACTCTCTCAGTCAGAATGGATCTGACAGACAAGAGTTTTCTTTAAAAGGGTTTTTTTTAATTGCATAATTTTGAGGATATATGGCTCCCCTAAACATGTGGAGGAAGATCTTACCCCTTGATGGAACAATCAGGTATGTTTGAGACAGAAGCACAAGATTGATTTCAAGAGCCTCGTAGATACTAAACCGTTGCTTTTGGGGTGTAGAAGCCACTGCATGGGTCAAAATGCAGAATTTGCTTTGTTTGTGATCTGCTCTTTCCTATCATTCCCTGCTTTCTCCCTGTGTTAGAAAGAGTTTTCCTCTGGTTCTAAAATCCTTTTGGTCAATGTAAGCAGGAGGGTTCCAAATGTCACTTCCCACTCTGTGTATTTTAAGCCCCTTCAGCTGAATTGTGAGTTTTGTACTCCACTTTCCATAGCCCAAATTCAGACAATCTCAAATTTAAACCAGAAACAGCCAAGAATTTAGAAGTGAAAATACAAGATCATGAAATATGTTTTATCTTTGTGCTTTACTGAGAGAAGTGATTTTAGTGACAGCTTTGTAAAAACAAGCTGAAGTTACAGGACTTCAGTGGTGGCTCCAAATCTTCTATTTTTCCTTCACAATTTCATGCCTAAGAAAGGTCAGTTAACTCTGACCCAAAGGTCCTTGAACAGTCACCATTATCCTCATACCTTGTTATACGAACCTCACAGATCCTGTTACGCCTGCTGCAAACTAGGAAAGAGAGTGCCTGTAGATTGTGTATGTCATGAGAGAAAGGATGAACAGTTCATTGATCAAACTTTCAGTTGTGAGAAAGGAAACTCAAATTATATGTATCTGTTGTACCTGAGCACATTTGAAGCATGAAAGGTACTGCTGAAGATTCCCTCAAGCATGAAGAAAGCATTATTCCTTGGTTCTTCCATTAACCCTTGTTGAGGGCCCTGAGCCCTGTGTCCACCTTTCCCAGCTCCTGCTAATGTCAGAAACATGCCAGTCAGTCCTGCCAGTCAGAAACATGGGAGTAGAAGCCACTGCATGAGTCAAAATTGGAATTGCATAAAAACTTTACTTCTGGTGCTTCCAAAAGTCAAAGAAAATATGCGAGGGGCTAGAAGTGCTGTCTTCTCCAGTGAATTCCTTGGTCTAGTATTATTACTTGATATGAGATTTCATTTTATTTTAAATGCTTTTCCTTTTCAAAGGGACTGCCTTGAGACTTCATATTTTAAGATATATACAGTTATATTAAAACCAACTGTAAAATGTGTAAACAGTAACAATGAAGACTGCAGCAACAAAGTCAACATGGTGATAGTAATATTAATTAATATTAAGAACAACCAGATAAAAGCCACCTGTGTCCCTTAGCCTGATCTGATATCTTGCTAGAACACAAGAACTTTGGACTGAAGATTAACATTTTGCTTGGACCTATGTATTTTGGGGGACAAATTGCACATGACTTTTGGGGAGTATAACTTATTTAAAATGGAGAGGTGCCTGGTCCATTTACCTACAGCAGAAAATACATTTGTGCCGTTTATTTTCCCCAATACAGAGATTCACCTCTGTATATAAAAACATAACACGTGAAACAACCGCTAGTGTTGGCAGCCCCATTAATTAGCTGCTTTTCATAAACAATCACTATGCTAATTTTACTGTCATTGTCCATACTTTTGGAAATATTTCTCTTTCCCTAATCTGTGTTGGAAGCAATTGTGATGTTGATACCAGGAAGGAATAGCCTCAAAAGGAGTCAGAATTCAAACCTTTTCTCCACCTTAATTAAGCAGAAATATGTTTTAACATTTACTTTATCCTTCTGGAGATAATTTGGAGTAATGTAACTACATTTCACAATTAGTTTAAAGGAAAACTCACATAATAACTCTGGTGTACATGTGCATATGTGGATCACAGCCAAAGAGACTGTATTGGTAGATTTTGTGCTAAAAATACTGTTACATGATCCTCATTTCTCCCAGAGGAAGTTCTTAAGCTTACTTGGGTTGGTTCCGTTTGAAGAAGACAGTACTAGATATTTGTGGTGATTTTGCAATTTACTTTAAATACAGAACCACTACACAGGTCGAGGTAAAGAGGCTCTCCTTAGGGCAGCAGATCTGCTACCCCACATCAGTTCACTAGAGATACAGATCCTGAACTGCTCAGGATGCTTCTGCCAGTCCCTTTGCTTCTCTCTCAGTCTGCCAGAATGTAGACATGTTTCTTCTGGAAATGCTCATGCGTCCCCGTCCTTCAACTATGAGGGGCAGTCATCTCCTCTAGACTCTGAGGACTTGGACAGATCCATTTCCTAACACTTCAGGCCCATTGAAAAGATATCTACAATAATTAAGAAACATTGTTGTTCTGTTATAAGTTCTGTATTTTCTCTGGCACACTGCTTTGGGTCAAGCTCATTGGACAGACTCCAAACTCAAGCATTAAATAACACATTGTCAGCAGTCTAAATTGTGAGAGATCAACAGATGTACCAACCTTTTTTCAAGGAATGTACTAATTAGCAGTATCAGACTGAAAGTGTAAAAGTGAGGAAGAACTGGACAAATTTTTGAGCATATTTCAAGATATTTCTTCCTATGTTATCATTAATTTAATATTCAACTATTTAAAATATGAGCACTATCCATTTCTTCCATTTTTCCCCAGAGTGCACTGTAGGCAAATGTTTATTGAAAATTGTTTTTAAAAGTTACATCATATTGTTAGTCTTGTGTGACTGTACGTAGCAACCTGTTACCTAAAGTTGCAAGACACCAGGATATGTACAACAGCCCAAACAGCTTTAGGAGCCAGTGGGGGCCACACTGGTGTGTTTGCCCACCCTGCTGGTGCGAGTGGCACTTGTACTGTCAGGGAGGGCAAACTGGGAGTCAGGCCCTCAAAGCTGTGGTGGCATCCTCCTGGATGCTAGCACAGCTGGAGGCATTCCTGGGGCATTCCTGGGAGTGCAGTTGAATGCAGCCAGCTTCCACTGGGTTTTCATACTGGGGAGCCATCAGACTTACTCTACATAAACAATGACATAAGTATCTTTCCCGAATAGGACTCTTTGGGTGGCAAGGAGGGTTTTGAATTTCCTTCCTGTCTGCGCTGCCCAGAGCCCCTTTGGAGGTGGTCCCCCCCTCCTACATCTGGATTGCTCTGTAAAATACTTAAGAATTGTTTCCTATATAAAACAAGTAAAGAAATATTAGGCAATTGACAACCTTAAAGCAGTTGGGAAAGGCAATGGAAAACTGCAATACTTGGACTAATAGTTTAGAAAGCCCCAGTTTCAAGCACTGCACTAGTTCAACATGGATCCAGAATCCTAAATACATATCTTGCTTCATATAATTTTCCCTTTGTGAGGAGCAGAAATTCATACAAGCACATTTGTAAAAGCTCTGTCTCTGGTCAAAAATTGTGGGGTGATTTGGAGCTTTTGAACTCATTATTCACCATGCAAAGTCAGTAGCTTAGGTGGGTGAATTCATTGCTCAGTCTTGAGTTGTGTGACTTTCTAGGTTGCAATCAAAGCCAACAAAAAGAAACTGAATAAACATGAATGTCACTGAATCACAAGTGTCATGTTCCAAATTACCTCTCTCCTGCAGGAACAGTAAAATGCAGATATCCTTTGTCTTCTAGTCAATGTCTACAGGCAAATTTAAAAAAACTTCTAAAATTTTCCATCATATTCTCCTGCTGAGGAAATGACAGCAGCATGGACATTAAATCTAAATATTGTAACAATGAAAAAATGGGTTAAAATTGTTTTAATCTTCTTCTATCTGTCTGATTTACTGAGTAAATTTTGAGTTAATGAGAAAAACACATCTATAAACTACAGATTCATTAGTCAAGGACACTGAAGTTGTTTAATGGACTAAAATATCACTGAAGAATTTGGTTTTTAGGAATATTTTTAAATTTTTGAGCTGCTGGTTGTGGCTTATTCCGTTGTATTTACTACTACAGTATTACAGAATGTTGTTTAACAGAATTGAATAAAGCCAGAAGTAGCCAAGCATTTTATCACAATGTATTATTATAACATATATCCCCTTTCAAAAATTTATGGTGCTAAAGATGCAAGACATATGTCTACCATATGAACTCATGAACTAATTGTGCCGCAGTAAAGAATTGCGTTGGTTTTTGTTCTGAGATTACTTGGTACTGCTTTCATAACATGTCTCCAGCAAGTGGACCATGAAAGTGCTCCAAGATACTCAAAACAAGTTTTTATAAAACCTTTTAAAATTGGTGAGTATGGGCAGTAAAGACAGCAATATGTAAAATCTAGCTCATATGTTTAATGGTAGCAATTCAAGCTGGGCTGCTGAATGAAATATTGCTGATAATGCTTTAAGAATATAAACACATTTCTAGCTGACCATAAGAAACATTTTGTACATGCTGATGTTCATTGTCTCACTGGAAAATGGCTAGCGTCCTCATCTAAAATGATGATTGCAGATTCAGCAGTAACTTGGGCTAGGCAATAATGCTTCCAGGGCTGGCCCAAGGCTTTGGTATGTCCTAGCCACACCAGCCCAGGCTCCAGCATGCCACAAGCCTAAGACTGGCTAGCAGCTTGGCACTCGCTTGTGCAAGGAGAAAGTGGAGGGATTGCATCTGAACTCAGAAGTGACACTATTTATCGGTGATGCTCGAGGAATCCCCAAATTCTCTGCAACCAAAACTATAGAGATATTTGAGCTCCTAAAGCATCAGCCATCACTTTTGGGTTCCAGTGCAATTCTGCCCCCTTCTTCTATTGCAAGAAATCCCTGAACTGCAAGAAATCCCTGAACTGAGCATTGGGCTCAGGGTACCCCTGGTACCACCACCCCCATCCACTGATGCCCTACGCGATAGATACCTCCATACTAAAGATTAAGGGGAAGGTACACCCACAATAATGATAAGAGAAAATTTGTACCCACCAGGCTGAAGACTAAAAAATCACAAGGAATTTTATAACATCATAGCAGTGTTGAATAATTATTTCAAAGGAATTTTGTACAATACAGGTACATAGGAACACAGTAAATATTTTTTTCTTTTTTAATACAATAACAGCAACAGCTAGCCAGAATCTAGATAATTACTGGCCTCATGAAACCTTCAAGGCTGTTCTATAAAACAAAATAAAAAACATGTTACACAAAACATCACCATATACGCGATAGATAGGCAAGGGTTGCCATAGGTGACCTTGGTCAGTCACTCTCTTTCCATCTAACCTACTTGAAAAGGTTATTGGGATAAAAAGGTGCATAGAGAAAACTTAGGTTCTTGGAGGAAGGACAGCCTAAAATATGATAAACATTTGAATTAAAGGGAAAGTAAAATCTGGGTCTGTGCAAGTGGTTGTATATGTGAGTTATGCTTCTGCCTGCCTTGCTGCTAAAGCTAAGATGATCTCTATATAGTAATGTTCATATCACAATATGAATAGATTAAGAAGGCACCATAAAAACAGCATTTCAATATAATTCATTAGCAAACACAAATAAAATGCCAGGTAGGAAGTCTTCAAGGAATCACAGGAGTAATAAATGTTGAGAAAATTTCTTCATAGTCCAAATTCCCCCAGTTCTCTGAGTGGACAGAATCCTCTGTCTGTCTTTAGTCAGCCCCATTTTAATGAAAGGTGTTGAAGTTATTGAAAGGAATTATTTTGTCTTTTGTAGTATATATGTTTTGGATTTTTAAAATATCCACTTTTGAAATTTCATATAGAAACTTCATATAGAGTTCATATAGAGTACAGATATTCCTGTCTCAAGAATATCTGTATTTTGAAACACTTTGACACAATTGCTATGTAAGAAGGGACTGAAAAGGGAGGCAACATTTCATTTTTACTGTAAAGCACCACTGCCACAACCTAATTCTCCTTCTGGCAGTACGTTCTGCAGACTCTGGGGCCTAGTACTGTACTGTAGACAATATGCCATGGCTGCTACAAATCATAAAGAATAATGACAGCACTTGACTAGTGCCAAATGGAAGTAGCAAAATGCAGGAAACGTTTTGTCAAATGTCACTTAGCAATGATATCGTGAAAGAATTTGGGAACTGGATTTGCCTCCATACTAGAAATACCACTGTTAATGGATACAAAGAAGCAGCAAAGCAGTGGAGAGAGACTTATCTTGGGTGGCAGAGCTAATATGGGTTGTTCGGCGTATTATCATTTTACTTGGCTTCATCGCCTTGTTCTTGCATTCATTGCTGAACAAGTAAGCAAATTATTAATAGGGAAGCCCCTGTGTCAATAGTAACATGATAGAGGCAGCTTTTCCATTTACTATAGAGGCCTCAACAGATTGGAGGAAGCATCTTGAGCGTTATCAAAAGGATCTTTTGGGATAATATTCCCAAAGAAAGTAAATAGCTTTAGAATGTGTTTTGCTTGAGAAAATTAAAGAAAATAGGATTTAATTGGATCAATTCAGAATATTACATGAATTGTAATACTTATTCCATTGTTAGCTGAATGAATGGGAAAAAGCGTCCCAAAGTTATTCAAATGGTTGGTTCCAAGATCTCAAAGTGATGCTGCTATTGATTTTATAGGATTTTTGAAAGTGTTAGTATGATGAAGCAGAAAGCTATGATCAGAGTGAGGCTATGCTTGCCATGTTGGATTTTCCATATGGCGATGATTCTCATTAGTTTCCCTGCTGCCACTGGGACTGCCAGTTCAGCCCCAGTTTAGCAATAGGGCTTCCAAGTGGTGAGTTTCCCTGCACTTTCCCTGCTTCATTCATCCACAATCGCCTTTCCCATATGCACACCCTACCAAGAGCCTTTCTCAAAACAAAAAACAAAAAACCCTGCAATAGCTGGATTGCTGCTATGTGTTATAACATTATATCATTCTATCTGTGAGGTTCTCTGAATTCCCCTTCATTCTCTAGCCCTTTTATTACAAAGATGCAACTTGAAAGGTATATTTCAACAACAAAAGGGTTTTGGAATGCAGAGAACCTAACAGAGGTTATAACAGATAATGTTACAACATCATAATCCTATTGCAGTCTAGTTATTGCAGTCTGGTGTATGCAAGGAAATGGTGGCTGTAGGGGAACACAGCTGGGGAAATGGTGATGGTGGCACCTTTTGAAATGCAGTATATCTTCTACACAGAAGTGTATTTTGGCTGAGCACTGATAGGAAACACTGAATTATAAATGGTTAGAGAAAGCACAGGGAAGCCATGGAAAGAAAACAGAATGGCAACACTATGGTGTGGAAGTTCAGAAATACTCTGTTGTATTTGGGAACCCAAAGACAGCAGAAAGCCCATGTGAAAGTCACCTATATTTCAGATTCTGTGACCAGAGTCCCAGTTATCTGAAACAGCTGTCCAACATCTGCAAACCAGGGTCCCCAGTTTCTCTTTCTCCCTCCATTAGCACATGGCACATACTGGACAGCCCCTTTTCAAAGTGTGCATAGCAAGCCACATTAGTAGAGTTACTAACCTCCAGGTAGTAGCTGGAGATCTTCTGCTAATACAACTGAATTCCAGGCAACAAAGATCACTTCACCTGGAAAAAATGACTGCTTTGTATGGTGGATTCTGCCACTGTATCCTATTAAAGTCCCTCCCCTCCCCAAACCCTTCTCTCTTCAGGCTCTACCTTCATCAGGTATTTCCCAACTCAGAGCTGGAGGCTTCCATCCTCTTGCATTTCATAACAATGCAGTGATATCCTTATCACTTTTAAAGCAAGTTTACAAAAACAGGATGGTGAAAAAAACCTTACAAACAGCATTCTTAAAACTTTAAAAAGGCAGATGAATGGGGAGAAGGCCAAAAGTGCTAACACTGACACATCAATTCCAGCAAAATTAAACATGAGTCACTGAAAAGGTAGGTTTACTGCACAAAACAAAGAGACTCCTACTGCTATATTGTGTGTTCATTTGTAAGCACACTTATGGGGGTTCCCATCTTTGTGGTTGTCACAAGTACACTAATGACACCCAGCTATATCTGTTTATGGGCAGCTGGCCAGATACCACCCCAGATATTTGGGGCAGTTATTTGGAGGCTGTGGCAAAATGGTTGCAGTAGAACTGGCTGAAGTTCAGTCCATCCATCAAAGATGGAGGTCCTAAGGCTGGACTAATGGAGGGGCAGAAGGGCTTGGCCAAATACTGACCCTAAATAGTGTGCAGTTAACACTGTGCTCTGTGGGTGCAGTTTCGCAGGGCTTGTAAGACAGAGCTGTTCCACCAGGCTTATGGTTGAGGACAGCAACAGTAGTCATCTGCCGACCTACCCTATCCCTTCCCCTTTCCTTTCCTTTCTTTTTCTCCCCTTCCCCTTCTCCCTTTCCTCTTTTCCCTCATTCTATCGATTTGAATGTAATTTTAAGGGATATAGTTAATTTTAATTGTCAACCCTTGGTGAAGTAATGGCACTGGAATAATTATGGAATTTTATTGTTTCTAATTGACTCTGTATGCCACCCTGAGCGCATTTGGGGAGGGGTGGCCTATAAACTTAAAAAATTAAACTAAACTCACTATGGTACATCCATTTACTGTTAGCTCCACCCCCACCACCACTGTCTTAACTAGTTGCACACATGATTTATACCAGAATCTACAGTCACAGCATCTTTGTATTGAAGTCAGTGATGGTCAAATACAGGATTCTTTGTAGCCATTGAAATCCCATATTAAAACAGCAAACTACCCAAATCTTGTTATTTTTTGCACACCCGTATTGACTAATCCTGTTATATACCATTTCCTTCTGAATTCTTCTTATCTTGTGAAAGTGTCAGGAGGACCAAAATTGCCTCTAGACCAAAAGTTTGAAAAAAACATGTTTTGCTTATATTTATGACATGTTTCTCTGACTTGTTTTGGCCATGGGAGTTTCCATATTGTCCTTGACCAAGTGTGATCTCACTGATTTCAGATAGGGAATTGACAAAACAAACAGGAACGACACTCTTTGTAAATTGACACGAATATGAGGCATACATAGGTTGCCAGACATCATTTGTAAATGATGAAAAATTTATTTTTTCATCTCTTCTACATTTTTATTAATACCACAGTATGCTAGCAATTTTTATGCATTGTGGAAAAATAATTCAGGCTTAAGTGCTTGCCATAAGTCATAGGCCATTAGAGATATGTGTGAAATCAGAACTAACAATCACTGACTACTTGTCTATTCAAAGTCAGTCCACTGAATATTTTATCATCCAAAATATTATTATGTCAGTTAGATCCATAGAAGTGATTGTCTGCTAAACAGAGTTACACAAAAGGGCTAAGTATTCAACAAAAGGGCTTTCTCCTGCATGAATGTATTTAGGGTCACAGGTTATGAAGCTGAGTTTTTGTAAAGTAAGTGATTCACTGTCACTTATTCATTCAGCACTTTTTAATATAAATCTGCATGTGTAAATTCAGTCTCAAAAATCAATACTGGCTATCCTATATATAAAGCATGCTTTGGCATGTCAAAATAAAATGTGGCTCTGCTACCTTGAAAAGTTAAATGAAGGGTGTTTCTTGCTGACATGTTTAGTTTCAGATTAATGAATGATCAGCTGAACCCTGCCCAAATGTCTGTGCCTTCAACTGTTGTGGGTCATCCTTTCTCTTTCTCAATCAGATTTTTAATCTCCAACGTGATTTTCATGCACGTGGTTGGTGTTCTGTAAATTCATGGCTTGACAATAAATAAATATTATGGCAGCTGAGTCAGGGCTTTTAATCTTTAATTTACAGACAGCCTTTTTGTACAAATACTCCAGAGCTATCATGTCCCAGTTAAATAACTAAGGCAGAATGTGTTCAGAAATATTGACATACATTTTCTGTAAAATATTTTAAAAATAGCTATTCTGCCACTGCTTAGAATTCATACCTGCAACAAACCTGTATTTCTCAGGCCAACACAAGCAGATTGTTATTGGACGCTGTTTACAAATCATGAATTAATTTAAAATGAACAGGAATGGGGAGGAGGTATTTTGTAAATAAAACTGACTATCCCTCCCCCACCCTGCATCAAACTTTGGTAGTGAAGCATTTTTCTCCTGGCTTATTACTGAATCTCAGCAAAAAACCAAACAGGAGTTCAGAGGCACCTGAAAGAATAACAAAATTTTATTCCAGTATCATTGTTCATGAACTACACCCCACTTCTTCACATGTAATGGCATTTGCATGAAAGTTGATGTTAGAATAAAGCCTGTTAGTCTTTGAGGTGCTGCTGGTCGTCTTTCTCCTAGCTAGGCTGCAAAAGGGACAATCAAGCCTAACAGGAGAAAAATATTGAAAGTACAGGAAATAAAAAAGCAGAAAGAGCAAGGCAAAGGGTTTAGATGTTCCTGCCTACAATTTGTACCGTGGTCATATGGCTTGGGAGGGTGGGCTTCCAGAATAGCAGTAGAACACTCATTCATGCCAATGGATACCTACTTGCATCTGGTCTGCAAGTGAGAATTCTAATTGGAGAAGCTTTTTCCAATCTGCCTAAATTTTGAAGAGGATGAGGGGTGCAGCCCTTGAGGATTTCCCTTCAATTGTGGGAACAGGTTATACTCAGAAATACTTCCCCAGTAATACTAATGGAATTGGCTAGTGTTGCTACCAGTGTTTAAGAATCCAGTTCACGTTTTTTAAAATTACAATTGTGCCCTAACTGACTTTTGGGGGCACTTGTATTAATTTTAATTGCTCGTTCATATATGTAAGATATCTGCTGATGCTGTAGTCAGCAAGTGATGAATGCACACAAAGACTGTCAGTTCCAGATATTCAGTCCCTTTACAAAACTGAATAGAACAATTGCAGTTTTCACACATTTTACAGATAAAGGAGAAAAAAGAGATGGAGATTGCAACAGCATTGTAATATCACAGTATACTATATCAGTCATCTAATAAGTCTTTGGTCTTAACTAACAGTCATGGTCCCAGATAAAATTATCTGGTTCCCATGGTACTCACATTCTTCTCTTTCTCTCTGTGTTGTCTCCTTCATTAACATTTAGACTGTCAACTTTCTCACTCTCTGTAAAGTTCCATGTACCATGTCTTAGGCAATGTTAAATGTGCTGAAGGGTTACTTTTGTTTTTCTGCCTTAGGCACCACAGTGTCTTGGACCAACCCTGTTTAATGAGGGTAGTATGAGACAATTTAAGCAACCTTCCCAACTAAAACAAAAGTGTTTGATGGGGTCTTTCACCCTTTCTTAATAGTAGTGGGATAACTTTACCAATCATCTGAACAAATATTTGTTACAAATTATCCAAAGTCAAATGTTAATGGAATAATTTATGTAGTGCCTTTTAAATATATGGATGAATTGTGAGAATCAGGCATTTACATATATATCACAACCAATTTATGGTGACCCCAGCAAGGGGCTTTCAAGGCATGTGAGAAGCAGAGATGGTTTGCTATTGCATTCCTCTGCCAAACCTTCCTTAGTTTTCTCCCATCCAAGTACTGCCCCTGCTTACCTTCTGGGAGGAGAACAGGCTATCCCATGCCTCCTTCCATCTGAACAAGACATTTACTATTAGCAAAGACACCCAAATTTTCCCACTCCTTTCCCAAGACTTCTTTGGGTGGGCTATTCTTAAATAAAGCATAGCATGCACAGAGGAGGGTTACTAAATATTTCATCCCCTTCCTGCCTTACCTCTCTGTATTCAGTTGATTTCAACTTTTTTTTCATCCAGCCCACTGACTTCCAGTATTGGAACTGGGGCGAGGAAAAATGGTTCAAAACTGGAGTAAGTCATGAAAGCTGGACTACCCTTGCCCATGCTCTCTCACTTCCTTTACAAGTGAGCAGGAGGTTCCTTGTTGTCCTCCCCCCCCCCCCCGCAACCAGAACTAATAACAATTGGGGTTGGGGTCTAGAGAAATGTCTTAAGTGGTTTTATACAAAAGACACTAAGAGATCAGAATTGTTATCCCTGTCATCTCTCACACAGACAGATCTCAGATTCCTACTTATTATAGACCTTTTGCATCCACCTGGTTTGGCCAAGTCTTGTTTCATGAGAAAAGATAGACATTTGTCTGCCTTCCAGAGAGTAGAAGCCCTCTAGAACTGCCTGTTTCCCTTGTCTGACTTGGGTACAGTGTAGTGTCGCCTAGCTTCTACCTGTATTCTGATCCTATACTTAAGAAGAGTTGGTTGTTAAACCCTACTTTTTTTCTACCTTTAAGAAGTCTTGAAGAGTCTCACAGACATCTTGTGAGGCAGGTAGGCTGGGAGAGTTCTGAGAGAACTGTGACTAGGCCAAGGTCATCTAGCAGGCTTCATGTGGAGGAGAATGAAATAAAACCTGGTTCTCCAGATTAAAATCTGTCACTTCAAACCACTACACCTCACATCTTTCCCCTGCAAGCATGCTGCTAATCACAGAAGTCTGCATAAGGTGACTCACGATGTTTTGCTGCCCTAGTCAGGCCCTATAGATTGTCTGACTTGCATCTAGACTAAGTGCCCTGCTGTGCTAGCAGGACCTGGACAAATGGCAGAAGTCCAGGTGACAATGATGGGTGAAGGTTATTTAATTGTCTCCTTCCACACCATGACAGTCAGAAGAAAGACACATATCATTGGTCCTGCTCAAGCAATGGCAGCATCGCTCTGTGAGGTGAGACTAGGTTCCACCAATTGCCACTAGTGGTCATTCAATGCCACAAGGCCAAGAAGATTTCAACTTTTTTTCAACTGGTTGGAAGATGCCCCGCCTGGTTATTTGTTCAATTACTTGCTCCTGTAGCAAATCTTCTCACTGCCCCTGTGCCATGCAGCTGTAAAAATAAACAGTGATTTGATTTAGATTTTGTTCACTCCTGAATGCAGATTTCTAGAGGTTTTTCCAACTAAATTGTTTCCATAATTCATACAAAATTAAGTCACTCTTTCATAGCTATTTTCACTAGTGTTGAAATATATGAAGTAATCTATATATATAAAAAGCTAACAGTGTTTTTGTTAGTGGTAGTATAACTCAGTAACTGCTGGGCCAATTCCTCTGAAAATTCCCAGCCACTATAGTCAGCCAGGTGAGAGTGTTTTTAGATGTTCACATACCTGAAATTTCACACCTGGCCCAGGTAAAATGCCTTTTTCCTGGCGCTCCATGGTGAAGGACATGCAGCTGCTAGGCACGCATTACTCAGGAGTAAGCTTGGTACAGCAACCATGACATACTTTGAATGGCTTCATCGCACCCCTCAGAGGGTTTCCTCAGAAGCGACACCCATTGCCACCAACCAAACTTACTCCCAGGTAAAGGATCCTGACCAGCCAGCCTATATGTGTGGGAGGGGTACCTTTCCATTCCCCCCCCCCCACGGAATGCGGGCACACACATCAATGACATCGCACAGTATCAGGCTGCGTGTTTGCATGAGCACATACTGCTGGCCTCTGCAATTGATTTGCTGCTACTGTTCCTTTCCCATTTCACCACAATAAGCCACAGCAATGCGTGGCTGGGCCCCGCTAGTACTTATATAAGAAGGTGCATTTGAGCATGTGAAGAATTCATTACTTCAGTGCAGATTAATCATAAATCTGTTTATGCATACTGGATTTCAGGTAAGACCTTCAGGCTTGAGTAGAAACACCTTAAATGGAAATACTACTGATTCAGATGGTATAACGTTGTTGGATTATGGTATTGGGGACAAATTAATTAAAAGTGCCTGATTCATATCCTTGTGGCAGACCTCTCAATCACATCCCATATGCTTCCTCAGGCTGATGTTATCTTCTAATCTGTCAGTTTTTAGGTTTGCATTGACATATTCATAATTGAGCAATTTGAAGGCAGATTTTTTTAGCAAAGTTAAAACTATGCATAAAGTCACTTTGAATATGTTTTTCAAAAGTGTCCCTCAGCTGATAACAAGATGCAATCAATTTCAGCAAAAGAGAGATTAGTCTATTAAATTCAGATCATATTATAGTGGAATAAATGGCTATACTGGAATAAATGGCTACCATCTTCTGCCTCAGACAATCAATGGCATAGCGAGAGGGGTTTTGGGGGAGCAGTTGAATGCCAGTCAGCGGGACTGCCTCCAACTCCACCTAGAGTTTGGGAGGAGTGTGGGCCTGTTTGATGCTGGCCTCAGCTCTCCCCAAGCCTGGCTGAAGATCAAACAGGATCAAACTGAGCAACAGGAATTCACTGGCTTCAGGTTTATAATGTTGCCTTCCCCCACCATGGAGTTGGGGGGGCGGGGGGGCAGAATAAACAGTATAAAGCTAGAGCTGGTCAGCCCAGGAGCTCAGTTTGATCTTATCCTCAGCAAGGCTTGGGTTGAGCGCTGAACTGCAGACTCAAAGCCTGCAGTTTAAAGCTGGACCTGGGCTGAGGCCAGCATCAACAGACCTGTGCCACTCCCAAACTCCACATGGAGCTCAGAGGCAAGGCCAGCCCTTCTGACCAGGATTCAACTGCGCCCCAGCACTGAACTCCATGGAGAGTTCAGGGGAAAAGTGCAGTTCAGAGAAGGGGAGGGGTGTAGCTGTGCGTGGTCTGGCACCCAGGGTGAGCCCTGGACACCGTTTTACAAAGCTGCAACCCTGCAAATAATGCTGAACCATACTGTCACAAAGTTATTCAGTTTCCTTCTAAATTTTCTCAGGTATTGATGAACCATGTACCCTTTTACAAACATTGTAAAAATATATATTAGTAGAATGAACAATGTCAGCACATGGCCTTTACTGCAGGTTCTGGGAGTGTGTTGTATAAATACAGTTGCCAGGGTTGCCAGCTCTGGGTTGAGAAATACACTGGATACTTTGTGGGTGCATCCTGGGAAAGGTGGGATTTGGGGAGGGGAAGGGCTTCAGTGGGATATAGTGCTATACAGTCCAACTTTCAATGCAGCCATTTTCTCCAGGTGAACCGTGTAGTAGGGAACAAGTTGTATAGGCAGAGTAGGAAGGCAGGGTTGAATGTGTATCCTTACTTCTGAATTGCAAGATTTTAAAAAACTGAAGATATTGGCATCAGCAATGCTTTTTCTCGTAACAGACTTCACTGTGTCTGTAATGCTCTAGGGCTCTTTAATATTATGATGCCTCCCTCCTTTTAGACTTACTGTTAGAAATCCACAGTCCTTGTGCCAGGGAACAAGTCTATGCTGATGTGTATGTTTTAAAGACATTTTATGACCAAGATGTTAGTTGCTTGTGTGCCCTTGTGTGTTCTGCCAGGTCTCCTTAGAAAATCTTTTACGAGATTTATGCTTCTCAACCCAAAATGTGTAAAGGGGGGGGGGGGCCGTTGGCAAAAAAAAGTATTTTACTCCTCCAAAAAATCCAGTTCAGAATTTCCCTATGATCTTGGCATTAACTGAAAGGAATTTTTAATTTGATTAGAGGAAGCAGGATTTTCATTTTACCATTTTTTTTAAAAAAAATCATTTCTATGGTTTCTGTTCATTTCCCTGTCAGACATCTCATAAAACACCCAACTGAATAAATATTTTTTCAGAAAACGAGACCCCGCTCTATGGAAAGACTTCCTTTTAGCTTGAAATGAAGAAACTTTCACAAGTTTAGAAAGCTGCCAGTGTTTGCATAGCTTGCAAACTTCCTTCCAGTTATTTCTTTCCTTTTTGTTTGAAACTTTTTAAAGGGGGAAAAGACATACGATTTGATTGCTTAATCTCTTGTGCTGACATCTTAAAATGTCATCACTTTACACAAGAAGGGCAGCGGAGGTGATTAATATGGAAGAAGAGACAGAGAGAAAAACCCCTTGCTTAGGAGGACCTGTTTTTCCTCCTCTGTTCTGCGACTTCTTACACGTGCAGTTGAGGAACCTGTCAGAGTGAGTCCCTCCTCCTGCACCCTTTTCTAGAGGAAGTAATATATTACTGTCATCACTTCTTCAAAGCCAGTAAGAACGAAAAAGAAAAAAACACTACCACCAAGCCTCAACAGCCATTCAAAGGCAGGATATGCATTGATTTGTTGTACTGAGCGTAGAGCAGGAGCCTGCAAAGCACATGATGAAAGAGCACTGTAGCACCTA
This sequence comes from Sphaerodactylus townsendi, assembly GCF_021028975.2. Taxonomy (NCBI): domain Eukaryota; kingdom Metazoa; phylum Chordata; class Lepidosauria; order Squamata; family Sphaerodactylidae; genus Sphaerodactylus; species Sphaerodactylus townsendi. The sequence goes on along the minus strand of NC_059429.1, from coordinate 58,869,935 downwards.
CAGCAGCATTGGTCGGAGCTGTCTCAGTGACTCCACTATGGAAAGACTGCAGTCACTCAAGACTAACTACATGTCTCTGTGTGTGTTTGCAGAGGAATCTTATCAAAAATTAGCAATGGAAACTCTGGAGGAATTGGACTGGTGTTTAGACCAACTTGAAACCATTCAGACCTACCGATCCGTTAGTGAGATGGCATCTAATAAGGTAAGGCAGTTTGTTTGTGTATTTTGAATATATTCAACAGTAAAAAAAAATTAAAAGAGAAAAAAAGCAGGTACGGCACAACAGTTCTGAAACATGTATGATTGTAGAAGTGTCTGCTTTCTGAAAATAAAGGTAGAAGTTTTGTCCTCTTCCATCTCCACCCCCAGCTCTTAGCTGGAGCTACAGAGTTTCAAAGGTGCAGGCTAATATCAGACTGCAGCTGCAGTGCAAATGAGCAACATCAAACTTTGTATGTCCTGAAAGAACACTTGGTTGCACTAAGAATTTGTTTTGCTATGGGGATTATTGCTGATTCTGAATCAAGTACATTTTAAAATTATAAATGATATTTTTCTACTCAACAGTGATCTGTAAATTTGGTTATTGTAAATATTGATGCACTGAGATCCATTCCAGAACAAATATGGTTAACTGGATGTGTAGAAGCCTGGTTAGTACTTGGATGAGAGTCTACCAAGGAAGTCCAGGGTCACTATGCAGAGGTAGGCAATGGCAAACTGCCTCTGCTAACAAGCCATATAAAAGGGGGTAGAAAAGACAGTGAAAGCTTGAATAGCCCAACTGGCCCATGATGGGCAAGCACTTTAATTGGAAACATGTGATTTCTAATAAAATCTGTTTACACTTTGGTGCTGTGTGGTTTCCGGGCTGTATGGCCGTGTTCTAGCAGCATTCTCTCCTGACGTTTCGCCTGCATCTGTGGCTGGCATCTTCAGAGGATCATGCCAGCCACAGATGCAGGCGAAACGATGCCAGCCACAGATGCAGGCGAAACGTCAGGAGAGAATGCTGCTAGAACACGGCCATACAGCCTGGAAACCACACAGCACCCAAGTGATTCCGGCCGTGAAAGCCTTCAACATTACATTGTTTACACTTTGTCTTACATGGAAATAAATTGTAAATCTCATTGCTCCTGAAACTCCTTATAAATGAGTCGTTGAATCTGAACGTAAAAATCTAAGCTTCAGATTGTATTCACATCAAAGTCACTCTTTAATTGGCCGTGGCCTGTATGTTAAATTGATTGACAAAAGGCACACCCTCTTCCCTGGGTCTGCAGGCCCCACTTCTACCATAATTCGAGGCTTGCCCAGTGGAATACATGGCTCACGTCTGCCTCAAGAGTCAAATTAGTTCTCCCGCAACCATAACGGAGAGCCTTCCTGCTCTACCCTCTGGCTAACTGAGCTACTGCTTCAGTGATTCCAAAATGCATGATTTTCTCCAGGTGCAATTGTTAACACCTGTGAATGTGCTCAAAGCAACCTGTGAACCCTAAAATGTGCTTCAGTCTCCACATTCAGGGGTATCAGGTTTCATGTGTTCTTTTCAATCATTTTTTAATTTGATGCAAATTGCAACTCAATTTGGTACTGTTTTAAATAGTTACTTCTGAAGTATTAACTTGTAGGTGTCAGAGAACAAAAGTGCTTCTGATGTGGACCAGAGGACAGAATTCACAAATCCATGTTAGTCTTGGGGAAATCATTTTCTTTAACATTGTTTCCCATTGTTAAATAAAGGGCTGGTACCCAATTTCACAAATTGTCATTCAAAATATTAAAATAATATTTTGTGTGATTAGAAGTGCTATATAATATTAATTTATTTCTGTATTTTTGTATTGTTTTTAAATTATTGTATTATGTTTTAATAATTTTGTAAGCCGCCTCATGTCCTTTGGAGGATTGGCAGAATAAAAATGGAATAAATAAATAAAATAACTAGCCAGCAAATTCAAGAATTGCAGTACAATTGAATATTTCATTATTTCAATGTCACCTATCTCTGTTAGCACATGACAACTTTTTTTACAGGGCAGCAATAAAGGTTTATTAGGATTAACTAAAAAGTAAGTGATTTTATTGGTGTTGGCTAGCAAGAAACAAATTCCTAGAAAACTAAGAGTTCCTGCTATAATGACCCAGAGGCATAGCTCCAAGGGGGCAGGGGGCGTGCTGCACCAGGCGGACACCCCTGTGGGGGGTGTGACGAGGGCATTCCGGGACGTTCCAGGGGCATGGCGGGGGGCGTTCTGGGGCAGGACGTACCAGTGCACTGGGCACTTTTCCCCCTTGCTACACCTCTGTAATGACCAATATGCTGAGAACTTGTCTCCCACTTCATCTTTTCCATTTTGATTTCAATTCATTTTGCATTTTCTGTAACATTATGGTAACAGAGATGTAAAGGATCTGCCAATAAATGTATCTGGCTTGGGTGCTGTGTGGTTTCCGGGCTGTATGGCCGTGTTCTAGCAGCATTCTCTCCTGACGTTTCGCCTGCATCTGTGGCTGGCATCTTCAGAGGATCCTCTGAAGATGCCAGCCACAGATGCAGGCGAAACGTCAGGAGAGAATGCTGCTAGAACACGGCCATACAGCCCGGAAACCACACAGCACCCAAGTGATTCCGGCCGTGAAAGCCTTCGACAATACAATGTATCTGGCTGTTTTTACAGTACTGGAGGTGACTCAGGTGAGACACACAGCTTGACAAACACTTATAGATGAAAGTAAAGGGTGACAGGAGGCTGTTCAGAAAGCACTAACAGATGTTTGTTAATTTATTGTCAAATTTTCTGCATCTGTGAAGTATCTGAATAATCTGCCTTCTTCCATCAAGGACTTCTCCACAGAGACTTGCTAATAGCAAAACAGTCTAATGTTTTGAAAACAGGATGCTTCAAGCCCCTGTTAGTAAAGAAGAACGGAAAGAGAAACAGCCGAGAAAGGAAAAAAGCAAATAGACCCTGCATGATCCCAACTGCAAGAGCTGTATAAACAATGACCTATCTTCCTGACCTCTGCTATTGCTAAATTCCTGGCCCTGTGCCACTGAAGCTAAACTACGTCATTTGAGAATGATAGTGGGCATGGCACAGCTGTTGTAAGTGTGACTCGAATTTCCTGTCTCCTTCCTGACAGACGTAGTTTTGAAAGTACAGCATTGCAACAGCAGTAGACAAAGAAGGGAGGACTCTCTGCCCGTATATTTGTCAGAATTCTTACAAAAAATCATTTTCTGGATAATTTGATGGTAGTCAAGAGAACTTAAACAAAATTATACAAGGAAATCATTTTTCAAATGAAACATTGGCCATACATTTTTCAAATGAAACATTGGCCAGAAATATGTGGAATTTGATGTGTGGTAAGTCTTGTTCATTTGTTGCATTAAGCCCTACACAAATGGCACAAACACACTGCACATAATCCCTCACCACATGCAGTTGCTGTTTCTTCTGGAACAGACATCATGCATACATTCCAGCTTTGAAAGACTTGTACAATTAATCTGGTGTCCAGTACCTGCATAACAAGGTGGAAAAGCCAGGCACCCTTTCAGGAGAAATCATAATCACACATATGAGGAGGACTGCATGGAGCACATATGTTTTGTATATGTGGCTACATCTTCAAAAACAGGACATCTGAAAAAGACTAGAGTCAGTAGTGGATGGGTCTGAATCTCAGGTGCCAAAGCTTATAGCTTCCCAGCCCAGAGGTTCTCTCCATTAAGGACAAAGAGGACAACTTGCAATGTGACTACAGAGAGTGCTGGATTTTACCAGCTTTTCCATTAGTGCAAGAAGCAGTGAACTCACTTGACTCCCTCCTTTTCACAGTCCCTATTCAGCATGACTTTTGTCCATGCAGGTTTCCCAGTCCCTGGCATACTTGTGAGGAGGGGGACTTAGTTCCTCCTGCTTTCACCAGTAGAATTTGGATAGAGCAGTCCCATGAAAATGATAACACAAATGTTGTTAATACCATTCACATAATGTATACACATCAGCTATTGAACTGATGTTTGACTTGTACTTTGAATTGATTACTTAGTGGCTGGTTATTCTTTGGAAATTCTTTTCAGATAAATGTTATTTGGAGGGATTGTATGGCTGATATAGGCTTTTACCATAGTTCCTAGAAATAGAATCACAGACCCCTGTTGTCCTTTTTCTTAATACAACAAGAAGACTTCTATTAAGGAAATGGATATTCAGTATATCTTCATGATATGAAAGACATGAGTGTTGTATCAGTAGCAAGCAAAGAATAGTGGGCAAGGTAACATCTTTATCTACATTGAAATGTCTACTCTCAAATTTTTTTGACTGGACCTCTAGGGTTTTAAGGGCAAGAGACGTTTCGAGGTGGTTTGCCATTGCCTGCCTCCATGTCATGACTCGGGTAGTCTTTAGAGGTTGCCCATCCAAGTTCTAACCAGGGCTGAGCCTTCTTAGCTTCTGAGATCTGATGAGATCAGGCTAGCCTGGGGCTATCCAGGTCAGGGATCTCTATTAACATTATCTTTCCCCCCCACCCACCCCCAAATGCAAATAGATTAATGCAAATTAGATTCATACATACATACATACATACATACACACACACACACACACACACACACACACATACATACATACATACATACATACATACATACATACATACATACATACATACATACATACATACATACATACATACATACATACATATGTGTTTTTATAAAAATGATGTGCCCACCATCATCTTTTAGCATTTGATTCTTCTTCAAATTTCTTTTCTAAATTTTATTTTATAATGAGTAGGCTGTAGTTTAAACAGGAAGATCAATACACGAGAGATGAGAGGGGCCACCCATTTGTCTACTGAAATTCAGCCCCTTCTTCAATTACTTTTCCTTTGGTGTGGAAAACATATATACTTGTAAGTTTTCCACAGTGGGGTCTAATTCATTGGGGACGGCAGTTCTCTCTGGGAAAACAATGAGGAGTACAGTAAGATTAAGAACATAAGAACATAAGAACAAGCCAGCTGGATCAGACCAGAGTCTATCTAGTCCAGCTCTCTGCTACTCGCAGTGGCCCACCAGGTGCCATTGGGAGCTCACATGCAGGATGTGAAAGCAATGGCCAGCATTTGAGCTCCCAATGGCAACTGGTTTGAATATATTGAATAGACCAATCTCCCCTTATGTAGCGGTCAGTAAAAAGAGATCACAGAACTATACACAATGTTAAGTTTTGCCCTGTTCTTAGAAATAATCACTTCTGATCTGAAACAATGACAACACTACCATGCCTAAGAAATGTTCCTTCTTAAAATGAGGGGGTGGGGACACAAAATAATATGACTTTTATGGAAGTGTGTTGTGAAACGTAGTCTTCACAGTTTGTGAATTTGGGAGATGGGGATTAGAACCACCTCATGATTCACATCTCTGCATCACGTAGGCACTGGTGAACTGTTGTACTGTGGCACCTCTCACTTTTGTTAGCAAATTCAGATAGTAAGTCATCGTCTTTATTATCTGTAAACTAACTCAAGTGTTGTACACAAAAGTCTTACTTTGATATTCAGAAGTCGTTTTAGTCACATAAAACATGCAGGGGTTAGCTCTAGGAGGCTAAGTAAACATGAGGACACTAATGTAAACTCTGGAGGTAACTTCTGGCAGGCTGCCAGCTGTCTATGTGCTTTTCTGCACAATGTCCACATTGGTAAAGGAGGGGGTCTTATTGTGAGGCTGCCAACTCTTAATCTTGCTCACTTGGTACGTGATGTTTTCCCTTGAGGTGTGCCTAACTGTTCTGTTCTCTTTAGTTTACTGTAACTTCCTTTGTTCAGTATACACTACAAAATATCCATATGTCTGACAAAAACTGACTGGATGAGCAGTTAATTAGAAAACCTACTACTAACTTGAAAAGCAACCTTTGTTGTTGTTTTAAAGCAGTGGAATTTAACAGGTATAAATCATGGAATTCCAACCCCACTCCCCAGTTTATGACCTGCTTGGTATTAACCTCTCAGGATTGGCTGCAGCAGCTGACTACCTTACTGTTGTGTAAACTTGCAATTCAGCAGGTAGGGGAAATTGCTGCAGGACAGAAGGTCTGGTTTACAGTGCAGTCCTAAACAGACATCTGTTGAACGCAATAAGCTTGGAAAGGTGCAACTCCGTTTTGAACATTGTGAGTCAGTAATCAGAGCTGTTCTGGAATTCTCAATAGATTCCTTAAATGCCTAACAGGCATGTAAAAATCTGAGGCAAATATATACTAGAGCACTTTAGTGAGTATGATAATTACGCTACTTGAAAGAGATGTTTAAATTATTATTACTACATGCAATGTGAGAATTTATGGCGATATTTTATATTAAAGATCATTCTGACTGATAACATCTTCATTACCTTTGTTTTTAATGGGAAACAAGCCACCTTATTTTTAAAGGGAAGGAATAACTAGTGTGTGTGTTAATAATTGGAGAGGATGTGGAGAGGTTTCAGTGATTCTCATAAAAACAAGTCAATATACAATCAATAAATGTAATTAATAGAAAGTGTAAAGTGGTTGAAAATGGAGCACAAGAATGTGCCCCAGTCACCACTAATCATTCTCTGTTGGTCAAAATTTTCCCCATCACCACTATACAGTTTTGGTCTTGTGTGTCATTGTTACCCTTCCACATTAAAGTAAAATTTTCCTCAACTGACTTTGAGACCCTACAGGGGTTAGTTTCCATTAATACCCTACAACTTGTTAACTACAAGGACTGAGGGATATGATGGATGTGGCCTATGGACTACTAGGTGCTGACACGCATTCCCTTCTGCAATGTGCAAGGCTGTGTAACTCCATAATAAGATCCAGAGTGGTGTAGGGGTTAGAGTGTCAGACTAGACCTGAAGAGACCCAGGTGCAAATCCAAGCTCACCGTGAAACTCATTGGTTTGTGTTGAAGATGAAATGGAAGGGAAACCATATATACTGCTCTGAGCTTCTTAAGAGGAAGATAAAATACACTTTACAAATTAATAAACAATATGCTGCATTAACTTTTGTTGTTCAGATATGAGCTACCATTCCTGGACATTGTTTCGTTGAAAGGATTCACCAGTTGTGCAAATAGCAGTTGCTCATATATCATTTCTGGGCTCAACAAAAATCCCATGTTGTCTTATGTTTCACATATATGTAAGAAACCTTAAGCACAATATATCTTTTGCTGTCATGGTTTTGCTATCCTGGTCTTACATAAGGTCAGATTTTTTCAGTGGAGTGATGGAAGTACATAATTCCTGAAGGTTAGACAGAACAAGCAAATTGTTATGTCAGCTGGAAAGAGAATATTTTACTGTTTGTTTGATAGTCAAAAGAGGAAATTTAACAGCAAAAGATATTTTAGAAACTTGGCAGGAAATGGATAGTAAATATAGTTATTTCAGCCTGCTGTTGATTTTGTTTTCTCAGAGAATATAATAATCTTAGAAAATCTTGGAAAATGAAACAAAAATCACAGACAATGATGGTTCTGGTCCTGCTTGAGAATTTCAGCAGTAATAGAGCAATTTTTGGCTCCTGTTGATTGTATTAGAAACAAAGCTGTTCATTAGCTTGAAGTAAGATATTCAGGAAAATTTATCTTTTATAGGAAAGCTCTGATTTGCAGTCAGGATTATTCAGTAAAAATTCCCCATACAAACATTATGCACACTTTTCACCTTACCAGACCTGCCTGCTACTTACAGTCTTTTGTTCAAGTTTGTATGGTACCAAATAAAGAATTTAGTGGGATTGGCAAAAGTAATTTTATGAACATGCCACCAAACAATGCCCACAAGTTTTCTCTTTCTTGTGTTTCTTCTCATGTGGACCTTCTGCAGCAGGTCTTTTATTAGTGCATGCATTTGAAGGCAGCTGCTAAATTAGCAAAGGATGATGTTTCCATTGGGTTGTTGTTGTTGGTAGTTGCAGTACAAATCCTACAATTACTTCAAAGATAGAAGTATTGCCCTGACAAGATTATCAGTTATGCCATTCCAATTCACACAGTGGGTTCAAGGGATTCCCCCCCCCCTTCCTTTCAAAAATGTCAGAATAAATCTGGGCACATTGTAGGTGACATATAAAACAAAGAGGAAACAGTAAAGTTTACAGGTGGTTGTAGACAGAAATGAAGCAAAAGCAGTAGGATATTAATTTAATTAGACCCACCTCTCTCCTACCCAGAAATCAATCTCCCCCCCTTCCTTCCTTTTTCTCTTTGTCTCAATAATAGCATTCTCAATCCACAACTGGGATATCCAGTGAGCAAATTTCTCCACTTCTATAAAACAAACAACTCCTATTTGTTTTCTCTTTAACACTTTACAGTCCAAAGCAAGTCTTTCTTTAAAAAGCCATGAATCCCCACTAAAAGTCCTAGAAATTGTTTTGAAGAACAAAAGAAACTTTGAACTATATTTTTATCATGTTGGCACATGTTCCCCCGCCCTCCTTCCTTTGTGTTCATCAGTTGGAGGTTCTCATAGAAACATGGAAACATAGAGCTGAAAGAAACCTCAAGGCTCTAGTCCAACCCTCTGTCTGCACAACACAGGAACTTCATAGCTACCTCCATTGCCCATTGCCCCAATCATGCTACCATTCTGGTAGTTACATTACAGTACCTTCAGAGCATAGTTGTTCTCCTCTAAGTCTACTGAAGTCAGTAAACTTAGAAGGTTGGAACTGCTTATGATGGCACTATTAGTGAATCATAGGCTTGGGAGGGGTGGAGAAGATAAACAAGTAAAATCATTGTCCTAAGGCAGGATCCTTCATTCATTAGCATTTCATGTGTTTTAACCTACACTATTCAGAATGAATTTATATTCTCACTCTCCACAGAGATATCCTCCAACTCTGGGATGGAAATAGAGCTCTAAATAGCAAGCAACTTTGGTCAACTTCATGAAGTTTACACAGCAGACAGTGACTCAAGAATTTTCACTGGATTTGCAATGTCATATTCTTATTTTCTATTTGAACTACCTCAGACAAATCAGGAACTTCTTTAACAAATATGTTGTGACCTGGTTTGATTAGTCATAACATTTTTGCTCTTACTTTCAGTTTAGACTGGTCCTTGTTATTCCTTTGCTTTCCTGCTTTAGCTTTTCTGAATTTAACATCCTTCATATTAAAAGCACCATCACACAACCCAGCCAAAGTTAAAACAATGAAAGTAAAAATGTATTGAAGTCTTACAGTTACTATGATAGAATGATGAAAGGCATTGACTTCTACTAAATTATGACCACACGATAGTCAAATAAACGACAGAACCTGTCTCACAGATTACACAAATTGTCTCACAAATTACACTGGTGTGGTTCATGGGTATCAAGCTGCTTGTCTAAGAAATCATTACTGAGTGTCCGGAGGTGGCCAGGAGGCCCCACTGAGCCAGATAACCAAATGCAAAACAGTATATAAACTAGTAGTAGTTTTCAGATAGGGAAAGGGACAATTATTCCAGTTATTCCATGAAAATGGAAGGAATGGGGCCATTTCTGAAACAGGAACTTGGTTCCAAAGATCCTGCTGCATAATCACAGGATACATCTGATCTGGATGGGATTAGGATCCCCAGTCATGTCTGCCAGCACCTCAGCACCTTGCTCAGGAGATCCTTCACAGTAGATTTTCAGAGGTCTGGGAACCGTAGAAAGAGCCAGAAATGTTCTTCCCCAAAACATGAGAAAAAGTACTGGTATGCTGTTTATCTTTGTAACCAAACCAGGATTTCCAAGAATGAGCCATATTAGTTCTGCCTATGCATAGTAGTAAAATGGTCCATGCCAGTCTCGTGAAAGCAGAAACAACCAGACCATCCACAGTCAAGGAAACAGTATTTACATACTCAGGGGACTTCTCAATTCTGCAGGAAAATATGACTGTAAATTAAACAAATGAACCTCTCCCCACCTCCCACCCCAAAATAATCCTGAATAAAGACTGAATATACTTCTAGAGACAAATGTTCTAAGTTGGTTAAAGGAGAAATGGGAAGGGAAAACCCATTGTTCAAACTATTTGAAACTTAATGAATCCTGCAGGGGAAGTTCTGGGGGGGGGGCATAAGGGGGTCCCAAATGGTTTCCCTTCTTAGAGGTCTGATCATGCAGCAGTGTCTTTTGGATCTATTCCTGTACCTGTGTTTGTTAGTTATACGAAAACTAATTTGTGCGGATGTCACCTATCTTCCTGAAAGAATGAGTTAATTGTAGGAAGATCCACCTGTTGTTCTACCTTGAAGTAAACTGAAACTGACAATCCCTGGCTTTACTTTCCTATTTGTATTGAATAGGTTTCAGGTAAATTCCGTACTGTGTGCCCATCAATATTTGTTTAATCAGGCATAAGCATATAAACCTATTACTTCATACCTGTTCCTTATGAACCTTTGCATATATTCAAATAAATAAAAATATTGTTTTTCTTCTTGGGCGTAACACTCTTCTGTGCTCCATTTGCAAAAATCTATTGTCAGCGTTTTGCGCCTGGGTCTTTCCAGGTACTGAGGAAAAGCTACAACTATTTAGTTATATAGACATATCAAAAACAAGCTGCTGCTGTGAGATTCCAAATGCATTGAATGACTTGAAGAGGAGGAAAAACATTTTCTTTGTAAGCATCAAAGCAAAGATCTTATGATGTACGTAGTTATCCCTGAGTCTTAAACTACTTTGAACATATTAAAATTTTCTTCCAGCCCCTTGGGGCAAGGATCATGCTGATGACTGTAAATTGTGCAAGCTCTTCCAGCACACTATAGTCCCTAGATAAACAATTATCTAAGGATTACCAGTAGAGCAAGTTCTAGGTTGGAAAACCATAAAGATGTGTGCAATTGGCAAGCCCTTGCTTAACGTTTCTGACGCAAATACTACCCAATGTGGGTGCTCATTATTTTGCATATTATTTTCATGCAGTGATTATAAGTGAGTAGGAATCTTTGCCTCTGCTACTAAGACCTAGAATGTTAGTATTCTTTTTTCAAAATAATTAGACTTCCTCCATAAAGCTTAATCAAACTTACTTTGTGTAGGTTCACATATTTTTGTCACAATGAGGTTGCATCTAAACACACAACAATTGGTGTTGGCCTAGAATATCAACTCCAAAATAAGAGTCTGTCCTCTTTCCCATGTAGTTAAAAGCATAAATGTTCCTTAAGAGCAGTTCTGGCCTTCCCTTTTTCTATATCCAAGGAAAGCATTTAATCACCTACAACAGCCAACTCTTCTTTCTTTCTCCATTCCTCATTTGTTCTGCTATTATCTCAGGGGAAAGCAAATATTTTGGTTTGGGAAAACTCCACTGAGCTCAATTCAGAATTGGTTCTGTAGTTATGAACTTGTTCAGAGAACTCCCGGGAGGCAGAGAGCTCACTTTTTCTACACGTTCTTTCCTAGCTTGTAATGCTGATACACGTGAAAATAGGACTAGAATAGATTAATCACTTGGGATAAGGGCAGGGCTTACACAGAATATACAAAGACACTCTTGTGTAAACTTTATCTAAATCAGGGAGCTTCCCATGGTTAGACAAGTTCAGAAAATACACAGCCTTTGTGTCCAGGACTTCCCTGAGCTCTGAACTGGGAGCTAATAGCTCAGGGACTATGCAATTCACTGACCCTAACGGCTCATGAATTCTGTTGAATGTGCTAGCTTGAAGACTTCACAGTTTCCTGGAACTTTGAAAATTGGTCTTTTAAAAAGATTAAATGTATAATGGATTAAAATACAATAACTTTTGTCTGATTAGCATAATGAAAGTTTCTCAATTGTGTGCATATAAAGTAGTCTAGTTGGGGTGAATACCGACGACTCATACCAAATCCCGTTTTATGTTCCAAGCCAAGAAAAGAACATCTCAGGGAAACAACATTTGATTTATATTATGAATTTGTGTTCTGAACAAGGTAAGTACAAGGTTTAATGACACAGGTTTAGTGACTTCATTGCCAGAGAGATCCTAGCCAAAGGCTGCTAGACTCTGGGTTGATGGACAGCTAAACACAAATTAGAAGTACTTTCAGAAAATGGCTTCTTGCTTTGACTCCTTTCTCCTTTCTTCTGGAGGAAGTACAGACAGATAAGGTTTTGTACACCCAGAGCCTTATTAAAGAAGTTAACATGTATACTGATCCTTGACTTCTCAGGTGAGCAAAACTGAGGGGGTTAAAAGAGATATTAAGCTTTCTTTTTCTTTTCTTAGGGAATCACCAAAGTTTGGTCTTCAATGCTCACTTTTCTCACACACTTTTTAGTGAAGAGATGACAAACCTATTACTGTTAATACCTTACACAGTTGTTCAGATGAGGGGTGAAAACTACATTTAAAATAGAACTGAAATATAACATAAGGTAAATCTCTAAAACTTGAAAGGAATTGCAATCACAGCATTTTTTAAAGAGATTCTTTCAAAAAGTGAGTCTGTTAGCTGAAGAATGAATGAATTAGCATATAATTGTTTTTACAGTAGTTTGAAACTATACACAACTGGAAAACTTCACAATTTGGATCTGTTTTTCATAGCTCTGCATATATTGTCAACCATTGTTAAGTTCAATGGGTCTTAAGTTTAATAATTTATTCTGAAGTTTAAAGTGTAAAGTATTTTTAATACATGGAATACATACATAAAATGTGAAGATTGTAGTTAAGATCATGCAGTTTAGGCTAATTCTACAGGAGGATAACATTATTGTGATTCGAACTCATAAGTTATTTGAAATATGTTATTTACTGCATTCTTTCAGTTAATGCATGGTAATTAATTGCATTAATTGCATAACTGGATTTCTCTTTTGAGGGCATGCTATATGTTTGTTTCTTCTCTGTCTTTGATTTAGCTTTTGAAAAAAATCTTTCTAAAGGATTGAATTTTGCATCCTTAATTGAACTAAGTGGAAAAAGCTTTATCTATTTCCCCTAAAGACATGGAAGACAATTGGCAGAATGCAGTAGAATGAAAGAATGCCTTTCTTTGGAGCATCTCAAATCAGCTGATGCTCCAATTCTACATTTCATTGCAGATCCATTCATAACCCTTAAGATGTCTTTCCCCCCCCATCTCCTTAGAAGTCCCATGAGGCTGCCCAAGATCTTGTGCATGCTTTCTGGCCAGTGGCCACTGGTTATAGTGTACAAAATCCAAACAAAATGAAAATGCTATGGTACTAATGAACCCAGTGGGGTTCAGTTAAACACCCATGCCTCTGATTTCAGTGAACTAAGTTCAGACATGTCTACATTCCTCTTGGTTGCACCCCAAATGCTCAGCCTACTTCAGCTGAAAGTATTGTGACCATAAACAGTTCCATATTACCAAACTAACATTTTCTGAATAAATCTAGATTCTGGCATTCTGGGGAAAAATGAAGGGAAGTGACTATAGAATTTTGTCCTTACCACATTTCAATAAGAAATTCAGTTATCATTAGTTGTTATTTCTGTTTTGGAACTTTATGTCTGTTCTTGGTTGTATAACAACCATTGATCGCAAGCATGAGAACTGTATGTATGCAAGATATAAAAATATAAGTCTTGTTTAAGAACAGAAATATTTTTCAGTTGACCATATTTGTAAATCAGAGAATTGACTCAGTTTTTTCAACCTTGCTCACGATAGTACAACACAGCAACACAACATTCCTGAATTAGAGCTGTGATGCCAAAGTTCCACAAGATAATTGATTCCCTAATTTCCCTTTCCTTTATTCGAAGCTCACTTAAGAAGACAGATTTTTGTTTTGATAATCTTGACAAAGAAGCCTTGGTGGCCAGGGTTTCATGCCAGTGCTGGAAACAGCGCAGAACTAGCTAGGACTAAACTTAATTTTGAAGCTGTATCTGTGTTGTGCATTGTTAATTACTGAAGGTGCTGCAATTTAAACAATATCCCATGAGATAGATGGTTCTTAGATCACCAATTAATTCAGCATCAATGAGACTGGAAGGAAGTGTATTGTGAGGGGAGAGACAATGAAGCAACAACCTCTGCCTTTTCCTCTGGAAAGTGACTAATCAGACTAGTGTCAAGGAAATCTCAGGGGCAGCCAGATTTTAATTCAATGAACATGAATAAAATTCCTGTCTACTGCTTTTTAGAGCTTGTGTGGTATAGTGTTAGTGTGTCAGACTAGGATCTTTAAGGCTCAGATTCAAATTCCCCTTGCCATAGAAGCTTATTAGGTGACTTTGGGCCAGTCACATATTTCAGCATAACCTTACCCCACAGGGTTGTTGGGAAGATATAGCATAGGAGAGGAAACCAGTGTGTAGTCCCCACTAAGGCAGAGTATAAGGTAAATAAATGAACTTCTTCACTCGCATTTTAATGTGATATTTCTGTGATTATCTAAATAATATTGTTTGGGGAGGGTTGCCTTTTTTTCATTGCTGGCTCTCAGAATTGCTTAATCAAAAGCCTGTTATTCTTTGGGTTGAGTCTGGTATCCGTTGGTTTTGTTGTCACATCAGTCCATCAATGCCAGCCTGCAAGTGAGATCAGGAACTGAGAGCCATTCCCTTCTGTGCCCAGATGGCTGGGATTCCTAACCTTAACTCCAAGCATCATTCACACCTTCCTTTGCCCATATCTTATGACATACTCTTTAGTAAACCCATCATGTGCCAGGAGGAGAGTGACGCACAGAGAAGCTGCCCCTGGCCATGTGATGCTCCTCCTCCAGCCTTCCCCTTTGAAGCAGAAAATGCCAGTGGGCAATATGCAGGCTCTAGTTCTGCATGTGTTGAAGGAATTTTCTTCAGTCTGTCTGGGACTGGGAAGCAGATATTTAGTTCTTGACTTGTCAAAGGCAAGATAGGTTTTACAGGCATATTGTAGTTTATCTTGCATTTGTTTGTTGGTTTTTAGGTAATCATTAGCAATATACTGTCTCTTCAATCCTTTAACATTTTGGATTCAGTTGTTTGGATATTCAGAATTTAGACACACCCTACAAGCATTTTTAACTAATGACCCACTGCAGTTGCTACTTCATATGCTCCATTCATATTCTCACCCAAGTTACAGCAGTCAAGGGCTGAAGAGCAACTGCTGGGAGCAGCTTTAAAAATGCTTTCAGAATATGCTGAGATCCAAAATGCAAAATAGTTTCATTTGGCTATTTCTGTTCTCACTTAAAGTTGTTCTAGTATACCTGAAGCATCTGAAGAGATGAATTATGCGGCCAAATATGATTCACTGGCCAGTGGAAAGCAAAGAAAAAAATTGCTTTACCCATCAAACACTTCTCCAAGCTATTGCTGGTCTAAGGGATGGAATAAACTCTGGGGAAAACCAATGAAAATATTAGGATTGCTACTAATAGACCTTATTTTGAAGAATCAAAGGCAATAATGGTTGGAAGTGGAATGGAATTTCTATCAAACATTCAACCCATGGACAAGTAGGTCTTCTCGTTATTAGGCAACATTGTATGAAAGAGAGTGGGAGCACATATCCTAGCATTTCCATTGGGAAATCAAAAACAAGTGAGGAAAGAGGAATGGCCCAATCCCAGACATGCAGGATATATTCTGTCACCACTGAGGCCAAAGTAAGATTCTGGAATGAGTCTCCTAAGCCTTTTTATTGTTAAGTAGCACTGTGGAGAGCATTCTTTTTTTAAGAATTCAAAGCCCATCCTCAGTACTATGGCCACATTGTGGAAAGATGAAGATTGCCTATATGTTGCCATTTTGAGGCATTTGAACACATGAAGTTGTCTTATTTTGAATAAAACCATTGGTCCATAAAGTTCAATGTTGTCTATTCTGACTGGCCAGTGACTCTTCAGACTCCCAAATAACAGTCTTTCACATTACCTGGTACTTGGAAGTACCAGAGATTGAACCTGCCAGGCAAATGCTCTCTCACTGCCAGGCAAACACTCTTCCACTGAGCCATAGTCCCTTCAACCACAACTCCCAATCTGATTTATATGATGAAAGAACTGCAGTTAAGAGAAGGCTTAGCAAGGAATGATATCTGTGGCTATAGTTCAAGACCACTGGATGCATGTAACTATGAGATGGGCTGCAGAATTGGATATGTACTTATGCAGTTGAAAAAGAAATTATTCTAATGTTGAATGATCAGGAATCTAAACCATGTTGAAACTTGAGAGAGAATACAGTCTCAGCGCAAATATATATCATGCTTTGTATTTGGTGATTCAGATGAATTCATCCATGAAAAAAATCATGATGCCATATTTTTTATGATCTGAAATGCTGATTATTATTTTTCCAGAAATGGATGAAAACTGTTTCCTGGATAAGCTTTGATTATGAAATCCAAGCTAATATAAAATTTAGACTATTTGTCTTAAACATACTTGTTCATCATTCCCTTTGGATATTTAAAATGAGCTAAAGTAATGTAGGAATTCCTATAACGGATTTTGCAGCTGCATGACAGTAATCTAAAGGGAAGTCTTACAGTAAAAGAGGCTGATTATCATGTGATACAGTTGCCATGGTATCTAGGTATTCTTTTGACTATCAGTATATAACTCTCAAAGAGGGGATAGGGATGAGGCAGCTTTATATTATAAAACAACACTGTTCCTTCACATCAAAAATTAGAAATTCACCTTTATGGTTTGGAATTTCCTGTTGGAATGCCCCCCTTAGTGGGGGAGATTTACTAAAACAGTATTTTAACTTGCAATGATGATGTGATCCAGTTTATTTCACTTAAACTGCATTTTTAATTTTTTGTTTAGATTCTTGTATTGACTTCAGAATAGGCATGGTTTGGAATGAGTTAGCTCCTGTGCTTCCAACATCCTGAATAAAATAAGGTTTTTGAAACAATTTCTTTTAGAGTACAGGATGTGGAAATAATTTTACACATAGCTCTGCAGACATAAGCTTACGAAGCCAGCCTAGGTGAAAACCCCTGAATGTGGGTCAATTAAATGTTTAGAATAGAAGTGTATGCTGGCATATATTTTCTGTCTATATTTTAACAAATAAAGAACTGCAAAACCAATGCAATGGAAAATCTGCATACAAAAATGTGCTTTAAAACCTTAGAGTGTGAAAGGAGAATGTTCCAGGATAGCAATGCAGTGATATGTGAGGGGGAGGAGGAGGACTGCTTGCCTCTTTTTGACATATTTAAATATGCACAGGGTTTCCTCCATTTTAATCTTCCTTTTGAAAGATGGCTGTAAGCCGGCAATACCTACAAAAGCCATCGTCATTTCTTCCTCGCTCAGCTAAGGAATACTAATCTGGAGTGAGAGATCCCCCTCAGCCAACTAAACAGCCAGGACAATTCATAATTCATAAGTGCTTCAAGGCAGCTTGCTGAAAATATTTGGACTCGCTCCTTCCTGGGATTTTTGTCTTCAGCCAACAAAAACTCTGACAATACAGCCTTTTTGCAAAATTGAAATACAACCCTCAGTGTTGTTTCGGCTTAGCAAATAGCTGTGATTACTGGAACTGTTGGCTTTTTGTTTATTTGTTTTACAAATATTAATCTTTTCATTGACTGGAAAACTGGTGCATCCTACATCTTGAGGAATTCCTCCCTCTGATCTGCAGAGTCTTCATAAGGGATTTGTTGCTTGTGGTGTGCCATCTTCTAAAAATGCCTGAGGCAAATTACTTGTTATCTGTATCGTGGGGTTACATCAAGGTGGGTTTAAATAACTGAAAGCAAATAATAAATGCCAACTATGTTCTGCGTGTTTAGGATAAAGTAACAGATCAGACAGATGTGTGTGTTCCAGTATACTTAGATGCATATTATATCAACAGTAATTTAGAGAGCATCATAGAACTAGGATAAAAGCAGAATAGCATGAAAACTTTATGGACATTAAAAGAATGACATCATTTTATGAGCATTAATGTTAAATATATTTGAGTTCTACACCAGCTTTATAACTTATTCAAATGTTGAACTGATAGTATTTTTTTCTGCTAGATATTTCTGTAAAATAAATATGCTTTTGCATTTGTTTTGGGAAGAAAGAAATAACTTTTTGATATGTGATAAAGATTGAAAGATGTATAAGGTCTGAAATCAAAAACTATTGTAAAATATATTTTCTTTTTTAAGTATTATTTTTAAAATTAATGATTTTATGATTTAATAGTTATGATTTTTTAAAAGATCTGACAGCATTATACTCTTGTTCAAAATAAGAGGTTAGACCCTAAAGGGTTTTTTTCCCCCATTAAGAAAGCCACTGTGTGCTGCCTGGTCATATTCTGCCCCCACAAGGAGGCTTGCTGTGGCGAGAGGGGCATATTCCATCAGTGGGACATGCCCCTACTGCTAGAGAGAAGGCTCCTCACACCCTTCTTCAGTAATGGAAGATATCTTGTATTGATGCAGTGTTCCACCATTTGTGTAATAGAACTTTTGTATACAACCTAACGTATGAAAAACATTTCTTCATGAATATAGTTTATATCAAAAGATATTTCTGTGCATTCCAACAGTTCAGGTCAAATTTAACTTATCTTGCATTCTTCATCCAGAAGAACTGACAATCCACTTTTTTTTTTTAACAACAGTTCAAGAGAATGTTGAACCGGGAGCTGACACACCTATCCGAAATGAGCCGATCAGGGAACCAGGTCTCTGAATATATTTCAAACACTTTCTTAGGTAAGATATGCTGTACTATTTCTATGGGAGTAGGATCTGAACAGCCATGGCCAGGATCCAAGCCACACGCATGATGCTTCTGGTTGCTCAGCAGAGCCTCAAACACCTGATGCATCATGGCTAAACCCTTGTCTAAATCCAAAGACACTTTGGAAACCAGTAAAAGTATTGTAGACGTTGTGGTTGGAAAGGGAAATTGAGGAAGCCCTGGTGCATGCTGACACAGGCTGAACAGGACAAAACTGCCTATTAGATCCCATATCAGAGTTACACCCTGGTGTTTAAATGGGTTAGGCTAAGCCTGGGGCAACACATAAAAATGGGAGGCATGCAGAAGGCAAGATTTTTTACTAATGTCACTTATGAGCAGGAGACAATCTAGGTAATAAAATCTAAAACTATAAAATGAAATTAGCAGAAGGGGAAAATGAAATCTTGAAAGCAGTTGCTCAATAACTATGGCCCTTTCCGCACGGGCCGTATTCAGCACCCTAGGGATGGCAAAAATGCTGTCCCTAGGGAGCTGTTCGCATGGGGGGTGCAGCTGCTTTGCAGCCGCGCCGCCCTCACTCCTACCCAGCGGCGCGAAGCAGCCATTTTCCCACCTTGCTCCCTGAGAGAGGTTTTTGGAAAACGGTGGCTTCCAGCTGCTGCCGTGCGAACGGCAGCGGCTGGAAGGCGCCATCCCTCCCCCTTTTTCCCGATGGACTTACCTTCCCTGCGACTGTCTGGTGCATCACTGAGGCCTGGGGACACGCCTCCCCTGCCCTGCGACTCCGGAGCGGTCGCACAGGGCAGGGAGGCGTGTCCCCTGGCCTCGGCGACACGCCAGATGGTTGCAGGGAAGATACGTCGATCAGGCGACGGCGCTCCGTGGCACCGTCTTCCCTGTCGTTCCTGGGACCGTTTGTGTGAACGGTCCAGGGGAGGTTGGGTCGGCGTCATGTAACCTGTTATATGTAACCACTGCCATCTGTGCATTCTTTCCTCGATCTTTACTTCATGGCTTCACGTGCTTTGTAGAACACTAGGCTTCCCTTGGCACCTCGGTCCCATGAGAAAAGAATTACATCCGTTATCTCAGTGGGGCAGGAAGTCAGGTGGCTCTCTTGCTATCTGCTGCCAACCTTGGGGCTGTCTCAGCTCCAAAGGCTATTTTTTACTCATTCATGGGGAAATGGGAGGGGGACTTTCAGCGGGAAATAAAGGGGACTGGGAATGCTAGCTTCACCAGAACTGACTCATGCCAAGTATAGTGCTTCAATAATTCATCAAAAATGCTGCTGATTGATACTTTGGAGTCTGCTTATTGGCTTAAGATTCTGAGACCCAACACGGTGTCATTTTTAGGTTTGTGAAAAGAAGTATATTGTCTTTCCATGACTCAGAAATCTGGGTTTAAATATTCACAGATTTGACCATGTTGAGAATTAAATATATTGATTAAACAGTGTCTGCAGATTAACTTTCAGAAAATTCCAGTGCAGAGCTACTCCAGTCTATACTTTCAGCATAACTACTTTGAATAAACAAGCAGTGGGAGTAAATGTTAAGTACATATATTTTGGAATATGTAACACTAAATAAAAAGGGTACTTATTCAAAATGTTTGAAAGCTGCATGTCTCACTGTTTTTTACACAGACAAGCAGAATGATGTGGAGATTCCCTCTCCCACCCAGAAAGACAGAGAGAAAAAGAAAAAGCAGCAGCTCATGACACAAATCAGTGGAGTGAAAAAGCTGATGCATAGCTCAAGCTTGAATAACACCAGTATTTCACGATTTGGTGTGAAAACAGAAAAAGAAGACCATCTAGCCAAAGTATGTATGAGACTCTGCTACTATCACTTCAGTACTATCAGTCTTTTTATAGAAGGCGAAATAGCCAATCTTTAGCTGTTTCCCTGCCAGCACCGTACAAATGGCGCTGGCTTAAAAACGCCACTTTTTGGTGCCTCCATTTTCCCCCACATTCACCTCTCCTTGCTGAGCTCTGCAGCGACAGGAAAGCACACCCATGCTGCCCTTCGACCCCTGGGGGTCAGAGGGTAGCATGGGCGTAGTTCCCCATCCCTGCAGAGCTCAGCATGGCGAGAAGGGGAGTGTGGGGAAAGGAAATGGAGGTGCCTCCATGGGCAGCGGCCACTCGGGGGATGCTCACACCTCAGCATGCGAATGGCCCTGGGGCTCCACCGGCATCATATATGCCGGTGGAACACCCCTGCCCCCACCCATGCTGAATCTGCCATGGATTAGTTGGTTAAAAATAGTCACTACTGACTTCACCTAGGCCGTTTCTGCACAGCTAATAACACAATTGTGCCATCGGCTGCACTTTGCAAACAGCGTTCTTTTTTCCCAAGGTAGATGTCACGAGCCATTGTGGGGGTGGGCTCTGTGGAACCGATTCCTGTCGGGTTCTTTGCATGATTCCGGCCACAGAGCGCAGTTGTTGAAAAGACTCACTCAGGCCCCTTCCGCACGGAGGCGGAAGGGGTTGGGTCGGAGTAATCTACGCCGACCCGACGACGCTGGGACAGTCCACATGGACGGTCCCAGAACCGGCTGGGACGATGGTGCCGCGGAGCGCCGTCGCCTGGCCGACCCGCCTCTTCCCCGTCCCTCTCCCGTCGCCTCCGTTGCCCTGCTGGCCTCCATAGACCCACCCACGCTGCCCTCCGACCTCCAGGGGTCGGAGGACAGCGAGGGAGGGCCTTCGGAGGCCAGCAGGGCGACGGAGGCAACGAGGTGAGTGGGAGAGGGACAGGGACAACAGCGCATTCCCGGTGGTGCCGTTCGCACTGCGCCGCCGGGAATGCGCTGTTGTGCCAAAAACCTCCCTCCAGGAGGGAGGTTTTTGGAGGCGGCCTGAGGCTGCCTTGGGGGAGGGGGAAGGGAGCCAGGTCGGCGCTGCTGCGTTTTGGCAGTGCCGCCTGTGCGAACGGCTCCCTGGGAACAGCGTTTTTGCCGTCCCCAGGGCGTCGTTATAGGCCCGTGCAGAAAGGGCCTCTGTGAGCAATTTTTAAATAAACCATTGTGGGGCTGCTAGAGCATTTCTGGATCGCTGCAGCATCGTTTCTGCAGCAGCGGCCATGTGAACTCTCCGCCCATAACGCTGTTTTTACTGTCCTTTTACCTGCTTTTTTGGCCCATGCGGAAACGGCCCTAGAGAGTATATAGATACTGATTTTACTTTGACACTGGGGTCAAAAAGAATTCATGGTTAAGAGAGGCTGATTCTCCCCTGTCATCTTCTCAGACTCACAATTGACCTTTGGAATGTTCTGCCATGGCAGAAAAAAAACCCCCTACACACCTTATTTAATGAAATTCTAACCATAGTTCTGGGGAAAAACAGAATCAGTATCTTGGAGACGTATCCTTTTAGGAAAAATACCTCTAATTCTGGAGTAATGAAAATGATTGTTAATTCAGGTTGCCAACCGCCAGGTAGTGCCTGGAGATATCCTGCTATTACAATTGATCTCCAGATGAGCAAGATCAGTTACCCTTGATAACCATGTGGTTAGCATTTATTATTTTTTAAAATGGTAAAAAATGGTAAGCTTTTAAAAATGGTTAAAAAAGAATTTATAGAGCTTATAAACACAGTAAATAGGGGCTCATCAAAAATTTGGTTACCCTAGGTATGGATTAACTTTTTTTGTTTTCCTCATAGGAGCTGGATGATCTAAATAAATGGGGTCTGAATATATTTAATGTTGCAAGATATTCACACAATAGACCTCTCACCTGCATTATGTATGCCATTTTTCAGGTTGGTAATGTTATGATCTATCGTTGTACTTATTTGGTGGTTATCTTTTAAAATTCACCCACCACTCCAGTGATAATAAATCCATGCCATACTATTTACATTTGTCTTAAACAGGAGAGGGATCTACTGAAGACATTCAAAATCTCATCAGACACTTTTATAGCTTACATGATGACTTTGGAAGACCACTACCATTCTGAAGTAGCATACCACAATAGTCTCCATGCAGCTGATGTAGCCCAATCAACACATGTCCTTCTGTCCACCCCAGCCTTGGATGTAAGTAGAATTTTTATAGAGAGAAAATTATTCACGTTGGAATAAGGAATTTGTTTTCTGCAAAACACCACAATATCATGCCATTCTGCCTCACTCTTGGGCATTTGTTATTCTTGGCAAGTGGGGGCTCATGGCAGATTCCCATACTTTAAATTCCTTTTTCTCATTATTTTATCTTTGCTATTTAGTCTATTAATTGTGTGCTGGAATCAGTTTTAATTTAGCTATAGTGCTTATAAATTAGGCCTTGATTTTTGACGTGGAACTTGAGGTGTCAAATGTTTTAATATTATGGGAGTGGGGAGATGAAAATCCCAAATTTGAATGTGATTGTTTTATTTTTTAATAGTTATTTTATGTTGCTATAAAGAGAACTGGAGATAGTGCCTCCTAGAAAGATATATCAGGGTGGAGGAAGACTAGCAGGCAATCCAGGGGAAAGATTTGGATTTTACAGCTAACAGATAGGGAATTTATCATAGTTGCTTATTGTGTGCTAATTTTTTTTTCTAGGCTGTTTTCACTGATCTGGAAATTCTTGCTGCAATTTTTGCGGCAGCAATTCATGATGTGGATCATCCTGGTGTCTCCAACCAGTTTCTTATTAATACAAGTGAGTTCTGTGTTTAACAAACCTAGACACACATGTTCACTCACTACAGTCATCAGTTTAAGAACCAATGTAATCTAGTGGGTAATTTAGGGCTGGGAAAATGTGAAACTTATTGGGTGACCTTTGGACAGTTCCTTTATCAGTTCTTGGTTCTTGTCACCTTTTCTTACATGTCTAGGGTAATGCACATCACCACTTTTGGGACAGAAAGGAATTTTTCTCCAGGCCAGATTGGTCAGGGATTTTGCAGGTTTTTTGTCTTCCTCTGAGTCCAGAGCAGGGATCACTGGGCAAGGGGGTGGAAGGTAGCTACATTGTGCAGGGGATTGGACTAGATGTCCCTTGAGGCCCCTTCCAACTCTATGTTTCTACATTACTATGTTTTTGAACTTTCTAAAACTATCTGCCTAGTAAGCAAGGTATTTTACTACATGGACCTTGGGTCTGATTTTTCAGACCCTTTCTTAAATAATATGAACTCATGGAGAATGCAAAAGGTTTATATTACTAGTTACCTTTACTCTTTCTGTATAAAGGTAAAGATAGTCCCCTGGGGAAGTACCAGGTTATTACTGACCCATGAGGTGAGGTCACATCATGCCATTTATTAGGCAGACTTTGTTTAGGGGGTGGTTTGCCATTGCCTTCCCCAGTCATCTCTACTTTACCCCAACAAGCTGGGCTCTCATTTTACTGATCTCAGAAGGATGGAAGGCTGAGTCAATCTTGGACCAGCTACCTAAAACCAACTGCTGGCGGGATCATGAGCAGAGCTTTGATTGCAGTACTGCAGTTTATCACTCTGTGCCATGGGAATCCTTCTTTATACATAGTAATAATAATACTAAGCAAAACAGGCCCAGAATGCCAGAAGTGCTGCCAAGCAAGTCTTTGCTTTATGTCCCCTTTTAAATTTAGGAAGTTTCTGATACACAGAAGATAGATTTCCTGTGTGAAATTAAGTGGTTTCCTTTTACCCTTTTTTTGCCAGATTCTGAACTTGCTCTTATGTACAATGATGAGTCTGTCTTGGAAAATCACCACCTGGCTGTCGGTTTCAAGCTGCTACAGGAAGAGCACTGTGACATCTTCCAGAATCTGACCAAGAAACAACGTCAGACTCTCAGGAAAATGGTGATAGACATGGTAAGAATGTAGTGTCTCCTAAGTTTGTTACTGATACTTGTGCTGCTATACTGATTCAGAAACTCACATTTCTACTTTCCTCATATTTATCAAGAATTCTTTCTCCATTTGTGAAGGTCTTGGCAACAGATATGTCCAAACACATGTCCCTTCTGGCAGACTTAAAGACCATGGTGGAGACTAAGAAAGTGACAAGTTCTGGTGTCCTCCTTCTTGATAACTACACAGACAGAATACAGGTTTGTATGGGAGCTTTCCTTGCTACATTGCTACTTTTTTGTAAAATGTATTGCATGTTTTTTCTATCTACCATACAATTCCATCAATGCCAACCCTCAGAGTTCAGAGCAGCAAAAGTGAAGAGGCTGATCTCCAAATTCTTGGCAAGTGGAGGAGCAGATATAGTCCATCTCACCCTAAACAGATTCAATAATTTTCAACTCTGTTTAGAACTTAGTCCTTGCAAGGTGATCACTTGCTCAGGTATGGCAAACTAAACTACATCTCTGCTCTGAGGCACCTGGGGAATTCCTATGTATAGCAGAACTTGTCCATTTAAGCATGCACTGCTTACCATGTGGCTTTTTGCTTTGCAGTGGGGTTTTCCTCCAGGTTTTTTGTTGTTTGTTTGCCCAGGGATTCTCGTCCTGCAAAGTGTCTGTAGCTGGGACGAGTTGCGATTTTGCCCACTTTTTTTGATATGTTTGGTTGGTTGCCATGTTTAGTCTAGCGTTACTTTTGCTAGATCCATTCCATTTTATGTCAATTTCAGGTCTATTGCTCCAGCGATAGATCTCAAATGTGGGTAGGTAGGTCAGTAGGTAGGTAGGTAGGTCGGTCGGTCGGTCGGTCTTCTGATCATTCTGAAATAGTGACCCAAAGAGTGGGTGAAACTGCTATTGTGTGGGTGGGGAAAGGCAGGGAGGAATGAGAATACCCAAAGAAGCCTTAATGCACAGTGATCTCTGCTTTCCCTATGAAGAGAGAGAGAGAAAAGTAGTATTTAACAGGTTTCAGAAACCACAGGGATTCTGTGATCTGACAGATAGTGATTTCTGAAAGGGGGAACATGTGTGTAATCGAGAATCCAACCCGAAGGAATTGTGTGCTCAATGTGAAGGAGACCACAAGTGCATAAATGGCCTGTGTTATCCTCAGCTTTTTAAAGGAAGGGATACAAAACTATCTGCAGCCTCTAGCATGGCAAACTAAAATGGTGTGGAGTCACTTGGATCAGAAAAAAAGTGGTGCAAATGGATACAAAACTATCTGCAGCCTCTAGCATGGCAAACTAAAATGGTGTGAAGTCACTTGGATCAGAAAAAAAATGGTGCAAATGATTCTGAGGACATGGGGCAGAACTGTACAAAACTACTGTAGGTGTTCCAGCAAAAAGTTCTGCTTGTGTCACAACTGCAGCTGGGGACAGAGCTGAACTGATAAACACAATTGTGCATGTAAGTTCATAAACCTTTCCAGAAGACAGGAATTTGGTGGTTTGTGGTTTCCTGAATTCTTCTTCCTTCCAACCTACTTGGAGAAGACAAGATCCCACAGTCATAACGAACATGACTAGTCTAGTGTTCATTTGGATTAGTAGTACAGTCAACTATTGTGTAATCCTCAAGTTTGTTCTTTGAATGTTTATGAACTCTGAGGATTAAGTCTTGTTATAGATGGTTAAAAATATTGAGAGAAAGGTTTTCTTCATTAAATGCAGGAATCTACTTCATTCATTTCTATCATCTCAGAACACACACTGAAACATCCACTTGAGGTTTTTTCCTAGCTAAAGAAGAAAATATCTGTGTCTTTTCAAATTAAAATTAATATAAAGTACTTTTTATTGCCTTCCTTTGTTTCTTCAAAATCCTTTGATCTCATAATTATTCAGATTTTTGAAGGGCCTGGGAAATATACCTGCCATTTCAGATAGGGCAGGTTCTGTTGCACTAAACAGCACCACTGTGCAAACTTGTTGCTCAACAGTTTTAAAAGACCTCTGGTTTTCCTTAAAAGTTATTGTTTCTAAGACTGGCTTAATGAGCATAACTCAAAGTTATTATGTAGGGATAACAGTCTGCTTCACAAAGAACATGTTATTCTTTAAATATTTCCTATTTTATGGATCATTGCAATAAAATAGTTATATATCACCACTGGCAGAAAAGTTGTGCTACAACCTCCTACTCCCAGCCCAATTCAAGTTGCATCCTTTCACTGCTATTACAGGCTATTTGTTGGGATGCTGATAAAAGGGCTCTAAGGAAATGTGAACAGGGATCCATCAGGAAGTTTCAAGGAATCTTCTTCTATATCATCTTTGTAACTTCTGTCCAATTTCATACTTTCCCCATCCTGCTTGGAGATGGCCTCCAATTGTTTTTTCAGCTCTTCATGCTCTTGATCAGCTTCTATAGAACTCTACAGTTTTTCTAAATTTGGCTAAGAGATCATGGACATATACAGCCCAATCCAAGGGGGTGGGGTAAAGCATCAGATGGGAATAGCACAGCGGCACTGCCTTCAAAGAGGAAATCAGCAACACAGACACTGCAGTGATGGAGAAATACCTCTTCTCTTCTGGGGAAGCCCTTTTCTGGGAATGACTTATGCTTTTTTGGTGGCATAAGTGTGTGTCACAAAAAGAGGATGCTCCCAGGTGGCGGCTTTACCCACAGGAATGCCCCTGGACAATGCTCACCCACACCAGCGTAGGCTCCTGGGGTGGAGAGGTGCTGGCACATGCAGCAGCTTCTAAGTTCAAGTGCCATGCAGTTGTGCAGTATCCTGCAACCAGCATAGTAGTACCTCCACTGGTATACTTGCCCCTTACTCTGGCAGAGTGGGCAACTGCATCAGGCAATCCTGTGCCACTTCCAAGGCTCCATTTGCCCCCTGCCCACTTGCCCACCCTTTGGATTACACTCTTAATCATATCTACTGCACAGTGTGAATGTTCTGGCGAAACCATAAAAGTAGTGAAGTCGTGTTCATAAACACATTTTGAAATTAATGGAAGGAAACATCTGTATTTAGGAGAGATCCTGTATAATTTCCTTAGGCTGGCCATATTGCTTTTCCATTTGAAAATCCACTGTGAAATTCAGTTGATATAAATTGACCTATCTAGTCTACAACAGATCTTACCAAATAATCTGAATCATGGCTGAGTAAAATTGTTCTTGAATGAAGTTACCTTCTCATAAATTATTCCAAAGTAAAGTGTTTTTTTGTCATCAAAATGTTCTTTTTAATGTAAAATTGTACTGCATGTACAAGAAAGCACAGATTGAAATGCTGTTCTTCTCTGCCTGATTATGTGAGCTTTCAAATTAATACAGCTTTGTCAATGACAGGTTCTCCGAAATATGGTTCACTGTGCTGACTTGAGTAATCCCACAAAGTCCCTTGAACTCTATCGGCAATGGACCGACAGGATCATGGAGGAATTTTTCCAGCAGGGGGACAAAGAACGGGAGAGAGGAATGGAAATCAGCCCAATGTGTGACAAACACACAGCATCTGTAGAGAAGTCACAGGTAATGGATTTGTCTACTGTTCTCTCTGCCTCGTAATGGCAGCATTCTTCTAGTTCATCTCTTATATAATTCCATTCCAAATAGTTATACAGATTACTACTTTGATATGTTGGAGTTTTTTTAAAAAATCAATAGTGTTAGTGTCCTAATTTTGTTTCAGTATCATTAACATTTATTAGGAAATGCCAAAAAGCTGTTTATATTTAGTGCTGAATGTTAACATTTGGTGCCTTGATGCCTCTGCCACCTTTATGGGCATAGATGCTAACTGAAGAGTACTACATTCTCTTCACTTTGAGGGGAACCATCATTTCAATTCTTATTTTTCTTTACAATTCAGGAACTAGTAACTCTTGTCTGCATTTCTGGTTGGAGATGTCTGTCTAGAAACATTCTTTTTTGGCTTAGGTTAAAAACTGGAAACTTTCTAATATCCAGGCAAAACTATTTAACTTAGAAGTCTCCACTCAGCACTCTTTTGCAGGAAGTTTTCATCACCTTTTGGCTCACATAGCCTCAACAGTTACAATAGAATTATAATGGCTTGCTCAACATCCTGTTGTGTCTGAAGGAGGCAAGTGTGATTTCCAAACCAAACATCCAAGCACTGAGAAGGGCTCCTTTGAGAGCTGTTTTCCTGCTTTGTAGAATTGCTGTCCAACAGCTTTTGGAGTTAAAGTGAAAAACTTAGCCAAGACAGAAAACTTTTCAATGGATTTTATGGTCAGTCAGAGTTCAGTATCTTGGACTTCCTGGCAGAGCAATCTGAGGGGGTGGGGAGCTGCACTGCAGCCAGGAACGATGCAACAATGGTGTAGTTAAGCCACTTCCTAAGCATTTTACTTCACTACAGCCAGCCCTGGGATGGCAGAGCTAAAAGCCAACCTATAGACATCGAATGGTGGTGCAGCAGTGCCAGTAGAAGGAGACATGGCAGGGGCTTGACAGACAAATTGGTCTCCATCCATGGGGGAGGGGAATGGGGAGGAGTCAGCAAAGCAAGCTCACGGGCAGCAAGGGTTCCTCTACTGAGTAGCAAGACATACTTCTTGTACAATATAGCTGTTATGTAGGACCATTATTTTCATTATCATAAAGTTCCATCAAAGAGATGTTAGTATTCTTAGCCAGCCACCTCTTTTAAAGTTTGGATTTAGTTGCAGATAATTCCTTTTTTCTTAATAAACCAAGAGTAATGACGAGTAATTTTCTATTGTTGTTGCTTTGCAGGTGGGATTCATTGATTATATTGTCCACCCCCTTTGGGAGACATGGGCAGATTTAGTACAACCTGATGCCCAAGACATCCTGGATACCCTAGAAGACAACAGAAATTGGTATCAGAGTATGATCCCTCAGAGCCCCTCTCCTCCCCTTGATGAACGCAACAGAGACTGCCAGGGCCTTATGGAGAAGTTCCAGTTTGAGCTGACCCTTGAAGAAGAGGACTCTGATGGGCCTGAGAAAGACAGTGACAGTATCCGTTATTTCAGCAGTACAAAGACACTCTGTGTGATTGATCCAGGAAAAAGGGATTCCCAAAGGGAAGCTAACATAGAAATTGTGACAGAAGACACATCGCCTGTTGACACATAACATACTGTATTTGTTTCTCTGGGTGATTTAAATGCTTTATGCACAAACAGGTTGTCATGATGACTAGCCTACAGTCTGAGTCTAAGGCCAGCATCTACCATTGGCTGAATGACCTTTCCAGTTACTTGAGATTGGAGTCAGGGTTAAAGAGTGTGTAGTGTCTGCTCAGGAAATTAAGAGGTGACTTATATTGCAGCTTAAGCTTTGTCAGTCAAACAAAACATCATTGTGGTGGTCTGAAGTCAGTGTGAATTTGTTACTGAACAAGCCTGATAGTGAATGGCACACAACTGAAATATTTTTTATTCTTAATAGATTTTGAAATCTAGATACATCTGACAGTTAAAACTACTGACCAGTAACTGCGTTTAAAATGTATCCACCTGTCTGCAGACCCGTGTGCCTTTTTTATAAACACTTTCATGTCTTTTGAAGAAACCTATAAAATGCGCAACAAAGCGTGTTTGATATTGATGTATATTTTTAATTATTCCTGATTTAAAAGAAGAGGTCTTCCGTTTTTTGGGCAATACTTGTTTCTTTATTGCAATTTAACCTCTTTGATTAGCTAAATAAAGCAGGGTGCCCTCCTTTTTGCATTGCCACATCACTGGTTACATTATCGAATTCTGCAAAACCTGTGTGGATCCTTTGTTCACTTCTAAAAAACAGTATTTTTAAAATCATTTTTCATTTTTTTTGTGCACAGGATATTGTGTAGCTTTGTGTTCTGATTTCCCAATATGGCACATTTGAAAACCAGCAATCTGAGGTCATGTGACATGCATTTCTCCCTTATTGGTTTCTTTATGCAGTGGAAATGGCACACCTTGTTCTTTGTGTTCCCTTCCACCATCACCCCACATTAAGTTCATGTCCTCTAAGTTAAGTCCTTCCTTTCCACTCACCCCTGCACTTGCCTTGAGCTCTAATGTGTCCATTACTGTTTATAACAGTGTATTTATTACTTAATGTATATAATGTAATGTTTTGTAAGTATTAATTTATAGAAATTAACACTGCCTGTCAGTGGTGATGTTACTTGCATAGAAGACTCTAGATGAGAGTCTCCCTTTCTTGTAACCTTTTGTATTGAATAAAACAGAAGAACCTGAACATAGCTTCAAGGAGACATATGGACCCAGAGAGGGCATTCAGATGGTATTGGCTGGTAGAGGTTTCATTTTCATTAGGATTTGGGAAATCATTCTTGACTGTGATTGGGAAAGACTTAGAATGGTCTGTCTGGATGAGGAAGACTACTGAAACTTTTGAAAAAGAAACCCTAGTACATGCCACAAAATGTTAAGTGTCACTTGCTGGTTTATGAACAACCCAATGTGAATTTCTATGACAAAATGTGAACCAATGTTATAATTGTGCTGTGAAACTTCTTCCAACAAAGCTTGTTAGGCATGTATACAGTGCCAATCTCAGTTTGTAAAACTCTGTTTCAAGCTTTCAGTCCAACTTGTGACTAACTAGTTGATGAAAATAGCACAGTTGTGCATGATCAGTGGGTTTGTATGTCTGTTGAATACTGCAGTGTTCCAGGTGGTTATTTTATTGTTTCAAAGTTTCACACAATGTAAGTTGTTATAGTATTATATATTGTGTTTAGATGAATTCTTAAGAAATTTTTATATGAAATGAATAAATGAAAGCATGACTTAGGCTGGGCTGTTTTTATTTTATTTTATTTGGTATCCATTAGCTTGAGTTGCCTGTGTCATCACCCAAATAATTTCCTATGCGAGGCCTGTCATGTATGGAGCATCCACTACATATGTAGAACTATACACATATTCTGGGGCAAATACCTGGGATCTTCCAGTCTATAGTGTATATGGGTCAAAGTGTTACCAATTAAAAAAGTATTGCCAGTTAGAAAGAAAAAAACTTTGAGCAAGTCAAAAGAAACAATGTAGTGTCAAAGGCTTTCACGGCTGGAATCACTGGGGTGTTGTGTGGTTTCCGGACTGTATGGCCGTGTTCTAGTAGCATCTTCTCCTGACGTTTCACTTGCATCTGTGGCTGGCATCTTCAGAACATCTTCAGAGGATCTTCAGATGATCCTCTGAAGATGCCAGCCACAGATGCAGGTGAAATGTCAGGAGAAAATTGATTGATTGATTGATTGATTGATTGATTGATTGATTGATTGATTGATTGATTGATTCATTGATTCATTGATTGAAAATGCTACTAGAACACAGCTATACAGCCCGGAAACCACACAGCACCTCAGAAGAAACACTTAATAACCTTCATTCCCTTACTGAGGTATGGTAATGAAATATGAACCATCATTGGAAAGTGAAAATGAAACAATATTGCAATATGACAGCTGTATGCAGTAGCCAAATAAACCTTGTAAACTTGAACAATCTTAATTGTGTTGTTTTGCACCAGTAACTACTTGAGGATGTTATGATGGAAGCTAAGCAGAGGACAAAAGTCATATGTTGTCTACTGTGAAAGAAAAAAAGTCTGGTGATGTTAGATCTGGTGCACAGTGAGATTGGTGAGGTGAATAGAGCCAACTATTCGCCCTCCCCCCCGTGATGCCCCCCCCCATGTTCCCTAATTACCTGAGTTCAGGCAGCTGCTTTTTGCAGCCTGGTGGGAAAAGCAACTTGGTGGGAACCACACTTCCCAGGAGACTTTGCGAGCAAGTTGAGCTCGCAAGGTCTCCTGGGAAGTGTAGTTCCCACCAGGCTGCAAGAAGCAGCCAGCTGAACTAAGGTAAGTGGGGGGGGCAGGGGGTGTTGCATGGAGTGGAGGTGGGGCCCCACGGGGTGTGTGGGGAGGACAGGCTCCATTTTGCCCCGGATTCCATTTTCTCCCCCTACGCCACTGAGCACAGCTATCAGTGGAAAAGATCTTTGAGATCCAACCTAGAAAAAGGGGAAAACATTGAAACCATTAAAAATGGAATTTAAAAGATATAATAGAAGTGACAAAAAGTACCCAGGAAAGCAAGGAAATTAAGAGGAGAAACGTCAACAGTATCTAAGGCTGAAGAAAGATCTAGGAAAATATGTACCAATAAAAGGTTTTTCTGGAAGGATATCACTGGAAATGTGGGCCTCATTAGTCTCAGGTGAATTAAAAGAAAGACACAAAGAAAGAATTGGTAAAGAGTAAAAGAAGATACTTGGAGGTGGAAAAAGCACTCAAGAAGATAAGAACAAAAATAAGAATTTTTTTTATACCCAGCTTTTTGTCAAGCTTGAAGGAGTTGCAAAGCAGCTAACAATCACCTTCCTTCCTCTCCCTACAACAGATCCCGTCTGAGGTAGGTGGGGCTGAGAGAGTTCTGAGAGAACTGTGACTAGCTCAGGCTCACCCAACAGGCTTCATGTGAAAGAGTGGGGAATCAAACCCAGTTCTCAAGATTAGAGTCCATCACTCTTCACTACCGCACCACACTTAACAGGAGAAAGCATGTACCCAAAACAGTTCTCCAATAGTCTAAAAGTAGAATAATTACTCCTTTGTATTCAACTAGGAATAATTTAGGCATGTCTTAACACTATACTACCACATTCTAGGTTTGATCCTGCAGTCACCATGGGAAGTCTAACACAGAGTGGTGGGCTCAATCACACATTTGCCACTGTAGTGGAAGGAGCCACACACATACACAGAGGATGTGCGAGGGACAAGAGGAGTAATTTTTAAAAAATTACACTAGAACAGAGAACGAGAGAGAATAAAACCAAATGGTAATGGCGACTATTGCCAAAATATTACTTTAATCTGCGCAAGCAATCAGATCTCCAATGACAAATCAGAAGTCCGGACTGGCAGGAGCCCCACTAGCCCCCACATACTTTCCAAAAACATCTGGAAAAAGGGAGACTGTTTGGAATCAAAACTTTATGCCCAGCTGCTACTGAAAGTCTACATTCCCTGGGGAACTGAACGTCACAAGCCAGTATTATTGTATGAACTCATCACAGAATGGTCCTCTGAAGATGCCAGCCACAGATGCAGGCGAAACATCAGGAAAAAATACTACTGGAACACGGCCATACAACCTAGAAAACCCACAACATCCTAGTGATTGAGGCCGTGAAAGTCTTCGACAATACAGAATTCTTGAAGTGGATTTACAAGATGGTAAGTTACCAGTTCAACACACAAAATATACATGGTAAGTCTTATAAATGAATAAATATATAATGTGAAACCTGAACTGTATCCATGATGCCCAAATTATCTAGACTAAATTTAATTGACCTCTACCTCTCAGGCCTCATTGTCTTTTTCTAAGTGCAAATGATAATATAAAGGATAGGGAGCCCAGTTTAGAATGAAAGCTTAAATCCCTTCTCATGTTCCACATGGACAATATCTAAATTACATATATAAATCACAGCTGTGCTTGTAATTTACCTTTCACAGACTTAAATCAATAATTTTTTCAGGCCTAATTATAGTACTTTGTGGCTTGGATAAGTCTTGCAGCCCTATTCAAGAGCCAGGCCTTCGCCCCTAAAGAGGCTTCTGGCAGCATGGGAAGACTCAAAAAGTTAAAAATCCTCCCTGCTTCCAAGAAGAGTCTATGGGACTGAATTGACCTATGCCACCCAAAAGAGCAGCATAAATCTAAATTCCCAATTGCTGGTGTAAGGCTGCAAATGACCGGGAGGCTATGCCAGTGGATGCGGCGGTGCTGGGACACTGGATCTGCATCTAATGCCAAGTCCCACTGCTGGGCATGCAGCAACAGCTGCACTCTGGTGGAATCACCCCTCCACTGGAGTAAGTGCCCCAGGGAGGGCAAATCCACCAGCACAGCCATGCACCACTTCCAGTAGCAGATTCAGATGGAGTTCTTAGTGTTCCAGCAAATGGGGCAGTTTCTCCGCATGGAGAATGGCCTCCTTCTCTACCTGCTGTTACCCAAGGTGCAAATGCTATTAGGTAGGTTTCTTGGGCTTCAGGGTACAGATGTATCTTGGGGGCAGGACGGGTCTTGTGACCAGAATCTACTAGCAACATAGTATTTGGCCACCTGCCTCTCCCTCCCCACTTTGCTCTCTCCCTACCTTGCTCCCTCACCCAGTGCCTCACTCTTTCACCTGCCACCATCTCGCTCTCCTGCCTGCAGCTACTGCCGTGGTCTCTCACCCACCACCCACCACCCATTTCCTACAACCCATTGCCTCACTCTCCTGCCCACTGCTGCCTCATTCTCTCACCCGCCACACCTGCCTGCCGCTTCACTCTTTTGCCCATAACCTCGCTCTCCTACCCGCTGCTTTAGAGAAGTAGTGGAGCAATTTTGGAGGGAGGATGTGATTTTGGAGGACCTGGGGGGCAATTTTAGTACTTGCCCCAGGCATCTTTTTCTGGTGATATGCCACTGCTTCAGTGGAGGTGGGGGATTGGACTCTTGGAGGTGTCCACTCTGGATTGGGAAATTCCTGTAGATTTGGGGCAGAGTCTGGGGAAGGTAGAGTTTGGGGAGGGGAAGGAACTCAGCAGGGATGTAATGCCATAGAGTCCACCCTCTGAAGCTGCCATTTTTTCCAGGGTAAGTAATTTCTGTAGTTTGGAGATCAGTCACAATTCTGAAAGATCTCCCGACACTTCTAGGAGGCTGGGAACCCTATGTACTTGGCTGGTAAAAACTCAGTGACTCCAAACAACTATGCATATTGTACTCCTGAGTGTTTACAACGTTTCACATGCATCCTCTTGTCATTCTTATGATAGCCTTGCATGGTAGGCCAACAAGCCAGTATTATTGTACCCACATTGTAGACAGAGAGGCTGACGGAATGCAGCTTGCCTAAAGCAATGGAATAGGTGCAGAGAGAGTCAGATTGGGGGCCACATTCTTTTAATCATCAGCTCTCAGTAGTTCATCTTAAGTTCATTATACAGTTCCCAGGTGTTTGTTTAAGTGAGGGTTAAAAAACAAACAAACAATTCCCCAGCAAAGGCGAAAACTGTTCTTCTGGCAATATTACAGTGTTCAGTCAAAGAGTTTTAGCACCATCTGGTGGGTGAAAAGGACAATTATGTCCACCAATTGCCATAATCAAAGGTACAAGAAATTAGTCATAACTGGTGTTATCTTGATGTTCCTAATGTTTTGCCCCACTCTGATTCCAAACGTCTCCCTAACTATACCCCCCATTTTTCTTGTCTTCAGAAAGTGCAAGGATGTTCCTTTTTGTTCGATCCGTGCTGACTGGATCACAAACAGATCTGTTCATATAATTTAAAGCTATCTAAGGCTCATTCCACACATGCAGAATAATGCACTTTCAAACTGCTTTCAGTGCTCTTTGAAGCTGTGCGGAATAGCAAAATCCACTTGCAAACAGTTGTGAAAGTGGTTTGAAAACGCATTATTTTGCGTGTGCGGAAGGAGCCTTAGTTACTGAGATACTGCCCAATCTGTGTTCAGCCAATAGTCACCCGAGATTTCTGCACTAATGTGGTGAATCATAAACTTATGAATTAAACATGGATAAGCAATTCACTAATAAGGAATTTTTTGTGCTCACCTGGCCACTCACCTTCCACTTGGCCCCTTCTAAGACCCAAAGCCTTCATGGGCCTGCAAAGCCTTTTTTCGGCCTCAGTGGGGCCTGCAAGGCCTACACATCCTCCAGAGGCCTGCCAGGTCCTCCTAGGCCTTCATGGGCCAGCAGGGCCCTTACAGGCCTCTTTGGGCCTGCAAAGCCTTTACAGACCTGCAAGGCTGTCTCAAAGCATTGATAATACTGAAATTCACTCACTGCTTCTTCAGTGTAGAAATAGGCCCGAAACAAGAAAGGATAACAGACAGCGAAAGGCCTTGATTAAATCCCTCGCACTAATTAACTGTAATGAACTTTGATTTTACAAGAACTCTCTATGAATCAACTATAACCTGTCATTATAAACCTAACTAAGCTTAATAAAAGTAGCTGTACCCTTTGTCCCTTTGGAAAAAAGGGGGAGGGCTTCTGCTTTCCCCACTATGGCAAATATTACCCCCCACAGAGCAGAAATAATGGTGCTTCAGCTGGGTGCCACATGCCGGCTGCAAAGCCCCCAGACCACTCACTAGCCTGTTGTGAGGGCGCCAAGCAGCTGGGCACCCGGGCACAGCGCCCGTTGCTGGAATGTCACTCCCAGCTCGAATGGGGCTGTCTTTCCCCCCGGCTCTAATAAACAGCGCTGGCTGCCTAATAGTGCTCCCGCTGCAGACAGGGCTTTCCTGGCTCCCCTGAGGCCCTCCCAACGCTGCTGCAACGGCCGCTTCACTCAAGCCGGCAAGTAGCAGTGACGAGCAAGCATTCTGCTTGCTCGCAGCCTTATGAAGAGGCCAAACGGAGCCGGGCACCAGCTTATATAGCCTGCCCGGCTCCCTTGTCACATGAAGGTTCCAACCATCACATGACTACCCTCCAAGGCATAAGGGGAAGGAGAGCAGCCGCAGGATCCTCCCCTGCTGCAACAGCGCCCCGGGTAAGTCCAGGTGCGCTTTTTATTTCAAACTTTTTGATTGATTGCTTTACTTTGATGCTCTCCAAGAGGCTGTATTATTTAATCATGTGCTCCAGAAATAGTATTATAATTCTAATCCTTATAAAACCAAGATGATTAGGTTTATCAATATATTTGTCTTTAATAATCTCTTTGTATAAACTGCCCAAATTTCACAATTATCAGATGAACAAATGGCTGAGAAGCAGTTTAAATATTGGAGGAAAACAGGCACTCTTTTGGTGTTCCGCACAAGTTTAACTGAGAAATGTAGTTTCAACATATCTCTTGCAGAGCTATTTAAA
The DNA here is from genome assembly GCF_021028975.2 of Sphaerodactylus townsendi. Classification (NCBI taxonomy): domain Eukaryota; kingdom Metazoa; phylum Chordata; class Lepidosauria; order Squamata; family Sphaerodactylidae; genus Sphaerodactylus; species Sphaerodactylus townsendi. Next base: position 58,832,466 of record NC_059429.1, on the reverse strand, counting down.
CATCCTGCAAAAGTTTTGGTGTCTCCAAAACAGTCACTCTTCAAAACTATTGAGAGTTGCATCTTCTCTAATATCAATCTGACTAGCAGCAAAGCCCATTGTGGGATAGATGCAATGGGCTCTAGCAAAGGGTCAAAGAGGAAGCATCTCCCCCAGCAAAGGCTTTGTTGGGACAGTAGTTCCCCCCTCTTCCCAGTGTGACGCTCACCACTTACCTGGTTCTGGGTCTGTGGCTTGGAGGTGGGCCAGGTTGGAGAGGTGTGGCTTGGGGTAGGAGGAAAGGTGTGGATAAAAGGAGGGTAGAGAGGACTGGCTTGGGTTGGGGGTGGTACGGTGATGCTTGGGATGGCGGAAAGGATGGAAGGTGATGATTGAGGCGTGGTTAGGGGCTACGGTTAAATGGGGAGGGTTGAGGAAGGGGGAGGGTTGGAGGGTATGGCTTAGGGTGCGGGAGGGTTGGAAGGTGTGGCTTGGAAGGTGAAAGGTGAGGTTTGGGGTGGGGGAGTTGGAAGGTGTGGCTTGGAAGGGGAAAAGTTGAGGCTTAGGTGGGGGAGGGTTGGAAAGTGTGGCTTGTAGGGGAGAAAGTGAGGCTTGGGTGGGGGAGAGATTTGAATGGAAAGGGTTGAGGAGGGGGATGGTCAGAAGATGTGGCTTGGCATGGGGGAGGGTAGAATGGGGATGCTTGGGGTAGGGGGAGGCCTGGGGGCACCAATACTGCTTGTTTTAATGGCAACCAGATATGCTGAAAGCAGGTGCCATTATGCTGACGTTTGAGACAAAATTTTGTATTCCAGCTGAGCTCTTTAAAGAGAGACTACTGTCTGAGTTAGCACATATATAGACTTGTAAACTGAACAATCCCATCCCTCAAAATGACTTCATAGCTGTTTTAATCTAATTAAATAGTATAATCCTCTTAATCTTAATCTTATTTTGCTGCCTACCTTATTAAAGAGACATTAATGGCAGAAGAGCCATGTGGCGTAGTTGTTAAGTGCTTGCACTGCCACTCACACGGTCAGGAGTTTGAGCCCCCTGTGGGTCAGATATCCGGGCAGCTGGCTCATGGTCAACTCAGCCATCCATCCATTCTTGGTCGGTAAATGAGTACCTAGCTCATAGCTAGGGGGTAAAGAAAGCAATGGCAAACTATCCCACAAAAGAGGCTTGTCTATAAAATCACTGCTCACAGTGATATCCCAGGGTTGGACACAACTGAATGGGAAACTTTACCTTGAATGGCAGAAAAAAAAACAAGAAAGAAGGAAAAGGAGGAAAAGGCAGATAAAAGTGGTATAAGTTTGTTCAGGAAGGGGATAATGACTCACAAACAACTTTCTTTCAATTTCCCTTCTGCCATTCTTCCAGGCAATTTGGAGAAAAACTGTATATACATTTTCCCTTGTAACCCTGCAATGAAAAGGGCTTACAACTATTTTAAAAAGTGAAAGCTGTGCATTTATTGGGGAGACATGATATGTCCCCCAATTCTTCAGTGGCCATTTCTGTAAACATAAAATACCAAAATAGGAAATGCACAACCAAAATTTATGGTAGATTCAAAGTATCACCATATAAAACAAATCAGGCCTACATGACCAATGCATTTTGACCAAGTCTTCTTCAGTGGCCATTAATTCCATTAAAACATTGCTAGAATACAAGAATTACCGGGCTGGTGTGCATCACAATAGACAAACCTCATCCTGGAACCAATGTTAATGATAGTGAATTGCCTCCACAGGAAAAAGCCTTTGCTATAATACCAAACTAGTTCTTGCTCCAGAAATATGCAATCACATTATTTTCCTGCTCTATAACAAGGGTAGCCACCACATTTTGGAGGCTGTAGTCCTATCAAATCATGAGTAAAACCCCACTGAATTCAGTGGGGGATATTTCCAAGTTGATGTGAAAAGTAGGAGGTGGTACATTTGCAACCTGCATCATATTTCCACAGATCATGTATTGCAGCTAAATGATGCCTCCATGTGTGAACCCAATATATCTCTACCAGATGCTGGTGGTAAACAGTGCAGGGTTGTGTAGGGTTCGTGCCCTGTTTGTGAACTTTGAGAAACATCTGCAGAACCACTAAAGGAAATGGAATATTAGATCACTTATCTGATTCTGCGAGGCAGCCTCCTGTTATGCATCATATTAACTTTTTAACAAAATCATTTGAAGTCTGAAAAAGACATCAGTACCCTAAAGAAAGCAAACTGAAATATTCTTTATGGACATTACAAGTTCCTTTAGCAATACTTTAAAAAATTGTTGTTACCCTGTCTTCTCAGGATGAAGGTATAATAAACAATTAATGGAAAGAGGAAAAAGCTGCACTCAAGGTAAAACAATTTTAATATCCTGGACCAGGGGTCTGCAACCTGCGGCTCTCCAGATGTTCATGGACTACAAATCCCATCAGCCCCTGTCAGGGAACTGGGAATTGTAGTCCATGAACATCTGGAGAACTGCAGGTTGCAGACCCCTGTCCTGGTCCTTTTCCAGCTCATGTATAATCTTGGTGTTCCCTGTGCCTCATTTCAAGGGATGACAGCATATTGAATTTTCTTGTGAATTAATCGTATGTGAATAGTATAGATCACCTCCCATAGGTTTCAAAGTAATTTATTGAACAGAGTAACATTTAAAATCATGTCATGCAAGATTTTAAACAAAATAAAAATACAAACAAGCTCCAGCCCAGTGTTAATATCTGCTGAACTTTTTTTTAATACTACAACAGTGTGGTATGCCTAGTGTAATTGCTTATAAGTTGAGCCAGGGCTCCTACAGCTTTAACAGATGTGTACATGCAGCAGCCTTGCCAGGAGCAACTTATCCTGAAGTAACGCTGCAAGGATAAGATAGTTGCATTAGTGATGCTTCCCCAGCTGCATAGCCATTAAAATATATAGGAGCTCTGTTTGTCCTTGCATCTGGTCTCTCTTAGCTTGTCCTAACTGTAAAGGTTTTGATACCTGGATAATATCATTGTAGACAGTAACTGTCCTGGATAGAACCACTTGTAATCAACCTGTCGCACCTCAGCCTGTTCAATAACAAGACTCTGGTTTCAGTTGATTTCTTTATTATGAAACAGCATTAGGAAATGTGCATTTAGACTTCTATTGCAAGCAACATTATACCCCACGTCACCCCTACATCTTCTCACCTTGCCCTGCTGAGCAATTCCAAAGGAGGGATGAAACCTCTTCAGTCCCACAGTCTGGTGGACGAGAAACTGCCTTCCCCCACTAGGGTCAAAACAACTTACCTTACATGCTACTGAGACAGCTGCAATAGCAGATGGCTAACAAGCTGATAATGAGTCTGAGAAAAGGAAAGCAGTTTAACTGAATTGAGATGGGAAGGGGTCTGAACAGATGCAGGTGCCCAGTTCCCAGGCAGGAGGTGAAATCATGACATACTGCCCCCCTAAAGAAAGCCTAGGGGCCCCCAGGATGGTGAGGATAATTATGGCGGAACTTCAACACCAAACTAGAGGTCCAAACATTAGAAGCATCAACCCACTTATTCTACCCACAGAAAAATGTTTCCAAGCAACTAAATACAGCAGGTGGCCTCAATGCAGGTGAAACATGGCAGGATCATACAAAGGCTTATCATAACACAACCTCACTAGGTGTTCCAATAACTGAGGTGTGTGTGTGAATAATAACTGATATCTGATGTAGGAATCAAGAGCATTTGTGTAAATGTTCTGTATGTATCATCCCAATATACTAAATATCTCACATATATATATTTAATTTAATCTGTGCCAATAAGTGAGTTGGGCTCCAAGAGAATCAAAGTTGGTGATATTTGCTATAGAGACTAGCTCCAAGGCTGTATTCTCATACTCATTTGTGGTGTGGTTCTAATGCATGTACTTCAAAGTTTACTTATTTCAGTGGGACTTACTCCCAGATAAGTATGCAGCCAAACTTGGATATAAGCTCCATTGAATTTAAAGGAAAGACTTCTGAGCAAACATGCTTATTCTCAGTTAAAAGCTTGCCTGATCATATCGAAAATGCATATTGTATACTTCCTCAAATTTATGCAAATGGGAAGATTTATACTAAATTGTTACTGAAGAAACTTCAGCTGTGGCTTTCCCATTCTGGTGTAGTGGGGGCTGAACAAATAGGCTTTCGTAAGGGGAAATCTCCTCTGGACCACACCTTGGTGCTATTACACCTAGCCAGTAAATACTCAATCAATGCAGATAACAAACTCTACGCTGCCTTTATTGATTTAAAGGCTGTCTGTGCCGAGAGTACTTCTCTGGGCAAAACTGGCTGCCCTCAACATTGATGCCAGACTCCTGTTCTTAATTAGGCAACTGCACACAAATACCAGTTGCCGGATCAAGTGTTCCCACGAAGGCTTTTTGACAGACAGTATTTCAATTTCCAAAGGGGTCAAACAGGGCTGCATCCTGGCACCCACTCTTTTCAATCTTTTTTTAGTGACCTCCCCTCTGCTCTCTCAGCAGTGAACAGTCATGCCCCAAAACTGGGTACATCCCATGTATCAATTCTGCTCTATGCAGATGATGCTGTCCTTCTCTCTCGATCCAGAGTTGGCCTCAGACGCTTAATTAAGTGCTGTGTGGATTACTGTGAATCCAACAGACTGGCAATTAATTATGAAAAAACCAAGGTTTTGGTCTTCTCTAGGAGCTTTAAGACGCTCACATGGACAATGAATAGCACCCAAATTGAACAGGCTAAGTGCTATAAGTACCTCGGCCTTCCTATAACCTTTCATGGGCAACCCTTAGGAAGGCCACTCTCCTTGCTACATCTAACAGTATGTCAGCATTACTACCTTTCTTCTACAGCTGTGGTCATTCCTTTATCCCTCCTGCCCTCATAAGAACATAAGAACAAGCCAGCTGGATCAGACCAAAGTCCATCTAGTCCAGCTCTCTGCTACTCGCAGTGGCCCACCAGGTGCCTTTGGGAGCTCACATGTAGGATGTGAACGCAATGGCCTTCTGCGGCTGTTGCTCCCGATCACCTGGTCTGTTAAGGCATTTGCAATCTCAGATCAAAGAGGATCAAGATTGGTAGCCATAAATCGACTTCTCCTCCATAAATCTGTCCAAGCCCCTTTTAAAGCTATCCAGGTTAGTGGCCATCACCACCTCCTGTGGCAGCATATTCCAAACACCAATCACACGCTGCGTGAAGAAGTGTTTCCTTTTATTAGTCCTAATTCTTCCCCCCAGCATTTTCAATGAATGCCCCCTGGTTCTAGTATTGTGAGAAAGAGAGAAAAATGTCTCTCTGTCAACATTTTCTACCCCATGCATAATTTTGTAGACTTCAATCATATCCCCCCTCAGTCGCCTCCTCTCCAAACTAAAGAGTCCCAAACGCTGCAGCCTCTCCTCATAGGGAAGGTGCTCCAGTCCCTCAATCATCCTTGTTGCCCTTCTCTGCACTTTTTCTATCTCCTCAATATCCTTTTTGAGATGCGGCGACCAGAACTGGACACAGTACTCCAAGTGCGGTCGCACCACTGCTTTATATAAGGGCATGACAATTTTTGCAGTTTTATTATCAATTCCTTTTCTAATGATCCCAAGCATAGAGTTTGCCTTTTTCACAGCTGCCATGCATCGAGTTGACATTCCCATGGAACTATCAACTAAGACGCCCAAATCCCTTTCCTGGTCTGTGACTGATAGCACTGACCCCTGTAGCGTGTATGTGAAGTTTGGATTTTTTGCCCCTATGTGCATCACTTTACATTTTGCTACATTGAACTGCATTTGCCATTTCTGAGCCCACTCACCTAATTTATCAAGGTCCGCTTGGAGCTCTTCGCAATCCTTTGTGGTTCTCACCACCCTACATAATTTGGTATCATCTGCAAACTTGGCCACCACGCTACCCACCCCTACTTCCAGGTCATTTATGAATAGGTTAAAGAGCACTGGTCCCAAAATGGATCCTTGGGGGACACCACTCCCAACATCTCTCTCCATTGTGAGAACTTCCCATTTACACCCACTCTTTGTTTCCTGTTTCTCAACCAGTTTTTAATCCATAGGAGGACTTCCCCTCTTATTCCTTCATTGCTGAGTTTTCTCAACAGTGTCTGGTGAGGAACTTTGTCAAAAGCCTTTTGGAAATCCAAGTAGACAATGTCCACCGGTTCACCCCTGTCCACATGCCTGTTTACACCCTCAAAGAACTCTAGTAAGTTTGTAAGACAGGATTTGCCTCTGCAAAAGCCATGCTGACTCTTTCTCAGCAGGTCTTGCTTTTCTACATGTTTTATAATTTTATCTTTAATGATAGATTCTACTAATTTACCAGGAACAGATGTCAAATTGACTGGCCTGTAATTTCCCGGGTCCCCCCCTAGATCCTTTCTTAAAGATTGGTGTGACATTGGCCATCTTCCAGTCATCAGGGATGGAGCCTGATTTCAGGGATAAGTTGCATATTAAAGTGAGAAGATCAGCAATTTCATGCTTGAGCTCTTTAAGAACTCTTGGGTGAATGCAATCTGGGCCAGGGGATTTGGTAACATTTAGTTTATCAATGGCTGCCAGAACTTCTTCCTTGTCTACCACTATCGTCGCTAGTTCCTCAGAATCGCCTCCTAAGAAGCTTGGTTCAGGTGCAGGAATGTTCCTCACCTCCTCTTGGGTGAAGACAGATGCAAAGAGTTCATTCAGCTTCTCTGCAATCTCCCTGCATCTTTTAGCACACCCTTTGTTCCTTTGTCATCTAACGGGCCTACCGCTTCCCTTGCTGGCTTCCTGCTTTTGATGTACTTGAAGAACTGTTTGTTGCTGGTCTTGATGTTCGCAGCCATGCGTTCCTCATAATCCTTTTTTGCCTCCCTTACAGCTAACTTGCTTCTCTTTTGCCACCATTTGTGTTCCCTCTCATATTCTTCATCAGCCAAACTGGACTTCCATTTTCTAAAAGACATTTTCTTTTTTCTGATAATTTCCTCAACCTCTCTTGTTAACCATGGTGGCTTTCTTTTGGACTGGGTGCTGCCTTTTCTAACCTGTGGAACACATTCCAGCTGAGCTTTTATTACTGTGTTTTTAAATAACCTCCAAGCATCCTGGACAGTTTTGACTCTCTTGATTTTCCCTTTCAGCTTCCTGCGCACTATCCCCCTCATCTTTGAGAAATTTCCCTTTCTGAATTTCCCTTTCTGAACTACATTAGTAGTTGCCACTTGTTCGCATGCTGAGATACTGAATCTGACAGCATTGTGGTCGCTGTTCCCTATCGGCTCAACAACACTGACTTCCTGCACCAGGTCCTGGGTCCCACATAGAATTAGATCTAGGATCACCTCTCCCCTGGTTGGTTCCACAACCATCTGCTCTAAGCCACAGTCATTTAGCATATCCAGGAATGCTCTCTCCTTACTATGACCTGAACATGCATTTTTCCAGTTTATATGGGGATAGTTAAAATCACCCATTACCACTACATTTTTGTTTTTGTTGGCCTCTCTAATTTCTTTTTCCATCTCAGAATCCTCTTGTGCACTTTGGTCAGGGGGACTATAATATATTCCTAATATTAAACTGTCCTTCACACCTGGTATTGATATCCACAGTGATTCTGTAGGGGAACCAGCTCCCCTTGCATTGTCTATTTTATGTGATACTATGCTCTCTTTGATGTAAAGGGCAACTCCACCCCCAATGCGCCCTGTCCTATCCTTCCTATAGAGCCTGTAGCCTGGTATAACAGCATCCCACTGGTTCTCCTCATTCCACCATGTCTCTGTAATGTCCACTATATCAAAGTCCTCCTTCAAAACTCTGTACTCTAGCTCCCCCATTTTAGGTCGAATGCTTCTACTATTAGCATAGAGACACCTGTATACCCTGTCTCTATCCTTAACCTGGGATTTATGTGCTTTACCCTCAAGTCTTTTGTAGACACTATCCCTTGTCACATGCACATTGCTATGTTCCTCGCTTGTATGTGGTTGATTTAGAAAAACCTCCCTCTCTGTCTGCATCCCCATAGATACTGTATTCCGAACCGAGTCACCTCAGCTCCTGTCGGCTTTCCCCCAGTGATCAGTTTAAAAGCTGTTCTGCCACCTTTTTAATGTTGAGCGCCAGCAGCCTGGTTCCTCTTTGGTTAAGATGAAGCCCGTCCCGTTTGTACAGGCCTACCTTGTCCCAAAAGGTTCCCCAGTTCCTGACGAATCTGAAACCCTCTGCCTTACACCACCTTCTCATCCACGCATTGAGACCCTGTATCTCCGCTTGCCTAGCTCACCCTGCGCGTGGAACGGGTAGCATTTCTGAGAATGCCACCTTGGAGGTCCTGGACTTCAACCTGTTTCCTAGCAGCCTAAATTTAGCTTCCAGAACCTCCCGGCTACATTTCCCAATGTCGTTGGTGCCAATGTGGACCACAACTGCTGACTCCACCCCAGCACTGTCTAAAAGCCTATCTAGACGAAGCGTGACATCCGCAACCTTCGCACCAGGCAGGCAAGTCACCATGCGGTCATCACGCCTCTCACAAACCCAGCTCTCTACATTTCTAATGATCGAATCACCCACTACAAGGAGCCCCCCACCTCCCCGAGGGGTATCCTCAGTGCGAGAGGATAGCTGATCACCAGTTAAGGAAGGGATCCCATCTAAGGGAGCATCTTTCCCCACCTCAGACTGGCACCCTCCATCCCCAAGGCCTTTATTCTCCATGACATCTGAAGAGATGTCACCTTGGGAGTGGGACCCGGGTGGTAGGTCCCTGAAAGCCTCGTCTGTCACCCTCTCTGCCTCTTTCAGCTTCTCCAGGTCTGCCACCTTGGCTTCAAGAGAACGCACACGTTCCTTGAGTGCCAGGAGCTCATTGCAGCGAGGGCACACCCACGACTTCTGTCCTAGTGGCAGATAGTCATACATGTGACACTCAGTGCAAGACACTGGAAAGCCCCCATCCCCCTGCTGGCTTTCTGCCTTCATATCTGATTTGTTTAGATATTTAAATATTAAGCTTTTAGTCACTGCCCCCCTGGAGCTATCTGCACGTACTATCTGTCAAATATGTCCTTATTAATTTAATTTAAAAAACAAAAAAATTTAATTAAAATTGCCGCTGGTTCCAGAGACTGAACTAAAGCCCCACCTCTCAGGACAAAAGCCCCACCTCTGAGGACAAAGAGGAACAAGAGATGAACTCTGTTAAGCCCTGTTAAGCCCCACCTTCCAGATTCAGCAGCCTTACAAGGAGAAAAAGATATAACCCCTGTTAAAATACACTGTTTTAAAAGCTGTGGCTTTGAGAAAAGCCCTCCAAAATGAAACAATTCAGCAGGTCATCACTCTGCTCTTCCTGGCCAAGTCTCTTCTGCTGCTACTCCTCTCTGCTGGTTCCAGAGACTGAACTAAAGCCCCACCTCTCAGGACAAAAGTCCCACCTCTGAGGACAAAGAGGAACAAGAGATGAACTCTGTTAACCCCTGTTAAGCCCCACCTTCCAGATTCAGCAGCCTTACAAGGAGAAAAAGAGATAACCCCTGTTAAAATACACTGTTTTAAAAGCTGTGGCTTTGAGAAAAGCCCTCCAAAATGAACACCAGCAGATCACTCTGCTCTTCCTGGCCAAGTCTCTTCTGCTGCTACTCCTCTCAAATTTTTCAATGCCAAAGTTGCCTCGAGATTGCTTTACGGAGTCCCAATTTGGATTCAAGCTACTAACCACTCCTTGAATTCCCTTCAATCCAAATTTTTTCACAAGATAACTGGACTCCCAAATTGCGTGCCCTATGCAGCCCTTTGTCTGGAGTTAGGTCAAAACTCCTTGGAATCAGCCACTTGGCTGAGGGTTTTTAGATTCTGGCTGCGAATCCATTTTCTCTTGGACTGTAATTCCCTGGTCCACCGTCTGCTCTCTGACACCCATTCCAACCCCTGGTTTTCCATAAAAATGGCTTCTATTGGACTGTCAGTGGATTCACTTTGCCCTTTGTCCTATTCAGAAGCCTATAGAAAATTAAAAGGTCAACTATTGGATAGAGAGTTCTCTACCCTAATCACCGCAGCCAAGAAAACGTGCTCCCCCCTGTATTTTTCTCTCCCACTTGGCACACTACCTGTATTGTTTAATAAACCCTGCTCAAAGGAGAGCCAAAATGCTCGCCAGGTTTAATATTATGCCTTCTGCCTTGTTACATGTCAGATTTAACAAGCAAGAAAAGTCTAAATAATTGTGCCCATGTAATGATGGCTCACTTGAATCTCCGGCCCACCAATTACTACACTGTTTCAGATTCAAGGAAATCAGATCCAAGTATATGAATCTTACTTCTTTACATTTACCCGAACTCCCTGATTTATTTAGATTACACTACTTGCTGGACAATCCTGATCCTTCTCTCTGTATGATAGTGGCAGACTTTCTCCTGGAAATTAATAAATGTCAGTAGATTTCCCTCCACTTAACATTTATTTCCTGTATTGTATATGTTTTTTTTAAATCAGTTTTTTTTACTATTGTTGTACTGTTGTCTATGCCAATAAAGGCAAAATTTATGCAAATGTAAAATTATCTCTGAATTAAAATTAGAGTTTTAATAGCCGATAAATCAATTCAACCCAGCCAGGTGGCGACCTTTCAACTTAACTCTAATCCTTGTAATTAGACCTTTTTGTCTTCACTATGTTTTCATTCCTGAATACTGGATGAGCCTTATAGATTCCAGATACTTCTAGCAAGCTATAGTTTATGCATGTGACTGAAAATGTACATATGAATTCTTGAAAATCTGAAGAAGGCACTGTGGATCAGTTCTGCAGGAAAGGAGAATTGGAAATGCTGTAGATAACAGTAATAGAAGCTGGTAACTTTTCAAAGTGTGGGTGTTTGAATGGTGTTTTCAGCCTTTTATGGACTGTTTTTCGCCATTGTCCTGTATTTTTTTCCTATGCGGTTTCAGCCATGTTGAAAGGTGAGGTAACTTGTTTAAATTTGGGGAAGAGCTTCTATACCCAGGAGAGGAAAAGCCTAAAGTAACAGTATAAGTTACCTGCATACAAGAACATAAAGTTTTATTATGGAACTGAAATAGTTTTATAGAAGGGAATACATTTGCTAAATTCATCAAGATCCAAGCAGGACCTAATTATACAGAGAACAGCAAGAGAGGCTTATTCTTGTTCCTGGCACTATATTTTGATAAAGACAGGTGAAGCAACAGGACATACTGGTCTTCTAAATGTTTTCAAAATACCTTCAGGGGGTTTATTGAGTGTGTTTTGTTATTTAAAAAGCATGTTTCTTACAGTTCTCTATGAGAGATTTATTTGTTCAAATATGTGCTCGGGGTCATGCCTGGGTTTGAGTTGTTCTGGAAAGGAAAGTATTTATCTGCATGGAGACTTGTCACAAGAACTATCATAAGTAGTTGATGATAATGTGTGTATATGGTTAGAGTGTCAGACTAATAGCCCAATCCAGAGTGCGGGAGCCAGACCCATATCTGGAGCCAGCACAGACCTGCATCACCGTGGGTGTCCTGCTCACACTGCTGCCACAGTGGGCAAATGCACTGGCAGAGGGGCAATTTACCCAGGCTTGCGACTTCATGGCGCCCAACTCAGAAGCCACTGCCCACATCTAGGCCTGCCAGCACAGAATGGATAATATCATTGTAGACAATATCAGCTTCTACACTGTGCAGCTTCTTAGTCAGCTTCCACTGCCCGCCCAGTCCCCATGTGCTGGCGGTGTCGGTCTCAGAGATATGCCACATTTTTCATGGCGTATCTCTATTATCCCCTATGTGGGATTCTCAGGGGCAGTTATTGATTTTGTTTTCCTTTGGAGAGGGCAGGGTGATGCCAGAGTGGCATTGTCCCTGCCTGCCAGCTTAATCTGAATTGGGTTGTAATTCACACACACTGAATAATGGACTTCTATTCTGATTTCAGCGCACTTAACAACTGGATTTTACTATGTAAAACTGCAACATTTACTTGTAAATAATCACTAAAGTGCTTTGAAAGTGAACTGAAAGTGCATCTCTCAGCATGTGTGAAAATGCCATAAGAGAAGACCTGGGAGCAGTTCCCTGCTGTGCCGGAATTTGCTGGGTTACCTTGGACAATTTTTTTTCTGTCTATCAAACCTGCCTTATAGGGTTATTGCAAGCATGAAATGAGGAACCATGTAGCTCCTTGAAGGAAGAATGGGATAAAGTTTAAGGCTGGAGTTTAAGGTAGCAAGGGTGTGGGGGGTGCTGTTGACCAATAGTATTACATCTGTTCAGGGAAAACCTGGAAATAATAGCACATCTCTCTAGGAATAAATGTGAAACCATAAATTTTTCCAGCATTTCCTAAAGTGAAATTATGTTGCTTCTAGGTTCTCCCCAGAAATTACATAAAACCATGTTGACAGTACCCTGCTCCGAGACTTGATTTAATTTTGACTTGCTTATATTGTGCACCATTATAAGGAAGCCTGTACATGTTGTAGTGAAAGACTGGCTCTAGAACATAAGGACATAAGAAATAAGAAAGAGCCTACTGGATCAGACCAGAGTCCATCTAGTCCAGCACTCTGCTACTCGCAGTGGCCCACCAGATACCTTTGGGAGCTCACATGCAGGATGTGAAAGCAATGGCCTTCTGCTGCTGCTGCTCTCGAGCACCTGGTCTGCTAAGGCATTTGCAATCTCAGAACAAGGAGAATCAAGATTGGCAGCCATCGGTCGACTTCTCCATAAATCTGTCCAAGCCCCTTTTAAAGTTATCCAGGTTAGTGGTCATCACGGCCGGCACGGCAGTATTTTCTGAATTTGTCTGTAGATCTCTGGCTTTAATTACAACAAATGACAGAATGGCTGCTGAACATCTCGTTAATTGCAATAGGGTAGACGGTGCAATAACACTTAACAAGAAATCCAAGAAATACAGTGCCTTATCTAATAAAACACAAATTCTTCAGAGTTAGCAACAGGATATACTGGACTAGAAAAACAAATTGATATCGGCTGTAAACTAAATAATGACACAATGCAGATTCAATATACAACTCAAGTTCTTAAGAATAATTCTCAGTCAATAATCCGAACAGAAAATAGAGGACCCCCTTCCTTCTCCCTAACTCCTCCCTCCTCCCCAGAGTGGGTGGGCCATGACCAGATGATGGGCCCCCTCCACTCCCTCCCCTTTCTACCCCCATGGTCGGTGGGCCAGCACAGTATTTCAAAGTTTATGCAATCCTTCAGAAGATAACCTACAGGTTTGCTGCACAAAGTAGAGATGCCTGTAGCACCTTTAAGAGATACCTTGCAACATTCTGGAGAATTCTTTGCCTCACAATAAACATCTACAGGCTTTTTGTTCTTTTTCTATGACATGCAATATAACTATCAACTAAAAACATTCAACAAAAAACCTAGTTTGTAAATCCAGGAACTGTTTTATCGTACAATTCATTCTGTGTGATTAACAAATAGTGAAATGGGAAAACTTGGGCATTTGTTTCTCTCTGGCCCTTTCTGCACGAGCGGAATACAGCGCCCTAGGGATGGCAAAAACACCGTCCCTGGGGAGCTGTTCACACAGCTGCTGCTGCTGCATTGCAGCAGCGCTGGCCGCACCTCCCCCAAGTGGTGCGAAGGTGCCGCTTTTAAACCTCACTCATAAAGCGAGGTTTTCCAAAAGCGGCGCCTTCCTGTCGGCATGGTACGAACTGCACTGGTATGAGGGTGCCGCTTTTGGCCCCTGGGCTGTGCGAAGGAACTTACCTTGCCTTCTGTGTGCAGCTCAGGATGGCTGCAAAGACACGCCCATGCTGTCTTCTGACCTCTGGAGGTCGGAGGGCAGCGTGGGTATGTCTTTGCAGCCGTCCCGAGCTGCACACAGAAGGCAAGGTAAGTTCCTGTCACGCAGCAGAGGCAGCTCTGTGCGAGCAGTTCCTGACACTCCACCGGCTTACTTTAAGCCGGTGGAGAGATGCTGCCTTGGCCGTGTGGAAACAGCCTCTGTGAGGCTGACTTAATTGTAAGATTGTAATTGTATATTAGCAGAGTAGAACAGAAGAGACACATTCTCAGTTGCCTTTTATATATGAGTTTACTAACTATAAAGGGAGGGCTACATGGAGATAAAATAAGAAATCCTTTCTCTCCTATTGCACATCTACATTACTCAGTGGCGTACATACCACAGGGCAGGATGGGGACAGGCCTGGCAGTCCCCCCATACCCCTCCTCCTTCCCCCCTCACCCTGCCCCGCCAGGGGCCACTGCCAGGTCAGCTTCATCTGGCCAGGCCTGGTGGAAGCTGCTGCCAGATGCCCCTGCCCATCCCCGCCTCACCAGGGCCAGTGGGAGGCTGTTACGCATGCCTCTGCCCAGCCCTGCCCCACAAGGTCCCACCACTGGCTAAGGTAAGGGAGGAGCAAGGGGCATGGGACCCATGTGGGGAGCCAGAAAATTTGGAGTCTGCCCCAGGGTCCATTTTCCCTAGCTATGCCCCTGACATTACTGTAAGTTTGGTTACACCTTGGTACCTATCTGCTGTCTTGTGCTCGTGTTGGTGTTTGTGTCATGTCTGCTCAAAGAAAGAAGTTAACTTTATAACTTCAGATGTACGTGCTCACTAACATGTAAGCAATGGCTATTTGACTGACCAATAGCTAATCAATAGATCAGGTCATAAACAGTGGCTTCAGCAACTTGTTTACATATGAACAGTGAACCCTTTTATAGCTGAGTTGTGACAGACACTTGCCAAATCCCAACAAACTGATGTATAGGAATGAACTACATGCATTGTCAACTGGTATCTGCCAGATTTGATCTTCATAAACTCTTAAGGAAGTCCAGCATCTGATACTATGAGTGTATATGTGTGCAATTAAAATGTACACACTGTGAAATATGAACTTTTCAGAATCCAGAATGCTAGTAAAGGTCAATGCAATATCAAGGTAATTAGAATTAAATGTGATAACCCTTTTCAATTTGTGTTTAACTATTGCTTCATTTAATAATTATACTGCAAAGAAAATGTTTACCATTTTTTATAAATATTATTTGATTGAATATGCTTGTGGGCTGGCTGATAGTACTATTTAAGATACATTTTTGTGGTACTAATATTAGCAACTTGTTTCTATCTTCAGTGGAACTTGTTGCCGTCTCTTAGTGGCTACTTTGAGATCAACTTATCTGGATGATCATTTCATTCAGAAACTGGACTTAAGTCTTCTGACATTAGGTGAGAACTGAAGTGTCCTCTATCCATGCCACCTCCTGTCTGGAGGCAGCAAAAGCAAGGAAATAAGGTCAGGAGGTGTCTTTTGTCCATGCATAACCCATCTCCTAGCTCAACAGAGCATGTGAAACTTGTTGCATATGTTCCTGTTGGTTGGACTGCTGGCACCCTAGTGCACATTTGTTGCTTCTGCTCAGAACAAAAGACTGACAGTGTGACAGCACTTCCAGGGGAAACCCAGAAGTGACCTCCAGTCCTTTCTAGGAATCACTGAAAACTCTATGATATTTTCTAGACAGGCATAATATTATTTCCAGATTTTCCTAGAAGTGATTTCACATTGCTGCCAGTGTCTGCCACCCATGTTACTTTCCACTGGGTTCCAGGTTCTGCCTCACAACCCTGTCCCATAGTGATTCCTTGTGGTAGCAAACCTCCAAACGATTATGAAGTGCTCTGCAAATTAGGCTGCAGTCTTATGAAGGATTCAGATAAGATGTAGGAGTTGTGTGGCTGCTTTGTTTGAAAGTCAGATTGCTGAAATGCAGTCACAAGAGTGTTTAGGTTGGGTTGGGTTTGGGAGAGAAGATATTCATCTCTGTAAGCTGTTTTTCAAGTCGGCCCTGTGTTTTCAAGTCGGCTGCTTTCCCATCACAAGATAAACATTTAGGAGGAGGGGCTGAGGCCAGAACTTAAACTTGCCAGTGACCAGTCAGTAAGATTCATTCTGATTTCATACATATTCTGGGCATGGGAGAGAGCTTTAAATAGCTTGCTGGTTAAGGTAGGAAGAAAGAATTGTTTGCAATGGCACATATGTCGCTGTTATTCACAATGGATTCGTGAAATGGTTGTAAAACCATATATGCTAACATGTAAACAAAACTGTGTGGCTTGTCCTGGTGTTTCCACTTTTGGTATGGTATTTACTGCTGCTCTATTTTGACAGGGGATGAAGCTGGCAGATTTGAGCTTTATTTAGCAAATCCCTTGCCATCAGAATCTAAAGCTCCTTGCACTCAGCAAGCACAGTGTCCAGGAGGCACCTTGTCTAGCAATCCACATAGGAAGAAGCACTTGGAGATAATGACCAAGGGATTCATCTGCTCCAGCAGAGACCTATCACATGTGATAAAGTGTGACTTCAGTCTTTGCTATGACTAATGCCTTTTATTTAAAATGTAGCTGTGCTGAATTGAAGCTTTTTTATTTTAAAGCTTCAGAATAAAATCCAGGGGGATCTTCCTAAACTGCTACTTTGCATGTCTGCCCTGAAGATATGGCTGCCAAGCTCCAGTTGGGGCCTAGAGTACTGCCAGATTCATGGCTAATCACCAGAGCACAGAGATCAATTCCTCTGGAGAAAATGGCAGCTTCTGAGAGTGGACTCTAGGGAATCATATCCATGCTGAATTTCTTCTCCTCCCCAAACTCCCCTCTTCACAGGCTACACCCTCAAATCTCCAGAAATTTCCCTGCACAGATTTGATAACTCTACCTATAGAAATTGCTGTGAAAATCATGATTGTAGGTGACAGCTATGCATTAGTTGCAGCGTTTAATAGAGGATTGCTAATGCTCAATGCTTTGCAGGCAGATGGTCTCAATTCCTGGCATCTCTAATTAAAAGGGATTTTGGATAGCAGACCTAGCAAACAGGCTTGGAGACTTGGAAAACTCAAATCACAGAAAACTCTTAAAAAAACCCCTATATTGGCCATTTTTACATGGGGCGATTCCCCACTTGAAAAATGAAACTAGATACGAACCAGTTTGGGTAGATTCGGGACCTTTTGAACATGGTTTCATGGTCCCCAGAGCAACCTGTGCCCATTTCTCCCCAGAAATGCAGCAGGCATGCAGGAGTCCCCACTGTCAACGGATCAAACGCGCGATCTGCTCAGGGGCTCTCCTGATTGGCTGCTGCGTTGTGCTGGGGCGGGAATTTTTTTATTTTCAAAAGAACGCAGAATGGATCCACGTCTCTGCGAGCATGCGCAGGAACGTTTTTAAGTGAATGCAAGGTAGACACAAACACAGTTCCCCACCCCCTTCTCCACAACTACCGAAAAGTAAAAATGTCCAAAGGTGGGCATTTATGCTTGAAACCATGAGTGTGGTGCACAAAGGACTGGACTTTCTCAAACAGTTTCAGGGGCTAAAATAAAATAAAAACAGCTTCCTTGACCTTGGCTGGGCTCAAACTACCAACCTCTTGGCCATTAGCTGAGTGCTCAATCAATTGTGCCACAGAGACACCACTGTTTTAAGGTTGGGGGAAACACAACTTAAGTCTTGTCTCAAAACTATTCCACGTTGCCTCGAATCGACATAGATCTCGGCACTGGGAAATTTAAAAAAGGCTTCCTGATTGGATGGGAGGCTCCACGTCACTCACAAGGGTGGGTAATTCGAATCCGGAATCACCTTCTGAGCTTTCCCATCCCCTTGCTGACTCACTTTCTAGGAGACATGAAGAGCTCACTGAGGATGAGGAAGGAGATAAACAACTAGAAAGAATGTCTAAAATGCTCCTAAAGATTCAACATGATCCTGATGCACTAAAGTCATGGGATGCTGAAGTCTGTAAGACAGTTATCCAAGTTCATAGTGTACACCCCAAACATTCCATAGTTGCCAGAGATTTGTGAAGGGGATGAGCAGGTGCTCGTGAGACAGCTATAGCTGCACTACTAAGGACAGTATTCCAGAAGAATACTGGGGGTAGGGCGGTCTATTAAATTTAAACAACAACAACAACAACATAATGATGATGATGATGATGATGATGATGATGATGATGATGATGATGATGATGATGATGATGATGATAATGCCCCTTCTGATCACAATGACGAGTTTCCTGACTGGAAGAAGTTGCAAAGAAGGGACACCTATATAGCTAGAATAATACACTTTTTGGAGAGAAGGCATAAACCCACCTGGAATGAAGAAAGAAAAGAGTATGAAACTAGACTGTACTTGAGAGAGTGGCCCCGACTCTTTCTGTTAAATGGAGTTCTATATCGGAAGGTTCAAGGAAAAAAGAGAAGATGTAGAGCAACTTGTGATCCCTTACACTTGTCGGAGGAGAACTCTAGAAGGCATTCATGATTAATTGATCATGATTGATTCACGATGAATTCCATGATTTTGGATTTGAAACTTAGGAACTTTGAAACTTAGAAACTTAGGAATTGGCTAGGGATAGATTCTTCTGGCCTAAAATGGCACAAGGTATAGAACAGAAGTGCCGTAATTGTGAGCACTATGTAAAGAGGAAAGCTAGAGTAGAAAGAGCAGCTGAATTAGTTAACATACAAACATATGCTCCTTTAGAGGTAGTCTGTATAGACTTTTAAACTCTTGAAATGTTTTAGTAGTTACTGATCATTTTACCAAATATGCACAAGCATGCCCCACTCGAGATCAGACTGCAATAGTAGCTACAACTCTCTGGAAAATTTTATATGTCATTATGGATTTCCTAGAAGATTTCACAGTGATCAAGGAGCAGCTTTTGAGTCAGAACTGGTTACAGAACTGAGTAAAATTGCAGGAACCAAGTCCCATACAACACCATATCATCCAAGAGGAAACCCTGTTGAGAGGTTCAATCGTACCCTTTTAGACATGTTGGACACATTAGATGTAAATAAGAAATCTAATTGGAGAAAGTACACAAAACCATTAGTTCATGCTTACAATTGTACCAAAATGATACTACTGGAGAATCTCCTTATTTTTTAATGTTTGGAAGACAACCATTACTACCAATTGATTTGTGTTTTGGGATAAAATCGAAGGGGCAGAGAAGTAACTCATCAAGAATATGTAAGAGACTTAAACTGCAGGCTTCATTATGTATATGATTTGGCTACTCAGGAAAATGAAAAGAACCAGCACGCCAATAAAAGAAGATGGGATATGAAAGTAATCAAATCAAACATTTCAACTGGAGACATAGTACTAGTATGTAACTTAAGCCCCCAGGGAATGCAAAAATTAGCTGACTGATGGGAACCTGTTGTGGATATAGTTCTGGAGCAACCTGCATACAGAGTGCTATCAGAAGATGACAAAGGTGTTATTTGAACTTTGCACTGGGACATGTTGAGACCATGTGGATTTATTTCCTCCTTTGAAGATGTGAGTGATTTGGACAGTCCAGAGAGTCCTATTAGTGGTAGGATGAGACAAAAGTTAGCTGATGTGAACTCAGCAGGAGAAGATTTCGCAGCCACATCTAACTCCCTTTCAGATCTCAATCCCATGGCAAAGGAATTCACTCCAAGCTCCCCTTCCGATGAAGTTATTGCAGTTGGAAATCCTTGTAAGAAAAGTCAAGGTTGAGCTGTCAGATTCACCAAATGTGGTTCTTCCCAGTACAGGGATCTCTGGAGAAATCAGTAACCTACCCCCCACCCCACCCCTAGACCTCAAAGAGTTAGGACTCAACCTACTAAGTTAGCTGATTATGTTCTAAACTTTTCAGTGGGGTTAATTGGAGTCAACACTCCTACTGCAGTATGCCATTGTTCAATTATTTAAAGGGTTAACTTGCAAATACTGTCAAGACAGCAGCATTTTAGTGGGGGAGAATGTAACCCCTATGTTCAGAATGGGATGACCCAGAAAGGGGTGGAGACTGAAAGCAGCAGGAGGCTGCAAGAACTCAGGAAGTTGCAGGAAGCAAGGCTACCAGGCTGGGACCTTGATTGATTTTTTTATAAGCTCTTAACACCTTGTTTAAGGGTTTTTTATGTATGTAATTGGTGAGAGTTCTTTTGAGGACCATCATCTCGAATCCAGTTCACCAAGCCTCTGGAGTCTTCATGAGTCAACCACCAGCAGGAAGAAATGAACTTGGCATTATCAGACTGTAATTAGAAGGACTTGGAATGAAACTTGAACAGGACCTTCAATGTTAATGTTTGATAAGTGTCATATGTTAAGGAAAAGTAAGTCATTTTTTTAATTTAGTTGTTGCAAACTCCTTCCGAGTTCTGCCCCACAGAACCCACAAGCAGAGGTTACACAAGCAGAGGAAATCTCTGTGGGGAATCTCCACGGAGAATCTGCTGCATCACACAAAATGGCAGGCGCCACTGTGAAACTGACAAGAGCACCATTCAGCAGGCAGGAAAAAAAAAGATCAGTTTTGGCTGGCAGTGGTGTATCTACCTAGGGACAAGGGCCACCACTCTTCTGGTCACGTGGGGGCACAAAATTGCCCCCCCACATGACCAGGAAGTCCTGCTGTCTCGTTCTTTTTGCATGCCTTGACCCGGTCCATGTGTCATCAACATGGGCAGGGACAGGGCGCTCGAAGACCATGAGGCAGCAGGAAGTCCTGCTGCCTCATTGTCTCATAGAACCCCTGACCCCCGCCCATGTAAATGACACGTGGTTCTTGTCATTGGCCTTTTCTGCACAAATCTCCTAAAACATTTGTAAAACATTTGTAAAACATTTGTAAGCCCCCTTTTGTTCACACTCCACCCTTGACATGATTTCTGGCCACCATTTGGGATCCCCCCTTTTTAGTTCTATTTTGAATTGATACTTCAATGCTTCACAGCCTCACACTGCATTATCTACTCCTTGATTACTCGATACTTCAAAGATTGGTCCCCCCAAAATAAAATAACATACAGCTAAATGCTGCAAATAAACAGGTGAGCTCAAAAGATGGCGCTGAGGACGAAGTTCAGGGAAAGCAGATAAATGTGGGAAATCTAGTCAATAGATTGCAAAGCAACTGAAAACATTTTCAAAACACTTCAGCAGAGAATCGCTTTAAAAAAGAATTCATTTAAAATGTTTTGAGGCTGGAAATAAAACATGTGGGGGTTAAAAACAATGCAGAACTCCAAAGAGGAAAACATTTTGTTTCCTGCCTCAAAACATTTTCAATGAGTTGTGTGGAAAAGCCCATTCTATTACTCCTCTTCTGGTCTATGCAAACATCCCATTGCTTTTTGTATCTGTTGTACATAGTAGACATGTGTGGTGTCCGAGTGTCATATCTCCCATGGCAGGGTGAACTTTCTTGATCTGTTCCACTACATTCATTGTACATTGTGTAATGCAGGGCATTTGGGCACATTTTCAGATGCACATTTAGTAGTCCCGTGTTCTTTTGACTTTTTGATATGGAAAGATTAAGGGTATTTAGTATTGTTAGTGTGCTTTCTGTCCCTTGTATACAGATTTCTCGTTGCTGTTCTGTGTATAAAGGTATGCATAACAAAATTGCCAAACCAAAGATATATACAGAATTTGCTGCTTTGGTTTGGTGCACAGATTTTCTGCTATGGGTATTGTGATGGACAGGAGGCTGTCCTGCCCCTGAAGGTAAACTCAGCCAATCAAATGAACCCTTTGGAGTGCTGCTTCATCATTCAGTCACCTTTCAGGAGGGGCATGAGATATTAGAAGGAACACAAGGTGAAAGCAATGGTGGATTCCGCACAGCATAAATATAACATATTTAGGACGTTATAAAAATATCTGTTTGGGCAATTTATGTTCCCACAGCGCAGGAGAACACAAGCATTGCTAGCCAACAGAGGCGTACCAGGGGTAAATGGCTCCCAGAGACAAATTGTCTTCATACGCCTCCAGGCTCCACCCCCCTCACTGCTGTCAGGTGCCCTTGCCCCACCCATGTCACCATGGACATGGGAAAGGTCTAGGGTGCCTGACCCCGCCGACCCCCCCTGCTGGCTGGGGTCCTCGGAGACCTGCTTTTATAAGCACTGAGACTGGGGGGTAGGGCTTGGGGAGCAGGAAGGGATGGGACTTCCTGAAGGCTAAGCTATGATTCTGCATTTTTACTGAAGCCTTGGAATTTGTTGATGCCTCTGCATATGTCCTGCAATGTAGTCCTCTCAGACCAACACAGTGTCATAATATTTCTGCATTTACATTAGCATCTTTAGTACACAAATAAGAGTTCTCTGCAGGGTTGCACAGAGAAGCAGTGAGTGCCTGGGGACATGTAGATTCAAAGACATCTTCCAGTCCCAAAGTTTCAAATGGACCCGATTCCTAGAAAGTGTGTAAAGATCAATGCATTCTTTGATTCAGAGAACTCTTTCCTTTTATATTCATTGCTCACGTTGCATTAGATATCTACAATTAGAAGATGGTCCTAATATTTTACACACTGGTGCAAATATATGCAACTGTCGAGTTTATGTACAGGAGTTTATGTACTTATTTGCTTCATAGCCGCACTTTTTTAACAAACTAACTTCTTGATTTAAAAAAAATGGTACTAGCTATTGGAAACCAAATAGCAATGAGTTTCACAGAGCACATCCTTTCAGAAAACATAGGAAGCATAAGCAAATGGGAAGAATCTTAACTTTACCTGGGATCTCTAATCCAGGTATAATGCAAGAAAGTTATTTACTTTCCCAAGCCACTGACAAGCACATCTATCTCAGCTGTAATTTTTCCCATATGATGACTGTTTTAGCAATGCCAACAGCTACAGTCATATTACCTGGGCTTTATTAAATATTGATGGCCATGCAAGGAGGGGGCAGAGCAATGAGGTGGTGATAAGCAGCTATACTCTGGTTTTCAGAAGTTACCCAGGAGTGGAATATCATTCTATCTTGGCTGTGCTGCATGTTAAGACCTCTTCAAATAACTGTTGATGGAGGTAACTAGGTGCTGTCAGTACGTCAGTTGTGCGTTTTGGTTTTAAGAATTGTGCCTGGTGAATAGCTGCAGCCCACATCACAGCTCTGGGAATCTTTTTTCTCTCCAAACTCATAGGCTTTACTAGCCTGGTTTGAAAAATCCCTGGTGTTTGTGTGCCTTTTGTTTTATCTCCCTTTTTAATGGCAATTCCCATCTCTTTGGCACGGATGCTCTTCAAGCGAAATTAATTCCTAGGCATTCTTGGAAGGTGGTCTGGTTGAAATTTCTTCTGAATCGTCCTCCTGAAGATAATTGCTTATGATGTGATGTCAGGCCAATTGATTTTTTTCTTGAATGGCTGAGGGAGCGAGGGAGGGGATCAGCCAACACAAATCTGAAGTCAAGCTTACAGCTTCTCTGTATTATGAGATCTACAGAAACTGACATACTGGATACACAAAAACCATCAGAATGCAACCACACTGCTCCCTTTGTAAGGTGTTAGGCCTTAGAATTCCTCACAGTTTTGATGAAATTTGATTTTTTTGTTAGAATGTAAAAATCAATCCCCCCTCCCACAGAAGACTGTTTACATGCAGCTTTCACAGCAGAGCTCTCTGTAAATCTGACAGTGCTTGATAATTAATCTCATCCCTCCAGCTGCTGCAACAAGATTATTGAGAAGGGAAACATAGCACAAACTACAGAAAGGGGAGTGTGTGTGTGTTTGTGTGTGAGAGAGAGGGGGAGTAAGAAATGCAGGGGGAAGAGGTTCCTGTGTTCTCCAGGGGTATTGTGTCAGGAGATGCAAGCAAGCTACCATGTGACGAGATAGAAAGCTGGAGGGATTGGCTGAGATACTGGCAGGCGTGTGAGCTAAGCCAGCTCTCTCCACCCCTCCCTTTCTCTCTCTCTCTCTCTCTCTCTCTCAGCATCCTTCTGTGATCCTGTAGGTGATACAGCTATAGCAGCATCCATGGCCTGTCTTTTGCTTTAGTGCACACTCATTCCTCTCTTCTTTTTTTAATTTCAAAAATTTGCTCTGGCAGCAGTAATAATCATGAATCTGAGAGACTGGTTTTAAGGGCTTACCTTAAGCATCTGGTTACTGGAATCGTAATTTCCTGTATTTTTTCAGACTCCTTGGAAACTGAGGAATGAAATTCTGCCACCATGATGGAAGGTAGGTTGTGTTCTGATTATGCCGTAATGTTTCTCCTGTGGTTTGTTTATAGCAGTACTTAGTAGGGAAATGCTGTTGATGCTTAATACTGTAGAATTCATTCTGAATTCTGAATATAGGATTAAAAATAAAAAGGCCAGCTGTGGTAGTGCAGATAATCAACATACATGTCATCTCCATGATCAGATTCTCCAATTGGTGGATACAGATGAGGATATATACATTATTTTTAATTCGCATAGGTCTGTTTATAATGGAGAGGATGAATAGACAGCCCTTAGTAATCTATAGAAATTTTCTTAGACAGATAAGGAAAGTGACAGAGGTGCATGAACAACATGGAACATTTCTTCATTAAGCAAAATGTTTTAATTATGTATTGCACTCTGGAAAAAAAACCATTTTAATTTTTTCTAGAAAGAGTCCTATGAAACAATTGTTCAGAGCATATTTGCTGTATACTGGGGAATAATTTCATTCATTCTGCAGCACAGAAATTTTTATGCATGCACCTGAAGTATTTGAAGGATCTGAATATACTGAAATGGAAAAACAGCAGATCTGTGCCCCCCCCCCCCCCCGGCCCGTTCTTTTAAAAAAAATCCATCCATGTAATACTTGTGATTTGAGGCCATAACACGGCAATCCTACAGTGCTGTAATTTGCAGCAGTTATGACCATGGAATGTTAAGCTCTGTTAGTTTCTACACATGAACAAAATAGAGCCATCTTCTTATAAAGCAACATAGCCAGCTAAGTGGTTGGACAGTCATCACATTATGTTAAAATATGCACATGTAAACATGTGTGGTCAAAATGCAGAAGATGATTTGGTCTGACAGGTTTTTGGCAAGGCTTTTTTGGAGCAGGGGAGGGAATTCACCATCTAGAATACTAATTTTCATATCACCACTTCTGAACTCTTAAGGGAAAAGGTATATTCTCAGCTACTATGAGAGTAACTTGTTTTTAGTAATAAGATTATATTCTTAATTGTTTGATATCTTCTGTGATGATGGCAGAATGGACAGTGATGTTTAGGGCATTAAT
Source organism: Sphaerodactylus townsendi (assembly GCF_021028975.2). Taxonomy (NCBI): domain Eukaryota; kingdom Metazoa; phylum Chordata; class Lepidosauria; order Squamata; family Sphaerodactylidae; genus Sphaerodactylus; species Sphaerodactylus townsendi. The sequence continues at coordinate 58,807,324 of NC_059429.1, read as the reverse complement.
ACCAGGAGTACTATGGCTGAATTTCTTCTGGCTTTTATGCTAGACAATGGTGCAGAGATGGCTTTTTGAAAACAGTATTTACACTGTTTCAAATACAGCACAAATCTAATGAACAAGCTTGTACAGTGTAGAAAATGAGCATGAAAACAGCATTAATGCTACATATTTGAATAAAGAATTAGGTTTGAATTCAAACCTAAAAAAACTCTACTGTGATCCAAAACAGTTATTTCCAAATCATACATCTCCTTCACTGCAAATAACTTGTTATGAGCTGTCTGCTTATTATGGATGCCTTTCACAGTCTGTTCTTGGCTCATGGCAAATTTCCCAAAGAGTGAAATGCGACTGAATTGCAATTCAACACTTCAAAAAATCAGGATTGGTAGACTTCAAAAGTGAAAACTAGTTACTTAGTTAAAACCCTACAATTTCTTGAAATTAATCAAAACCTCTTTTCTAATAAGATCTGCTGTATAAAGAGCAGAAGGTCCTAAGTAAATTTGTATGATCTGCTCTTTAAGGCCCAACTGAGTTCTAATTATTTTTGCCTAGCTTGCAAGAATATTTCATGCAGTCAAAATGGTTGAATGTGCTAGGTGTCATCTACTGAGTTTTTGTCATTTTAAATGAACTTTGAACATGCTCAATTAACACATAGTTTTGATTTGATTTTTCTTCCCTGTATGTTCACAAATATATTCTGCACAAAAATTCTGCCTAATTTTGACATGTTCTGAGTTTTTGGTTTGTAGTATTAGAAATTTGCAGGTGATACTGAGATTGATAACTTATCAATTATTTTTGCTGTCTACGGGACAACAAATGATAGTAATTTGCCTTGAAATAAAGTATTTTTTGACTGTGAACTTAGTCAACTCCTTACCAAGCTCTTTAGTTGCCACAATGTGTCTCAGAGTTGAACTATATGAGATGTTGGAGACCCTGATTAGATCTTTAAATATTACTGTGGAGGCCTCCTATTTGGATCAGGACCATGGCAGTAGTTGGACACAGGATAGATTTTAACTAGTTTCTAGCACCTCCTCCCTAATGTAAATTGGCGTTTTTGAGGTGCTGTATATGCCCGTAGGGAAAACATTTGGGGAGACTTGTGTTTTCCTTACTGAAGCAAATGGCACCACTAGGGGGCCAATTTACAGTGCAAAGCAGGCAGGATTCATCCCATTCCCCCTTTAGAAGCTATCTACAGAAACATCTAGCCCAAGGGATCCCAAACATGAAAGATAACACAGTTATCTAATTTCCTTAATTTTAACAAGTTAAAGACACGTGTTAGCCACGTTAACAATAATTCCTCCATGTGAGAACCTGTGTCTTAAAGATTAAGTCCAACTGCAGTATCTCAGTGCAATTAAATTACCCCCAAGTTCCCTTTCAAATCTTCTCACTTGGATATAACTTACTTGCTGATGGATAAGAGTTAAATTTTAATGTTTACATATTACAAGTGACTTTTTAAAATCCCATTTGTTTCCTTAATTTGCACTATAAATTATGTTTACATTGTGTACAAAAACAATGTCTTGTTTTTAAAAGTATTTTTTAAAAATGTAACATGCACACAAAGCTCATTGATACATTTTGAAATGAACCTGCCTCCTCCTTCAAGAGGCCATTTTGGGTCACACTTGTTCTCTCCATTAATACAGTGGGGACTGAATACAGCAAATGTTGTAGGGATGCCAACCCCCCCAAATGGGACCTCGGGTTCCTCCACAATTACAGCTCATTGCCAGAATACAGAGATCAGTTCCTCTGGAGAAAATTGATGCTTTGGAGGATTGACTATATGACTTTATACCTTCTGAGGTCCCTGATCTTCCCAGGTTCCATCTCCAAATCACCAGGAGTTACCCAACTTGGATCTGGATCTGTAAAATCAACCTTCCTTCCCCATCCTCCACCAGTGGGCAGGGAGAACCTGGCATCCCTACTTAGTTGAAATTCTGACTTTGTGGAACTCTTACCTGTGTATTGTGGGGTATAAACAATAGAAGGATTTTTTAATTAGTGCAACTAACATTAGATGGGGATGGGGCGGTATAATAAATCGAAATAAATAAATAAATAAATAAATAAATAAATGATTTGTCATAAATGCTTTGAGTTGCACTATGTCTATGTTAGCAAAATATTGCTTTTATTGTTATACCGGTAGTTTTCTGTTAGTGGCTTCATCATCATTCATTTATTACAGTCGTAGACTAGAAATGTAAACCACCAAAATAATAAAAAGGCTTACCAAACAGCATTTCTGATTTACAAAAACACAACAGTTAAAAATTAGAACACTTCATAAAAACAAATTAAAATCCTTTTAAGTTTCTTCTGCATAATAAACTTTTTGGATCCTACAAATTGAGGCATAAAATCTGACAACTTGTACTAGCTTTGGAAAATCCAAAGGCAAGTCAGGATATGAATTTTAATAAACAACTAATCCACCTTCCTCAAACATATCTTGGATAATAACAACATATTTTGTTAAAACTAGAGTGTTTGAAAAGCAAATAGTATAAAGAATATGCCACTGGTTTATACATCTGAGCTCCCTACCCATGGCTTCAGGGTGTATCTATACTTCCATGCTTTAAAAGCTTCTTTTGAGATGGACAGAACAAGCCTATACTGCTGGAAGGTCTTTTGGACAAATCCACATGTCCAACATTTTGTTCAGACTTCAGTGAAAATGCAGTGTGAGTGAGTTAAGAGGAAGGAATTGTGTGACTAAATGGCTGAGAGGATGCAGTGAAGGTTGAAAAATGCAGTCATTTAAATGCTTCTTTTTGAAAGTCTCTCGCTAGTTTGAGGCTCATATGTGCTGATATTCATTTTCTACATGTCATGGAGTATTGTCATTTGGTACAATGGAAGTTGAGCACAAACAATATAAAAATGATTCAACAAAATAAGTCAGTTTATTATGCAGGGCACTTAAAATACCAATTTCAAAATATAGGCCTTGAATGTAGACTTTAGACTGAAAATTATCTGACCAAATATACAACATTTAGTACAAATGAGTATCTCAACATTGATGATATTCTAACAATACTACAGTATACCTGGCTCGGTAAGCATATCTAAGGTGATAGTCCACAGACAAAGCCACAGTATATAAGACCAAAAGCTTTTCAGCCCTATGAACCTTCTTCAGTGGTCACAATCTTATACATTAGCCAGACCAGATGAATTAATGCATGACTTAAATTTATTAGAATTTAGAGACCTTTGTTAGGCATATACAACATAGGGACAAAGAATAGGGGTAAATTCAGTATAGAACAGAGTGAGTGATGATGTGAACAGAAATGAAGGGAATCTAATCTAAAACATGCAGTAGAAATTTGGCTGCAGTTTCAGTTATTTGAGCTTCAGGATTATTGAGCAAAAAAAAACATTTTTGCATTGGTAGAAAGGTCTGAGAACCCGACCAGAGTTAAGGCAGAGAAGTTGGGCCTAAAGCTGTTGTACTTAGGGCAGAAGAGCAAGATGTATTCAAGGGAGTCAATGTAAGAAGGGCAGAAAGAGCAGTGTCGATCATTCCAAGGGATGTTTGAGAACAGGCCTTGAAGTAATGACGATGGAAAAGAATTGCATCTTGCTCTTAAAAATGCCCATCTGAGTCTGTGATTTAGAAGTTGGTCCAGATAATGGGCAACACAGAGTTTCTGGGGAATAATCCCAAAGTACAAGAGTGAGCAGGAACTCTGAGCCTTGCTCAAAAGGTATTGGTATTCCTGCTCAAATAGTTTATTTTTTAACTGATGATAAACCTCCTTGGCAGTGAGCATGAGCAAGGAATTCCATGAAAGGCCCAAGGAGGAAATCTTAGCCTCGATTAATAGCCACCAGTTAGAAGTCTGGAGTTCATGCATCACAAGTTGGACCAGGCTTTGAGAGTCAGAAAGAAAACAAAGGTGCGCCCAAATTTGAAAGTGGTGGCCCACGCCCTGGTTTCCAGAAGATGCTGTCTTGCTTCAAGGAGGAGGACAGCATAAGGGACACAGTGAGGAACTCCAAATACCTTATATAAGAAGACAGACTGCAACCGTTCAGGCTTGAATTTCCATGCATGGGTCCATATAGGAACCCTGTACATTAGATGTTGGATCACTTTCATGTTAAATACTTTTAGGGCCGCCGGAATGAATCTGCCGCCATTGAGGGTAAAAAACTTCAGAACACCAGCAGAAGCACATTTGCTACCCTCCAGGGTCTTGTCTCTATGGTCGTTTCCCCACTTACAAAATAGAGGTCATAAGCTGTGGTTTGCTGCGGGACCTTTTGAGTGCGGGTTCATGGTTCCCACCGCAGCCTCCGCCCCCTTGGTCCAATGAATGTGGCAGCCGTGTAGCAGCTACGCAGTACTCCCCACAATCTGCTCAGGGGCTGTCCTGATTGGCTGCTGCATTGTGCTGGGGTGGGATTTTTTTAATTGTGAAAAGGACGAATCAACGTCTCCAAGCTTTGCCGAGGAATCCACGTAAATTTGAGCAGACACAATATGCCCATGTGCGCTCAAAACAACATCCAGACGTGGATTTTAAGCGTTTAAAATAAAAAAAATTAAAAGCCAGGCTGCGCGCATCCTAATTGGACAGATGGTTTTACGTCACCAGCAGCAGCGGGAAAATCAAAGCCGGAGTCACCCCCAGGGCTTCCCCCCTCCCCTGCGCTCAGCGCGGGGTTTTCAAAAAAATGCTCGACCATCTAGGAGCAGGAATGCAGCTCGCTGAGGAGGAAGGAGAGCGGCAGAATTGGGGTTGCTGCATAGTCGCCGCTGAGGTAGTGGGGAATACAGCAGTCCCCGTGTTATTTGACATGAATAACACGCAGCAAATGGGGAAACGACCTATGTTTAGCCCAGCCAGGCTTATGCTGGAAGACAACCCCTAAATATCTAAAAGATCTGACTTGCTCAATATCTGAGCCCTGAATAGACCAGGATATAGGGCTACAAGTGTTTGAGAAAACCAAGATCTTGGATTTTGTTGGATTGATTGAAAGCCAATTAGAAGCACAGTAGTTGTTATATTTGAGGAATAAATTCTTGAGATTGGTCCTTGAGTGGGACAGCAGAACAAATTAAATTTATTATGGTTGTGTTTACTGATTCCTGAAAACAAAGACTGAAAAAAGAATTTTAAAAAAGACAGTGCTAAAAGAAGTGTACAACAAAGTTTTTGAAAAACTGGCAACGAAGAAATATAAATATTTTTGTGTACATTTTATACTGTGTGGCCAAATGGTGGTATTATAAAAATCATGGATCTTGTGCCATGATTTTCATGCTCACACATAAAAAATGTAAGATTGTAAGCTGCATCTAAAAACCCAAATTATATATAATTGTGATAATATTATGTGCACATATATTTGGGTTGTACTATCAAATTAACCTTAATGAAAGGTTATAATGGATAAATTTTTCCACCAACCTAATCTTGACTGTTAGTTTCCTTGTAATATATAAACATGCATCAACCAGCAATCAGACAAAAGATCAAAAATGATGAACCTAGGCATAATATATAGGTGAACATGATTCAATATACATTAAACAGCCTGAAATATGATCAGTGGAGGAAGGAAAACCTCTCCTCACTGAAGTATTGCCTGTCAGTTTTTCCCTGTGCCTGGAGTTCTTGGAAGTCAACTTTACACAGGGGCCTACATGCTTTGGTCTGATTAATGTCAGTCAGTCCATTTGCTTTATGGGGAATGGATGCAGAAGCATAACTATGAGGAGCAGGGGGCTTGAGCCCCAGGTGCTCCTTGGGGGGACACAGGAAGAGCCCTAATCTGATTGATGTAGCCTGGCTTCACTGCCAACAACAGCAGCTGCCACATCTCCTCTTTCTGTGTTCTGGGCCTGCCAGCATCTTCCTCCTGCCACCAGGAACCTGCCTGCTTCTCTCTCGGGCTTGGAGGCACCCTGTTGGGAGCTAGGCACAAAAGGCGGCAGGCATAGCAGCTAGCCGGAATCTCATCAAGCCTCACTGCTAACAATACCAGTCACCACCTCTCCTGTACCCCAGCCCACTAGCCTCTGCCTCCTGCTGCCCTGGGAGTTGGGAGCAGGGGGGAATGATAGGTAGATCCAAAAGTTGGAGAGGGAGTGGCAGATCCAGACATTTGGGGTATGAGAGGCAGGTCAATCAGAAGTTGGGGGTTGAGAGGCAAATCCAAAAGTTGTAGGGAGGATGATAGATGGATCCAAAAGATGGGGGGAAAGAGACAGATCCAGAGGTTGAGAGGATTTGAGAGGCAGATCCAGAAACATTAAATGGTGATTTAAAAATCTAGCAGTGTATAATACATTGAACTCCCCCTCCTCCACTGTCCAAGTCCCCATTTAATGAAGGTTACTAAATTCTAAAGGTAATCACAGAATCTTATGTGGAATTGGCTGCCGTGTGATGTCTGAAATGGTCCTCATGAATGCACCTTTTTTTCTCTTTCAAGCCATGTTCACAAATTGCTATGAATCCATGTTCAATTTGTAAACAATATACAGTTCATTTTTCTTTATATCTGTGGCCCTTTCTGCACAAGTCACCTAAAACTTCTGCAGAACATTTGAAAAAATATTTTCAGTCCTCCACATTTGTTTCCACTTGCCTCTTCAAAATGTTCCATGGGCACCATGAGGGTTTCTCTCTCTCTCTTTTGGCTATTTGTAGAATCAGTACTTTGAAGACTCAATGCATGGATTCTCTGTTGCTGTGTACAATCTATGGTTTGAAGATTTAACCAATTTTTTAAAACACATAACTGACAAAAACAAAATGATGAGGGGTAAGGGAGTGAGCATAGGATCGCAATAAAATGGCACCTAGGGGGAAGTTTGGGGATGGCACCAGGGACGTAGGTATAGATTTTTTATGGGGGGTTGGGGGTGGGGCCACACCCCACCCACCCCTAGGGTATGGCCACGCCTCCCCAAGCCCCGCCCCCGGCCTAGCGCTCATAAAAGCAGCTCTCCAAGGCTGGGGATGGCAGACTCCCCCGCCCTGCCCTCCCCTGCCCCCCACCAGCTGGGCTCCCAGCCGTCAGCTGGCAGTTCCTTCTGCCCTCCCCTCTGGGCAGAGGCATAGAGGGAAAATGGAGCCCGGTGCAAAATCTGAGTCCCCCCCCCCCCGACAGCCGCTGTGATGCTGGAATCCACCCCCAACCAGCATCACTTTCAATGGTGTTTAAACTAGAGGGCCCAAATTCTCCTTTTAAATCCACCTTAAAGAGAGAATCTGGGGTCCCCAGTTAAACAACATTGAAAGTGATGCTGTTTTGGGGTGGATTATCCTACCATGAAACAGCATCACTTTCAATGTGGCGTAGTGGTTAAAAGCAGGTGCATTCTAATCTGGAGGAACCAGGTTTGATTCCCTGCTCTGCTGCTTGAACTGTGGAGGCTTATCTGGGGAATTCACAGGCCAGCTGGGTGACCTTGAGCTAGTCACAGCTTTTTGGAGCTCTCTCAGCCCCACCCACCACACAGGGTGTTTGTTGTGAAGGGGGAAGGTCAAGGAGATTGCAAGCTCCTTTGAGTACCCTACAGGAGAGAAAGGGGGGATATAAATACCAACTCTTCTTCTAAACTGAGGACGTCATATTCTCCCTTTAAACCCATGCCAAAAGGGGTGGATTTAAAAGAAGAATCTGGGGAAATTTGGGGGGTGCCTGCTGTCAGAGGTGCAATTGTCAAGCTAGCAGCACCAAACTTTTAGGGTATCTTTAGGAGACACTCCTAATGATACCACCCAGGTTTGGTGAAGTTTGTTTCAGGGGGTCCAAAGTTATGGGCCCCCAAAAGTGTAGCCCCATCTCCTATTACCTCCCATTGGAAACAATGGGGGATGGGGGCACCCCATTTGGAAGTCCATAGTTTTGGACCCCCTGGACCAAACTCCCAAAACCTGGGTGGTATCTGTAAGAGACTCTCCTGATGATACCTCCCAGGTTTGGTGAAGTTTGGTTCAGGGTGTCCAAAGTTATGGACCCTCAAAGGTGTAGCCCCCATCTTCTATTAGCTCCCATTGGAAACAATGGAGGATGGGGTCATCCCCTTTGGGAGTCCATAACTTTGGACCCTCTGGACCAAACCTCACCAAACCTGGGTAATATCATCAGGAAATTCCCCCAAACAATCCCTGGAAGTTTGGTGCTGCTAGCCCAAAGAATGCGCCGCCTGCAGGCCAAAAACCGAAAAACAGTAAAAATGTTTTAAAAACCCACAAACGGGTGGGCGGAGCTTCGTACATGAATGGCGGGGTTGAACCCGAGAACCCCCCCTTACCTACATCCTTGGATGGCACAGAGGCATGTAAAATACAGTGGGAAAGATCAAAGTGTTTTAAATATACTTGCACAGCAAGGGAAGATGTTTGAAAATGTTTCACTAAAAAGGCTGAAAATAAAATGTTTCTGGAATGTAAGGTGTGGGGGGAACAATGCGGAACTCCTGAAGGAAACGTTTTGTTTCCTGCCTGAAAACATTTTAAAAGGTTTGTGTGGAAAAGGCCTATGTAGAGTAATTATCTTGTTACTTATATTTAACTAGTGGGCCTGGCCACGCGTTGCTGTGGCAATTGCCCTTCTCATCACAATCCGCAACCCACACAGATGTCCATGCAGGTCCAATGATCCCCAGCATAGCCTTTTGGGGTAGTCAAATGGAATCCCTCTTTCCCTTTTCAATGCACATCGTTATATGGTGCTCTCTTGTTTTTTTTAGTATAAGGTAACCTTTTCCATTCCACAACGGAACTGTCCAGAGTGCGAATCCCACTGTCCTTGAGGCTGGTTGACACGCACAGTCCTGGCTTGGGTAAGGCAGAACTGGAGCAAGCAAGCTATCCCAGTCAGGCAGCAGAGGCAGGGTGATGAGGCACTCAGACCGAGGCCAGCTCCCTGGGTTCTGAAAGGGCCATGTGCAAAAGAAGCTGAGCCAGTAGTGTTGGTTTGCCCCCACCCCGCGGATTTTCTTAGAAGAAAAAGGCAAACTCCAGCTCGCTTTTAGTAAAAGTGTGTATGTGTTTCACTTCCACTCATATAACCTAACAGAATTACCTATTTACTGTTTTCACTGCTCATCTCCGGCCATCTGAGCAAACATCCTAAGGGCATACCAAGCCCTCAGGCCCCAGACTTGCTGCACGAACATTCTAAGGGTGACAGTTAAACGGAGCTAGCTTCATGGCCTGGTGCGCCAGGAAAAAGATGTTTTACCTGGCTCAGGTATGGACTTTCGGTGATTTGAAGGTCTGATTACCTGCCCACAACAGGGAGGAACGTCATGTGAAAATTTGGGGGCAATCCGTCCAGCAGCTTCTGAGGGAGACCATGAGGGACAAACACACGTTTAGATTTTTTTATATATAGATGTATGTACAGCTGAACATGTCACTTAAACTTCAGATTCATCCAAGTTTAATTTGTAAAGTCAGCATATGTTGACTTTATTTTATAAAAGGCATGTACACGCAAGTTGTATGTGCATTCACTGTAACATGTGAACATGGTTTCTCTCTTGTTTGCATGCCTTCTGGGAGGCACTAAGGAGACAGTGGAAGTGGAAGAAAGTCCCCTTGGAATTGAATGTACTTTCTCAGCAAAACCTCTCCATGCATTATGTTTCACTGCACAATTTAAAATATCTGAGGAGAAAGCAAGAAAGCACATGTATAAACTAACTGATATTTTGTGAAACATGAAACAGTATCTTACTTTTGCTGTTCCTTAGCAGGTGAATAAATCCCATAAGAAACTTCTGCATCTATTTGGACTCTGTGCTTTTTATTGCAGTCAATTCACATATTCGCCTGTGCCACGGGCTTAAGGGATGTATGTGTTAACTAGGTTATACTTTCTAGGGTATTTCTGATGTAGTGCAATTCCTAATATTTTCACTGTTCTTCTCCTGTCCCATACGCAGGTATGGGTCTTCTGTCTATTGTCTTTGTCATGGATACTCAGATTAGGTGGTCTGAGGACAGGTGTGTCCATGGTTGAGAAGGGACTGGGCAAGCAGAGGACAGAGATTTGAGGACAGGGAGGCATCTTAAGAAGGATAGTTGACACAGCAGGGCACAACCGGGCAAGTGCTCAAGTAGCTTTACATCTTCCAGTGGTGGAAGATGAGGCCTAAGGTCTGAATGAGGAAATCCAGGTAAAGGGTGCACATGGAGGCATAGTGGGACAAAGAGGGGCTGAAGTCAGTGTTGCTTACTTGTGAATAAATGGGACTTATGCTTACTCATATACAAAATCATGAGGATCCATGAGGATCTGTGTTTTAGCTTGGTTGCTGATTGAGCTAAGGTTTTTGTACTCGCTTACTCATGAGTAAGTGGGGCTCAGGATGCAGGGGGGCCCCCCGGAGGGTTTTTTGCCTCTGGGCGCCATTTGTCCCCAGTATGCCTCTGAAGAGGATCCGTGTTTTCCAGCAGGTTTTTGTGCCACTGCAGTGCCATGGAGTGTGGGATGTGTGACTGCTGTTCAGACATGTGGCCAGAGGCTTCAGCTATGATGGTGATTTTGGGGTGACTTAGTACAAAAATCATGAGGATCCATGAGGATCTGTGTTTTAGCTTGGTTGCTGATTGAGCTAAGGTTTTTGTACTTTTACAGTTATGGTTGATACCATATTGTACTTGTTGACCCTCTTTTCCACTTACAGAGCTAGTTTACTGTTTTTCTTTGAAATAAATATTCAAAAACATTTAACCTACTGATGCCTCAATTAATGTAATTTTATTGGTATCTATTTTTATTTTTGAAATTTACCAGTAGCTGCTGCATTTCCTACCCTCGACTTATACTCGAGTCAATAAGTTTTCCCAGTTTTTTGTGGTAAAATTAGGTGCCTCAACTTATGCTCGGGTCGACTTATACATGTGTATATATAGTACTTTAGATTCCATTTTTGCTGATCATAATAATTTAGAGAACTCAATTGAGATCTCATTTTTGGTAGGATCTTAAACCTGAAATGCCTGTTATTTTCTAGAGAAGATGAACTTTAAATTCCCTACTTGCATTAACTTTGTAGCAGTGTCATAAAAGTTTTGGTTTGTTTGCTAAAATCATGTTTAAGCTAGGGAGTTAAAAAGAGGAACTTTGCTGCACCCTGTTAAAAATGTATTTTCCTTTCACATAATTGGTTTAGCTTTAAATAATTTCATTTCAATTTGTTCTAGTTTATGAAGGAACTAGCGGGTTTTTCTGTATCATTGCACAATAGATCATTCAGTGCTGTTCCTATTAATGATTTTAAAAAGTTCAACTTCAATAAAAATAAGCAGTGATAGCAAAACAATATTAAATGACCATCTAGTATCTTGTTTTGTTTTTGCATATTACATCAATTCTGGCATAGAAGTGAGACTTGTACAGTTTTCCTCCCATATAACATACAGAGTCTATTATCTAGAAGTGTTGCACCGGGGGAGGTGGGGGAGGAACTGGGCATTTCACCCCTCCCAATGCATTTTTTTTAATTTTTCAAGCAGAAATGTTGTGGGAAAACACTGGAAAGAAACATCTTCAAGTAAAATCCCTTAAGATTCCCCAGTGAACTTCCCTGGTTAAGGGTCAGTCTTGGCTTGGCCAAATCCTCGTCCTACTTATACCATTCTGGCTCTCAAAAACTTCTGTACTGGTATACTATTCAGTCCTAATTTTAATCACGTTACCCAAATGAAAAAATGCCAGTTGCATACAGGTGAATCCATGTGGAAAATACTTTGCATTATTTCTTTCTTGATATAGCTTTTGTTGCTGTTGTTGAAGAGGAAAGTAGGTTGGACCAGTGTTGAAGAGGAAAGTAGGTTGAAAGTAGGAGACCCAGTTTTAAATTCCCACTCTACCATGACTGATTGGTGTGAGGTTAAAATTGGGACAGGGAGAACCCTACGCTCCTTGTGTTTTTTAACTGATACGATAGTACAGTTATCTAACAAATGACTGTCAGATATTTGGTGGGGGCACAATTTGAGAGCTTGCTCTGGGAGTCATTTTCTGTAGATAAACTTCTGAATGAATGCACATTTTGGACTAGTGTGCTTTTGAGCAGTTAAACTGCTATACAAATGTGATTAACATACCACCAAATGAAGTATATTGAGGGTTTAGTCTGGGTCTATGTGTATATGGGTGATTCCACACCAGTCAGAAGTGGTTCTGAACTCTTACTGTTTCTACTATTAGGAGTGGTGTCTTGTGGGATGGGGTAAATGATGTGTATTTCAGTGGCACAAGGAGATTTTTAATTGATATTTGGGGAGGCAACAAACTACTGCAGTGGCACAGTCATATATCATCTATCCTCGGTTGAGCAAGAGAAATACCCTGTTCCATACAAGAATTTTGCATGGTTCCCAGTCCTAAAGCAGGTTTGCCCCATGATATTTCCCTCCTCCTGGGGTATTCAAAAATTGCCAAATTGGTGATTCTTTTCCAAACTCCCAGAGTGAGTCCGTTACCATGCGAACACCACAGGAGCAGAACCAGTTTATTTTTTCTGCCCAGCTGCCTGATCCCCCCACCCCTCTGCTCGCTTCCCTGATATGTCCGCCTGACATTCATTCAAGCTTCCACTCAAAAATAACAGTCAATCAGAATGTGGGACACTGGGCTTGCAATGTAAATCAGAAGTCCCGGGCTCATGCGAAAGAAATTGGAGTATTTTCTCCTTGTCTTCACTGCATTCCTTCACAAAACAGGCAGCCATGCAAAGGGAGAAACAGACCCGGATTATAAGAAACCCACTGTAACGAGGTATGATTCTGCCATGTGGAAGCGGCCCTAGAGATGTAAAGTCCCAAGGCACAGATTTATTAAAAAATCATTTTTTTTCTCTTCTGATGATTTCTCAAATTGTTCTCGTGGTAAAATTGGGAAAATTTGGGGAACATTGAACAAATCGTGTGAAAGATTTGTTATTTGAAGTGAGTGAAATGCTTTAAGGCAAAATTTAATTCAGTCAAAATGTGTAGTATGTAAAAAATTGAGGACTTTTCCATTTTTCCATTGGGAAGTTTCAGGGAACAATGATAATTCATATGAAACATATTTTCCTGTTGTATTTGCTAATATTTAGAATTAATTGAATTTGCTTTTTCTTGCTTTAGTACTGGATGTAACTGTAAATTTGCTGCAAAAATCTAAGGAACTTATACTTTTAAATACCATACATATGTTAATTTATACAATTTTATATGCTCACAGTTATAATTTAGCAGAAGAATGAAATGGAAGGAAACTAGAACAAGTGGCTTACTGCAGATATCTGAGTGTTGAAATTTAGAATGGAAATTTAATATTTCTTTAGCTCAAAAAATTGCCAATCTAGATATAAGTGCTCTTTTATGTTTTTTTCTAATCTAAAGGAGGGCAATATGTACCTGCAGCCATTAATGTAAAAGTACTGTAACAAAATCTATACAATGTGGACATTTGGATATATGATTTCTCCAATTATAAACTTCACTCTTAGGATCTTCTTTGAATAGCTGCAGTATCCTCACGTGTTATACAAACAGTACTGAGAATGGAATTTGCTCAGTGCTCACTGGAATCTAGGACATGGCTTTGTGTTTTTAATCTGAGACTGAAGTCTTTTTTTGCTGTATCAAACTCCTAAGGAGGTCTTTTACATCTTCTGAGGCAAGATACTTACAAAAGTACCTTGGTGATGTTAGTGGATAGTGTACATGTGTGTCTTGGTCTTTCCCCTACAATGATGCAAAATATGATATGAAACATTGAAAGAGATTTTAAAAAATAATCAAACTTGATAAAATTAGTATGATTTGAAGCTCACCATGTATGCTCCACCCTAGCCCTTGGAATTTCCTCCCACCCAGTGCAAATGTCCCTCCATAATTAAAATATGCACTGTTCTTTGCAATCACTGCATCAGTAGATTTCCCCTCTGCTGAGCAGAGAGGTCTCTGAGAGCAATATTGGGAGATGTGGCCCTGCAAGTATGTGGGACCAAGGCCACTTATGGTCTTATAGGTTAACACCAGAACTTTGAAGATGATCTGGTACTCGCCGGGCAGCCAGTGTAGATATTCCCGGTGTTATATGGTCTCTTCTGGCTGCTCCTGCTCCTTTTCCACCTTTGCCAGGCTAGGCAGTTGGCCCCTACCTCTCCCAGTCCGACCTTGCTGCAGTCATCCATGCGACAGTCACCTTCAGGCTAGATTACTGCAATTCGCTCTATGCTAGCCTAGCTTTGTCACTGATCCTCCAACAAAAGGGTAGAATCCAAGGTCATGGCAAGACTCTTTACTGATGAGGCCAGATGTAGGGCCTTCACCAGCTAAGGCTGACAGTTGGGAGTTCCCCTGCCCCTCCCCCTGACCCAGCCACAGGATCTCCATCTTCGCTGGATTAAGTTTCAGTCTGCTTGTTTTCAACCAGCGAGTCACAGCTTCTAAACAATGCTGGAGAATATCAGAGTTGGAGTCCAGCTGACCTTCCATTGTAAGGATGAGTTGGGTGTCATCAGCCTACTGATGGTGCTGTAAACCGTAGTTCTGTACCAGCTGGGCCAGGGATTGAATGAAGATGTTAAATAGCATCAGAGAAAGGATGGCTGCCTGAAGCACTCTACAACTCATACTCCCTATCAGCTCTTCGAGAGAGTCGCTGGCAGGTGGTGACTTCTACAGGCTGGGGTCTCTGCGGGTGGATCCAAATATGCCCATCGTCAAAGCGGGGGGGGGGACATGGCGATTTAAATCCAGACTGTAAAAGCTAAGTGGTCAGACCATGGCACAAACCATGGCACACCTGCTGACCCCTATCCTGGAGGAACGAGGCAATCCACTGAAGGACAGTGCCCTGGACCCTGGAAATAGCCAGGCAGTGGACCAATAGGTCATGATTGACCACATCAAATACTGCGGCAAGATCTAACAATACCAACAGCGCCGATCCACCATGGTCGAGTTACAAGCGGAGCAAATCTGTGATGGCGACGAGGACGGTCTCCGTCCCATGCCCAGCACAGAAGCTGGACTGGAAGGGATTGAGTACTGATGTGTCCTCCAGAAAGCCCTGAAGCTGCTCCAACACCACTCTCTCAATTACCTTTCCCAGAAACAAAAGATTCAAAACTGGGCAGTAATTGACCAGATCACCAGGATCTAAAGATGGTCTTTTCAAGAGTGGGTGGACCACCGCCTCCGTCAACCCACCTGGAAATACTCCCTGCTCAAGGGAGCAATTGATGATGTTCAACAGGTGGAGTCGTAGCTCCACCCGACATGCTTTAATAAGCCAGGAGGGGCACGGATCCAGAGGACAGGTAGTAGATCTAACAGCAGCCAGGACTCTGTCAACATCAGACCCAATGAGCAGGGGAAACTGGTCCAAACATGAACCCGAAGACGGCCACGGAGCCTCCAGTTCACTACTTGTATTAACAGTGGATGGAAGGTCATGGCAGAGTGATGCAACCTTATCTGCAAAAAAGCTCATAAATGCCTCACAGCCAATAGCCAATTGGGAATTTATAGAACCCTCCAGTAACGAGGTAAGAGATCGAATAATCTGAAACAATTGGGCCAGGCGAGAGCTAGCGGACGTGAGAGTGGATGAGAAATATGCCCTCTTCACCCCCTTTATCGCCATCTCATGGGCCTTCATAAACATCCTATAGATGTTCGCGCAGTCTCGTCACAAGACTTCCTCCACACTCGCTCTAGACGTCTGAGCTCCCGCTTCATTCCACGCAGCTCCTCAGTGTACCCAGGAAGCTAACCAGGAGTGAGGTCGCTGGGGAGCAACCACTTCGATGGCATCAGAAAGCCTGGAGTTCCAGTCCTCTACCTGCTCATCGAGGGTGCCAGGGGGCTCAGGATTCCACAGAGCATTCAGGAATCCAATCAGATCCATAAGTCTCCTTGGGCGGACGAAAAACTGCCCGTCGTCTAGACAGGGTTGGCGCGGCGGGTCTAACCGGACGTTCAAGGCGTAGTGGTCAGACCATGGCACTCTATCAATAGAGGATACGACCACATTAACACCCGACCCAAAGACCAGATCCAGAGTGTGGCCGGCCTCAGGGTGGGGCCAGAATGTATTAAGGAGAGGCCTAGCGTCGCCATGGATGAGAGTAGGTCCGCAACCGCTGAGCAAGAGGCGGTATCGACATGGACGTTGAAATCACCCAAGACGTTCAATCTGGGGAACCGCAATGCCCAGTCAGCCACCGCCTCCAACAACTGCGGCAGGCCGTCTCCCAGTGCGCTAGGCCAGGAAGATTGTCATGCCCTTATATAAAGCAGTGGTGCGACCGCACTTGGAGTACTGTGTCCAGTTCTGGTCGCCGCATCTCAAAAAGGATATTGAGGAGATAGAAAAAGTGCAGAGAAGGGCAACAAGGATGATTGAGGGACTGGAGCACCTTCCCTATGAGGAGAGGCTGCAGCGTTTGGGACTCTTTAGTTTGGAGAGGAGGCGGCTGAGGGGGGATATGATTGAAGTCTACAAAATTATGCATGGGGTAGAAAATGTTGACAGAGAGACATTTTTCTCTCTTTCTCACAATACTAGAACCAGGGGACATTCATTGAAAATGCTGGGGGGAAGAATTAGGACTAATAAAAGGAAACACTTCTTCACGCAACGTGTGATTGGTGTTTGGAATATGCTACCACAGGAGGTGGTGATGGCCACTAACCTGGATAGCTTTAAAAGGGGCTTGGACAGATATATGGAGGAAAAGCGCATTTATGGCTACCAATCTTGATCCTCTTTGATCTGAGATTGCAAATGCCTTAACAGACCAGGTGATCGGGAGCAACAGCCGCAGAAGGCCATTGCGTTCACATCCTACATGTGAGCTCCCAAAGGCACCTGGTGGGCCACTGCGAGTAGCAGAGAGCTGGACTAGATGGACCTTGGTCTGATCCAGCTGGCTTGTTCTTATGTTCTTATGTTCTTATGTTCTTATGTTCTTATGACCAGGGTATAATATAGATAAAAACCCCTAAGGGGAAAAATCCTCCATGGCATGTACTATTTAAAACCTGACATCCCTTATCTTCTTGTGTTCATTTTGCAATGTACCTGTTTGTGCATGCACACACACGTTTGTTTAAATGTTATTGATTTTATTAAATATTATTGATTGACTTTGTCCATTTTCCTAGTCTTCCTCAGTTGTTGCTCTAGGCTTGGGTAGGTTAAGGTTGCCAACTGTGGGTTGGGAAATACCTGGATATTTGGGAGGTAGAACCTGGGGGGGAAGGTTTTGGGGATGGGCAGGACCACAGTGGTGTATAATGCCATAAAGTTCAACCTCTTCCGCAGGGCCTGTAAAACGGTATTATTTCACAGGGTCTTTGGTGGAGAGGGATAGCCATGGGATAGCCTTCTCTATGTTTTGCTTATGCTTTGGTTCGTACTGAACTACTATCTAACCTACCCTCGCAAAAAGTAACGAAATACCATCTCTGCCATCTGATCTCTTGTATTTATGTGCAATTTTTACTGTTTTATATAATTTTACTGTTTTAAATTTATATTTTCATGTTTTAAAGTGAATTGTACACTGCCCAGAGACCTTTGGGAGTGGGTGTTCTATCAAATCTAAATAATAAACAAACAAACAAACAAACCTCTAAAGCAGCCATTTTTTCCAGGGGAACTGATCTTTGTCACCCAGAGACAAATTGTAATACTGGATCTCTAGGCCACCCCTGGAGGTTGGCAACTGTAGCAGAAGAAGTCAATTTGGAATTGCTCATCTCAACATTACCTGGATCTCACCCTCAAGTACCAGAGAATGTCTTCTGTTTTTCATAAATGTTGAGGCTTATTGAGAACAACTCACATTTTGTTTCATAATAGAGGAAATGTGTGGAGTCAAGTTCTCTTTTTTGATATGTTAGCCTACTGGAAGGACAAAAGGGAGAATGTCTTCAAGCTTCCTATGAAGATCCAGGCAGTCCATGTTACCCAGACTGCTTTTTTTTCATCTTTGCCAGGCCTGGTGGCTGGCCCCCTACCTCTCCCAGGCCGACCTGGCCATGGTGATCCATGCAATGGTTACCTCCAGGCTGGACTGTTGTAACTCGCTCTACCTGGGCTTTCCTTTGTGACTGATCTGGAAACTGAAGCTGGTCCAGAATGTGGCGGCTCACCTTTTGCCAGGTGATTCTTTTAGAGATCATATCACCCGCGTGCTGCGCCACCTGCACTGACTCCCGGTGGAATTCTGGATCATCTTCAAGGTGCTGGTATTAACCTTTAAGGCCTTTCATGGCCTGGGGCCCTCATACCTTCCTGACCATCTTACTCCATATGTCCCGAGCAGGCCACTTCGATCTGCAGAGTCCCCCACCCCTCAATGATGCGGCTGGCCTCTACCTGGGCCAGGGCTTTAATGGCCCTGGCCCCTGCCTGGTGGAACACTCTTCCATCTGCTGTTAGGGCCCTGCGGGACCTCAGTGAGTTTTGCAAGGCCTGTAAAATCGAATTATTCCACTGGGCTTTTGGGGAGGCTAGCTGTGGATTGCCTGCCCCTTCCTGATGCCCTGTACTGCACTTTATACCATCTCCGGAACTGCCCTGTATTACATCTTTGTTTGGCATTGCTGGTCCCCTCCCGGCCTTAGGATCGGATGCCATTGATTACTAATGATTAATATTAATTAATATAAGTTTTATGATAATGCTATTGTGTTTTTAAGGGATTTTAATGTTTAATGTTATAACTTGTATTTTATTGTGCACTCTTAGTTATTGTACACTGCCCAGAGCCCTTTGGGGGTTGGGCGGTCTATAAAATCTAATAAATAAATAAAATGAAATAAAATAAAGCTGGGAGCACAAAGTTAAGATGAGATGTCCAGCTAGGGAAACCAGGCCTTCAGCCTGGTGATGCCTTGGATACCAGCAGAAGATGGGGGTGGTGGTAGGGGTAGGAATTTCATCAACATTACATTGGTGTGTTTATGTAACTTCTGGTTAAAAACCAAAAGTAACATAGGGAACACTTTAACATTTCACAGTTCCTCCTGTGGGCTGCCAGCTGCTGGAGCAGCCAATGCTGCTTATGTTGGCTGGCAGCAGAAGCCTGCTCCATTCTCCCAGAAGATTGTGATAGGGATAAGATGGCTTATTTCCCCTTACGATGAAGGTAATGTCTAAATTTACCATTGGAAATCTTAAGGTAGGATAACCTTGCCATCTTACTTTTCTGTGAGTCTTATTTATTGTTGGCAAACCCATTCAGTCATAATAGAATTCTGAGGCATCATTCCCAACAACATGGTTACCATGGAGCTTTTTGGCATGGCTAAGGATGGATAGATTTCCCCTTCAATTTCAGGAACAACAAATGGGGGGAAGAATGTGTGTGGATTTTGAGGAGGCCTGTAAATTGCTTGTCTGCAAAGTCCATGTGGGTAGGGTCAGCTGGTGCATTGCATATTGACATGACTACTAGGAGTCAATGCAGTGAGGAAAGAAAAGAAAAAACCAGCTCATGCCCTGATAAGAATGACAGTAAGTTTGATTTAATATCCAAAACAATTCATCTTTCTGGTATGTGAACTGTATCCATATCCAAAAGATTAAACCTCATGTTAGACCCTAAAATCGATTGAAACACATGATACTGCTGTGTAGGATTCAGTTAATAGGAGAGTGAATCTAGCATATGTGTGAGAAGGTAAAGTAAGCTGCAATTAAATATGATCAAATCTTGTTGAATGGAAACAAGTGGTTAACATTCCCCCCCTTCTAAGGTAATGTCACGTATATGCAGCAAAGTAACCAAAATGTACTTTAGACTTTTCTGCTACTATTTTGAATCATAGATGAAAACTGAACATTAGGTGAAATGCTAACCCAGCACCTCTCAAAGATTGGCCAGTTCTGTTTTGTTTTCAGCTTATGCTGTTATACAAGCTGTGGTCAGTATCTGTGAATTCCAATTCCTATTATTCTCACAAAAATGGTTCCTTAGACTTGTAATAAAGACTTACATCTGAGAGAATTTATCTGGAAAACAATATGTGAAAATAAAATTAAAAAGCTATTATGATTATTATTAAGGCCATAGTGGCTGAATACCAGAATTTTGCCTTCAGAAAGGAATGGGTGATGGTGAGGAAAGCCAATTCAAGAGCTTTTCTCCCCTTAACTGCTCATTTGCAAACTGATTATATGTAACTTCCCAATAAAATCATATGATCTATTTATCCAAAATATGAGTTTCCAATATTTTAGCATTCTAATATTATGTGAATGATACAAACTTATTACATTTTCAAACTACATTCACTCATTCGGCCCTACATAACTGTATCAAATATTACTTAGAATCCTCTGGTCATAAATAGGCTAATTTATGTACACAAGTTTATCACCACAATCTAACAAACTGTTGTAATCAGCAGCTAACTCTGTGTTGGAATGGTACCAATTTGGGTGCTCTCCACTGCACTCCCATGCATCCATTGGTGTCAAAAGGCTGAGAAAGGTGGACTTTGTTCAGGATTGCATTTTTGATACACATTCACATAGCAATCATAAAAAAAGAGCATCTTAGAAATGACTTTTGAAAACATTATTCCCATATGTTCACCATGGTGTTATTTGCATCCATGAGCTTGAATATAAATTACGAAAGTTGTCTTGCTGAATTGGAAATTGTGTTTATGTTTGCTGCCTTGGGGTATAAGGAGGAGAAAATGGACACAAAAACTCTTAGATTTCAAGTAAATTTTCAATATAATTTGTACTATAGATAATGAAATCTCCTTCTTTGTATCTAGGCCTCATAGAGAAGGGATACTGTGTGCACCCCAATGTTTAACTGTATAGCAGAGCAATACTTAGACTCTAAAGAATTCATTGTTATGTGTTAAAATAGTTATATCTTCCCTTTCCTCTGTGGCTTACAATTTGAAGATTAAAAGCATATTACATTAAACCCTATATTACATTAACCCTCTTCCCCAAGAAAATGCCTGTAATTTCAACCACATTAAAAACGCACACTTATATTTCTTAAAATATTAAATTTATTTTGTAAAAAATAATAAAAATCTCACTGGTTTGGGAAGGAGAATTTTATCACATGATGATAGTAGCGTCACAAGAACATGATGTTGCACCACCTTGTTATTTAATGCTTACAGTTACAATGGGCATGCTGACTGTAGGGCAACATTTTCATGTTCTCATTGACGAAATGCCATGGTGTAAGTTACTAAAACAAATGTGATATCCAGTCACTAGAAGCACTATCAAGAGGGAGGATTTCTAATTCTTCTGTTTTTACACCAAAAGAAAAAAAAACCTTTTAAATTATTGAAAAACATTCACTTAAGCAATCTTGGCATGCATTAAAGCTTCCATTCTCTGCTTAAGTTGGAAAAAGAGCATTTTTAGAATAGCTTCTTTTTTTTAGAGAGATGCATGCATAAAAAAGGTTCCTCCTTGATAGATGGTACTTTCTCTGGTGAATGAAATTAAGTCTTATATTATGGCAGCTGCCAGTACCATCTTTCCCTCTTATTCTTTTTTTTTAAGTCTTAAGACCAGGGGGCACAGAAGAGGTTAGAGATCAAAACCACACAGTGCTGCATCTTTTCAGTAAGTCTGCTGCAAAGTTATGATGCTGCCTGCTAGGATAAGGGAAAGGGAGCAGTGGTGATAGGGAAAAAAATTATGACCAGGCTGATCGATGGCATCTGTGATGTGGTAAAGTTTTTTTTCCCAATACAATTTGAGTCAGAGGTGGCAGGTTTGAATAGAGGTGATTTCACAAGTAGATTTCTTAAAGCAGACTGAAGCAGGAAGTTTTTTTGGCCCTTAATTGCGTTGCCAGTTATTTCAAAGTGCTAACTATTGCCTTTATAGTTCAAACAATGGACACTAAAGATGTATCAGGAAACCTGCTACTATATATGCTCTCATTCTTTAATGTGATCACAGTTTGGGCACAGAACAGGGTCTTCTGTGTGGTGATACCTCTTCTCTGAACCTCTGTTTTGAGTGCCCCTGTTGTTTCTTTCTACATAAGTTTCTTTTCTGACAGTGAAAACTTTGACATAATGAAATGCTTTTCATAGTACCTGAACTCCTCAGCCCCCCAAGTGACCTTTTCAAATTATGCCTAGGGCTTGCCCCCCCCCCCGACACCAATGCAAAGGGGACTAAAAATAGGGTGACAAAGGAGGAGCAAGGTAGGTGATTATGTTGAGAGGGAAGTTCTTTCATGCATAGTATAATGTACCCATGCAGATGCAAGTCTATATTTCACATTCAGATGAGTTAGGCAAATGAGTGGGCAGGCAGTTTTAAGCATAAGCATTCTTACCTTCTTCCCCAATGCTATTGATGAAGATAAGGCATTGTTGTTTCACTGAACCATCTAGTCAGGTGGCAAGAGTACAGTTATTCTTTGTGGAAAATTCACAGGGTGAACTTGTTCTGACCCAGCAGTGCTGAGTACCTTTTTAAATAGCAAAGCAAATTGCATTGTTAACATGCTTCTTTCTTTCAGCTGCAGCAGATAATTAAATATATGAAAGTAATGTTCTGCCTCTGTCATTGAAAGCTAAAAGCAAGCACAGACAGTTTAGCTGAATTCTGAAAAGTTATGAAAGATGTGTTCTTTAGAAGTTCATTTAGCACTGCAGTAACATAAATTGCAATTCTGTATGTTCATGTGTGTTGGAGAATTCTGCTTCCTTTTAGAAATAGACTAGAAATCTTCAGAATCCATTGACTAGAAATCTTCAGAGGACTGTCACATAGGAGGAGAGAGTGAGGACAAGGTTCTGTTTTAAGTCTTGACCCATACTTCATATCAGTCAGATTGGGAATAAGAGCATATTTCAGATTTATTCTTTTTGAGCCCCATCCAGATGGGGGAGGACTGAATCCACCAGTGGAAGTGGTGTAGGCTTCTACCACCGGAAATGCCATCATCAAGGCACTTACACTGGCAGAGTGGTGGAACTGCCGGCATGCATCTGCCACCCACCTTTCCTGGTGCTGGTACACAGCATAGGACTCTGAGTCCTAGAGTCCCAGTGCCCATACCTGGTGCAATGGAAGCAGTCCAGGGGTGAGTCTTAGGAAGGAGCTGGCATTAGCGGGCTTCCTCCCAGCCATTCACTGGTTTACTCCGGCAGCGGCCGGTTTGGACTTATGCAGTCCTTCAGGGTCATGTAGTTCTATTCAGCCCCATAGAGGCTTTTCGGCAGCAGGGAGGTGTTTTGGTTTGCAAGCCTCCCCGTGCTGCCAAGAAGCCTCCCTGGGAGCAGCAGGGCAGCGTACTGGCACCGCCCACCTCACCACTTGGATGGGGCTATTGCATATCAGAAACCATAGCAAAGAGATCAAACTTCAAAATGGCATAGCAAGCAATCCATTAATTCTATAGCTTGAAGGGATCACAAAGATAATTAGAGCAAAAATACTGTGACACCTTAAGGCTCACAGATTTTACAGGCATGAAGCTTTCTTGGGCAAACACCTGTTTAATCAAGAGCATCAAACTGTACTCAACCAAAAGGAACCTTAGGCAAAACATCCCAAGTTGACTGACCCATGTAATGGAAGAACATAATCTGTGAACTAACTGAACATTTAAATTATATTGAGTACTAGCAGGGTACCTGTGCTTCGCTACACATACTTCATCACAGGCTCTCTATGAATTTGTTTTGCATTATTTTGCAGCAGCTTCCTGTATTTGTCTTTTTCTAATGCTTTATGCCTAATAAATGTTTTTGGATTGGATTGATTTTTCTAATGCAATGTGTTATTGCTTGCTTTCACCTGGTGGGCTCCAAAAGACGTCATTTGGAAGCAGCCGTTGTATTTTCGGGATGCAGAAAGGAAGTGTTCTGCCATTGGATGCTGATTAGTGAGAAGGCTGTGAATAGGTTCAGGGTAGGGTTGAAGGGCAGGGAGCTGGACTGTACCGCCACTGCAGCACATTCCCGGGGACTCATCCCGCCACTTCAGAGCACTACACCAAGCACAGGGTGATCGGAGGCCGAGAGCAATAAACTTGTCTCCACAGTAAGCAATCTGATGTCCATATGCAAAACCCGACAAATGTTTAATAGTCCAAGGGGATAGTGTGGTTTGTAATCTGTTTTGATAGTATTTGGCTGTAGTGGTGTTGTTAATGTGAGGGTGGGTGAAGGAGTACTTTTTCACAGCCTGTCTGTTAACTTTAGGGTGACATTCAGCATACTTTTTTGCAGCCTGTTTGTGAACTTTGGGGTGACATGCAGCATATTTTCTCACAGCCTGTCTGTGGACTGATGGGTTTGTTTTCAAGTAGGTTCACATGCATTGTGGAGGGTGATGGTAGAGTGCAGTTGGTGAAGGACATGAAGCTGCTGGTGTTTAACTGTCACCCTTAGAATGTTCGTGCAGCATATCTGTGGACTGAGGGACTGGTTTGCCCTTAGAATGTTCACACAGATGGCCAGAGATGAGCAGTGAAAACAGTAAATAGGTAATAAATCAAGTGGAAGTGAATATTTTGGGAAATCCTTTCTTAGTGAGCACCTGGAGTACATAAGGAACAGGTGTGCCAAATTTCATGTGTGTGGCTTCAGTGGTTTTTGAGTTCTGTTGATGAGTCAGTGAGTCAGTGGTATTTTGCGTTTATATATATAGATTTCAAACTTTCCTAAAGGCAAAGTCTCGTATGCTTACAATTATTTGCTGTTTTGGAACAGCAAAATGTACCTATCCTTCATTATGGAGCATCCACACAATAGCTTGGATGACTCTAGTGGTCATTCAAGCATTGTGCTAGCTTGTCTGACATGGATTCCTTTAATAGGTTTTTGTACCACTTACTTCACCGTTACTTCTGTTCATCTTTGTGTTGCCTTGCCTATGCTTGTTTGCCAGTGAATCTTAACTTTCTTTTTCAGAGGTAATTATTGATTAAGCCAACCCTAAAACAGTAAGAGTCCTCTTTTCTTTGATAACAGGGGGGAAAGGTGCCTGGATAGGGAGGGTAAGTGATGACTGTATATCCAGATGGAAGCAGCCGGACTTTGCCAGTTGGGAATTTTAAACGACAAATAGTCTGTTCAGATGTGCCCAGAATGGTGAAGCAGTAATAATTTAACCCCCCATGAACTGATAAAAAGTAAAATTGCCAAAGCTAAAAGTTCAAAAGTCAGTGCATAAAAGAGTCAAGAGAGTTATGCTTCCTGTATTTTCCTTCCTTTGTATTGTCAAAGGTTTTCATAGCCAGACTCAACTGGTTGTTGTGGGCATTCCGGGCTGTGTGGCCATGGTCTGGTAGATCTTGTTCCTAATGTTTCACCTGCATCTGTGGCAGGCAGAGGTGTATCACAGAGAGAAGTGTGTCCAATGAAATGTGTTACACACCATTTCCTTCCTTTGTTTATGTGCATAATGCCCACAGACATGCCAAAGCTACTTGGGCTGATAGTTTATTCCAGTAATGTCATGCATTAACAACTTACAAAATTATGTTCCACTATGCATTGCTGGATTTCCACTGAATGTGTTGTGCAATTTGTGTTGCATTTCTCTTTTGTTTTCCATTTGATCATCACCCTTTAATTCACTCTTTGTGTGTAGGCGTTTTATTTCATTTTTCCATCTTATCCTAAAATAACTGAGCTCTGCTTCATTATGTATGGAGTGTGTTACTTCCCAAGATTATCCACTTATTTATTCTCAAAGAGAGTTGCACATACTTGTGTGGTGGTAGCACCCTTAAAAAGTTCATGCTGCCCATAGCAGGAAAGGATATAATTAGCCTTCCATATATCTTTGAGGCACTGCAAATCTAATATTTTTAGAAATTTACACTAATTCATATCATACAAGTAAAAGTCTCTTTTTGAGAACCTCAGTGGCCTACACAAAAACTATTGATGTTTTTTCCAGTGAAGGCCCAGTGCCATAAAATTTGTCGGTGTGTGCACTGAATTTGAGCGCCAAATTTGTTGGTGTGTGCTAATTGGGGTCAGAATCTTCTCAATAGCTAAGAATCATGCAGGAAAAGGTTTGCAGATGCTTTTCAAAATCTAACACAAATAATTGGCCACAATATAAGCTGCAGTGCCAGGTTCTTCTCAAACAAGAACTGGACTGAAATGTTTTGTGAGTCTTACAGCAATAAAAGTTTATGTGAGGTGAACTGTGTCTGTCTGATATTCATGGACATGATTTTGGCACAAGTTTATACTATTACTGTGTGCACCTAGATATTGAAAGCAATCTTCTTAAGCATGTAAATGTTGCTGAACAATTTCATTTGAACTCACAATATTATAAACAAATATTACTCTTAACTTGTTTGCTTATTAAATAGTTCAAAGTATACTAAGGTATACTTCAACATGAACACTCCAAAGAATTATTTCCCAAAGAACTCCAAAGCAGCAATTCTATCCCTTCCTAAGCTAGGTCCAGTGCCCAAATATTTTTCCTTAGGTATAAATTAAATGTAGGATACAATTTAGAATAATATTATTTCTGAAATTACATGTACATTATATTAGTGTTTCTCAAACTGGGGTCTATGATCCTAGGGATTCTGTGAATGCTTTGTTATGAAACAGTATGATCTCTTCTCATGTCTATCCAACTAATATGAGAACAGAGTTGTCTCAGACAAGAGGACAGAATCAACATTCCCCTTTTTCAAAGGGTGGGTGCTGGGCCGCTGTGCAGTAGCCAGAAAATGCTCTGACTGGTTGTTGGGTACATGTAGATCAGCCCTCGGAATGCTAATTGGTGGCGAGACATCAAAGACATATAGTCCTCATACTGCTTTACAGTTAGTTCTGGTATAAATTTGAGCTAATTGTCACTCTATTTTCCAGTGCAAAAGATTTCAACATATGGCATGGGGTGATGCTACTCTGCACCCATAAATCATGGTTTTAATACTGAAAGTACAGTTTTTGTGTGATGCTGTTTTTCCCCATGAACAATTCTGGAAGTTTATTTTCCCATTAACAATTCTGGAAGGTCTCTTCCCACCCCTGAACTCAGGTGAACTTTGTCTAGAAGTTATTAACCAATGAGAAATGTTTTTCTTTTGTGCACAATTCCTTTCAAAGTTCCAGTCAACAGGTGAGACTGATTAAAAGTTGACTCAGGGACTTTTGAGTCATGACTTCACAGAATTGGCTGCCCTGTGAGATCTGGCATTGTAGGCTCTGATCCAAGAGAATGTATTGAAGTGAGTAATGAGGCCCAGTGGAGACAGGAAGGGAGGTGAAATTATGGTTCTCTTTTTTCTCATCTGTCATCAGAGCTCTGCTTTTCCTGGATGTGATTTTACCACTTGATACACTACCCCGTATCCAGTGGTGGGATTCAGCAGGTTGTTCAGCAGAACCAGTTGTTAAAATGGTGCTTGTAAACAGCCAGTTCTTAAATTATTTGAATCCCACCACTGGAACCAGTTCTTAAATTATTTGAATCCCACCACTGCCTGTAACCCATGTGGCTATTATTACTCCATGTGGCTCCCTGGCAATATTACTCCATGTGGCTCCCTGGCTCCTGCAGAAACCAGCCTACAGGGAACCAGGGGGCAGGGTACTGCAGCAGGCAACCCAGGAGGCAGCCCGACATAGCAGTGCCTGTCTGAGCCACATCTGAGCCCCACCCCAAGGACCTGGGGAGGGAAGGAGGCATACCACTCATGGGGACAGGGTGACAAATGACCCCCGGGTTGGTGTGGGGGAGGAGGGGAGTGAGGGTCATTTTGTCCCCCCCCACTGGTGCACCCAGAGTAATTTGACCCCGTCTCCCGTCCCCATGGCAATGGGGGTATCCTTAAATTGGTGAAGTTCGAGAATTACTGAACTATATCTTTTACATGTGTTTGCAAACTGGCTTTAATCACTGGAAAACATACCCATGCTCCCAGCCCTATTTGGGCCCTTTTAGATATCCTTTCACCCATGTGAAATCTGCTGACTTATGAGCAACATGAAGAAGGGGCTCAATTATATAAGTATTTCTAATAGAACTAAATCATCTTCCAGGACTGATGCAAATAAAGGTCGATTCCCCACAAGGAAATTCAATCTAGATCAAACCAAGTTTGTAAAGAAACTGTACCTTTTTATCGAGGTTTCAGCCTCCCCACCGCAGCATGTATTCAGCGAAGACATGTAGGCCTATCTTGGATCCCAGAAATGTAGCAGTCCCCACTACCATGCAATATCCTTTGCAGGTCTCTCTTGATTGGCTGGCGTGCCATGTTGGGGCGGGACCTTTTTGGGGTGGGAAATTTTTCCCTGTGACTTGCTAATCTGAGGTTCGCTCATTTGCAAGAATGAACGTTTAATCATTTAGGTGCTAAGCGGGTTTTTGCTCATTTGGAAGGGTGAACGGTTAATCATTTAAGCAGTTTTTCGTTATTCTAACGTCTCTCACCGAGACCAACAGTGAAATTGAAACCCAGAAGAGGCTGTGTGCACATCGCTCAGCAGCCGCCGAGAGCTGATTGGTTGCTAGACTTGCATCACACTCCACGGTGGGAATTTCAAACACAGATTGAACCCCAGTTTCTCCCCATTAAACTGGATCGAAAGCGTGCTAAGGGAAAAAGTTGTACTTGCAAGCAGGTTCTGCCAGGACACGGGATAAGGGGGAGAATGAGCGCCAGAAACAGGATGAACCCCTGTTCGTTGCTAAAGCAGTGGGGAGCTGCATTGTAAGGGGAAAATTGAAGGAAATGGGAAGAGTGACCAGTGTTGTGCCAGTGCCAGGATGTCTCTTCTGGTGCAGCCTAGAAGTGATCGAAGGGTTGCCAGGTCCCCCTGTCCACTGGCAGGGGATGTGGGGGGGAGGGTAAAGTTGCCAGATCCATGTTGGGAAAGTCCTAGAGATTTGGGAATGAAACCTGGGGAGTACAAGAACCTCATTGGGTACAATGTTATAGAGTTCCCCCTCCAAAGCATCCATTTTCTCTAGGAACTGATTTGTGTAGTCTGGAGATGAGCTGTAATTTTGGGGGATCCTCCGATCCGACCTGGAGGCTAATATCCCTAAAGTAATGACATTGTGTTCAGTGATGCTCTACAGTTTACCCCAACTCTATGGTTAAACTGTATGCAACGATGCCACCCCAGTGGTGATGGGGGCATGATAAGTCTCCTCCTGTTCTATTGATGGACATGGTAAATCTCCCACTGGTTGATAGCCATGAGTTGATAACCCTGTGCTAATAAGACAAACAAGAGGAATACAACAGGCATAGTTTATTTATTTATTTATTTATTTATTTTTATTTCTTCAATTTCTATACCGCCCGATCCCCAAAGGGGATCTGGTTCTGGTATAACAAGCATAAAACAAAACAAAAACAAGCAAAAACTAAACCTTGGCGGCATGTCTGCAATAAACTAGCAAGTAGTGCAAAAAGTGACAGTAAATTTAATGTCTGCAAAAACATATAGACAATTGCATTAGCCACAAAATTCATGTGTGTAAGCAACATACATGGAAACAGTGCTCAGTTGCAAACACAGTTCAATCCAGACAAGCCCTCAGTTCTGTCCTTTATGTGGCGTAGATATAATCCTTTTATATCTACTTCCTGTAAGGAATTCCATAGACGCAGAAATAAAAGGCTTTGGTAGTGAAAGCCATTGATCTACATATAAGTTAAAATATACAATAACAATGATACTTCCAAATTTCCAAGCATAAAACATTTATGGAAATTTCCAAGCATAAAACATTTAAAGGTGCCTTTTCCCTGTGTTGGTGTGGGGCGGCTGGTGATACAGTACTCAGCACCGCAGCCCTGCTGGCACAGTGTGGCCAGCAAGAAGAATGGCCTCACACGTTCCTTCTCTTTGCTGACCCTAATGTGCCCAGGGAGCACAGCAGCACCTGGCCTCACCTTGTGTTAGCTGAAGTCTAGAGTCAGTGTTTGGAAAGGAAAAGTGGGGCATGGCTGGCCTTTACCCTGCTGGCTTAGGAAGCATTCAGCTGATCAGGAGGACCTTGGTGGTACCTCCTTTCTCTCCAATTGGCCTTTCAATCCTTCATAATGTGTGAGAAGTATGGCCTTTTTCCAGCGCCATTTGAACATCCAGCTCACCCCTGTACAGACCCTGATTTCTCCTTACAGGGAACAGAGCGTAGATGTGTTAGTTTGTTGTGGCAAAATTTAAAAAAAATGTGGATTTCAACCCACATGTGATTTCATCCACAAATGTGTAATAATTCTTTTACTTTTGTTGTAGCAAGATACTTTCTCTGCTCACCATTCTCTAATCCAAATCACTCACTTAAGCATTTTTTCAACACTGCATGGGTCTTCATTTTGAACATGGGCACAAGGGAGTCTTTGACTAGGCCATTCCTTGCCATTTGTCTGCTCCAAACTTTCTCCTCAAAAAGCTCTTTTTCTTAATGAGAAAGATGTCACTGCGACCTTCACTGGCTTTTTCTCTCTTCCTCTTTGTTGCACATGTGCAAAAGGACCCAGAAAACTCCTTTTTCCTACTGAGCCATGCTGTGACGCTATAGAACAATTCAACAGGGTGCAAGGCCTTTTACAGGGCCAAAAGGGGATGAGAGAAGAATGAGGCATGTCATTTTGAATGCAAAGTTTAGCTCTACCCCCTCCCCATAGTGAAGGGGGGAGTGTTCACATAGATTCTCTTCGACCCCTTCCACAAGGGCCAATAAACAGGGGTGGAGGATGCTAAATAACTCATTTGGGTGGGGGACTTCTCACAAATCCTACCCCAAAATGAATCTGCCCCATGTTATTTCCCCCAATTTGGTGTTTTTGAAAATCATTAAACTAGCGATTCTTTTCAAAAATCCTGGGTTGCAGCTGCTCACAAGCAAATGGCTAGGCAGGAGGCACTTTATTTGCCCCCTTTTCCTTTTTTATAAAAAAGTTGTGTTTTGCATCTGTGTAGCTATGTAGGGGCAGATGGTTGTATCGTGGGACATTGGCATGGCTGTGGGGGTTCATTTGTTCATGCCTGCATAGCTACGCATGGGTGGAAGTAATTAAAGAAAAATAGACAGCAACCCAAATTGTTTTCGTGGCCTCCAATTGCTCTGCACAGTGCTCTCCGCATGTGAATGCAAAAACAGGAAAATGGATTCCTTTATCACATTTGCTGTGCGGAAGGGACCTTCAGATTCCCCATTAAACTTTTTTAAAAAGTTTTTTAAAAGTTTTTTTTTGTTTTTTTTCTCTGACTTAAGCCATTTCTGCACAGCCAGAGCAGCAGCTTCCCACTGGCTTAAATAAAGCCGGTGGAGCGTCGGGACCTCTTGCACGGTTCCAGCGGGCAGTTCCAATGCTGACACTGCCCGCAGGGGTGGCTCCGCACAGAGCCCTGGGGGTCGGAGGGCAGTGTGTGCGTGTCTTTCCAGCCATCCAGAGCTGCACAGGAAGGAAAGGATAGTGCTTTTCAAATACCGGAGTGGCCAAAAGCGGTGCCTTCACGCCGGCACGGTTCGCACCACGCCAGCAGGAAGACACCGCTTTTGGAAAAACTCACTCCCTGAGCGAGTTTTGAAAATGGCATCTTCTCGCCATTTCGGGGGCCTGCACACGGCGCTGCAGCGATACAGAGTGCCAGCTGCGATTCAGAGCACCAAAAGGGTGAACTTTTCTCCTGCTGTGATGCAGCAGCGCCAGCTGTGCGAACAGCGCCCCAGGGATGGTGTTTTTTCTGTCCCAAGGGCACTGTTTTTTGGCCATGCAGAAACTGCCTTAAAGAGGAATATCCTAGCTGTGCCACAAATAAAGCATGAAATGGGTACAATGTTGTGTGAATCCAGAGACGTAGCTAGACCAGAGTGCACCCAGTGCACACTCTGGCTTTTTCTCTCCCCCCCCCCGTGCTCCCCCCTGCCCCCCCCCCCACGGCACCCCACTCCACTTTCTTTTAGGAATGGAGCAGGCCGGAAGCCTGCCTGCGTTGCCTGGGCCTGGTGGGAACTACATTTCCCAGGAGCCCCTGGGAAATGTAGTTCCCACTAGGCCCAGGCAATGCAGGCAGGCTTCCGGCCTGCTCCATTCCTAAAAGAAAGTGGAGTGGTGCGCTCTGCGGGGGGAAGGGGGAGGGGGATTTTTCCACCTCCCACATGATTAGAAATGGTGCGCCTGGTGCATCAAGCACCCCCCGTCCCCTGGTGGCTTTGCCACTGTGTGAATCCTTTAATGTGGAAGTGGCCATTATTAGGTTTTATCATAGCATTGCTTGAGTTGAGGTGGAGGACATTTGAGCTTGTTACAGGGTGTGGTCCATAATGTATGAGGGGCATGGCCTATTTCCAGGACCATTTTGGCTACTGTCTCTAATTAGTAGTTGAATATTGATGCTTTGATTAGATGACTGTCTCAAAGACAATAAAGTTCTATGTTAAAGAAGTATCGTTGTCCAAGATAGGCTGTTGATCACTGATGATTCATTAGAGATGTTCTGTCTCTGCCTATGATTATTCAAGGTATTGTCTTGCTCTTATTGCCTTTAAAACCACACATTCTGCATTGTTAATAGTACATCCTGCCTTAGACAATTTGCTGTTTACACTGTCTTCTACTTTTGTAATCCCTAGTCCTTTGGCATTGAATGTTTTATGCTTTATGATTGAATTGTTTCCTTATGGAATTCACATTATTAGTAGTGTCTTCCAATTCTGCAATCCTAGTTCTATTGCATTATTTACTGGATGACTCTTGTGGTGTATGATTGCATTGTTGTTATTTTTCAGTGCTGTTACCTGCCTTAAGTCTCAGCAAGAAAGGCAGGCTATATCTACAGTAAACTAAGAGGTTTGGGCTGTCTAATGCTAGTCCATCTGTAGTAGAGCCTTGTTAATTGGTTTCTTCAGCTTATTTGATTGGGGTGCAGTTTTAAAAATGCTTAATATAAATTTTCATGGGTTTAGAGTAGAATTACTGCATACAATTACATCGTATGGCACTTTTGTAATAAGGCCTTTGTCCTGCCTCAGCTTTTCCAGTCATTTGGCCTTTCCTCCTTTCATCTTCACTGTGTGACATCTGCGATTCTACTTGTAAATGAGTTCAATGAAATATTAATGAACATATCAAATTGTCATGTGAGCTGTTCAAATCCACTTTGCAGTACTGGAGGCTGCCTCCTCCCCATTCGTCCACAATTAACTAAGGGAAAAGGCTAGTTCTGTAACTGAACTGAGAAGGTACAAAGTCTAGTAATAAGTTAAATTTAAACTAAGATATTTCTGTGGTAATTGAGAAAAAACTGTTATAATAAGTTTCTCTCTATAAGGGCTTATTTTCCAATTGATGTAGGGTAACAAACTTAAGCTTTGTTTTGTCACTTTACCATCTTATGAGAATCTGCTTCAACCTGGACTTTGATAGTGGTTCCAATTTTCTTCCTGAAACTCTGTTAGTTCTGAGCAAAAATCCAAAAAAAGGGGGGGACAGGAGTATGAATCTGAGCAAACTGTGGTTTGGGCAAACTGTGGTAAAATAAGGCCATTTCCCCCCTCCTGGAAGCAGATGGGAAGTTGTGAGGGCCCTAACTGAGGCACGGTAAGCGTTCATTGTGTAAACTTCCTGCAAGGTGAAAAATAAATCTAAAACCAGATACGTGTTGGTATGGTTTAGCCTGATAATGTGAATGACATCCTGTTTTACTCTCAAACTATTTTTTTTAAAAAAAGGATTTCCGCATATGTGTGTTGGTATAGATTGGCATAGAGCTTTAGGCTTCAAGTAATCCAAACTTCAAAACACAGGTGGTAGCATATTCCAGGACTGGTTCAGAGGGGCGAGGGGAGGCAGGTTCCCTGGGCAGGGGCAGAGAGAGGGTGGTGGCAGCAGATGGGGGAGTCTCAATTGCACAGAAGAGGTGGCTCGTTCTGCAGTATGAGTGCCCCCTTCCTCCAATTAGGCTGCTGTTATGAGTGGTGGATGCTCAGATGCCCAGTAGATAATGGTTCTGCAGTGCATGCACCCCTTTTCCCTGATTGGGCTGCTGCTAGGAGGTGGGAGGAAGGGAGAGGGAAACCCTGAGCTTCAGAGGGATTTTGCACCCCTTGGTAAGGCAGAACCTTCAGCTGTTCGTCTGGCAGTAGTAAGGTGAGCAACGCAGAGAGGGAGCTAAAGATTTTTGAGGAGATGTTCAAAGATGTCAAGTTCCAGGCAGTAGGAGACATAGACCCCACCCCCTCCCCGGTAATCTTACTTGGCCTCCCATATGTCCCTCCTTCCCCCAACTGAGGCACCCTCTGCTCTTTCACTTGCAGGATCTTCCAATTCCTTGTTTTCTTGCCCCCCCCCCCTCCTTTTCAAGGACTATACATTGACAGTGGTTGTTTGTAGACTTTGGGCATGTGAGACTTCTGGAGGGCTTAGGATGTATTCTCACACAAGGTGTAAAGAGTTTAGGGAGCTGGTGACAGCAGTTTAGAATGAATGATGCTTTTCTCTTTCCCACCATCCTCGTTCTCTGATGAGATGCTGGAAGCCCTGGAGCAACCTGGATTCAAATGGGGCAGAGGGTGGACTTTTCCCCTCTGTACCACATTGTTTTAAAACTGGAAGCTGTGTTATGCATGGTTTTCCCAGAGCCAGGAGTAGACATGCTCTTTCATCTGATAGGCTTGGCTTTCCTCAAAGAGCTTAGCTTTATGCCTTGGGAAAGGGGGGAATACAAGAACAGAGGGTGTGTTTACATGTGTTATGTGCTATCTAGTAACTTCTGACTCATTAATCAAAATGTCCTCTCATTAATAGCCTTGCTCAGGTCATGCAATGAGTTGTGGTTTCCTTTACTGAGTTTCATGGTGGCTCTTTCTCTTTTCTTACTGTTTTCAACATTTCCTTGCATTATTGTCTTTTCCAGTGAGCCTTTCCAGAG
Source organism: Sphaerodactylus townsendi (assembly GCF_021028975.2). Taxonomy (NCBI): domain Eukaryota; kingdom Metazoa; phylum Chordata; class Lepidosauria; order Squamata; family Sphaerodactylidae; genus Sphaerodactylus; species Sphaerodactylus townsendi. The sequence goes on along the minus strand of NC_059429.1, from coordinate 58,772,396 downwards.
ATTAAAGTACAGTAGCTTCAGTTTAGTCATTCTACTTTCTATATTTTGTTTCACATAAAGATTTTTGTTCAGTCAGTTGAAATGCAGTAGTTGAGAAAATTGCTTCTGTATTAGAATATAATCCCAAATGAATATGAGAATTATCATTCATTTTTACACACTGCCTTTGTCAAAATCATTATCTTGTGCATCATTGAACAGGGTACTTTAAAATGAGCATTTATTCCAAGATGTATTTTTACTTTCAAACTTTCAAGTGGATGGGAAGATCAGGGCTAGTTGGCACTAGGACCCAGGCAGAGCATTCTACAACAAAGAAGGTCTGGCATGCATGGTTCTGTGGCACAGGAACATACCATCTGTCTTTCTTCTGCTGTATTTTATTAGACTGTGAAGGAGTGAAGGAGTGTGAGGTGTGTTTGGTGTTTCCAATGTCAAAATTATGTGTGCTGTATTTTTTTAAAAATATGGGAAAAGGCTAGGCTGAAAGACTTTCTCCTTGGGTTGGGTTTATATGCATGCAGAGGGGAATATTTAAACAATAAAGATAAATAAAATAGTGTGAAAGTGTAATTACTCATGAACTATTCATAGAGGTCAATTTAATTTATTCTATCACTTAAAAGATATGTATGTATGTATGTATGTATGTATGTATGTATGTATGTATGTATGCACATACAAAGAGAGAGAGAAAATGTGTATATAATATATGGGGGGGGGGGGCGTCATTTTGTGCTTTTGCCCTTTTCAAAAAATGTCCATCTTGTCCTGGCATGTTCACTTAAGCTTATGCAGTGCTTCTTGCAATTGAAGCAGATCTCTTGGTGACTGTTCTGTAGGAGAAGATTGACAAGAAGTTTGGATACCAACAGTAAATGAGATCTAAAACGAGTAATTTAGTTCTGCAATCCTCTTTTAAAAATTGCTTCTCCATTCTGCTTCTGCTTTGTATGCCTTTGTATGCCTTGGAAGAGGCAGAATTTGGTGCTATCTGAGGTGGCACTCTACTCTAGGCTATAGTAAAAGGCAGAACTGCTGACGGAACTGTGAGAGAAACATTTAATTTATTGGTGCTGCATCTATAATGCAGTTCCACAGACTCTGGAAATTGATTTGCTAACTGAAATTTATTTCTCGACACTTCCTTGGATATCAGCCAGCCTTCTTGTTATGTTGCACCTTTATTTATGTTGCTAAAAGAAGAGAGGGAAAATAGGCATCTGTGGCAGCAACTCCCAGCAGTTTACTCCTTTCTAATTATATTTCCTGCTGTGAGAGGGGAGAGAGAAGGAAAACTGACAAGCAATGCTGTCTTCATGCTGATTTGTTTTTTCTTCTCCCTTTTTATCTTGTCTTGAGAAAAGCTAGCATTTTAATACCTCTCATAACCTGTGAATAAGTAGTACAGAAGGATGAATAAATACAGCAATATTTTACATTCCTTCATCCTTGAGATGAAATGCACATCCTATAGGGCTCTTTCTAGATTTAAAAAATGCTAATAATTAATTATAAATTGATTTAATTGATGGGGGAGGTGTGTCCCAAAGGAAAGTATTGAAAGCTAGTGTGGTATAATGATCAAGAGTGCTGGATTAGGATTTAGGAGGTACAGGTTCATTTTCAACTGATGCCTTTCTGGGTAACTTTGGGCCAGTTACACTCTTTCAACCTAACCAACCTCACAGGGTTGTTGTGAGGATAAAATGAAAGAGATGAGAATGACTGCTTTTGGTCCCCATCGAGAATAGAGGCAGAATATAAATAAAGTAATTAAAATTGTAAGTGTTGTATCCGTGTTCCTGAAAACAGCACCTTAAATGAGACATTCCCCATCTCTCACAGGTTGGAATGAATGCTACTTATAAGATTCTGCTCGCCATCTGCTGTTTCAATAAGCATTTGTATGAAAAATAGCAGAAATTTCTTCCCAAAAAATATGCTGCCTAACTAATTAGTGGCGGTTTTACTCAATAAAAACAGTTTTAATGTATTGATTTTCTAGACTGATTAAACATTGCTATTCCTCTATATTATTGTAAAGTTAGTGAGTATTGGGAAAACTCAGCCCTTCAGGCCTTTGAGATCTTATAGGGGGAGTTTTAGATGAAACATTTCGCTCACTTTCAAGATTCTAGCCCTTCCTGCACTTCACAAATAAAACATCTTGCAAACATTCTGAAAAGAACTGTTTTGGCTTTTTTTGTCTGCATAGCATACACACACATAAAAAAAAAACATTGCCATGGAAAGTGGTTCTTTTTCCCACCTCCCCCCACTAGTTCTCACTTGCGCCCACCATTTTCTCTCACCTGTAATTCTTCGTCCCACCCACCATTTGCTGAAAGTTTGCAACAGAGGTTTCCTCTGCTTGCAGCTCATCCACGCTCAGTTTCACTGTATAAAGTACATGAATAAAGTTAGTTTGGAATGATAATCCTGCGCATGTGTCATTTTTCCTTTTTTTGTTTTGTTTTGAGGGAGTTGTCTTTGAAGCTATGACGACTTGAAATATTTGCATTTTTCAAATTCTTATCTGAAGATTTCAGATTTCAGATGTCATTGTAGCTTTGAAGACACCTCCCTTAAAACAAACAAAAAAGGAAAAAATGACATGTGTGGATAATCACCAGTCCAAACTTACTTTATTTGTGTACTTTATACAATGAAATCATGCGTGGATGATTTGCAATCAGAGGAAACCTCCATCTCAAACCAAAGTAATTGGCAGGCGAGATGGAGAATGATACAGGGGAGAAAATGGCAGGTGCAGGCTGCAGCGAAAATGAAAGTAGAAGAGTTCTGAAATCAGGTGGGAAAAATAAGACATTTCCTGCTCTTAGCACAGCAAGTCTGACCCCATCTTGGGAAAAAAACGATTGCTAAAAAAACCCCCAATTGAGCAGAAATAGAATGTCCTGAAGACATTTTGGGGGAAAACTTGTGCGGAGTTCTTTTCCAAAATACTTCTTTTAACGTCCTCAAGATGTTTTATTTGTGCTGTGCAGAATGGTCCTCTGTTGTTATTTTTTAGCTGCAGTGACAACAAAACAAAGTTGCACCTACCTAGAATAGCTGTATTAAAATAATTTACAATAAATATAGTATTTTCGCTTCTTTAATTGGTTTGTTATGACAGTTGGAATTAGCAATCAATAATTAAAAATTAGGTGAATTTATCAAATGCCAGAAGCAGCTTCTAGCATCAAACTAAAATTCTCAATTGCAAGTCCATCATTTCAACATTAATGGAACAAATTTCCTAATTCCCCCCCAAAATTAACCAACGCTGCAGAGAGTACGTTTTTAACGTACTAGTTTATAATTTATTTGCTGCTGATAATCAAAGGCAGTTGCAATCTTAACATAAAATATATTTTAAAAATGTAAAGACCATGCAGAATTCAGAAGTATATATCTCTCTTGTTTGTGTAACACACAAGTATCTTTTGTTGCGCCATCACTTTGAACAAACAAGTTTTTGAAACATTGGAAGTGAAAGTGAGATGAAAGAAGTTCCAAAACACTCCAGCACTGCTGCTGTGTTCTATCGGATGGGGGAAACACTTTCAACTACTCCCAGATTTAAATTGATGTTTCATCAGTAGAGTAGCTAATGTCCATTTTCTTCTTCTTAGTTATAACTGTGGTATTCCACAGAAATAACTATAATCAGTATGTTTACATGCCTCTGTAACACCAGTTTTAATTAGTCATGTGCATGTATCTTAAACTGACCTCCTTAGTGCAGGCATGAAATGTGAAAACTATGTTGTAACCAGAAACCATGAAATCTCTTGGAACATCTTTTTTTTTTTTGCTTTCTCAGGTTTCTCTAAACTGAATGATCATCATGAAGCCGTAGAAAAGAGCATGACATTCTAGATTCCTTTTCACCCATGTGTGACTGAATCTTACTTGTGCAGCCCAGCTTTCTTTGCTAGTCAATAAAACTAAATAATGGATTGGGCAATGTGCCTCTTTCTTCTCTGAATATATATAGACTACCGCTAAAGTGAGCAAACACAAAATGAATGTAATTCCAAATATAATGTGCATAATATTTGCTGTGCTTCAGGCAAGAGCCTGTGTAGCTTTGTTAGCTAGCCAGCAGCATGTTTAAACCAAACTCCTGTCACCCCTCCCTATGGCTTTTGATCTAGAAGATCTTTACTACTTAACTTAAGGGTGGAAGAGACACTTGACATAGTCCTCTGGCTTATAATACCTGTTTTCCCCTATCATCTTGGTCAGGTAGTTTCTTGACTTGTCTTGAGCAAAACTGTAATTTTATGTACCAACAAACATTGGAATAGAATTTCAGCTTCTACTTTTGGTTAATGAATCAGATCATTAATTTGCTGGGAGCCAGAAGATAATGTAGGCTGCTAGGAGCTGGAAACAGCTATGAATGGAGGGGTGGGGGCGGGGAGAAAGACAGGATCTGTTATGAGCAAGGCATCAGCTTTTGGCCTTACTTTTGGGATAGAAAGAAAGGAGGCAATTGTATCATCCTACATTTTTCCTGGTTACTAAAGATCCAAAGTTGAAATCAATATATCTAATTCTCAGTGTAGCCAAATCCGTGGATATTTCAGCCAGGAGACTGAAACCACGAACAGACAATACAGATCTTTCTACAAACCTGAAAGTTAAATCTTAAATCTAAAAGCAAAACAATGCAAACAACAACAACACTGTGTGTGTTGGGTGGGGATGGGTGGGTAGGTGGGTTTTTTAAGCCAATCAAATAATAGAAGCAGCTACTGTAGCTTTAAGAAACAAATGCCCTCAGTTATAGTAGTTAGAATTTCAGACTAGGATCTGAGAGACCCAAGTTCAAATCCCCACTCAACTGTGGAAGTTCACTGAATGACCTTGGGCCAATTATATATTGTCAGTCTAACTTACCTCACAGGGTTGCTGTGGGAATAAAATGGAGTGGAGGGAAATGATGTAAACTGCTTTGGGTTCCCAATGGGGAATAAAAGCATGGTATGAATAAAATAATAAATATAGTTGAAGTTGGAGGCAGGTAAAGATGGGTTGGGTAATGCATGGGAAAGAGAGAAGGAAATGGAGAAAGCTGATCATATGGAGCTGCCTGGAGGAAGGAAAGAGAAAGTAGCGTGAGTAGGGGGTACAGGGGAAAGAAACATGCCTTTTGCAAGTCCTTACAAGTTTCCCACCATGCAACTGACCTAGCCTGGCTGGCACCATCCATCTGACCAGAGAGAGAGAATGAAACAAAGTTGAAAATGGGGCAGATAAAAGGTAGGTTGGCTGGCTGATTAATGGGAAAGATATAAGGAAGAAGAAAAGGAGAGAGGCTGTGGGGCTTTCAGGAAAGAGGAAATATTAAGGGAGGAGAAAATGAGATGCCTCCTCCAAGTCCTTGTGGATTCCCTGCTTGGAGTATTTTCATAACTAGCAGGGGAGTGGTGAGAGATCAGTTCACCGAGTTTAAATGGCAGCTTTAGAGGTAGACTTTATTGAATTACACCCCTGCTGAGCTCCCTCCCCTCCCCAAATTAAGTCCTCCCTCCCCAGGCTGTGCCCCCAAACATCCAGGAGTTTCTCAAACCAGAGCTGAGTACCCTAATTGGAGGTTCCATTTTGAAATTTGTTGTATACATTTTGATTTTTAGTTGGACAGAGAAAAGTTGTATATAGATGCATAGTTGCCCTGGTTTGTAGAAGGTGTGAGGAATACCTAATTTAGCAGAATTTTTCACCCTAACTGTAAGTAGAAAGGATGTCAGAAGTCTGTTAGCAGTGAGCAAAAATGTTAAGCATACAGGCTGATGCCCCTAGAAATATTATCATGAAAGAAGAACCCTTTGCTAATGGCATAAATCCAGCATATATCACTGGGTCCCTTAAGAACAAATTGACCAAATCACATACAAAATGTATTTGTTTTATAATCATGCCCTGTTCTGTAGCTTGCCTTAGATACAAGGATTTGATGTTATTAACTCTTCTGTTGTCTGCCAAACAGAAATGAGCTTATCTTGAAAAAACATTCATATCTCATTCCTTTTAATCTTATAAGGAATATAGATAAACACTCATTTCCTACAAGCATGTTAAGCGAAACCTAGCATCAGAAGAATAACAGGCCTACCTAATCAAGAAATAAAATTTCCTTTTCCCTGGCATCTCTTTTCAAAAGGAACCTTCTTTTGGAGGAAATGTACTGAACTGTAGAATTTCATTCTAGGAGATCTATATCTGAAGAATTAGAGCATTGAGGAAAATCAATGTATAAGTTAGCCTTATTTTTCCTTTCAATTTATTTTCTACAATTGCATCTGGGTTTTGTTTGTTTTGTTTTTGCCTTCCAAGCTCTTTTTATATGCTTCAGTAAAAAATAACTTTCTCATTTTAAAAGCTCTGGGCAGATGTGTAGTTCAAGATCCAAAATCCTCCTTACCTGACCAAAATAGAGGGACAGGGTGGCAGAAACCGTGCCCCCAGAGATCTTCCTTTATTGAGGATTCCTCAGTGAGCTACTAGCATCTGAGTAAATTGAGGTGGGGCCATAAAGAGAGAATGTAGCTGGATTGTGAAATATCAAAGCTGATTGTGAAATATCAAGTGTTAAGTTTCTCTTCCGAGGGACCATTCTCAGCTTCGTCATTCTGCCACTGCTAATAGTTGCCCCATATCTGTAGGGGCTGGATTACATTAACTCTGTTTTGAAACTATATTTTTATTTTAAGAATGCTATCAGCATTGTAAAATTGTACATTAGGCTAAATGCAGAAAAGCAAAAAAATTCTAGCTAGAATCTTCCTTTGAACATTGTGAGAGGAGTATAAGAAAGGAGTGTTTTCATACAGAATTCTGAGCCAGAAATCATTTGGAACTGACAGGAGAACCTTGCAGCTCATTGCTACTCAAAGATATGTTCAAAATAAAAATTAACAGATGAGAGGGGTACACGAAAATAGTGAAACTACAAAACTAAGTAATAATGAAAATATTCCTAATACAGGTCTGTGTATTATATATTGTATTAACATGACACTTTGGATATGTCACAATTAGATTTACTGACTTATTACTGTGTCACTCTTATTGTTACTATGGAATAAAATATGTCTTGTGGGATGTCAGCAATAACTTGGAGAGAACAGTTCTTGAAGTACTTGCTGATGAAACTGAGTGCACAAAATAAAATGTGACCAACTCCCATTACCACTTTAGATGGCAAAAATTAATAAATATTGTTACTTCAAGTAGTATCTAGTCAAATCATTTATTCATTTAATCTTGGAAGTAGTTTGGGGAGGGTGTAAGTACTTTCCTTTTTTGTTTTATGTGCTCTGTTTAGAGCCCTTTAGCCTCCATGGCTTTGTCCATGTGCAGCAGAGATGGAGGAAGTTGTAATGTTTGAAGTTGATCATTAACAGCTGTAGAATAAGCAGTCTGTGAGGTAAGAGGACAGGTCCTCTCATGGATTAGACAGGAGCCTAGTGGCACGTTAGATTAACATTTTATTCACAATAAGCTTTCCAGGATAGTAGATTCAGAGCACACTAACGTATCTTTTCAAACAATGCGTTTCAAACTATTAATTTACTACCATAAAATGTAGATGGCCCCCAGCTTTGATTACTTTAAAAAGAACTAAGATTAATGACATGTAGATCTATTGACTGCAATTAGTCATAATGTCATCATGGAACCTACCTGCATGTAGTATACCACTGGTGGGCAACTGCTAGGTTGAGTTTCAGGCCTGGTTTCTGAGCATCCTGGAAGCATCTAGCTGAGGAAACCTGGTACTGGACTAGATGTAATTTATTTATTTAGTGTATTTATATACCCTTCTTTTCAGCCACAATAGTCAGAATCCAAGGTTTGATGTTTCAGAACTCTTATGCAGGGGTGGACTTGGAAATTAAAATGGCCCTGGAACAAGGCAAGCTGAGGTGCCTTTTTTGTGCTACAAGTCAGGACTACATGGCTGTTTGGCTCAGTGGTGCCAACAGTGAGAGTTGAGGAGACCATTGCCTCCTCTTGCAAACTGCCCACAATGTGGGATGGTACAATTGGTGAGTTGACATCAATTGCCAATTTCAAATGAAGACTCTGAGCCTGAGGTGGCAGACAGAGTTGCTGGGACTTGGATCTGCTTTTTCTTGCTGCCAATTGTGTTCTACGGCAGCACCCATGATGAAATTTCACTGCCTACCCTTATATATTCTCCTATTCTCTCTTTCTTTATTCTAGTGAGGACTTTGGTAGTTTATAATACATGGTGTGGCTGTTTGAGTGATAATAAATGAGACTTGATGGCATTAGTATTATTAAGCAAAGTCAGGATCATCCAGCATCTGTTTGTGCAAAAATCACAGTTCTGTATAGACATTAATGATAGTTTTCAGAAGACCTTTTTTGTTGCAATTACACTGCTATGCAGAGAAACAGCAGCCAAACTTGCTGGTTGCTGTCTACCTTCAACTCAGTTCCCCAAGTTGATCATTCTCTTGTAGTTAAATTACATTTTCTATTTGCTAGGCAATATTTTTTTCCATGTGAGCTAAAAGTGGATATTGACTACCTCAGTTTCTTGCTCCAGTGCATTGTAAAGATGAGTACCATTTGCAATGCAGTTGATTTCAAGCTTTGAGGTTTAATTTTTTGTGTATTAATAAGAAGATATTGTACAAATTGTTGTTTTTTCAACAACCTAACGTAGAATGCTTTGCTGGGAGTTACTTGGCTTGCCCAAAGACATGAATTGGAACCTAAACCTTGTCTCTCACATCCAGATGGAATGCTTCATCAACTTACTGCCATAGTTCCTAGCTGAAAATCATCCACGAGGATGATTGAACTAATTCTTCTTGGAGAAATTATGACATCTCCCTGGAAAGCAAAGGTACAGAACTGACCTGACCTGACCTTATTCTCCCCCAGCTAAACTAGTTAGGTTCACTGTTTTGCCTCAATGGTCTATTATTTGATTTTTTAAAATTACTAAGAGATAGGGTTGAAAGTTAGCTGAAAGTTATTGGTTTGCCAAATTGTCACCAGAATGGGCAAGGTTTAACTCCCATCACCTGCTTCCTCCACTTTCTATAAGAAAAAACACAAATGATAACCAGTGTGGTCAGAAGACAAATGATAACTAGTGTGGTTGGAAGACATGTACATAGAACCATGCAAATATGAAAATATCTCACTTTCTGATTAGAGCCCAAATCCACACTCCTTTCCTTATATCCTGGCTTAGATTCTGCATGAGGCTTAAAGATGCTTTGAATTTATACAGTGACTTATAATGTAGTAAAGTATCTGTGACAAAGTGACAAGGCTTTGTCTCAAGCCTGGAAAAAACATTAAGATCAAAGAAGAATGAAATTAGAAATAAAGTTGATCAAGGAGGGACTATTTGCACTGGCGAATTAGCAAATCTTAAACCATCAAAATAATAACCAACACTAAATGTCAATAACCAATAACAGAAGCCCACTAAAAGGCCAGTATACCAAGCTTCCAAGTATTGTGCTGTAGTCACTAATCCATTTAAGAGCAAAGCACTTAGGGGTGGTCTAAGAATCTACATAGCAAACAGTTCTAAGGGAAGAAAGCAAAATCCTCATTTCATTGTGGCTGGTGGGGACCTAAGCAACTATGTAACTTTGGAGCCAGGTAGAAGTGCTCTCTGGGGAAGTCTTATAATCCAGTTATGAAGCAAGAAGAAGATTGGCTGATATGATCAATGAAATGATACTTTGGGCAATTCAAATGGTCTAAACCAGTGATGGCAAACCTTTTCGAGACCGAGTGCCCAAATTGCAACCCAAAACCCACTTATTTATCGCAAAGTGCCAACACGGCAATTTAACCTGAATACTGAGGTTTTAGTTTAGAAAAAACAGTTGGTTCCGAGGCGCGGGTTACTCAGGAGTAAGCTTAGTGAAACAACCATGCAACGCTTCAAATGTGTGAATCATGATCCTAGGAGGGTTACTCAGAAGCAAGCCCCATTTGCCAGCAACCGAGCTTACTCCCAGGTAAAGGATCATACCCAGGCCAGCCTAGATGCGTGTGTGCGTGTGTGTGGGGGGGTGATTTTCCACCCCCTCCCACATGATGAACTCTGTGCGCGAGTGCCCACAGAGAGGGCTCTGAGTGCCACCTCTGGCACCCATGCCATAGGTTCGCCACCGCTGGTCTAAACTGTATTACTGGACAGCCTGTCCACAGCATGAAATGAAATGGAAGCTTGTTTGTATATGTTTATGAGTCTTGTGATTAGGAAACAGAAACGTATAGGACCATGGTGGCGACCGTGGTGGTTGGCCATGCTGGCAGGGGCTGATGGAAATTGTAGTCCATAACATCTGGAGGGCCAAAGGTTCGCCACCACTGGTATAGGAGAATAGTATCTGGTGGCCAGAATTGGGATAGGGTGGGTATGTTTGGGAAGCTACTGTGAGTTGGGCAGATATGTCTGTTGATTGTTATAGGGAGGCCAGCATAGGATCAGGGATCCCAGCAACAGGGGGATATGGGAGGAAATGAAGGGGCTGGAGATATGTCTATGCTCAGAATCCTTCTAACCTTTGTCCCATCCCACAATGCGTTGGTGGATATGCTAAGGTGTTTAACCCTTCTACAGCACTGATGTTGTGTAATGCCAGATCCATTAGCAATAAGACTGCCACTCTGCAGTTATTTTGCAGAGCATAAAGACAACCTGGCATGCAAGACCAAAAATTGGGTAAGGGAGCCCCCCTCACCGCAAGGGTTTTTGGTCCCTCAGCAGTTGTGAACCGGACGGGGGTGGAGTAGCAATGCTTGTCCAGATGTCCCTTGCTAGTGTGCAGAGGTTTGAGACCTTCCCTCCCCACATCTTATGACTGTTTTTCACTTGAACAGCTGAGTGGAAATCCAAGAAGTGCAGATCTTTCCAATAAAGCATTCAACAGCTCTTCACTGATTTAGTTTTTCCAAAGGTTGAGCTTGTTCTTGCTACTAATGGAAGAGTGGACTGTTCCATATTGGTGGAAGAGAATTGTGCATTAAATGACAATACTCTTGATTTTATGCTTTTTTCATGTTTTTAACAGCATGTTCCACTTTAAAAAGCACAAGGATATATTTTTCTCTCATTCTTTTAATTATTTACTCTTTATTTGTACTAAATATATTCTACTTGAAAGACACATTGATTTAGAATTGAATTGTCAGTCTGTTAATAGTGCTTTTAGACTTCTGATAATTATATAAATATTTAAATAATGATCATGAAATGTAAAACTGTTTTTTTCAAGAAGTGCCTTCACATGTTGTTTCTAAAGCTAAAATGCTAGAAGTTCTGTTTATGGGGCTCCAAACAGCTCCCCCTTTTAAATTGCTGGCATACAGGACCCTGATTTAGATTGGGACTTCAGTTCAAGGAGAAGAGGAAAGGGTTGAGGCTTTTCCCGTGCTTTTTTCCTTACCCAAAATGACCAATGTGCATTTCACCTTGTACGATATAAACTGAACTCCCAGCATCTCATGCAGCATGACCCTGTGTTTTAAAAGCCTGTATTCAACCTTCTTATGGTCTAATGGTTACTGAGAACTTACAAAAAAATTAAATCCATCTGATTTACTCAGTCATTCTTTTTGTCTTCATAGGATTGAAAAAACGTACAAGGAAGGCCTTTGGAATACGGAAGAAAGAGAAGGACACTGATTCCACGTAAGTATACATAGTGAAAGGAAGCATGTCCTAAATGGTAGGGAGGTTATTAAATTGATGCTTCATGACAGTGCTGGTTGATGTAGGCGATATCAAATCAGCAAAACAGAATTCAGTAGTGAATACTGTGAACAGTACAGTGTGAAACAACTACCTAATGTTGTGAGGGTAGTTGAGACTCTATATAGTCCCTTTTTGACTATCTATACACTCCCTTTACTGATGAGACCCAGCTTGATTCCTCAGATACATAATACTTGAACACAAGAAGCTGCCATATACTGAGTCAGATCCATCAAGGTTGGTTTTGTTTACTTGAAGTGGCAGCAGCTCTTCAGAGTCTTAGGGAGAGGTCTTTCACAGCATCTATACCTAAACCTTGTAACTGAAGATGCCAGAGATTCAACCTGGGACCTTTTGTATTTGGAGCAGATGCTTTACCATGGAGCCATGGCCTCTCCCCAGTTATTTAATCTGACTCTACTTTTCTGAGAGAATAGAACTGAAGCTGCCTGCTTAAACTGCTTATAAGATTATTGTTGCAAATCTGTCTGAACAGAAAACCTTGACGGTAGGTGAAAGCCAGCTCTTGGAATAACAACGCATTGTGAAACTTTTATAGAGTTGTCCTGGTTTTTCAGTGATACTTCAGCATCAAATTGTTCCACAGCTGAGGTTTAGAACATATTGAATTGGCGTTGTCTTGTTACTTGTGCTGCTGTTAGTTCCTGGATGACGAGGGGAACAATAATGCAAATTGCCCCAAGCCTCAAGTTCTAGAACATAGGATGGTCCTTTGGCATCAATACAACTAGAGTCCTTGTTCTGAAAAGATTAGAACTTCTCCAGCGCTGAAAGGCCTAACATTCGCTGAATTCCCACTGAAAATGTAATCTAGATACAACCAAGTTTCAAAAGAATCAGCACCTTTTCATCCAGGTTCCAACAGCCTCACTGCAGCATGTTTCTAGAGAAGACATCTAGGCCTGCCCCGGGGGGGGGGGGAGGTGCCTGCTGTCAGGGGTGCAATTGTTAAGCTAGCAGCACCAAAATTTCAGAGCATCTTTAGGAGGCCCTCCTTATGATACCACCCAGGTTTGGTGAAGTTTGGTTCATGGGGGCCAAAGTTATGGACCCTAAAATGTGTAGCTCACATCTCCTATTAGCTCCCATTGGAAACAATGGGGGATGGGGGCACCCCCTTTGGGAGTCCATAGCTTTGGACCCCCTGGACCAAACTTCACAAAACATGGATGGTATCAGTAGGAGACTCTCCTGATGATACTTCACAAGTTTGGTTCATGGGAGCCAAAGTTATGGACCCTCAAATGTGTAGTCCCCATCTCCTACTAGCTCCCATTGGAGTGTTTTTTCCCCAAAAAAGGTGCATATTCAAGCAGGTCCAGGAAAATCTTGTGATAAGGGGGCGGGAAGCACTAGAAATGGGACTGATCTGTGTTCCATGGTTCTGCTGTGAGGACATCTTGAGGGAACCTGGATATTTTGGGTGACTATCCCAGGAGGGAATCACCAGTGAGGGAATCGCCAGTGAGGGAATCACCATTGTGGAGGGCAAGCAAAAACTTCTTTCTGTGAAATTGCCCTTTGATGCCAGCTTTCTCCATACTGTCCCTATCCTTTGATACTAGTGTGCACAGCTTTTCAGCTGTTTGCTGCTTCTAAATCTGAGAAATCTCTTGGCTATATAATAATAATAATAATAATAAGCCTTTATTTGGCATAACAATAATCATAACAATAAAAAACCTGAGATAAAAGGTATACAGATACAAAGGTTTAAGATAAAAGGTATACAAATACAAAGGTTTAAGATAAAATATAAATTATTGATTGTGCATCACCTCCAGTAAAAATTGTGCAACCAATTCACAAGTTTCATTGTCAGAATTGTCCAGAAGAAAAGGAAGTCTACTTGATTCTTCCATTTCACTAGGTATCCTAGAAAGAATGTTGGAATATTTTGATCTGATATTAGCAGATTTAGGGCAGCAAAGCAGTTGATGTGCCAATGTTTCAATTTGTTGTTCACCACAAGAGCATACCCTTTCGCTCATTTCCAAGTTGTTAAATCTACCACGCAATAAAGCGGAGGGGAAAACATTGAAGCGAGCAAGTGTGAGGGCTCTTCTCTGCATTGGATTAGTCAAAAAATACAAATAGGGAGCCATCCTGTTTTGATATAGGGGTATTGAAAGATGTAAGGGTGAACAAGTTTTCATAGCAGCCCTAAATAAATTAATCCATTCGCTTTCCAACAATTTTTGTTTTAACAAGTTGTAGGATTCTGAACTAGATAGCGGGAAAAGCGAGTCGAGAGATATACCAAGTGATTCAATCTTTTTTTCGATCAGAGAGAACCATGGATTAGCCTGAGTATCAGACAAAAGTAGGTGAATCAGCGAGTGCTCATCATGCGAGAAATGTCTTGGCTATATTCTGCCTTTAAAGGTAAGGGCAGACGAGAAGAGTCATGCTCCAGTTGGTGCTAAAGATATATATTTTTTCATTGTTCCTAAAGGAAAAGAGAGAGCCAAGAAAGGTATCAAAACTAATTCAGAAGATTATTTTTTGCTATCTGGGACAAATTGATAAATGGTATTATTTGTTCCCAATAATCTTTTTATTCTGCGTGAAATGCCCTGTCTGCGCCAAGCTCGGAAGATAAATGTTCACTGTCTTGCAGACCTAGTTTGTGTGTGCATTACTTAGCAACGCACTACTGTAAGCTGTTTCTGTACTAAAAATCCTCTGAAATTAACAGAGAGACAGCAGTCAGTGCCTCAAAATCTTCAAGTGCCAATGCTCACTTATGATATATAAGTGATGATATAAGAACATTGATAGAGCCTTTTCCATCCATCTGAAATAAGGAATAAGGGCCTCTTAGTCAGAAGGCATGATTTAACAGCAGGTTTTAGTTGGGTTACTCCCATTTAATTTAAAAAACTTGTATTACCCTGTTTCCCCGAAAATAAGACATCCCCTGAAAATAAGATGCAGTAGAGGTTTTGCTGAAGTGCTCAATATAAAGCATCCCCTGAAAGTAAGACGTAGCAAAGTTTTTGTTTGGAAGCATGCCCATCAAACAACACCAGAGCATGCAGCTGTGGAGCAGAAAAATAAGACATCCCCTGAAAATAAGACATAGCGCATCTTTGGGAGCAAAAATTAATATTAGACACTGTCTTATTTTCGGGGAAACACGGTAAGGATTGTTCCACACATCAGGATTGTTCCACACGTTGTTCCATACATGATAAAATATGCAGAATAAACATGTTTTCAAAGAGGCATGGTATAAAGGTACAACATGGGAGCGTACAATCGATCACAAGTACAGGAAAGTGGAATATAAAGTATGCAGTATTCCTCAGTAGATCAAGACCATTTTGCTGCATGGTTGGATGAGCAGTTTCCTGCTCACCTAAGGTCTGAACATCAGAAGTCTAACGCTATGGTAAAATTGCCTAATGGCTGTTGAGTAGGAAGCTGCTTGTCAAACCCTGAATCTACTCAATACAACATTGGAGGGATGTTTTTTACCTCTCTATGTCCAGGCTGTATGGCAGAGTTGGAAACAATTGGGATTGGACCCCCATCCATCATCCTGCTTTCCTGTTCCTTGGTATCCTAAAGAATTAGGTTTTTAAATTGCAAGTGGGGGTTCAGTTAATAACAGTTAATTGACCATAATTCAGATCAAACAAAAAAAGTTTACTGCAGTTCCGATTTAACATCACCCCCCGCCCCACCAGGAGTCTTTTAGCATCAGGTTGTTGGAGCCCTAAAAGCATATTACCTAATGAACTGGTACAAATGTTTTGAAGCTCAAATAATCTAATATTCTTCTTTTCTGTATTCCGTTCCACAAACTGATGATTAACTTTTGATGGGGGAATGTGTGTGTTTATTTCTCTTTAGGCCACTGGAGCAGAAGGAACCTCAACTGCTAAAATTCAAAACTGATATATTTGGTGGCAGTCAGGGAACCCCCAAATCATGCAGAATCTCTTACTTTATCTTTGGGTAGCATGATGCTATCATGTTCACTATTAGATGGATATATTAAACTCTCTATCATGTGGTCTTGGTTGCCATGTAATATGTAAAGTATCCCAAGAGGCAGAAGGCAGAGAAGGGCTGAGCAGACAGTGTCTAGAAGGAAGCAGCAAACATAAAACTAAGCACGCATTGCTGTATATTGATTTATCAGTCATGATATGGTCAGTGTGAAGAGCCTTCCACCAGCAAGGCGGATTCTGCACAGGCCATAAAGAGCGGTATGTGGCTGCTAAAACCGCCATTGTGGGGGAGGACTTTGCATGGTTGCCGCAATGACATTTCCCCCCCACAACAGTGTTTTTGTGACTCACTTGTTGTGACTTGCTTTTGGAAAGTGGCGGCGTCCACCCTGTGCTGAGCAAGCAGCTCTGGGTGAAAGGTGTTGTTTTCCAGCACGCCGCATTTTAAAAAACTTACCTCCTCCTCCCTACATAGCTCCATCGGGATGAGGGGACACCCCCCCTGCCCCCCGACCCCCGGGCCGTTGCCAGGGCCATGGGGGGGCATGTCTCCTCGTCCTGACAGGGCTACTTAGGGAGGAGGAGGTAAGTTAAAAAAAAACAGGGCTCGTGCAGAATCCCAAGATTTGCATACACTTTTCTTTCAGAGGCAAGGAAATCTGTCTTGATTTCATTAATTTCCTTCAGAAAAAATACAAGGTATAGTTTCCTACCATGTGTTTAGCCAAATACTCAGCATAACATTGAATAATTTGTCTTTTTATGGGCACTCTGGGAGTATTGATGGCATCATTTTTAGATAATCAGTGTATTGTTATAATGGAGTGGCTGAAAGTTTCAGTATGCATAAATTGGCAGAGATGGTCACCTTAAGCAATTCTTAACCCTTTGCCCTATTTTTGTTTTAATCGTGCCATTTTCTTGTTGAGACATGAAGTCTGTTGCATGTGTGTACTGCAGTTTGAATAACTAAATATAGAGATTTATACAAACAAAAGTACCCTTCTGTGTGAAGGAAAACAAAGTCCTGACGGAACTTGGTGCCTCTTGTGCTATCAAGCCCATCTCCCTGCTGTATTACCCTGTTTCCCCGAATATAAGACATCCCCGGAAAATAAGACGTTGTAGAGGTTTTGCTGAAGTGCGAAATATAAGGCATCCCCCAAAAGTAAGACGTAGCAAAGTTTTTGTTTGGAAGCATGTCCAACGAACAAAACACAGAAAAATAAGACATCCCCTGAAAATAAGACATAGTGCGTCTTTGGGAGCAAAAATTAATATAAGACACTGTCTTATTTTCGGGGAAACACGGTAGAAAACATTATTCATGGACAAGGCTTAATCATCAGTAATTGTGTTTGCCTTAAGAATCAGACTGTACACTCAGTTGCTATTCTCACCATTTCGTAAGTGGAAGTTTCAGTTGGGGAGAAAGTGTGCTGTTGTGCTGCTTTCTTGGATCTTAGTAGAAGCCTCCCTTAACTGCTTTGTTCTTTAGCAAGGACATGAGCCAAATTGTGTTCACTTGGATCTCCAATCATCTATGTAAAAGAAATTATGAACCCTGCACTGATTTGAAAATAAACCATATTTACTCCTAATTTCACAGAAAAGTATGAGGAAAAACCATTTCATGTTTTTTAAAAAATTAGGTTGGTCTGTTTTTACTAGTGTGCTAACGACACAAATTTTGTCTTCGTTACAGGGGATCTCCAGATAGGGATGGAACTGTAAGTATTAAATCAAATTAAATGTATGTTAGTATACAATTAGTGCTGTCTGATGAAAAATGCTGCTCCCATCCTGTGAATCGTCATAAGCAATTATTAACCCTTTGCCCTATTTCTATTTTAATTGATTACAATAATCAGTTTTGCAGTATGTTTGTTTAAATCCACTGTTCTATTCCATTTTCGGGGAGGGCGGGTGTTATTTGGCCAAAGTAAGGCAACCCATGTTTACATGAATGCCTTGGTATTTCCTTTATAAAATAATTACACTGCATGAAGATGGTCAAATATATGTACAGTTTTAAAAAATGAATTTGTGAAATTGTTTATAATTAAATGAACTCTAGAAATAACATGAAAATAATGGATTATTTTACTGTAGAAAATAGAAATAGGAGAGGGGTTGCTCCTGAGTTACTGTTGCTTTTATTTATGATTTTAGATTTTCTGTACCTTCTAGAAGTGGACTTTAGAAGGAAATGTATCTCATCAGCTATTAAATTTTAAATTTGCAATGAAGAATGTTGGGTTCAGATATAGATTTCACTTTGGTTGAAGTTGATTCCTGAGTTTAAATCTCCTGCTTTAAATTCAATCTTGTGTCATTTTTAATGAAAATTGGAGAAGTAAAAAAAACTAGTGTTCCTCACCAGATATTTAGCAATGGAGACTTGAGCAGCCATGCCATTTTCTCTACCAAAATTACTGGAACTAAAATATTTAAGGGCCTTTCCAGATGATTTTTACAATAAATGAGCACTGGTTATATTCCTCAGAATCCAGATGCCTTTCTTCAAGAAAATACATACATGCCAGGAGTATTGCATTTTCCCAGCATGTGCTTTGTTGCTGGAGAAATGTGGTTGTTTTCCTTTTAGCATATACCTTGCTATTGTGAGTCCTGTGCAGAGAAAAGTGGTGATGTTTTTAGTGACAAGTACCACCATTCTCTCCACCAGACAAAACTGTGTGTCTTTCTATTTTTAATTAGTTCAGAAATTAAATATTCCCTCCCTGTATAATTCCAGTATGGGAACATTTATGTGCAAAAAAGCCCAGCAAACCACAGCAAGGCTACTCTTTCTTCCTGTGGTAGTGTCACACTGCTTTGAAATCTCCTTCGCCTTTTCCCTTTTATTTCATTATTCAACAGCTTTGCTCTTTCCTTCTCCAGTACACCAGCCCTCAGGGTTTTTTTTTTAAAGACTGAATATCTGTCCTCCATACCGAAATATTACAGTTCCTTCCAGCCCCTAATTTTTTTTTTTTATTTGAAGAATGACAGTGCCGGGACCTATTATGTGGGGTGACATATCATGCTACTGCTGCTGGATTGGGGAGTAGCAGAAGTCTGGCTTTTAAAATATAATCCAGGGGCAAATATCTTCTGGAAAGGCCCTACTATATACTATAAGTGGAGGGTTTTTTCACTTCTGACCCAAGATCCTTAAACCCAAATCCTAAACATGTCTCCTTGTAAGTAAATACTATCGATTCAAAGCTACTCAATTTTCAAGCAAATGCGCTTAGGATCACTGCTGTAGATTTGAAAGAACCTGCCTTCACATGCCCTTTTTTGCATCCCCCTGCATTTTGTCAAGTGATTTTCATGTTAAAAGGCGGACCACATGGGGAACTAAGTTTGAATTAAGGCTCTGATAAAACAGAAAAAAAATGGCTATGTAAAGCACTTTTGACTTTACCAAGTTTCCATGACTAATTTTCTCTGTATCTTGCACCACTCCATTCTTCTGAGTTGCCTCCCTTTTAGGGTATACTGGTATTTGTTTGGTCAGTGTATCTGATTCTTCAGTCCCTGCATCGTTTATGCAGAATCCCTTCCTATCCCTGAATTGTATTGCACACTGGAGGAATAATAGCCTCGTTGTCAATAATGACCTGTGTAACTAGTTTTCTGCTCCCCTGCCTTAATTCCCCCTTCAGTTCTGAGCAACGGGACCATTTTTTGATAGACAAGCCCTTGTAATTGATTTCTGCTTTACTTAGCTTTCTACATTCTGTGTTCTGTTAAACAGATATTTTTAAAAACCTTGTGCCATAAGCTGTAAAGGTGTATGTCTCTCATCTGCTTTAGTACAGCATTATCTTGACCACCATCAAAACTGCCCAAGCAATACAAGCAATTGTAAAGGGCTCCATCATTTGAAGAAGGCAAGGGTGCAGCAGGTGATAGGTGTGGCTTTTGTCTATCGTTACTTCCCTGAGCCTCCACACCATGCTGTTGCTGAGACCCAAGGTGAGCTATAACAGCATTGGCAGCCCAGTTGGCTAAAGTTGTCAAAATTGTCTTAGCAAATACTGGGAGAGTGTCTGGAGTAAGTGGAGGATGGTGGAGTTTGTGGAGGATGTGATTTCCCTTTTAAGTAATTTGCTAGGAATTTCCCTAAATCTCCATGGTAGAGACACTGCGAAATGTCTAGAGCTTTGCTGCAAAGGCCATTTTCCTGCCATTATTTTTTTTTACCTTTCAGTTTCTTAGGGTTGGCAGATTGGGTGGCAGAGGGTAGGAGTTTGCCTGTCATTGGGGGAGGGGAGTAGGGAGAGATAATGGCACCCAGGGTAAAATGGTGCCTGGCCCCCGGCTCCAGCCTTGCCCCTACTTACTTTTTTCTGCTGGCTGAAAACAGGCCAGGTTGATTGAACAGGGTCAGGCCTGGTGGGGCGAGGGGGCAGGGGCAATTTTCCGCCCCCACCGGTGCGTGCGGTGCATGGCGCACCCCCCTGTCCCCTTATAGCTATGTTTCTGGGGTAGGGGGAGTGGCAAACCTAGCTGGGTTTCACATTCCGCCTGAGTCCTGGCTGCTACAGGAACAGACATGAGAAATATCCTTGTTTGTGGCCTCCCTAACTTATACCTCTGCTGCATGGGAGGAAAGTGTCATTGAAGTTCACCTTATCCCCAGTTGCCATTGTTGCAGATGGAGACAATGGGCATCGACAGTGCCAACTCTGGTCCTAACTGAGGTATCAAAAGACCTTAAGCAGGCCTTTGATGTCAGCTGTGCTTATGCTGTGCTCCCTGGAGCCCCGGGTGTTAACTGTAACACATTTTTACTTTCCCCTTCTCTTTTCTTTGCAGCTGGCATCTTTCTCTATCTCAGCATCTTTCTTTATGGCCAATAACGCACGACAAGGTTCCCATGACTTCAAAGGGAATTGGCCAGGGAGTCCTTTGTTTCGGGGCATATCCAGCATTACTATCCATCGCCCTGTTTGCAGCTGGGCAGGCATTACCCATCAGCTGGCTTTTTGCTTACATCTGGGAGGGGCGATGCTTCTTGGGTTCTCTATTGTGCATGAGTGCTTTAATTTAGGGTTTAATTTATAATATAATCTTTAATTTTTATCTTCCATCTTATTAATAATTGGTACATCAATCTATCGATAGATCAATATATCGCCATTAAAAGGTGAAGAATTAAAGAAAAGTCATGAATATGGCATCTGTACACTTTGCCCAAACACGGATTGTCTTTTATGGCAGGAAGTAAGGGGGGAGTAATGGCAGTGTGCAAAGTGCAAAACCACAAAAGGACCTGAGCTACCATTTTCTAAGTTCCCCATGTTCACGATCGTTTGTCTCCCAATGTGCTGTAAACTCAAGCATCAACACCGACAAGCTATTCCTAGAACAGCTCGGAATCACTGGGTGCATTATTATATGAAACTCTGAGGCTGGGGCCTTCCCAGTTTGTTGTTATTGATGGTAAATGGCGAGGACAAATCAATTTGGACTGATCGACTAATCTTGTTTTATTTTTTAGTGTTTTTTTAGTGTTAGTGTCCATTTATCATTCTATCAATATGGTTATGTATTTATTTTTTAAATCTAAAGATCTGCAGGAGTGGGGAGGCCTTGGCAATAGAAATTATATGGCAAGACAAGAAGTGAGAAGTAGTCGGCAACAGGGAGGAAGGCGAGGGGGAAGCATGCAAAGGATGCAAGGGAGTGAGGGTAAGACTAGTTGGGCTAGCTACGGGCAGAGGGAAGAGGTCTGGGGCAAAGCTGTGTCCACTGGCAAATCTGCACCTCTTTGGCAGTGAAGCAAAATTAAAATCGTGCTATTAGTAGATTTGCTTGCCACAGAAATAGTGGAAAGTGAAAGCGGGGCAGAAGAAACACATCCATATGAAAAATCTTGTTGTGGTGGACATTTGCCTCCATCACGCAGCAAACACCTTGTGCATAATCAGCCTATGTCATGCCCCTAGAGACACCCTCACTATTTTCCTTATTTAAGCCTCAGTTGTACCCTTAGTTAGAATGGGTTTAATTGCCTTTTCATACAGTATTCTGTAGGAGGGAACCTTAGTTAGACCCTGTCACTTTAAGAAGCCCTCTAGTCAAAGCACTAAAGCATTCTTATTATTTAGCAGTTCCTGTTTTACAGTCTGTTTAGTTCAGGTGTCTGTGGAAGGCTGGAGACAGCAATATCTTAGACGTTTAAAGTGTTAAAGATCCATGGTATTTGAGCAATCAAGTTTCGACAGAATTGTAAGGAAACAGAGTTCAAATAAAGGATACCAGGAGATCTCAGAAGCAGCAAAGCAGCGCAGACTTCCTTAGAAGCAATTAAGGAAAAGTTGGTGTCTGCAAGTTCTTCAAACCATCTCCAATCATTTCCAGCATCTCAAGTATTCTTTATTTAGTTAGACTTCATGGGAGGAGTCAGAGTTCTAAACTTTCAGTACTATTAAACCTTTTTTGAATTGTTGTTTATTTGTCTGTGAGTCTTACACTCTGTTCTGGCCAAGTGCAAGGCACCTGATTTTAGTTTGCTTGGGGAACAGAACAGCTTATCTGTTCTTTCTCATGTAAAAATGTTGATTACATTTCAAGGGGTTCTCATTTGCTATCCAAACATTGTTAATCTGTGTTAATGTCTCACTTAGTAATAATTACATTGTGCTTCCTATATTCCACATGTTCATTTAAAGACTGATTTATTCTATTCTGAATATAGCTGCTGGCCTCCTATTTTAAGCAGCAGAAATAGTGCAAGAAAGAGGATCTCTATGATTTTTTCCCTCTCATGCCATTTTCCTGCTTTAAAATGCCGCCCCAAGCCCATTTTATTTCCACTGGGGGGAAAATCCATATTATTATTATTATTATTATTTTATTTTATTTTATTTTATTTTATTTTAATTATTATTATTTTATTATTATTATTATGGTAGATTTCATCATCATCATCATCATCATCATCATCATCATCATCATCATCATCATTATAATATGCACATAACAACCTAGCACAAGTGTCTGGAATTCTTCTTTGAATATCGAGTCCTTCCCAAGGACCTAGGATATTAGAAGTATTTGTGTAGAATGTGTGCAGTTCCTAGACATGCTGCATTCTGCAGCATGTTGACTGATATTCTGTCCAAAGGTTTAGGAACTCCAGATTTATTATCTGTGCTGAATGTTTTTGGACACAATAATTTACTAGTGACTGCAACGTTTCTGAGTCTGATTTCCGGTACAACTGACCGTCCATGTACAGCAAATGTGAGATTTTTCCTGAGTCTTTGTTTTGATATCCCAGCACATTTTCTCTAAAATTACTTTTATTAGTGGAATCGCGTAAGTGACTTAATTAAGGGCAACAGTGAATCACCTTGGAAAATTCCTCGCTTAATGTTGACTGTTCCAAAGTTTTCATTTCCGACTGTCAGTTCAGTTTTCCACTGTCTCATTGCTTTTGCAGTGATTACGCGAATGTTTTCGCTGATGTCAATTGTTTCCAAGTTTCATGATCCAACGATGGGGCAATGAGTCAAATGCCTTCTTATAATTGATCCAGACCATATGCAAATTCGTTCTTTGATTCTTGCAGTTCTCCATTATCATTGTGCCTATCAGGAGTTGATCTTTTGTACCCCTGCTCCTTCTCCTTCTTTTGTTCCCTTTCTGCTCCACCGGCAGGAAGTTATTTGCTTCCGAGTAGTCCATGATGTTATCTGCTATTATGCTGGTGAGCAGTTTGAGCATCATGGGCAAACATGTTATCGGCCTGTAGTTTCCAGATGTTGTTCCTTTGGCTGGATCTTTCTGAATCCAGTATGTCTTCCCAGTTGTTAGCCATTCATCAATTTCACCATTTTGCAAGATTTCATTGAATTGCTTGGCCATTGTCGGGTGCAAACTAGTTAGCTGTTTGAGCCAGAAGCCATGCAATTGAGCATGTCCTGCTGCCATCCAGTTTTCCACTTTCTTGCTTGGATGTTTTATCATATCAGTTGTTATTTCGAGCTCTTGAATTTGTTTTTGGCCAACATCTTTCTCAAAATCTTTTATCCATTGCGCCTTCCTGTTGAAATCCTTCTCATTTTCCCACAGATCTTTCCAAAACAGAAGTGTTGTATTTTTCTCTGGTTTTTTGCTTTCAATATTGATCTTTGTGTTGAGGTTTTGGTAGAAATGTCTTTGATCTGAATGAAATTGCTGATTTTGTCTGTACTGGATATTTCTTGCTTCATATCTTTCAATTTTTCTTGCTGTGGCTGTTGTTTGGTGATCTCCAGTGCTTCTTCAATTGTTCTAGTGTCTGGCCAGTACCTTCTAATTAGTTCTTTCAGGATCTTGCCATTCTTTAATCTTTGTTCCTTCATATTTTTCAGATTACTGGCATCTGATCTTAGTTTTTTGATCTTCTGTTCCAGTCGAATTTTCCACTGGTTTTGATGGTTGGTTTCTCTTGGGTTTAGGTATTTCAATGCCCAATTCTCTTGTGACCACTACAGCTGTATTGTACATGAGCTGATTGGTTTGTTTGATGGAAGCTATTTCTATTGTCATCAGTGCCTTGTTCACATCCCTCGTTATGGGTGCCAGGTCTTTTTTGGGCACCATTTTCAATGCTGGCAACCATTGTCTTTCCTCATTTGATTGTCCATGCTGGATGATCTTTTCCCTTAATTCTTTTTGTCGTTCTGTCAGTCTATCAGATTTTTCCATGGGGACTTCCTCTGGTGGTTATACTATTATTTCTTCTCCTGTACTGGCATTTTCATCTAGCAGTTCTACTATTATCTTTCCTGTTGCTTCTGGAGTATATACTGTTCTTTCTTCTACTGTTACAGTTGCTTTCTTTTCACAGTTTTTCTGGATTTCTTCTACCCCTGTAAACACTTTATTCCGTATGATGAATCGTCTTTGATCTGTCAGTCTTTGCTCAGTAATATTCGAATCTGGATAGTGTTGTTTCCACAGTTTGTATACCCGCTTCAAGTATCCTCTTTTTTCTGGCTCTGAGTTGTAGTAACAAGCCATGATGGCACAATTTTCTTGTGCACTATACTTCTTTCATTTGGATGGTTGGTCCACTTGTAGCCCATTTGTCGACGCATGCCCAGGGGCCCCAGCATGCGACTCAACCCATGTTAACCCGAGCAACGACCAATGCAGTATGGAATAATTTTTCATTTGTATCACCATATTATATGGGTTGGTGGACATTCTTAGTCTGGTTTCTTGGTTGAGACCTGTCTGGCTTGGGAGACCCTTCTGGTAGTATACCTCCAGCATTGCTCTCAACATCATCGAAGCATGCAAGCTCCTTCCTCATGACAAGGGGGTTCCAATGAGGGGGGTTGTTGTTGTTTTATTTATATTGCCTTCCTGGGATGGAGGTAGCTTTGGCGTGGTAGTTTTCAGATGGAAAACTGCATAAAATGATTTAAAATATTTTTCCTTTCCCTTGTACAATTTCCCTTCCTGTTAAAATAGCAAGCCAAGTGACTGCATTTGTAAAGGGGGAGATTACAAAATTTGTTGTAATATATTGTACAGCATTGTAATATATTGTACAGCATTTCTCTTGAAGTTAAGTCTAGAAGAGGTACTTTCTTCTGTGAAACAAATGTGAGCTTGGAATAGAAGAGTTCATGTCCAGAGTGAGGCTAGTGCTATTTTAATATAGTGCCGCCGCCCCCCCCGCTTATGCTAATTTTTTAAAATATAAAATTTCAGCTAAACTAATCATACACTTTCCAAAGTTTTCAAATGGTTTTTAAGAACATTAATCATATTATCAGTTATCCTTCATTCTATAGATGTTCAAGAGGATTATGGGAGGAGCATAGAAAAGCAAAATGTTCCCTGGGACAAGTTTTATTTAACATCAAAGTTAATTATTTCCTTGTTTTAAAAAATTGGATGAAAATACTCAGGATCATAGTTGTTTTAGGTAAAACATGTGTTGAAATATTGCTATAGTGCATTGGTTCGTGGTTTAGGACTGCCAGATTAAACAAAGGTCTATGAAGATGATGTATTCTATAGGGAAATGATCCTAAAATACATGTACTAATATCAGATCTTGTAAAGGTCTTTTAACCCACTTTGAATTATCAAGTCTCTCCTTCTGAACAGAGCCTTCTCCAATGTTCCCGCATGAACAGCGCAATCCTAAACAGAGTTACGCCCTTTTTTCCCAATGGATGTAAAAGAGAGTAACATTATTTAAGACTGCACTGCTGGTCAATTGCATTAATCTTGACAAATAAAACCTTTTAAAAGTGCTTACTGAGCTTGCTTACTCCATGTAATTCATTTCATGTGTTTAAAAAATTCAAACCACCCAATACTTTAACCCTTTTTCTATAAAAACGAAAATCCATTCCAGCCACCCAGCCCTCATCCTCATGAGCCACCCTCCAATAGCAAACCAGAGTGTGCACAGGAAGGAAGAAAAACTGTTTCGGTAAGGACACAAATATTGATTTAAAGCTTCTAGGGGGTTGGTTGGAACAATGTGTAAACCTAGAGGAGTTCTTTTTTCCAACTGAATGCAAGACATATATTTAATTATACATTACTCATTTCAGTGTGTGGTTCATCCTTGAAGCTCCAAAAGGGTGCCTTCTATCTACGGTTGTATCACTGTGGCTACTGTATACTTATAAATATATTTAATTCCTTATTAGTGAAAGCTTCTACTCTAACTTATTAGAATTCCCTTTGATTCACTTGAAATCAATGATGATAGTAGCAAGCAGAAGTGGATTACTTTGCCTTATGTGCCAGGAAGAGAAGAGCTTTTCTTAACAGTTTTGCCTTAGATCCTTTTTAACGGATATCCCAGGGCTTGGAATGTTTTGCATGCTCGACCACAATTACTCGACTGGTTAAAGATGAGTTAAATTGAGGGAGGCCCTGACTTGCTTGGCCCAGGCTAGCCTGATTTCATCAGAACTCCGAAGTTGCCCTGGTTAGTAACTGGATAGGAAGCCACCAAGGAATGCTAGGAGGCCAAGGACTGTGCAGTGGAAGGCAATGACAAACTACCTCCATTAGCCTCTTGCCTTGAAAACCCTCAATTTTGACTTGACAGCACTTCACACATGCACAAAGTGAGAGAGACTGTGATTAGGTTAGGGCCACTAAGTAAATTTTATGTTTGAACAGGAATTTCTCCACTCTAGCCTTTAACTATTTCGATTTTTAATCACTTAAAAGAACAATGCCTAGTCTTCTCCTGCAGAAAGGAATTCACCAGCATTTGAACTTTTAGGAAACCAGTTTCCAAACTACAGATTACTGTGTCATAAAAATTAATCTTTCTGTTCTAGATCAGGACATCTTTATGAAAGGTGCCTGTTGTGCTTCATTTCCTAATCCTTATGATATCTTACTAGTAGATGTTGATGTTCTTCCCCTTTAAAATGCCTCTATTTTTTTAAATAATGTATTGCAGAAGAGAACAAATGGTGCTCCAAATGGGTTTTATTCAGAGATTGACTGGGAAAGATATGTAAGTAAATAATTTCATGCTTGATACTCCTATATTCTGTGAGAATTCTGATACCCTAACCCATCTGTCCCCCCCCCCCATTTTGGCGTGTTCAGTGATTCTTGATGATGTTTTGCCTGAATAGTGATAACCTGGTTCAAAGAATAAATATACCCAGTACATTACAGCAGCAAAATATATTTGTCCCAAGAATAATCTTAATCTGACCATAGTGCTGGCACAAGGGCATGTAGTCTACTGATTTAGGAAATCACAGCTGGAGCTATGGAAGAAGGATGTCTTGGTGTAATTAAATTAAACTGATAGTTGTTAAATTATTTAAGAAAAACAGTGAATTCTTGGATTTCATTGCTGTAGATGTATGAAGCTGCACTTTCTCTTAAAATTTACTTTATACCTTCATGTTAATTAGATCCTGTAAAACTGCTTTGGAAAAAGTAAAAAAAAAATCCTATGAAATTTTAAAGACCAATTGTACTTATAATTGGAATTGCATCTGAGACCATTGTGCTGTTGGTAAATTAATTGGGAAGAATTTAAATTTTGGTTAAAGTAATTTAGCTGGGTTTTTATTTATAAAGAAACAAAACATTCGAATGTACTCTGGATTACTCTTTTTGCCTTTTCCGTTTATAAAATACTAACATGACTTTTTAGTTGGTGTGTAATCTTATATTAAGAAGCATTCTACTTTTCAAAAAAGCATACAAGGATCTTTGCATGTGAACATATTTAAATATTGGTTTTGTACGTTATTTGTGAATTATTTGGGTTTGACTGATATTATTATTATTGTTGTTGTTGTTGTT
The DNA here is from genome assembly GCF_021028975.2 of Sphaerodactylus townsendi. Lineage (NCBI taxonomy): Eukaryota > Metazoa > Chordata > Lepidosauria > Squamata > Sphaerodactylidae > Sphaerodactylus > Sphaerodactylus townsendi. The sequence continues at coordinate 58,744,322 of NC_059429.1, read as the reverse complement.
GTTGTAGATTTCACAGCTGCCAGATCTTTAGCTGGTTGTTGGCCTTCATTACAATTTGAGCCTCACCCAGAGGCCTAGGAAGTTGTAATGTATTGGCATAGTATACCCGAAGGGCTCTGAGCTGTGAACAATAAGGCCAAAAAGGCAACATACAATATACAATAATAAAATATAAACATTAAAACATTAAAATTATTTAAAACAGAGTAGCAGCAAAACACAGAATTAGTTTGCGGTGCCCAATCCCACATTCGGGAGGGGACCTGGCAGAAGGCCAAAGATGGTACTGATGAAATCCGGGGGGGATGTCACGGGGACAGCAAGTTCCACGGCCAGCCTCCCAAAGGCCCGGTGGAACAACTCAGTTTTACAAGCCCTGCGGAACTCCTCAAGTTTCCGCAGGTCCCTAACAGTTGGAGGAAGAGTGTTCCACCAGGCAGGGGCCAGGGCCGTAAAAGCCCTGGCCCGGGTAGAGGCTAGCCACATTATTGAAGGGCGAGGGACTACTAGTAGATTCACCTTCAGAACGCAGAGGCCTATTTGGGACATATAGGGTCAGACATATTATTTCATATGTCTGCTGTTTCAACCTTCTGTCAGATTTATTAGACAATGTATTTTATTCATCTTTTACATCTATTGTGTTTTTTAATGGGAAAAACAAGTTTTTAACAAGCAATGGGGAAAATCTAGTAACAGACAAATTCTTATCCCTAAGCAAGCTCAATTAGGAATTGGAAACAGAAAACAAAGCTATTTTCTGTTTTTTTAAAAATCAGAAAGTGGGGGAAATCAACACAAGGTTAGTTGTAAACTTTGGAAACCTAATTGCATTTTCAGTGTCATCATTTGGGTGGCTTTCTTCCCTGTTCTCCACCCAGCTAGAAAACTTTGGCTTTATTCACTTTTAAATGGCTTGGTCCAGCATCAGCACCAAATACTGAACATTTTGTTTGTCTCACCTTGATACCACAAAGGCTGGAATGTTCATGTCCCAGGTGCACAAATCCTGGGAAATGTAATCTTCCAGGAGTAACTGGTTTATATGAACTGTAGGGCCCTGGGAAATCATTTCCCAGAATGTCCCTGGTGCCTTTCACATTAATGTTGCAGTGTTTCAAGCTTACATACCCAAAGGTCAAGGACAAATTCACATTGAGGGCCAAAAAATTCAATTATGGAAATTATATAAATAGTAGGAATTATTATAATATAAAATATATATTAAGGAGATATCCAAAGCTGCTGAGACATTACTACATTCCTTTTGTCATGTAAGATAGACTATGCCATGGGAATCAGAATCCATGCCGTAATAGTGCATTGGCAAATTTACTTTTTATTGACTTGTCCATGGGATATGTTGGATGAGAAAAAGGAGGTGAGTGTTTTAACCCTTGTAATTAATGTAATTGTTTTACTGTGTTTGCTATGCTAGAATTCACCTGAGGTTGATGAAGAAGGCTACAGCATCAGACCAGAAGAACCAGGCGATATCCTTTACTGCCAATTCTGTGTCTGAGTTATATATTGTGTAGCATTTAACAGACTCTCAAACAGTTGTAGATAGAGTTGCCAACTTGGGAAATTCCTGGAGAGCTTAAGGTGGGGGAACTTGGGTAGAGGAGGAAACTCAGGGAGCACAGCTGGGATGTATACTAGAGTCTACTCTGAGAAGCTGCCATGTCCTCCAGAGAACTGATCTCTGTAAAGTTGGGACTGAATTCCCCACCTTGAGACTGGCAAACTGAGCTAATGGGTATATGATATGCCCCTGCAAGTCTACTTTTTTTTAAATTCTGTAAACAGTAAAGTCCAAAATACTATCAAAGTGTTACCAGAAATGCTCAAGGTCCGGTATAAAACATGCACTCTTAGATTTCTGTGTAAAATATTTTTATTTTTGCTTGAAACCATGCAAATGTGGGCAATACCTCAGTGAGGGTTTTGCACTCTAAGGGAGATGATGCTTGTTGTACATACAAAATTAACAGAAGGAAAAGCTGAAAATGCAAGGTAGATTGAAAAAACAATATAAAATACTAAATTTCAATTAACCAAAGGGAATAGGGCAAATCTGCCACTGGGAGCAGCTGGGAGGTTGTGCTGGCAAATTCACCCTCTCCAGGGCACTTACCCTGACAGAGGGGTGAAACCACCACTATGCAGCCTCTGCCACCCTCCCCTGGTGGTGGGATGCAGCACAGGACACTGCAACAGCATCCCTGCACTGCTGCTGGTATAGCAGGGACGAGTGGGGCTACAGCCCACACTTAGGCCATCTTTTTGGCTGGCATAAGTGTGGTGTGGCCCATTGGGGCTTATAAGAGGCAGGGAAACTTTTTGCCTTCTCCATGCCACCAGGGAGCTCAGCTTCCAGATGAGAGCAGTGAGTCCCTGTCCAATAATTTCAGTGATGGAGGAACAATCCTTGGGGTTCAGTTCAAATATAATTTCTCACTTGCTGGGGTGCTAATTTTGTTCCTCCACCACTAAATGGACATTTACTATTCGGGCCAAATCCTACTGACATATTTGACACCTTGACAAAATTCTTGCTCTGATGGGGGAAAGTCAGATTTCTGCTATTGTTTGTTTCAATTCTTGTAAAGATAAAGTGGAACATGGCCAAAATATTTATAAGGAAGTGGGATTGATGAACGCCAGGTAATGTGATAAGAGAGGTGGGATGGCTGAATCATCTGGGTGTAGGTTTGAGTTACCTGTGTAACTAGCCTGCTTAACAAAAGCTGGGAGATGAATAATGGCCATGATTTCTTCCATAGTTAGGTCTCCAGGGCAGTGTATATTGTAAGGCAGATTTCTGAATGGTCCTAGATTCAAAGATGAATTATTGTTCTGTAAAAATACCATCATTGGTTACAATTTAAACTTTCATGAGCCCTCAGGAAGCCAAATAATAAAACTATTGACAGCAGAGAGTCACTAACCTCAGGAGAATCTGGCTACTTCATCAGGACTTTTTACTGCCCTGGGTAACCTCTAGCATGATCTCAATTTTTCAGGTTTAATATCAAACATGGAATCATGAGAAGTCATGAAAGTGATCCAAAAACATGACTCCTGACCCAGGGTGCTTGTGTGGGTTACAAAAGTGCTTAATGTTGCCTACTAGATCTGGTCATAAAATTTAACAAGGAAGAGTGATGAGAAGATAAACATATGGAACAACACTTTTTCTACTAAAAAAATCAGGTGTAGTAAATAGCCCTATTTGGATAGCCAGGTCCCCAGTCATGGTGGAGGATGCCCCACCCTGAGCTTCTGTTGCCAAGCAGCACAGGAGTGGCAGATGGAAAATTAAAAAAAAAAAAACCTCACCAATGTTGAGAGATAATGATATCACTTATGCAAAAGACTCAGAAACAATGGTAGTAGCACTAGGAATCTCAGAAAACTATATGGTTGCTACTGCTGTTGCTTCTGGGTTTTCTCTGGAAGTGATATCAGCATACTTGCAAAGCTGCTCCCGCCTCTGTTCTTGTCACCAACCCTCCTGCCGGTTGTCAGATTCACCCTGGCAACTCTAGGCCTATTTCCAGCACCCAAGGATAAATCTACTCTTCCTTCATTGACCTAATCCTTTAAAAAATATATTTATTGGAATGACCACCCTTACCATGTGCCAACTATTTTCACTATTAAATTCCATTGTTGTTTGGCATTTCTCTTAACTGTGATTTACCTACCAAAGGAAAGCACTTTTATTCCTCAAGTGAATCTGAAGAAGAGGAGGAAGCACACAAGAAGTTCAACATTAAGATTAAGCCCTTACAGTCTAAAGACGTTATTAAGAGTGCAGCAACTGTTGATGAACTGAAAGCTTCTATAGGCAACATTGCACTTTCTCCATCTCCAGTGGTAAGCAAAATCTTGTTTAATATGCTCGTTCGCTAGAATTTTTAAAAATCATCTTGGTTGCCTTTTTATAGTTGGTTTGATATATGTATTTCACAAAATCTAGGATTTAACAGTTTGAATAAGCTCTCAATGTGAAGGCTTGTCAGTAACCACTTTGGGTTTAGATGTATTGAAAAATAGTTTTAGTCTTCAGAATGTGTTCGAGATTTTTGACAGGCTGTTACAAGTACATGGCTCAATTGCTGTATCATCTATCTGTGCACATTGAGTTTATATGAGTAAATCTTGAATTTTTTAAATCAACAAGTAACATGTTTATCTTGATGCATACTTATAGAAAAGCTCTTATAACATAAATAAGAAACTTACAGCCCCATCCAGAGTCCTCAGCAGCAGGACCGGACACTGCTGTGGCACTGCCCTGCAACCTCCAAGAGGGCTTTCCAGTCATGGAAAGCGAAAACTGCAAGAACCCCTCCCCTCACTCTGCCGGAAAGGTTTAGAGGACTTATACCACCTCAAGAATGGTGTAAGTTCAAGGGTCGGGGCACCACACTCCCAGCCCTTACTCGGGGGGTGGGGAGCCCTCCAGGAACTCCTCTGTCCATCCCACCCCATCAATCAGGATGCCAGCACAGCCCCATCGTGGCCTGGACTTCTAGGTTTCACAGGGCTGAGATGTGAATGGCCACTGGTACGTCTGCCTTGTCCACTGGGGCAAACACACTGCTGTAAGGCTGTGTCACTCCCTCGAGCTCTTTTGCACCCCTCTTTAGATGGAACTGTTAGTTGCCAGTTTCAGTAACTCTCCTTGTTCAAAATAAGGTGGTATTATTCTTAATACATCTTGATGATAATGATCTCTCATTTTAGAGATTCATGGAATGACTTCTGTAAGTCCATCAGAGTCACTGATTTTTTTTCTGAAATACCATTATTGCCTGTGCTTTATGTCAAGACACCTTGGAAAACTCAGGGAAGCTTTAAAAGCCATTATAGTATGGCAGGAAGGCTTTAAAGTAAAGTAAAAACAAGATTTTAAATCATACTGATTGCTAGCTGTGTTAATGGTTTTTGGAACTTGAAGGAAAAATTTTTCACTTGTGGGTGAATTCTTAGCTTGCCAGGGTCTCCTCTTTCTGAGATCCTCAGAACTACTGGTTGTAAGATGCAGGAAAGAATGATTAAAGATACTGAAGGTTAGCAGTGGCGAAGCTCCCACGGGAACATCCGGGGCGCTTTGTCCCAGGCGCCACCAAAAGAAGTCACGTGGGGGCACAAAATAGCCAGACCACGCCCCCTTCTCCTTGCCTGGTGTGCCCTAATTATCTCTTTCTCTCCCGGGGCTTTTTTTTAAAGCCGGCTTTTTAAAAAAAGCCCCGGGAGAGACAGAGATAATGAGGACGCGCCAGGCAAGGAGGAGGGGGCATGGTCTGGCTATTTTGCACCCCCCATGCTCAGAATGGAGGCTTCCACTATGAACCTGCTCTTTTTTTAAGCTGAGAAAGGTCCCTTTCTCAGCTTAAAAAAAAGAACAAGCTCATAGCGCCGAGTTTAGAGGCTGCAGCGCCCCTCTCTCCCTCTCAGAGAGAAAGGGGCACTGAAGCCTCTAAGCTCGGGGCTATGGGCTTGCTCTTTTTTTTCTCAGCTTAAAAAAAAGGGACCTTTCTCAGCTTAAAAAAAAAGAGCAAGCCCATAGCACCGAGTTGAAAGGCTGAAGCGTCCCCTCTGTTCTCAGAAAGTCCCTCTGGGAGAAAAAGGGGCGCTGAAGCCTCTAAGCTCGGTGCTCTCCTGCCACAGGAGCCGGCAGTGCCAAGGACCCCCTCTGCCCCACGGAGAAGAAGGCTCAGCTCCCTGCTCCATGGGGCAGAGAGGGGAATGGCGGTGGTGGCCTGCTCAGTGCCACTGGCTCTCCCGCTGTGGGAGCCGCTGCCCCAGCAGGGAAAACTTCCTCTGCCCCACTCCCCACTCCATGGGGCAGAGGGGGGATGGCGGCCTCCACATTTTCTCCCCCCCCCCCCCCCCGGATCCCTGTGCCACAGCCACCCCAAAGCACCGTCATAACTGCTGGATTAGGTAAGTGGTGGCGCGCGCGCGGGCGGGGGGGGGGGGCGAAAACTCAGAGGCCACCCCGGTCACAGCTTTGCCCAGCTACGCCTCTGAAGGTTAGCCACAGGTTGTGCTTAATAATTTGTTCCAGGTTGGACAGAGATTCCAGAGTCTTTCTGAAATAACGCTGCTTTATTAAATAGGCCTCCTTGAACTTGGTGTGGCTTGGTTAATCTTGGCTAAGGTTTGTTTGCTTTTTTGCAGCACCAATTCATGCATCACATTTCTAAAGGGTAAACTGAAGGATATGTGTTTATGTACAAGTAAAATACCATGTGTAAATTAAACTAACATATAAATAGTATAGGTACCTGTCAAGAAACCCTTATTGATCCTGGCTGCCATCTCAGTACCCAGTCAGTGAAATATGTTTTCTGCAACTCCATTGTTGAAAAGGTGGTGTATAGAATTTTGATTAAGGGAAGCCCCATATCATGCACTATACAACGATCCAAATAGGAAGTCACTGAAGCATAGATGATGATGATGATGGGGGTCTGAGTCAGAGTGAATGTGCTACAGCTATTTTATCATCCAAGATGATGGATGGGTAATCCTGCCAGCTGTGAATCAAACAGAAAAGCAACATCTACGATCATTCACAGCCAGTAAATTTGATCTTTCAGGGTGCATGTGACCCTGTGTTGTATAGGTAAGCCTTCAGGTCACATGAATGACCAACCATTATCGAACTGTCTTGTCCAGAATCAATCTCAATTTATTCACCCTCATGTAGTCAATAACTATGTTCAGTCACTGGCAGAAGAAAGCTGCATTGAGATTGCTTGCAAAACAAAGTTGTTGCTCTTTTAGGGACACTCAAATTTTTATGTAACCAATTGGATTATTTCCTGGTATATGGCAAAATCATCCACTACTACTTTCTGAGTCTGGTCGAACAGGTATCATGAAATCATTGCTGAAGAACAGTGAATTCTTGCTTGCAATGGTCCAAAAGGGATTTGATGATCAATTTTATCCAAGGCTACTGAGAGGCTCACCCAGACATTTCCAGAGGCACAGTACCCACTATGAAAGAGAATTTAGTGACAGCAACAGATTAAGCAACAGCCTCTCCCACATAGGCTTGATCAGCCGAGGCAGGAAGGGCCACAGAGGCATGATGTCAGATGAACATTTCCAAGCAGCTTATCTGCTTCCTTAGAATAACCAGTTGAAACAGAACCAATTTAACCAGACAAGCAGCAGCTTCCAGCACCTTGAAGGAACTTTCATAACATTTATGTCTGTCTGGTTAGAAGAGATCTATTTTGGCTGTGCAATGCTGCATAGTCTCTATCGCTGCCGATCAGTGGGCCATCAGATGGACTGTAAACGGTGTTCAGCTAGACTTGGTTCATGTTTCTGTAGTCATCTAACTTGCAGCTTAGTTACCCATAAATCTTCAGTAGATTGGGTGTGATTTTCAGTGAAATATTATCAAGCTTTTAAAAAAATCTCCAGTGTATGTCATGTCCATGGATACTGTGATGTAATGGTTTCACATTTGGCTGCCTGCGTGACCCTGGATGGCCTGGACAATGTTAGGTCACCACTGATGGCCCCCTGGAAGAAAACACAGCTAGGATGAAAGGGTGAGGAAATGTTGGCAGGAGGTCAGGGCCTGCCCTGGCCAGCCACACAAGAAAGAGGTAGATGGGGGCCTGCTGAAGGGGGAAGAGAGATGGCAGTGGAAGCATCATGGAAGTCACTGGCAGAATAGCACATCAGCCCTGTCTCAGGTAGAAGACTGCTTGGCCAAGCAAAGAAGCAGCCAGCAAGGCAGCAGCACAGGCATGGGCTGCAGGAGCCAGGCAAACCCAGGAGGACAGGTGAGCCCTCAGCCTGAAGTAAGAGAATGTCAAGCCTCTACCACGTGAGGCAGACTGGGAACGGACTGAGGTGGTGAGCAAGAAGCTTTGGATGGAAGACCCTAGCCCTCTAGAGCAGGGGTCCCCAAACTACGGCCCGGGGGCCAAATGTGGCCCCCTGAAGGCATTTATCCGGCCCGCCAGGCATGGCGGCGATGGCTCCATTCATGTGCAGTGGGGGCTCGAGGGAGAGGAGGAACCGGCCCCAACGGCTGTTGATTGCAGTTACATGATGGCACCCCCAAATCTCCATGAATTTTCTGACCCAGAGTTGGAAACCTTACATGTGGCAACGCTGCTCCGCCCTTCCCTCTCAGCTACTCCATGTGCTGCTCTCAGGGCTTTCTGTTCTGCCTCACTCCCATTGGCATCAGCCAGGCTGGCGAATCGATTGCTGGCTGCTAGGGAGGAAAGAACCCAGGAAGATACCTGATCCTGGGTTAGATGGAATGTTTCATTGGGAAAGTTCTGCTTTTTTTTTTTACAGGGGAAGGTATTCCACAGCAATATTTGGAGCCCACCCTGTACTTGACATACTTTGGTCACTGTTCTAAAAATAGACCACGACAGAAAGGCTGAAAGGTGAAATCAAACATTTTACAATCATTTGTGCATAGGAATTTGTTCATAGTTTTTTTTAGTTCGCCCCTCCAACAGTCTGAGGGACAGTGAACTGGCCCCCTGTTTAAAAAGTTTGGGGACCCCTGCTCTAGAGCCTCCAAGGAGATGAGTCTGCAAGGGAAGCGAGAGCCAAGGACGGCCACCATAGGGACAGCCCCCAGGACTGGAAGGCACATCAGTGTAAGGCAGTGGTGGCGAACCTTTGGCACTCCAGATGTGATGGACTACAATTCCCATCAGCCCCTGCCAGCATGGCCAATTGGCCATGCTGGAAGGGGATGATGGGAATTGTAGTCCATCACATCTGGAGTGCCAAAGGTTCGCCACCACGGGTGTAAGGAGAGCAGGGATTAGAGGAAGAAAGGGGTTACTTGATGAAACGTTTGGAACATTGGTTACTTGATGAAACGTTAGGAACATTGGTACTGATAACTTGTATTGGGTGACTGGGAAGGCCAAAGAGGAACCTGACAATCAGAGATCAGAGACCCAATCTGAGGCCACAGAAGATAGTTTCAGCATAATTGAGGGTTCTTCAAAAACACATGGCCAGGGTTTCGTGAAGTTTCCCTGTGTCCACTGATTTTCAACACTGAAGAAAAATAATGTTTGAGGTGCCAAAGTGTAATCTCTTAGAAACCTTCTGAAAAATATACTCAAAGTTTTGGTAAGATTCACTTTTCTGAGCTTGGCGATTTCCTAGCACTGGAGGGAGAGGAAAACTTCCCCCCATCCATGCTACATATCTCCATCAGACAGTTTATGCTGACCCCAACAGTGGAGGTGATCTCAGGTTCCATTACGAAATTCAGTTCAATAAAATATAATGATTGAGCCTATTTGTAAAGATAACTGGCAAATTCACAGAGCATTCTAATGTTCCATAAATCAGCCTCCAAGGGTACACTATCAAAATGGAATTTCAGTTCTCATACAGCTCCCATGCCCCTTCCATCCTATCACAGAATTTTTGAAACATGGGATATGGTATGCTATGTCTACACACAATGGAAGCATTTTCTCCCAACCCTCCCACTTAGTTCATTCCACATGCTCAGCAGGGACAATACCAGATCCCAGCATCATCCAGCTAAACCTTAAAAACATATGCCACTTGCCAAATTCTCCCAGAATTAAATAATTGTTCAGTGATATTTTAGGATCCCTGACCTCCATACACCAGCTGAATGGAGAAGATAAAACAAATGATACAAACATCCTGTGTTCTTTGGATTTAATATTAGATAAGGAATAACACTCCATTGTTTAATCTTTTGTTTGCATAGCTGAGTTGTTCCAGTAGCTTAACTTCCATTTCCTGTTAAAACTGGAACTGTTAGCTTACCCCCTGAACCATCTAGACCACTATTATTATTGTTAGTTAACTTTGTTTAATATCACAGCTGACACTTATTTAGCTGGTTCGTATGGGCCTTTCATTACAACTCAATCTTCACCCAGAGGCCTAGGACATTCCAATGTATTGGTGAAGTGGTTCTGGTGGGTTTTCCGGGCTGTGTGGCTGTGGTCTGGTGGATCTTGTTCCTAACGTTTCACCTGCATCTGTGGCTGGCATCTTCCAATCAGTAAGTGTTTGGGTGGAACTTGTTATGCAAAGATGTGGTTGATAGCATTGTAATGCGGGTAGGGCTTATAAGTCCAGGGAGAGATTCACATTTTCATGCCCTGCACCAGACCACGGCCACACAGCCTGGAAAACCCACCAGAACCAGTTGATTCCGGCCGTGAAAGCCTTTGACAATATATTGGTGAAGTATTTGAATGGATCCCATCAGGGCAAAACCTGATAAACCAGTATGGAATATTGACTTTTGTGATTTCTTTTCAAAAATTTCAAGGTCTATTAAACCGGAATCCAAAAATGCCAATAAAATTTTTTTGTTCACCCCAAATTGTTCCATAATCATGGACTCCCACAAAAACAGCCCTCACTCATGTGCCTATCAGACAAGCTCGTTACCTATCTGATAATTCTAGACAGTTTTTTCTCTCTGGTGATTTCATGGTTAGTGGATTTGTGAAATTCATTGGTTTAACGACTCTTTCTGGGAAGCTTTGCTTCATAAGCATAGTATTATTTTCAGATTTACAAAACCTTATAGGGTCTTCTCTTGGGAGGTTAAGCATGTTTCTCTCTCGAAAGAAAAGAGTGGTATATTATGTGAGTTCTTAATCTAATAGTGTTATTTATGAATTGGTTAAGACAGTGTTAGGAGAAGAACATGAAGAAAAAATGAACCAGAGGTGGATCCACAGCATATTGGTCTGTTATGAACTTTATTAATTTTTTTAAAATTCAGAGAATTTGTTTCCACTTCTCCAGTATCCTGCTTGGTGTGGCTTATAAATAAAATCAATACAAGAAAATGAAAAATATTATCAATTAAAAACAAACTAGTGGCATAAAACAACCACTGAGAACCCTAAAAAGATCCATAAAAAGGACCATAGGACAAACAAATAAAAAGATAAAACCACTTATTTAAAAAGTCTGGGTTAAAAAAATGTTTTGGTCTGTGCTTAAAAGTATAGCAGGTGCCAGGCAAGCTTCAAAAAGGAGAACATACCAAAGGTGAGGTGCCAGCAGTGAAAATGTCTCTTTCTACCCATTTCACCTCTGAAGATGCAGGCACATGCAACAGGAATTAGGAGGCAGATGATGATAACATAAACATTCCCTTAAACCCTACTATTTCCCTCTTTAAGGAATCATGGGAATTACAGTCATCTGAAGAGAATAAAATCATAAATCAACAAAATGTTCCACCTTGTGGACCTGTTGGGTAGGAAGGCGGCATAAAAATGTTTTAAATAAATAAACATCGTTACAAATCTACTCTTAAAGGAACTAGGGAATGGAACGTGACAGAACATAGTCTTGTCATAATATAACTGCAACAGTCCCCGACCTGCTAATACTACTAGCATCTATAATTAATGGCTGTCAGTTTTAGTATTCTCTGGAGTCATAATTGCTGAAGCACTTTTGAATTTCCAATTGGAGAAAACACAAGATCATTAGCTATTTTAATTTGCAAGTAAGTAAAAGTTTCCCATTAATAACTGCAATTTCATCAGTTATTCAGGTTTTACCAAAGTGGAAATAAGCAGCACAACTAGGAAGTGGGTGACAGTTGTTGGCCTGAATCTTTTTTCTTCTTTGTGATGCAAAGCCAAAACGGAAATGGTATTGAGCTCATAGTCACACAGTCTGTATTTGTGCTATTGCCGAGATCACATTCATGGTTTTGCTGCATTAAGCTGTGTGCGTGGGTGACTGGTTGGTTGTTACGAGTGAGCTTTGCAGTCATTATGAAGTCACCAGGCTGTTGCAGCTGGGTTTGGAGACAAGACAACAGCGTATTATATTGTTGTATGTGGAAGCCAGATTCAAGAGGTGATTTGTGACATTCATTTCCTGGACTGTGGGAACAGTAAATCAGAATGATGGCTTTGTTGCACTGCAGAGAATGCAGCTTCCTGATCTACTGATGCTGTACCTATTAAGGAAGCTGGGTTGCAGAGCTGTCATGCTTTTCATGGGAAGAGTGGTGCTGAACAGAGTAGGTCAAACAGTGCTAGATGGAAGATGGGTTGGACCTATACCAAGCAAATTTCCATTGCTGTAAATTCTTTAATGAAGCTATGCTTTGTGTATGTTTCCCATGCTTTTTGTGACAGACAAGTGTTTATGTATACTTGAAAGGCAAGCAATTTTATTTTTAGGGTGTTGTGGGTTTTCCGGGTTGTATGGCCGTATTCCAGTAGCATTTTCTCTTGCTATTGGAACACAGCCATACAACTTGGAAAACCCACAACACCCTAGTGATTTCAGCTGTGAAAGCTTTCAACAATAAATTTTATTTTTGATTTGATTTAATACCCTTCCCCCACTGGCCTGAGCAAGGACTTTTGAAAGCTATGTTATCTGACCAGTGAAAAAGATGTCATATTTACCAGATAGATCACCTATTTGACAATAGTGAGTTAGATTTGATGTATTGTGTGAAAGCATTGTTATAACAATTTACTTTCTATTTTCAGTGTTCTGTACTGTATTGATACTAAGGAAATGCCATACATCTACTATACACCCCCTCCAAAAGGTCCTCTGTAACACTTTAGCAGATCTCTTTATGTCACAGGATAAAATAATGTCAAGCAGATCATGTTTAACTGAAGACTGATCATTCAGCAACACATCCAGTTGATCAATCTGTGGCATTTTTTTCAAAGTATCAAAGAAGAAGAGGAGGAGGAGGAGGGTTGGATTTATATCACCCCTCTCTCTCCTGTAAGGAGTCTCAAAGGGGCTTACAATCTCCTTTCCTTCCCCTTCCCCCACAACAAACACCCTTTGAGGTAGGCGGGGCTGAGAGAGCTCAGAAGAACTGTGACTAGCCCAAGGTCACCCAGCTGGCATGTGTTGGAATGCACAGGCTAATCTGAATTTCCCAGATAAGCCTCCATTGCTCAAGTGGCAGAGCAGGAAATCAAACCTGATTCCTCCAGATTAGAGTATACCTGCTCTTAACCACTATGCCACTGCTGCTCCCAGACAAAAAAAGTATTTTCTTTAAGGAAGTTTTAATGCTTAGAATATTTATGTGCCACAGTATGGATGTCTGATTCATACCATGGTAATACAGTTCAGGGAAATGATGCCGTTTAAAGACTTACCTGGTTTTAAAAGATAGCTGTACCTTCTGTTCTATAAAAGCATATAATTATCCTCCTAGCTGAAATATTATGATGAATTCAAGTGAAACTTTGTATAATGGCAGGATTACACTTTGCTGGTTTAGACTGTCTACTTGGTGAGGCTGGGGGGTTGAGTTTGTTTCCCTGCTTATTTATTAAGTTCAATTTACATTGATCTCTACCGGTATGATGATGGAATGACTTGTTTGTAGTATAGTAGTTAAGACCAGTTGTGTTTAATCTGGAGGATCAGGTTTGATTCTATACTCCCCCACATGAAGACTTCTCTATGACCTTAGACTGTAACAGTTCTCTCAGAACTCTCTCAGCTCCTTCTACCTCACAAAGTGCCTGTTGTGGGGAGACAAAGGAAAAGTGGCTGTAAGCTGCTTTGAGACTCTTTGAGGTAGAGAAAAGCAGGGGATAAATGTTTCATACTTTTAAAGAGAATGTTCTCTTGGCATAAGTGTGTACAGGCAACGTAACAGGTGGTCCCCCCTTCATGTGTTTGCCACTACACCAGCTCAGAGCTTATGACCACTTATGCATGCACTACTTACCCTGCAGCTGTTTGCTTAGCAGTGGGTTTTCCCCCTGCTTTTTGTTTATATGGGAATTATCCTGCTGTGAAGGGTTACTAGCCAAGAGATTTGCCATTTGCCCCCCCCCCAATTTCTTTGTTATTTCCCTTCAACCTCTATCTGGAGAGGTTGCTTGCCACCTTTTCAAAGGGGGGTGCCATATTGGGTCTATTGTTAATGGTCACCTCCAGGCTTGACTATTGTAACTTGCTGTATGCTGGCCTACCTTTGACTGTGATCCGGAAGCTAAAACTCATTCAACATGTGGCAGCCAGACTCCTTACGAGGACATCTAGTCAGGACCAGATTACTCCAGTCCTATACCATCTCCATTGGCTGCCCATCGAGTTCTGGGTCATGTTCAAGGTGCTGGTTTTAACCTTTAAGTTTATAAGCGGCCTTGGGCCTGTGTACTTGAGTGACCGCGTCTCCCCATATTGCCCTATTAGGACCCTCTGATCTTCGGGGGAGTACCTATTAGAGGTCCCAGACCCAAAACACATCTGACTGGCCTCCACTAGAGCCAGGGCCTTTACAGTCCTGGCCCCCCTCTGGTGGAACAGGCTCCCTAAAGAGACCAGGGCCCTGCAGGACTTGTCGAGTTTCCGCAGGACCTGTAAAATGGACCTGTTCCGCCAGGCATTTGGCCAGCCAGGTTGAGAGTGATTCCATCATCCAAGGGGGCGCCTTTCGTGAACATATCTCCCCTGTGCTGCGCCGCCTGCATTGGTTGCCTATTGAATTCCGAATCATGTTCAAGGTGTGGGTGTTGACCTTTAAGGCCTTACGCAGCCCGGGACCCTTGTACCTTCGGGACCGCATTACCCCATATGTCCCGGTTCGTCCTCTGCGCTCAGCAGAGGCAAATTTACTGGAGATCCCTGGCCCCTCGATGACGCGGCTGGCCTCCACACATTACCACCAGCTATCCGGGCCCTGCGGGACCTTGGAGAATTCCGCAGGGCCTGTAAGACCAAATTGTTCTGCCGGGCCTTTGGAGAGTCCAGCCGGCAATAATGCTCCCGTCCTCCCCCCGCCCCCGCTGGCAGGGTCCCCTAACATCATTGGGACCCATCCTCATTTTTTCTGGAAGAGGGTGGTATATGGGTCTCGTGGGCCCTATTTTAGAATATATTTGTTTTAACAATTTTTATGCTTTATGTATGGTTTTATGTTGTTCACTGCCCTGAGCCCTACGGGGATAGGGCGGTATACCAAGTTTAATAAATAAATAAATAATAAATAAATAAATAAATAAAAGAGAGCATTATGCTGAGGTAACAATAAGTTGCTGGTGATCCCTGGCCCAAAAGCTGTCTGACTGTTCTCAACCAGGACCAGGGCCTTCTTGGCTCTGGGCCCAGCCTGGTGAAACATTCTATTGAGTGAGATGCAGGTTCTGTAGGACTTAGTACAGTTTTGCATGGCCTGTAAGATAGAGCTATTGCACCAGGCTTCATGGTCGAGGCATCAACATTATCCACCTAGCGGCCCTCCTTCTCCCATCTCCCCCTTTCTCTTCTCCTCCCTCCCCCTTTTTATATTTCCCTGTTCTTCTTTTCCCTGGATACTTGATGTGAATGATGACTTTATGGGGCATAAATTAATTATTATAAACCTACTGGGTACTATCATACCTAGGCTTGGTGATTCAGATATCCAAATCACCTAAAATCCCCAAAACGCAGAGCATTTGGGCAATATTCAGCCCAAATACATTATGCCACAATCTGAGCTGATTCAAATAGAAAGTATTCGGATTGACTTGTATGTATTCGGCAGTATTGTGAATCATTTAAATGATCCTCGAATGCCGCCGGTTCCCCCCTTCCCCCGGCAAGCGCCTGCAAGCCAGAGTCCCTTTAAAGATTCCTGGCTTGCAGATGCTTGCCAGGGGAAGGGGAAGTGGACTCTGTCAAACTGAAGAGAGTCTACCCCCCCCTTTCCCCCTTCGTCAAGGGAGGCTTGGAGTTTCCCTCTCTTTCCAATCTTTTTCTCTCTTTCTCCCAAGTACTTCTCTCATTTCCGTGCCATGCCAAAGCAAGAGAAGCGCTTGGGAGAAAGAGGGAGGAAGATTCGAAAGGGAAAGAATTGGGGAATGTGTGGATTTTTTAATTTGTTTTCTTTAAACATTTTTAAAGGGAGATCAAATGGCTTCAACTCCCTTTAAACAATGTTTAAAGAGAGAAAAAATCATAAAGAATCCACACACACACGCCAAGAATCCCCCCAATACTTACCTTGGGATGCCTGTCAGGAGTGCCTGTTTTAAGCTAGTGGCACCAAAATTGCAGGATGATATCACCCAAGTTTGGTGAAGTTTGGTTCAGGGGGTGCAATTTTCTGGACCCTCAAAGCATATCTCCCATCTCCTATTCCCATTGGAAACAATGGGTGATGGGGCACCCTCTTTGAGGGTCCATAAAATTGAACCCCCTGAACCAAACTGAACCAACCCTGGGTGGTGTCATCAGGAGAGTCTCTTGAAGACACCTTGAAATTGTAGTCCCGGTAGCTTAAAAAATGCACCCCCTACTGGCCAAAACCCCTGAACCACCAAAAATACAAAAAAAAACTCCAGACGGACCTGAATTATTTGGATATTTGGGTATACCGAAATATTCATCTTATTCGGGCATATAGATAATTTTATGCCCAAATAAACCTGAATCTGAATTTTACCAAATATTTTTGATATTGCTCAATTCTAATCATACCATGCTGAATGAGAATATTTTATTCGGTTTTACCATCTTTTTATTATTGGAAGCCACCCTGAGCACATAAGGAAAAGGGTGGTCTATAAGCGTAAACAAACAAACAAACAAACAAAACAAATAAATAAATAAATAAAACTTATGTCAACTGTATGTCTGTGTGTGTGATAACCTTGAGGAGAAGAGTGGGATCTAGCTATTGCCATTACTCAAGCACCTGGACAGCTTGAATCAAGCAACCCAGGGTAAACAAAGACAACTTTCCAGCAGTAAAAACTTGATCTTCTAATAATTAAGGTCCTGGTTTTTCACTGTTCTTTATTGTTGCTGCCACCTGCTGCTAGTATTCCCATTCGGGAAGAGGTTTCCATTTTGTCTGCAACACTAAAGCTGAAATTGCTTTCCCCTTCTTCTCTACTAGCTTGTAATGAATTTTGTGGAACTTCAGAGAGAATAGGCAGAAGTTAGTAACAGAGACTGTGCTGTAATAGAGACTGTGCTGGAAGACAGAGGTGGGTGTGAGTACATGTAATACATGTAATACTAACAATACAGTTTTCTCATACACAATTGAAAAGGGGGCATATATGATATTGATCTGTTTGTAGGCTGGTCCAGGGGTTTTCCACAAAATTGGTCTTGTTATTGCAAGTTTTAAATATCTGCTCTTGACTTGGTCTTATTTTGCCTTGGGGAGAAATAAATCCACTGAAATTTTGCTTGGAAGTAAGGGTGTATAACTGCAACCATGATTACAGAATTTGGGGATAACATACGCTCTTTACCAAGAGCTGCAATCCTATACATATTTTTAAATTAATATAGAAAAGATCATGTTGTGAACCAGAACTACAGTATAACCGATTGATCAACTGAGGAGGTTGCATCTAAAAGAGACAGTATTATAGTATACTACAGTTTTTATGGTATCACTCCCTGCACACGCACACACCTTTTCTCTGCAATTCAATGTCTTCTGCCTTTGTAACCCTCTCTTCAGAATGGTATATCAAACTTTAGACCAGGGGGTCCTGAAGCGAAGCCTCGCGGCTCACGAGCAGCATGCACCTGCTTCTCTTTCAAGTGAATTAGCGGCTCCCAGCCTTCCTGGAGCAACATGGAGGAATTCCCAGCATGCCCAGGCTGAGGAAAAGCGGCGTCAACTGCTGCTGGGCCACCGCTGGCTTGTGCTCCCTGCTCAGCAGGAAGCGGGGGAATTCCCCCCCCCCAAAGGTGCGGCTCCATGAGTTTTCTTTTCCAGGGAAAATGGGTCCAAATGGCTCTTGGAGTGTAAAAGGTTGCCGACCCCTGCTTTAGACAATTTGGTTGCCTTAGGCAGTACTTGGCCTACACTGATTGATGCCTTAGTCATTTTTTAAAAAATTATTTGCTTGCATTGTTTTCCATTTTTTAATCGAATCACTATGGCATTGTTTTATTTGAGTTCTTTGTTTGAATTCTTTTAATCACATTTTGTAATCTGCCTTGAACCTCAGCGAGAAAATCAAGCTATAAATGAAATTAATAATAATAATTTTGCTTCGCTAGTAGTGCATATGCCTACTCTCAAGATAGCTAAAAACACAACTTCACAGGTAGAATTTCTGCCTAAATGGGTGAGAATTGGGAAAATTGACTTCACTAGGAATTTTCATGTCAAAGTCACCCATCGCTAGAAGGACATATGTTTTCTCCCTCAGCGCCAATTAAACTAATGGACTTAACAGTGCTTTGCTCTGCCCTCTAGCCTCCTTTAGACAGTGGCCATCTGCTTAAGTAAAGATAAATGGGGCGGGGGGGCGGGGGTTAGGTAGCTAGCATAACCACACTCAACAATTGCTATGCATTTGAGTGTAAATAACATTTGGCTTGTATATTGCAAAGTCTAAAAATAAAAAAGCATTGGTAGAACAGTTAGGAATAAGTCTATCTTTTTGGAGTATGAATTGCATACTTTGGCAAAAACAGATTGCCTTGAGATTTTTTTGCTCATTCTACACCATAAGAGCACATGACAACAAATGCTTGATATAGAACCTCATTTTATAAGATACTTCTGTTGTTTTATCTAATAGACAAAATTCTACAAATCTTCTGTAACATCTCTCTTTTATTAGATTACTAGAGGAAGTATGCTATGTTTAATATACAACCTCTGTGCTCTCAGTTTAAATGATGTGGTAGACTGTTGTTACTGGACTACTTTGCTGAGTTTTCTTTGTTCCCCAATCCCACCCCTGGCAGGCATCAACTCAAATTTGGGGTGAAAGAAATGCATGGACAACAAAGTTTAGTTTTAAATTTTTAAAACATATCAGTGATCTGAAATAAATAGGTCATAATAAATAAATAAACAAATAAATTAGGTCATTTCATCTACTCATACAGGTTTGTTATCATCCCTGTAGTAAAGAAAATAAAAATAAATTTGCTTTTCTGCTTTTGCACATCATCAGGCTCTTTTCAAATCATCAAATCAAAACCTTTAATGGCATAACATAATACATAAAAAGTGAATTATAAACATCTTGAAAGTTTGTTTACATGAAAGGGTCAATTTTTATCAACAGCTTCTGTTATAATAGACGTAATGGGATCTGTCAGTCATTATTATAGATAAGAATTGGGCCATCATAGATGTGGTTGTTTCATTCTTATCTGCTAGCAAAAGTTTCACACGTTCCATGTCCGGAAGATCTTTATGCTCATCAATTAATTATCCAAGGATAAGTGATTGAACTTCTTTGTGTAAAGAGCAATGAAGGATGACATGAATGAGAGTATCTGGTTGATTAGAATCACAAATACACAGACGTGCTGAAAATGGGATTTGTAAAAATCTCCCAGGAGTGACTGCAGAGAGAAAAGCATTGAGTCTTGCTAGTGAGAATGCTCTGCGATGGATCGGATTGTTTAGTGTGGTCAGATATTTTGTACTTGAACCACCAGATGTTGTTATTCCAAGCGACTCTGGCGAACATATTCTTGGCTTATATAATAGTTGTCTTTCATGGTCTGTTAATCTTTGTTTAATTATTTGATAAATATATATTTTCATTGCATAATTCCAGGTTGTCTAATGCAATGCCTATTTTAGTTATTTTGCTATAAATAGGTTTAGACCAATTTGTAAATACCCATAATATTTGTAAATACCCATAATATTTGCATCCTTGAGTAGGTATGAAATAAGATTATCTTCATTTGAGTTAAAATGTATTTTAAGTTAGTATCGGATTGCAAATTACCATTCTTTGGATTCTAATAATTGTTGACCTGTTTCAGCACAGAGGGTCATACAGCTTACACATGTAGAGATGCCTAAGATCTGTGTTAAGAAATTGTAACCATTCAATATCCTTATGAAAATGGTTAACCCACATTGGGATGGTCGGACTCTTCTAGTGGGGCAGGGTTTCTCTAGTAATTATAACCTGTCAAATTAATGCGATGTACACAATGTAATAATGTATGAATTGTGCGATGATTCAGTCCAAGTCCTTTTGGCTGATATGCCTGTGTATAACTGGTCATTGTCAATGTAAGAATGCATTCCTCATCTGGCAAGTTACATTCAGTTCTGATATAACTTAATTATGACTAATCAGCTATAGCATCTGGTTGTGTGTATGTTCTTAGAATATGCTAACATTTGTTCATATTCCAGTCTGCTTATTCTTGGGTATATGGTAATAACACTGAGGCTGTTGCCAGTTTATTTGTAAGATTACTTACTCTGCAGTCCTAAACAAACTTATTTGGAAGTTTGATTGAATTTGACGAGATCTATTTATGAGTAAGTCAGTGTTATTTTGCATTGGCCTGTAATGTCCTTAATATGCCATTTTGTAGAGATGGATCTTTTCATATTTCATCAGATTCTGCTTAATGGAAAGTACCTTTGATAATTTGTTTTTATTTCCTTCTTTCTGAATGCATTCTTTAGAGGAAAAGTCCGGTAAGAAATCTAATATCTCTCGCTCCCCTACCCTTTTTCAACTTAATGGATTATTTACCTGGCAAGTTTTCCTGTGCCACTAGACTCCTATCTTGTTTAGATAAATATAGCCTTAGTGCTTACCTCCACGGCAAAGCATGAACTGTCTGCTTTCTTGTTCCCAATTTTCTTTGAGTTCTCTGGGGAATTTTTATTAGTTATCTTCATTATTGCCTTGGTAATTTTTTGCTACCTTATCAAAATATCTGATTTTATTTATTAATTCTTTAAAGGTGGCTGGATCAGAGATACCCATAATATTTTAGTGCCTGAGGCAGAAAATGCCAGTTGTGGTCATTTATAAATTGTTGCTCTTTTAAGTTCAGAATTCGCCCCTATACCTTTTACCCTTCCTATTAGGGTTGACTCTGTGCTGGGTGATTTGCCCATATTTGTTTGTTTCAAACTTGGATACTGTAGTATACACACACACACACACACACACACACACACACACACACACACACACACACACACACACACGTGTCATGCACATCAATCAAAATGTCAGAATTTTGCTACACGAATAGTTTGGCTGCTGTCCTGATACATGTAGAGACAGTTGTAAGGGTATATAAATGTGTAAAATGTTAGACTGACAGTGGTTTAGTACATCTGTACTGTGTTGACCACAACTGGCATTATTTGGACATGTGTACCATATCCTGGTCCAGTTTCCCTGTCTTCCTAGGCTACAAACCTGTGAGAGGCCGGGGAATCATGTGTGAGAGAGAGAGAAAGAGAGGGAGAAAAGGGCTTGAACCCGCTTTTAGGGAACCTTAGCCTCCCTCCCTTTTACCCTGGCTAGCTTTTTGCCACTATCCAGGCAATTCCACGGTGCTCTGATTTTGCCTTGGCAACTCTTCCTGAGAAATGGGCATAAAGTAGTTGGAGCTTACAAAAACACAGGATGGTGGTCATTGCAGAGTTCACTCACCTTTCCTGTCAGTTTTGGGCTCCTTGGCTTGTGCAGTTTGCAGTGACTGAGCTGAACCTTTTAACCTTTTCCTCCCTAATTGGGGGAGGGGTTCTATTTGACCTACCCTAAAATAGTGGATGAGTTTCCACATTTTCTGCCAGCTACCATTTAACCAATGAAGTTCATGGCTCTCCCCTGCCTTTGAGCCTTTCCCCTGTCAGGATAGTAATCCATCTTGGGTTTTTTTTCCTCTGGCACTGTGGCAAATAGTCCCTCCAGCTATTACCATAAATGGAGGCACTTTCCTTCCTTTCATTAACAAGAGGCCTTTATTGCCTGCTTCTCATAGGATCTAAGGCCACTGTGGTTGCAAAATGGGTTTGAGTGTGTGTTTCAAGGCATCCCACATTGTCACCATATGAAAGTTATAGTAGCAGCTTAAATTGGAATGAACAGATTTGAGATGGGATTAATATGACAGGCATTTGCAGTTAGCATAGTGGATAATACAGAATAATTCTGCAGCGATGTTCTGATTCAGCTAAAAGTTGAAATGTTTCCAGTCATATATCCATAGCTGGCTAGATGGGAAACATGTATATAAAAGTACTGTGTACATGGTGTTTTTTTTCCAGTGCAACAGCCAGAGCTCAGCATATGTAGCCTTTATACAAAGTTGAACTGCTGCCTTGACAGTTTGTCCTGGATATGTACACTAGGAAAAAATTGTATTTCTTGTATTGAGTTTTCAGGGATGGTTTCCATACTGGTATTAAGGATTATTCTGGTCCCCAGTACCATTTCAGAATTCAGATTCTGGTTTGTCTGTTTAATTCCTAAACTTTTCAGCTCCAGTACTCCCTAAGGGGAACTTTTTCCGGGCAGGTCAGATTGACCGTTTTTAAAGCAAACAACACTAAAAAATTAAAAGAAACCTAGTGCTGTCTGTATGAGCCCCTGAACAAAGTGCCTCCAGTCATTCTATTTGACTCCATTGTTTCCTGTGGGGGAGAGGGAATTCTATGCTTTCTCCGGGGCAAAGAAGCCAGTAACCAAACACACAGGACAAACTACTGGCCAAACGCCTCCAAATATAACCTATAAGCCCAACATGACCAGATAATTTTATTTATATCCTGCCTTGCTCCCCAATGGGACCCAAATTGGCTGACATCATTTTCTACTCCTCCATTTCATCCTCATAACAACCAAGTGACGTAGGTTAGGCTGAGAGTGGGTCATAAGAACATAAGAACATAAGAACAAGCCAGCTGGATCAGACCAAGGTCCATCTAGTCCAGCTCTCTGCTACTCGCAGTGGCCCACCAGGTGCCTTTGGGAGCTCACATGTAGGATGTGAAGCCTGCAATAATAAGCCTTCTCGCGGCCTGTTGCTCCGATCACCCTGGTCTGTTAGGCGGCATTTGCAATCTCTCAGATCAAAGAGGATCAAGATTGAGTAGCCATAAATCGACTTCTCCTCCCATAAAATCTGTCCAAGCCCCTTTTAAAGCTATCCAGGTTAGTGGCCCCGCTCACACCACCTCCTGTGGCAGCATATTCCCAAACACCAATGCTGCGTTAGCGTGAGAAGAAGTGTTTCCTTTTATTGAGTCCTAATTCTTCCCCAGCATTTTCAATGAATGTCCCTGGTTTCCTGAAGTATTGCCCGAGAAAGAGAGAAAAATGTCTCTCTGTCAACATTTTCTACCCAATATGCATAATTTTGTAGACTTCAATCATATCCCCCCTCAGCCGCCTCCTCTCCAAACTAAAAAAAAAAAGGGGAGTCCCAAGCGGCTGCAGCCTCTCCTCCATAGGAGAAGGTGCTCCAGTCCCTCAAATCATCCTTGTTGCCCTACCTCTGCACTTTCTATCTCTCACTCAATATCCTTTTTTTTTGAGATGCGGTGACCAGAACTGGGACACCAGTACTCCAGAGATCGCGGTTACGCTTACCACTGCTGCTTTTATATAAGGGGCATGACTTAATCTTTTGCAGTTTTTATGAAAGTCAATTCCTTTTCTAATGATCCCCAGCATAGAGTTTGCCTTTTTTACAGCTGCCATGCATTGAGTTGAAACATTCCCATGGAACTATCAACTAAAGGGCAGCCTAAATCCCTTTCCTGGTCTTGTGACTGATTAAGCACTGACCCCTGCCCTCAAGTGTATGTGAAGTTTGGATTTTTTTTGCCCTATAATTGCATCACTTTTACATTTTGCTCACATTGAACTGCATTTTGCCATTTTCTGAGCCCACTCATCCTAATTTATCAAGGTCCGCTTGGAGCTCTTCGCCATGACTCCTTTGTGGTTCTCACCACCCTACATAATTTGGTATCATCTGCAAACTTTGTAGCCACCACGCTGCCCACCTCTGCTTTCCAGGTCATTTATGAATAGGTTAAAGAGCACTGGTCCCAAAGAAAGCGGATCCTTAGGGGACACCACTCCACGACATCTCTCCATTGTAGAGAACTTCCCATTTACACCCACTCTTTGTTTCCTGTTGTTTCTCAACCAGTTTTTTAATCCATAGGAGGACTTCCCTCACTTCTTATTCCTTCATTGCTGGAGTTTTCTCAACGAGGAGTCTCATAGGTGAGGAACTTTGTCAAAAAAGCCTTTTTGGAAATCAAGTAAAGACAATGTCCACCGGTTCCACCCCTGTATCCCACATGCCTGTTTACACCCTCAAAGAACTCTAAGTGGCAAGTTTGTAAGAGAGACAGAGGGATTTTGCCTCTGCAAAAAGCCATGCTGACTCTTTCTCCAGCAGGCCTTGCTTTTCTACATGTTTTATAATTTTATCTTTAATGATAGGATTCTACTAATTTACCAGGAACAGATGTCAAACTGACTGGCCTGTAATTTCCCAGGTCCCCCCTAGATATCCTTTCTTAAAGATTGGTGTGACATTAGCCATCTTCCAGTCTTCAGGGATGGAGCCTGAGTTTCAGGGATAAAGTTGCATATTAAAGTTAGAGGAAAGATCAAAGCAATTTCATGTGCTTGAGCTCTTTAAGAACTCTTGGGTGGGAATGCAATCTAAGGGCCAGGGGATTTGGTAGTACATGGGCTAGTTTATCAATGGCTTTGCCAGAACTTCTTCCTTGTCTACCACACTATCTTCGCTTCAGTTCCTCGGATTAAGCCTCCTAGAAAGCTTGGTTTCAGGTGCAGGAATGTTCCTCACCTCCTCTTGGAGTGAAGACAGATTGCAAAGAATTCATTCAGCTTCTCATGCCAATCTCCCTGCCTTATCTTTTTAGCACACCCTTTTGTTCCTTTGATCATCTAACTTGGGCCCTACCGCTTCGCTGTGCTGGCTTCCTGCTTTGATGTATTGCTTGAAGAGAGCTTTGTTTGTTGCTGGTCTTGATGTTCATGAGTCATGCGTTCCTCATAATCCTTTTTTTGCCTCCCCTTACAGCTAACTTGCTTCTCTTTTGCCACCATTTGTGTTCCCTCTCATATTTCTATCATCAGCCAAAGCTGGACTTCCATTTTTTCTAAAAGACCATTTTCTTTTTTCTGATGAATTTCCTCAACCTCTCGCTTGTGTGTTAACCATGGTGGCTTTCTTTTGGACTGGGTGCTGCCTTTTCTAACCTGTGGAACACATTCCAAGCTGAGCTTTTATTACTGTGTTTTTAAATAACCTCCAAGCATCCTGGACTGAGTTTGACTCTCTTGATTTTTCGCTTTCAGCTTCTCCTGCGCACTATCCCCCTCAATCGCTTTGAGAAATTCTACCGCTTTCTTTGAAGGCCGAATGTAACTACATTAGTAGTTGCCACTTGTTAAGCATGCTGAGATACTGAATCATGACAGCATTGTGGTCGCTGTTCCCTGCTCGGCTCAACAACACTGACTTCCTGCACCAGGTCCTATGGAGTCCCACATGGGAATTAGATCTAGGATCACCTCTCCCCTGGTTGGTTCCCACAACCATCTGCTCCTAAACCACAGTCATTTTAGCATATCCAGGAATGCTCTCTCCTTACTATGACCTGAGCCTGCGTTTTTCCTGTTTATATGGCGGTAGTCAAAATCACCCATTACCACTACATTTTTGTGTTTGTTGGCCGCTCTTCTTTCTTTTTTTCCATCTCCAAAATCCTCTTGTACTACTTTGGTCAGGAGGACTGATAATATATTCCTAATATTAAACTGTCCTTCACACCTGGTATTGATATCCACAGTGATTCTGAAGGGGAACCAGCTCCCCTATGCATTGTCTATTTTTATGTGATACTATGTTCTCTTTGATGTAAAGGGCAACTCCACCCCCAATCGTCAGCCCTGTCCTATCCTTCCTATAAGAGCCTGTTAGCTTATGGTATAACAGCATCCACCTGGTTCTTGCTCTCGATTCCACCATGTCTCTATGTAATGCCCACTATATCAAAGTCGCTCCTTTTGAAACTCTGTATTTACCTAGCTCCCAAACATTTGGGTCAGATAAATGCTTCTACTATTAGCATAGAACACCCTGTATACCCTGTCTCTGTCCCTTAACCTGGGATTTATGTGCTTTCCCCTCAAGTCTTTTGTAGACACTATCCTTGTCACATGCACATTGCTTTATGTTCCTCGACTTGTTCCTCATGTGGTTGATTTAGAAAAACCTCCACTCTCTGTCTGCATTGTCCCATAGGTTACTGTATTCCAGAACCCGAGAGTCACCTCAATGACTCCTGTGCGGCTTTCCCCCAGTGCAGTCAGTTTAAAAGCTGTTCTGCCACTTTTTTAATGTTGAGCACCAGCAGCCTGGTTCCTCTTTGGTTACAAGATGAAGCCTCGGTCCCGTTTGGTACAGGCTCTACCCTTTGTCCCAAAGGTTCCCCAGTTCCTGACGAATCTGGGAAACCCTCTGCCTTACACCACCTTCTCATCCACATTTGGAGACCCTGTATCTCCGGCTTGCCCTTGGCTTCCTCGGCCTCTCGCAGCGATGGAACGGAGTAGCATTTCTGAGAATGCCACCTTGAGGTCCTCGGACTTCCAACCTGTTTCCTAGCAGCCTAAATTTAGCTTCCAGAACCTCCCGGCTACATTTCCCAATGTCGTTGGTGCCAATGTGGACCACAACTGCTGACTCCACCCCAGCACTGTCTAAAAGCCTATCTAGACGAAGCGTGACATCCGCAACCTTCGCACCAGGCAGGCAAGTCACCATGCGGTCATCACGCCTCTCACAAACCCAACTCTCTACATTTCTAATGATCGAATCACCCACTACAAGGAGCCCCCCACCTCCCCGAGGGGTATCCTCAGTGACCCAAGGTCACCCAGTAAGCTTCCCTGGCAGAGTGGGGCTTCACATCTGAATTTCCCAGATCTTAATGCAACACTTTAATCACTACATTGCTCTGGCTGCCATGGTGGAATCCAAGCCAAACCAACTGAAGCAAGGGTCACTGTTGCAAGCCCTGTCTGTCATTGAACCAGAGGATCCAAGTCTGCTACTGATATACAGTTGTGAAGGTAGTTGCCAAAGGCTTGTCCACCCCAGGCATAACCAATCATAATTCACTCTTAAATGAAAATGACAGACAGTTGCTTACTGGAAAAAAATGAGGAAACGCATATCGACAAAATCTTGGCTAGTCTACATTGGCATAGTGTCATTGAAGTTAATAAAGCTGTGCGAGAAACAAGCTGAGGATATATACAGTAGGATATGTACAGTGGGGGGGGGGAATCCAGCACCATGTGTTTAATTATACATGATCAGTTATTTAAAAGTTTGCTCATTAGCTTGACTTGTGTTTGAATGTCGTTTCAGATTGATCTGTGTACATCTTGAACTTTTTTGTATTTATAATCTTATCCAAATCAATAAATAGAAACCCATATTCAGGCTGCTTATGAGTATTTTTGAGCTGCTCGTGGCAGGAAGGATTTCTACAGAGAGAAGGTGGAGATTTTCCTCCAATTCATCCTTCCTGCTGCAGACATCATAGTCCCCCATTATGCTGTTTCTGGGGCTTTCTTGTTACCAGAATTTTTAGGGACATTTCCACGCCATTCAAACCCAGAGGCCATGGCACTGATGCAGCACCACCCTGCTACCTTCAAAAGGGTTGTTCGGCAGCACAGAGAACAGGGAAAAGCCCTGGACTTCCCCATCACCAAAAAGCCCCAGTGGGATGAATGGATGTATGCCACAGGAAGTGTGGCATTTGTCTGAGGTCTGGTGCATCGTAGGGAGCCAACTAACATCAGCTCTGCCCCTGGGAATGCTCTGCCCTGCCCTCCTTGCAGGCATCCAAGTAGGATGCCAGTGCAACCCTGCTGCAGCCCGAACTTCTGGGTTTTGTGACAGGGGGCTGTGATATATGTAGCCACTGGTATGTCTACCCCCTCCACCAGCGTATGTGCCCCAGGGCGGGCAAACACACAGGTGCAAGGCCCCACTGATCCCGGGACCCTTTCAGCCCTTTAGATGGGACTGCCCATGTTGTAGAGGGCGGGCGGGCAGGCAAGAGAGTCACTCCCTCCCAATGGGCAGAAAACCTGTCCCTGTCTGCAGAAATTAGCAGTGTATCCATAAGTTAAGACAATCCATCAAGTCTCTTTACCTTGATTTTTTCACTGGGTATTTACTGTACTTATGAGTACATTGTTATCTAATTAAATGGTGGTGGGGTGGGGAGAGATATATTGTTAATCTCTTTTCATGGCCACACATTATGTTGGTTTCTCAGGATGTACCTTTGTATACCATAGCATTGACTCAAAAGTATATGTGAGTGAATGACTTTCTACAAGTTACAGTGTTTCAAGAATGGTTTTTGATTCCCCCTGCCCCTTTACCACATTGTTTGTCTGGAGTCTGGACTCACACCCTCCAAGCATTTCACGGCTGCCATGAGTTTTTTTAAAAAAATTTTTTACAGTTGCTTCAATGATTCTCTGCCTCAATTCTCTGTAGCTCCATTTAATTGATTCTTCGTAGATGCAACCAAAACAGTAACACACACACAGAAATACTGAAAATAAAGAGGCAAGGGGAAAGGGGAGAGATGAGGGACACAGAAATTGGCACAAAGGGGGAAGTTGGGTGATGGCATAGAGGCGTGGAAAATAGCAACAAGAAAGACAAAATATTGTAAATATGACCGCATTGAAAGGGAAGCTGGCACAGAAACATTTTAGACAAAAGAATAATTATTAAAAGGGTTTTTAAAAAGCGGAGAAAAAGCTGCTTGGAAACATTTTTGGAATTATGAGGGGGAGAAACAACGTGGAACTCCACAGAGGAAACATTTTATTTTCAGGCCCCAAACATTATAAGTTTCTTGTGCAGAAAGAGCCAATATGATGATTCTGCTTCAAATTTTCACACATCTGTACATCTCCCCCATACTTTCTTTGATAGAAATCATCCCTCATCTGTACTCACATATTTCTGCCTCCAGAGCCTGAAATAATTTTTTTTCATTGGAAAAATAGCTGCTTTGACATGCAAGATTCCCCCTCCCCCAACTAAATTTTGGTGACAGATCTGCTGCATGATACTTCATTTACCCTCAGATGTGAGATTATTTTCAGCAATGAACACATAGAAATGGGACAAGAACTTTGAGATCAAATGAAAATTTGTTAGACTTTATGACAATTGTGCTACCCTATTCCGTAGCTATAGCATATATTATTTTTAGCCATGTTTACAGGTGATCAGAGATTTTTGCAGTGATTTTTGACCTGTGCATGCAGTTCTGCCTCAGTGCAGGGGTTGACTTTGGCATGGAGCATCCTGGACAATTGCCCCAAGACCCATTGTGCGTGAGGGGGCTGCCCTGGGAGGCCAGCCACTCTTAAGCTGTCCTATGGGAGCTTCTTCCCCCTCCCCCCCCCCCGATATTTGCCAGTGTGACCTGAGTCAGGCAGCAAGCAGCTGTAGGATAGTGGGAGAGACCAAACTGTCCAACTAATTTCAGCCACTCGCAGCCACTCAGACAGCACTGGTGGCTGCATTTAACTGGATGGTGGGAGAGTCCTCAACTTACCCAGCTCATTCCGGCTGTCCAATATCTTAGGCTGAACTGGTGGTGGCAGGGAATTGGGGTGGGGTTAATACAGCCCTACAGCCAGCGGTTGGGAGTGGATTGGCGAGAAGTTTGAGGGCTCCCCCCTGCTCCCAGTACCAGGCTAGTCTTCCATGACCTTATATAATTTTTCCCTAGGGCCTTTAAATCCTTAAGGCTTCCTCAGTGTAGCTCATCACTGTGATGAGGTTTGAGTGGCTGAAATGAATTGAAATCAACTACCTGTTCAACATGCCAGAATTGATTTTTTAAAAGTTTTTAAGGATTCAAATTTATTATAGAATTTAGCAGTTGTCTAATCTGATGATTGCTGGAAGAATCAGCTAGACCATAAACAATTCATGCAATAGGGGCCTCTTTTTCTCTATTGAGATAGAAAACAAGGATAGATAGGCAGGCATACATTTGGGGGGAGGGGCTTGGAAAATGCTGAGGGCGTTGTTGAGCTACTCGTGCAGCCCCATTCACAAAACAAGCACCTGGCTGTGGTTCTGTGGCTGTGCTCGGCAGCTGCCCCAAAAAGCCTCCCAACCACTGAGAAGCCCCAATGGGCAGCACCACACATGTGCCAGCCAAAAGTGTGGGCTGCAGCCCACTGGCATGCTACTGGCAGAAGCCAGGAGGGCGTTGACTAGTGTTGACTCCTCCCCAGCCCTGCTGTGCTGGCAACAACAATGGCGAGGTGCTGGTGCTGTGTTCAGAGATGGCTGCAAGCCTGCAGAATCACTCCTCCGCCAGGGTAAGTGCCCTGCAAAGGATGAATCCGCCAGGGTGGCTGGTGTGCTGCTCACTGAAGAGGATCCCCCCCCCCACTTTGGATGGGTTCTAGAGACGTAGAGATATAAACTGGAAAGGATGAAGCTGTATTTATGCATCAGCTCCAAGAAGCTTCTTTTTCAAGATTTCTTTAGACACCCATATCGCAATAATTTTATGAAAGAATGGAGAACAGGTTCAAGTTTTTACAATAATATTGGGGAAGGAGAAAAGCATGGTGAGATAGTTTTGAATCAGCCAACTTGTGAAGCTAGGGAAGATGTTGTGTTATCCAAAAAGGCTTTTTATTGATCTGTCACTCTCTGATTAGGTATCTGTTCTCTCTTCCTTTTTGCTGATCACAGAGGCGCAGCCCGGTAAGAAATTGCATAACTTCTTCACATTGAATCAGTAGCAAAAGTGACTGGAAGTGATTGTGATCCAGTTTAGCTTGGTTTGTGAACTGACAATACAGCAAATATATGTAATTATTGTTCTATCAAGGGAGTGTACCTATAATTACAAAAATACTGACACTGTAGGAACAGAAGGAAATATTTTGCTTATGAAGGTTTTAATCTGGCATTGTATTTTCACTTAGGAACAGTTGTAGGCATAATATATTAAAACTGCAACCCAGGGTGGGCTGAAGCATTAGGAGCCCTGCACCAATATCTGTGCCCAACATTAATTGGCTCCCAGTATTTTTTTTCAGGCTGGGAATGCCCCTTCCCTGTGGTGGGATACTGCGAGCAGCAGAGAGCTGGACTAGATGGACTCTGGTCTGATCCAGCTGGCTTGTTCTTATATTCTTAGGTTCTTATGTGTACACTTGTGCCCCCATAATGCATGGCTTGTCACTCTGCGCAATGGGCTTTCTGGGGGAGTAAAGGTTTTCCCTTCTCCCCTGACTCCTGTACCTCCTGTACCACCAATTGCCTTTTTGGAGGCAGTGCAGCAGCACTGTCCATGGCCGCTGCTCTACCCCCACCCCTTTTTGGATTGGGCTGTTAGGCTACGTGCTGCTCTTGAAACTTGGTTTTTCTTCCATGCCAATGGCTCTTATTAGGATTGCTGTTCAAAATGAAATAATTTTTTATGATAGTGGAGAGTTTCCAGCCAATATGTGTAAGGACTTGGAGGCAAGTGAAAAGAAATCCATGTTATTTGGATTTAGACTAATTCTAAGATAGGCTTTTCTTCTTTTGATCTGACTTGAGGAATTTCACATTTAGATTTATAGCTCTAGAAAAAGAACGCATGTGTTACATATAATATATTGACTAGTTGTGGCTCGGTATTTATTATGGTCACGCAGTGTTTGGAATGAGCCTGAGTCTGTAGAGTACTCTAAGCTTCAATGGAGAGATTTTGTTGAGATCTTATTTATTGTATTGGTTCATGTGAGCAGGAGCCATCATACAGTCAGGCCTTTCATATCCCATATAATATATTTGGGTAGATTTCAGAATAGCTGAGAGATTCTTGCCAAGGTTTCCAGTGCCAGTTCCTTAGCTTTGGTAGGAAACAAATTTCCATGTTCATGCTCTATATAGCCTTCCACCTAGCACGCTATCTATAATTCTGTACTCTTCCTTGGACTTCAATTTTACTTCCTCCTATCTCCAGCAAGGAAATGAATCTCAAAGAGCTACTTTCATCAGCAATGTTATTCAAAGCAAACAGTGTATTGCAGGGGTCAGCAACCTTTACCACCCAAAGAGCCATTTGGACCCATTTTCCACAGCCCTGAAGATCTACCGAGCCGGAGAGGTGGCTCCACATGGAGCCACCTCCAGTTTGTCCCCTCCACTCACCTTTCCTGGAGGGACACGCCCATGCTACCCTCCAACCTCCAGGCCATGCGGAGCCGCAGTATAAGGCTGAAAGAGCCGCATGCGGCTCCGGAGCCACAGGTTGCAGAACCCTGGTATATTGTATGAGCAAAGTGCAAAAACTCTTACCTTGACAATCCATGCATTCTGCATGACATGCGATGTGGCATGAAAATAGCAGTGTGCAATGCTTTCAATGATGAAAACCAGGTACACAGTGCCTTTGCTGCTTTTGTCTGGTATTGTAATAAATATCTGTAGGAGACCTCCATGGAGATATGCCTTATACATGTATTGTTCCCATTCCTGTTCCTCAGACTTTCTGGAATTCTTCCAGTTGAATACTCTGTTACATTATCTAAAATGGCTAATTAATTTTTTTTGAAAAAAAATTTCAATCAAAAGTCAGTATTTAAGTGTGAGCTCATGTATGAGTGTGTGACTTAGCTGTGGAATAATAAGAAAGAAAGATCTAATCCTGTGTATGAATCAACAAAGAGCATGCACAAAGAAGCATGCCAAACCGTGTGAACCAAAATTAATGTCCACTTTTAGTTTAGTGACATTAATGTCCACTTTTTGTTTTCTAAGCAAATCAGTCTGTTTTGTGTATCAGTTATAAATATTCTTCTCTCATTCTAACTGTTTTGTATTTTAATTTTAGGGTACAATTAAAAGGAATTTATCTAGTAAGTATACATATACACATATATACAATTATTATAAATATATTCTATATTATTTAAAAACTGTGGAGACCCCTTGACCCATTCTTAAGTTTCTCTGAAGAAGAATCTCTGAAAACATTACTGGGGCACAAATGGAAGCCTCTCAGTCCATACTTATGCATTTTTTCATGTAGATCAGTATGTATATATATATGTATGTCTCTGTGTGTGGGTGTGTATTGCTTGATCTACTTGTTTATGGCAGAGTTTTAATTAATTGTATCTCTGGAAATTATTGTCCTAATATGATGTATCCCAAAGACAACTGCCCTCAAAAAAAAATTTTCTGGACAGAAATATTTGCATTACAAAGTCTCAGGAACTGTTCATATTGTTTTGTAGCATGGAAATATCCGTCATATTCTGCTAGAGACTTTGTACTAAACAATTTAAGGCTTTGTCTGTGAAAAAACTGATCAGTTACAAAGTTCCCTAGGGTTTATCACACTAGAGAAACCTTTTCTACCTCTGACTTGTAATAATGCAAAAAAAAAAAACCAACTTTGGACATAAGTTCATCCTTTTCCCTTGAACTCTTAGCAAGCCAGATAAGGGCACCTGTATAAACTTTAATAATTTAAACAAAGAAAATATTTTTATTAAGCAAGGCAGAAAAAAATAAAGCTATAAAAGAATTAACCCCACCTAAACTGTGGACATGAATGCTAAAATGATCAGCATTCCTAGCATTGCTTAATCATATTATAACTGATGGTATCTTAAATTTAGGGTTTATCAAAAAAGCCTAAAGTACCCAGTATGTTAGCAAGAGATCTCACTTATTAATTTTCTGCTTTTGAGACTTCTAGCCAGAGAAATCTGATTTGCTTCTCATGGAAGCATTTATTAATAAAAAAAAATCAGTCTTATATTTATCTAAGTTTGATTTCTCACAAACTTTTCTAGATATCTGATTGGTTACTCTAAATAAGAGATAAGCAACACAGTTGCAAGTAGCCAATCAATAGCCAATATGAGATCATCTGATGTACCAAGATAAGAAGGCCAATAATAACATTTATAAACAATTGAGCAAGACTTTTTCTGTAATCGTTCTCACGAAGTGTCCAAGATAAAGTCTGATCTAAATAACAGATGTGTAACCTCTCATTCAACTTGCAAACTTATAAAGAAAAAAGGAATTGTATAATTGCTACTGCAACTGTTTCAGGAGGTACCAGAGACTCTACTCCACTGAAATGGGCACAGGGAGAAGAAAAATTTCACTCCACCAGGCATGCAGCCTAATCTGTCAGAGTATGACCATGATTGCTGCTATTTACAAGAGGTCTGTTATAAGTGAGACCTGTTCACCCAGTAGCCATCAGGGTATTTGCAAACATGATCATAAGGAATTATAAGGTTGACATGTTGTCCTCTGCCGATGTATTCTTTACTAGGAGAGCCTTACAGATGGTTCTTAGAAGAGAAGTACTGTAAGAGACTGTTTTGCTACTCAGAAGACTCTCACTCCTGAGGGATGCTTTCACTCCTCATGACTTATCAAAAAAAAAAAAGAATCTAGAATTCCCT
This sequence comes from Sphaerodactylus townsendi, assembly GCF_021028975.2. Classification (NCBI taxonomy): domain Eukaryota; kingdom Metazoa; phylum Chordata; class Lepidosauria; order Squamata; family Sphaerodactylidae; genus Sphaerodactylus; species Sphaerodactylus townsendi. The sequence goes on along the minus strand of NC_059429.1, from coordinate 58,709,991 downwards.
TTTACCTTTTCTGTAGGAAAAGAGACTCTCTCAACATGAATTCTCATTCTGAGGAGAGACAAGAGTGTATTCTACTTGCCACTGATATATTGGGTGAAATCAGGTTCTTCTTGTTGATGGCAGGATAGATATAGACAGACAGAGATTTCTGGGATGAGTTCTCTTCTATCTCTTCCCTTTTCTTGGTTCTTTTGTTTGTATTAATGTTTTCTTACAGAAGTAGTGGATGTTCCTCCCTTTTCCAGTCCTCTCTGGAAAGGATGGGCCCCCTTTCAGTGAAGGTGTCAGTTGCTACCAGTTGTGCCTGCTCCCTGTCCTATTTGGACAGGAACGGAAATTGTGTAGAATGCGCTCCTGTCTCTCCAAGAATAGGAATTTGTGGAAAGAAATTCTCCTTTCCCCTGTAAAAGTTGAGTTGGGGAGGAAAGGCATTGAGGTCGTTGACATTCCATTATCTGTACAATTTTGCTAGAATTCCTTATGAGAAAAAAAACTTAGATTTTATGTGCTATGTGCCAGGTGAGGAGATAGCAAGACCAAGGCGTTCAACACCAACTCCAGAACTTCTAAGGTCAGTATAAAACAATCAAGTATGGGGTTGTGGGGGTTCATGCACCTTAATAATACTACATACTTTTGTTTTCCATGCTCTGTCAAGTCTATCTCATAAGGCTCATTGTACATTTGTTTACCCTTAAAAATGAGTATATTGCATTACCCCTAAATTGTAGTACATTTCATCACTGATATGCAAAGTCCTGCCAATTATTTAATATACAACTTTGTGTACAATTAACAGTTCCTTTTTTAAAGTCACAAAATTCCATAGTGTATATAGGCTTCAGTTGTCATAATTGTCTACTAAATCACAGTTTTTCTAGCAATGGTGTGAGGTTAAGAGTGATGGAATCTAATCTGGAGAATTGGTTTTGATTTCCCACTCCTCCGCATGAACGTGGACTCTGATCTAGTGGACTGGATTTCTTTCCCCTCTCCAACAGATGATGCCTGCTGTGTGACCTTGGGCTAGTCCCACTTCCTCGGAACTTTGTCAACCACACCTGCCTTACAGGGTGTCTGTTGTGGGAAGAAAAAGGGAAAGAAGTTTGTAAGCCACCTTGAGTCTCCTCACAGGAGAGAAAGGTGGGGTATAAATCCAAACTCTTCTTCTCTTTCATCTCATGTTTAATTGTGAATCAGTCTCTAACTATGGCTTTGCTCCAAATGTACTTAGAATTATAAACTAGGATACTGCCAGGAAATAAATTGGTTTAAAAAAGACTGTTATCCAGTAATTGGTAGAGTGTATTTTTAACACATGAGTCTACTTTACTGCTTCTTTAACATACTATTGGTATGATTTAACATAGGCCCTTTCCAAGACGTGGGCCATTTACTGCGCCCTGGGGATCTTTCGCAAAAACAGCCAGTCTCCCGGAGGGAGCCTGAGCTTGCACAGGCTGGCTTAAGCCTTGCTGCAAAACGCAGTAGCTTCAACCTGGCTTCCCTCCCTCCACCCCCCAGGGCGGCAAGTCAGGCCGCCTCCAAAAACTTTTCTCCCTCCCTGGAGGGAGGTTTTTGGAAAACTAGCCGCATTCCAGTAGCGGTGCGGTGCAAACAGCACCGCCTGGAACACACTGTTTTCCCCGTCCCTCTCCCACTCACCTCGTCGCCTTCGTCACCCTGCTGGCCTCCTAAGACCCTCCCTCGCTGTCCTCCGACCCCTGGAGGTCGGAGGGCTGCGTGGGCAGATCTTAGGAAGCCAGCAGGGCGACGAAGGCGATGAGGTGAGTGGGAGAGGGATGGGGAAGAGGTGGCTCCGTGCGGAGCCGCCTCTCTCTCGCCGGCCTCTGCGGGTGCCGCTCGCACGCTCCAGTGCGAATGGCCACCACCCCTCCACTGGCAGAATTCCTGCCGGTGCATGGGCGCCCCTTCCACTGTGCGGAAAGGGCCTTACTGTTTTTATGGTTTAACGTTTTACTCCACACAGGAGGTTTTTACAGCCCTCTATTTTTAGACTATGATATAGTCTGCCTGGAAGAAATACACATAGACTTCTATAAATAGGCTTGGTTTTTCTGTGGTGAGCAGAAGATATTGCATTTTGTTTGCTGATATTGTAAACTGTTTATGACAATTTGGAAAGATTTTGGCATGGAATTTTTGGTAGATGTGTTGAAACAAATATTTTGATAAAAATATATTACCCTTTTTCATTTTGAGACAAGTCTGTAATTAACAAAACTGCTTTCCTTGCTGTTGTAGCTCAAAAGGCCCAATATAAATTTGAATAGCAAAACATACTAGTATTGCCACAGAAATCACATCTTAAGATGTCATGTGCTGTATCTTCATTTGTGATTAATTTTGGTTTTAACTAAAATAAAGCCTTTGTTAAATTTTTTATGTGTTATTTAGAAACAGAATTCTAAAAAGAAATCACTTCTAAAATCTCATTCTTTAATTTGTGTCAGTGGCTCTCCAGGAGTCAGTATCAATATCAGTTTCATTGCCAAAGCACAGCTGTGAAAAATGCCTTGGTTGAGCATGTCAGGTTGAGCGTGTCAGGGGATTAAATGAAAGGACCTCCATATCAGAGGGAGGTAATCCTAGACAAATTTGCTGCTACTCCTGTCTAGAAATTAAGCTCTGCAAAGTCTGCAGACCATTGGTTGCATGCCACTGGAATTATTTGCAAATTTAGAAGAACAGTCAATGTAAGAAATGCAAGAAAAGTCAATGTAATAAATGACGAGTCCAGTTTTCCCAGGGCCAGGTGATGTATATTGTCACAGATAATATTGTCATGTATATTGTCCATTTGCAGACTTGACAAAATCAAATGTGTAGCCAATGAGTAATACTGATTTGTTTTCGAATCACAAGTCAAGAGTGGTCTCTGAATCTCACAAAATCTTTGTCACTTCTGCTCAAATAGTTGTCCTTTAATATCTATATTGTGCTGCAGCAAAAAAGCCCCTGAAGATCCTGCAGTCTTAGCACCACTGTTTGGCCCACCCCTCGAGTCTGCATTTGAAGAACAGAAGTTGGAAGGTAAGTAGAAAATCCAATGCTATTGACTGTGCTGTGATTGGATTGGTAATATCATGTCAGAGAGTCCAATGATAACTGGAAAGCATTGTTAATTTGCTTTACAATGTGGGTTTTTAAAACACATTGTTACCTTCTTCCATCGTGTGACATGGGGTGGATTATGAATTGGATGAATAGGTAAAATAAATACAAAGCAGATGAAATATGTATCCAAGGAAACATCTCATAAATGCATAGTTTGAAGGTGAGCCTGGTGTGGATCTGCAATCACACCTTTTTAGACAGTGAATAGAAAACCCACTCTGGAAGAACTGCTTTTTCCTGTCTCAAGCAGAATCTAGTTCTGGGTCAGAGGAGGTCTTTGGGTGGCGGGCAGTTAAATAAAAAAAATCCACAGACTGGATTTTTATTTTAAAAGGGGAAGCAAAGAATGAGTTGTTAAGTTATCTATGCTGGAAGCCTAAAAATATTTTTTTAACAAAATATAAAGGGTTGTTAAAAATAGTTTTTAAACAAAGTATAAAGGGCTCATTTTATCAGGGAGGTATGTCTCTGTCAGCCTAAATCTGTCTGTGAGAATATTTTGATACAGGAAAAAGTAAGGAAGAAAAAGCTTAACAATAGCAAGGTATAACTCCTCAAACTGGAAACATCCAATGCATGTGTGCGATGTTTGCTTGCTTCTCTGTGTGGCAGCCAGGAACAACTGCCTTATCTTGTTTCTAGACATGTTATAAAATAAACAGTGATTCCTTCTGGTATTCTTGCTGTTGTACCCAATGAAGGCTTTTTAGTCTTTTATTATCCTTTTCCTGTCTGAGAACAGGGGAGGTTGCTAGATTCCTGTTACTTATAGCCCTGAAAAAAAAACTGGAGTCAGGTGCAACCAAGATGAATAAGTGGCCCAGTTCAAATACAGCACTGAATCAGGTGCAAATTTGGGTAGTCATCTGAACTTTCTTTTTCTGTATACGAAAGTTGCATTATTCTTGACTTTGTTTTTGAATAACAAGTCAACTTGACTCTCATTGCCAAAAAAAGTACATAAAATATAATGTATGCATAACAATGAAAATATCTCTTTCACCTTAGTCGTTTGTCTTTAAAAAGTCTTCTCTATCAGACTTCTGTACATGACTGCAAAGTGAAAAAGATATCTGCAATGGTAGCATTCCCATCCTTAGAGAATAATCTGTGTCTTAAAAATTAACATTTAAATGAAGCTCAGTCCTTTACTCAAAAGTAATCTTATTAAAGTAATCTTAACAGTGGTGCCTCACTCCAAGCACTTTTTATGTCAGAATATTTAACATTGACAACAATACTAAATTATAATATCTCTCATAATTATAAAGTCCTCTTTTTGAAAAAAAATGTATATTTGATTTGTTTTGAATATTTGGGAGAACTGGTGGTGCTTTTGTTGATATATGACATTTGGTATACTTGTTCCTTGCTTGTGTAGTGTTAAAAATTAACATGCCAAGTAAATTTTACAAATCAGCGATCAATTCAGCTAACACTATAAAAGAGAAGCTATAATTGGAATCAAGTCCTTATGTTACTTCTAGATTTGTGTGCATCATGTATATATCTGTGGCTTCAGCTCCCATAGATCAGCCTGAGGTATGGGGCTCTGTGCAACCAGAAAATCCAAGTGTAGAATCTGCAAATCCACCACGGCCTTTCCCTGCTGGAAGTAAGTTTAAGTATCTTCTAGCTAAGAAATTGTCTGCTGGTTTTTACACTCTGAGACTGAAACTTTAGATGTATGCAAGTAGAATGGTTGGTGGTTAATATTATTTGCACTGTCATGGAAACCAAGAGATATTGATTGAAGTATGCATTGGAAACCCATCTCAGTCCTATTCTCAGTCCTTGTTTGCTGCCTCAGTGATTAGAAGAATCCTTTAGCTCTTTACTGACTGGATTGTTCTTTCGTGTTGCAAAGAAGGGCATGGTGTTATTTAAGAAATGCTCTTCATGCAGAGCTAAAATGGCTAGAATGGATGCTCATCTGGAGTGCCCTCGCTACTTTGGAGAGCTCACATCCCCTCTACTTGTAAAGTCTGTATGTCTCTGTATAGTCAAGAGAAAAAAATGTCTTTACATGAAACTTGTCACCTTACATTTTTCCAACTATGACAATTCATATTTATTTTTTTAATATATTCACAAATTTAGGAAACATTTTTGACTCTTCATTTTGATAATCTAATAGCATATATTACTCATACGCACTAATCATTTATTTATAAGTTTCAAATTCTGTAGTTTACTTCTCTTATCCTACGTTTATGTAAGTTAATGATATATTCCATTTGTTTTGAAATTCTGTAATTAGTCTATTATGCACTGAAGTCATTAATTTCACCATTGTTGCATATTCTGTTAGTTTACTTCTCCATTCATTCAAGCCAGGAATTTTGTCTGCTTTCTACTTTGAGGCATATACCACTTTGGCAGCAGTCACCATATGTATTAAATAGATGTTAGCCTGGTGATTCTCAATGTTTTTGGATTTGGGAGTCTATCCACCCACATCACTGTTTCATTTCATGACATTCCATTTCCTCCTAAATAGAATAAATAAATCGCAGTTGTGCTTGCAGTCCTAAGAAAACTTTCCTGAAAGTAGGCCCATTTTAATAAAATTGAACTTTCTTCTGAGTAGGATTCCTATCTATGTAGGCTAATTTTTAAAAACCCACTATTTTATTTAATTAAGAAAAAAGTAATGTTCAGTTAGCATTTACTTGAAATTACAAATGTCAACTTAATAGAGTGCCATTTGCAGAAAAGAACTTTCCAAGCTAGCCCTTCTAGTCTGCAATGCTCCCTGAAATTCATCTCCTGAGGACTGGTGGGCACTTGCACAATGGAAAGAATCCTTAGGAACCAAGCCAGTGCATTGACACTTCTTGAAAAGTGCCTAGAAAGATCACCATGATACCCCCTGGCGAGATATGCTGGAGAGTAGAAAACCAGGGATGGGAATCACTGTTGTTTTCTCATTTGATTTCTTAAACAAGTCCCTGATGTGAAAAACTGTATTTATGCAGCACTTAGTTTTAATGACGATGTTGATTAATTTGGTCTCTGAATGGGACTGAGCTGAAGATTATTTTAAGACCTTCTGTCAGTTTCTAGTTAAAACATTTGCATCTGTCTCTCTTCACAGCACCTCCACCACTTCCTCCAAAAAATATTCCAGCTACACCTCCTCGCACTGGTTCTCCTTTAACAGTTGGAGTAGGTAAGAATGTCTGAAACAAATGGCTGCTGGTTCTGCAGATTGCAATATATATATTTTAATCTCCATATGAGTTCTGAACTTTTAATGCTAACTAAATTTAAACCTCACACAATGAATCCCATTTTATGCATCCCTAACATCTACACATTTAATGTTTCCACCCTTCTTAGACAACGTTGTCTTACCAAAAAGTCTAATACAGAATCTTTTTCCACAGTCCATGAGATTTTGAAATTATTATAGTATCATATTATGTTATGATTATGAATATGCACAGGATTACCACAGAAATGTGATTATAGTGTTAAACTTTTGTATCCCTTGATTTCGCAATAATTTTGTAGACTCCCAACAGCATGTTACACCTAACTTTATGTAAGGAAACAACTTGGGAAACTTTAGTTAGCCTACCATTCTTTATACATTGGGGGATCCTGCTAATATTTGTAGAAGGCCTTAATTGAGTGGATTTTACCTTGAAATTAGGTATATGATTGCTATAGTGAAGTAAGATAATGCTGGAATTTATTGAATAAAAGGATATTGTGGCAGATAGAAACAGGTGCTTATACAGGTAAATAATTCATGTCACAAGAGAATAAGCACAGTTATGTAAGGACTGAGAGTGCTGTTGCTTTGAATATAATTTATATGTATAGCTTGTGTGTTCAAATAAGAAAAAGCCAAACTGAGCTTTTGAAAAGAAAGCATGATACAGAACATCAGCATTATCTTGTGTAACGCATAATGCTAGGTGTTTTAACTACGGTAGTTCCCTAACAATATATAATTTTTCAACTAATAACCGTATACTTTATTCATCAATATTTTATTCATGTACACACTGCCACCTACCTCAGTATATATACTGCTTGGCAGATTTCTGTCTATTTTTCTGTAAAGTTTTTCCCCAGTACACCCAAATTCTGAGGGGGAAAATATGCCATGGGCATGTACTTCTGAAATTCAGATCCCCTTGGAAACCTGCATTCAGTGATTCTGGTAAAGTTCTCTAGTGTTCAGGAACTACAAACACATGTGGAGGAGGGGATTTTAAGAAACACATTGCTGTAATTCAGGAATCTGCAGAAAATCATACCATGAGATTTATTCTCTGTTGTGATATTTAATAACCTCACATTGAAGAATCTATGTGCACTTTGACACAGAATTGCTTAAATATAAGCCCATTAACTTCACTGCGTAGGGAGGAGATAGGTATGGTTAAAGATCAATAATAACAGATAATATTGACAATTGGCATAAAAAGGGGTAAAATGCAAATAATCAAACCTATTCAAATAATCACACCTATAATCACACTCATTCATGATCCCATTTGTTGGATTAGTCTGATAAGCAACCCAGTAGGTGGACTATCCAAATTTGGTCACAAAATATGAACTAATAGAATGTCATGATTATCCCTGATTGATGGTCATGGAATAAGGAACTGATGACAATCTGGAAAACTGTATGGAAAAAAATGTATACTACCTATCATCTACTCACATGTTTCTTGCTTTGTGTCCACACTTTTGAAGTAAGATGAGTGGCAACAAGAGAATGGGTCTTCTGATAGTGGTACCTCAACTAACTTCCTGATAGCATTCACCTGGTATCAAGTCTGTTGTTTTAGGTGCTGGGTGAAGCTCTTCTTGTTCACTCAAGCATTTGTCTAATTTTAGTGCCCTCACTTTCTATATGTGTGGGGTTTTAGGTCTTATGGCCTGCTGAACTTTTTTTATCATGTTTTCTTTTTTGCTTTTTGATCCTTGCTTTCTGATTTTAGATTATCTTGATTTTATTGGTTTCAAAATTGCTTATGCTTTTACTTGACTTTTATAGGCTGCTTTGAACATTTTATGCAAAATACAGAACAACAACAACAACAATCCTAAACAGATTAATTCAATTCTGCAGTGTTACAGAAGTGGGGCATTACTGCTTCCTGTAACATCCATTTTAGCCAGCACTGTACACACAAGCAGTTCCTACTATACATGCTTACTTAGAACTACAAAACTGTGACCATTGGATGCAATCCAGAAAAAGTTAGACTTTAACCCTCTTAACTTTCTTTGGCTAGTCAACACGAAGTAATTGGAAATAACTCATACACAGTACATTTGAGCATTTCTTCATGTTAGGTTGGAATGGGAAGCCACTTCAGAAGGCTTCTGGGTCATGGCTGTGTATTCAGAATCAGAATCATGCTCCCAAAGTAATAATGTATTCATTATATGCACAGAATCTACAAAATGCCTTATAGCCTTTATATTACTATAGTTTTTTAGGCAAGAGGCACAAATGGAAAATATAAATCCTATTTTTTCTGCCTCACCATAGCTGTGTTTAATGAACCCGGTTATTCTGTTGATGAAAAGGTATGTTCACCCCAACGGTAGATAATAATGATCAGCTTAAGAATACATTACATTGAAATAGTACCATAGAGTATCATGCTAAGCACAAGTATCCTACATTTCATACAGTCATGTAGATATATGTGCACATGAATTATATTCCTGAGAGCACCTTATACATTTAAATGTCTGTGCTAGACTGAAGCTGATTTTAGAAGCCCCATATACAAGTAGAATGTTAGTACAACTTAGCTATACGAGTTGATGTTAAAAGTTTAAAATCAACTACTTTGACCACAGGAAATGACCAGACAGCAACAGAGGTCAAAAGTGACAAACTACCATCAATCAATGACTTGGACAGCATTTTTGGCCCAGTAATATCCCCCATGTCTGTTGCTGCTAACGTGGATGATAAGAATACATGGATCAGTTTTTCTGATCCATCCCCGGAAAACGTAACTCCAGAGGTGACTTCAAGGGAAAAAGTGGTGTCCCCACCTGTGGCATCAGAAACTCCAGATGAGCCTCCAGGGGCTGAAACCTTTCGCAATGTTCCATCTCCACTCAATTTAGAAGAGGTTCAGAAGAAAGTTTCTGAGCAGACCCACGTTAAAGATGATAACTTAGCATCAGCAGCATCTCCTAAAGATTTTGGGGTGGGACAGAGAGCAACACCACCTCCCCCTCCACCACCTACGTACAGAACAGTGGTGTCATCACCTGGACCCAACTCTGGCGGTGGCACAGGAAGCACCAGTGGTATGTTTAAACAGCTTTGAGTGTGCTTCAGTGTGGCCTTGAATGCTGCCATGTGAACACAAAACCTCTTTAGCTACTCTTAGTTGGTTGGCTTTTAAGCATCAGTCATTCCCTTTGTTTGATTGTACTGTGCCCAGTGGCTTTTTTATTCGGTGCTCATGTGGTATAACTTAACCTTGAACCCTTGATGATGTGTTCTTCCTTCCCTGCCATTGCTGAATGTCTAGAGTATTATGGGGGGAACTTTGTTTCCTTAATACCTGATACATAGAAAAGCAGTTGCTTTAAATGAGGATTTTGCTAATACAAAGGAGGGGGAGGGATTGTTGCAGATTATTTCTGTTCCTCTTCTTCACTTTTATAGTGATGTTACTTGATACTGGGCTGAAAGATTATAGTGCTCATTCTCTCCCCAACCATGCTTCAGGCAAGCTGTCTGCTTTGGTTTTGTTTTGTTTCTCCACCTACAGTACCTGCATGTTTATCTACTCAAAGGTCTGTTCACTGCTTTTTTTCCACTGTATTTTTCTTTGAACACTGGTTGGGGGTGGAGGGGAGAGAAGTGTCCTTATGACTGACATAAGGGTCAGCCAATAAGCACCTTGCACAACCTAGTTTGAGAAGGAAGAACTATGTACTGTGCACAGCCTAACTTGAGAAATTGCTTGCTGGTTTAGCCAAGGGATGTCAAATTAGTGTTCAGTAAATCCAGTTTCTGCTCCAAATCAAAAGAAAAAGCTTTCTCTCAATCTGATCAGGACAACAAGGTAGTACATATGTCAGTTATATGATAAGGATGCCATGAACTTCACAGCAAAGATGTTTGGGGTTTGAACATCCTGTGTTTAACATTTACGATGAGAATGTGAGTTGATACTTTCAAAGCTCACATGAACAACTTGAGCAGCTGCTGAACATGTTCTGGGAGAAGGATCCAGAACTTCCATCATTCACTATCAAAAATATGTATGTTTGCACATATCCATCAGACTTTGATGCTGAGGGCAGATGCTCTTCAAACCTCTCTGATTATGTAACCATACTTCCTTTCTGCCCCAAATTGAGAGGGGTTTTTTTGGTTTTTTTCCAGAGGAAGCAATGGTCAAACAAATTCTGCAGTGACCACAGTCTCTCCTTGATCTTCCCTGAAAAGGAGAGAAGTATTGTTTTTATTCTTTAGTTCAGTAGTGGCCAACAGATGTGAGGGGAAGTCTTATGGGTCAGTTGGACAATGACTATAAGATCCTCACACATACTTGGATTTCAAATGATTCCTACTTGCCTGTGCAAACTAGGGCAGCAGGAAGTGTCCAATTTCCCCTCCTTCTATCCATCATTTGAGTGGATTCTCTAAAGAATGCACTCAAATAGTGGCTGCCATGTTCAGATGAGGGGGAAGATTATCAGTTGTGGGGGGAATCGTTGGCCACCCACCATTTCAAAGTCCCAATCACAGGGGTGGGGGGAGATACTTTTCTTTTCTTGCCTGGGCACTGCATGACCATGGAGGTCTCCTTGAGGCCTCTGTAGCTACACATGCATCCTGGCAAGGGGGAAAAAAGCATATCTGTGTGAAGGAGCCGCAACATTTGCTGCTGCTTCCTGGATGGGTGAGCATCTTATATGTGAAGAAATCAGAAAAACTAAAGCCGAGTATGAGCTCAGGTTAGCTAGAGAGGTTGAATACAATTTTTAAAAGGCTTGTTTGGTTATGTCCATAGCAAAAGGAAGAAAAAGGATATGACAAGGTCACTACATGGAGAAGATGGCAAAATGCTAATAGGCTGGAGAAAAGGCAGAACTACTCATCACCTACTTTGCCTTGGTCTTATCCTAAACTGAAAACAGTGATCAACTAGGGGGAAATGGAATAGTAGATGTAGTAGGGGAAATTCAGCATAGTAAAGAGGTAGTACAGGAATACTAGGGCCTGATGAACGGCATCCCAGAGTATTAAAAGAAGTGGCAGAAGTACTGTCAGAACCACTTGCAATAATCTTTAAGTGTTCCTGGAAAACAGATATCCCAGTCCCAGCAGACTGGAGGAGGACTAATGTTGTCCCCATCTTCAAAAAGAGGAAAAAAGAGGACCCAAACAATTACCACTCAGTCAGCCTGACATCAATATTAGGAAAGATTCTAGAGCAGATCATTAAGCTGACAGTCTGTAAGCACTTAGAAAGGAATACGGTGGTCATTAAAAAAATTTTCAAAAACAAGTCATTCCGGACTAATCTGATCTCTTTTTTGATGGAGTTACAATCTTGGTAGTCGAAGGGAATGCTGCAGATGTAGCATACTTTGATTTTAGTAAGGCCTTTTACAATCCCCTGTGACATTCTTGCAAGTAAGCTTGTCAAATGTGGACCAGACAATGTTACTATTAGATCGATTTGTAATTGGTTGATTGACGTAATCCAAAGGGGGCTCACCACTGGCTAATCTTCATGCTTGAGAGAAGTGACTAGTGGAGTGCCACAGGCAGGGGTGTAACGAGGCAAACTGTAGCCTTGGGCAAAACCTGAATTGGATGCCCCTCCCATGGGCAGCCACTCCACCACGACCAATTTTTTTTTGCACCAGGACATTGGTGCCTGCAGGGGGTGCATTTTTAGACATATCAGCACCAAAATGTCAGCGTATCATCAGGAGACTGTCCTTATGCTAACCCCCAAGGTTGGTATGGTTTGGTTCAAGGAATCCAAAGTTATGGACTCCCAAAGGGGGTGCCCCATCCCCCATTGTTTTCAATGGGAGCTAATAGGAGATGGGGGCTACAGTTTTGAGGGTCCATAACTTTGGCCTACCTGAACCAAACTGTGCCAAACCTGGGGGTATCATCAGGGAAGTCTCCTGATGAGATCCTGAAAGTTTTGAGACTGTACCTTCAGAAATGTGCCCCCCCCCCCCCCGCCTGCAACCCCCATTGACTGCAATACAGAAAACTCAATGCAGAACAAAGATTCTTGGGCAAATTTCTGGGATGTTCCTGCAGGGGGCGCATTTTTGGATGTATCGGCACCAAAATTTCAGGGTGTCATCTGGAGACTGTCCTGATGGGACCCCCCAAGTTTGGTGCAGTTTGGTTTAGGGGGTCCAAAGTTATGTACCCTCAAAGGGGGTGCCCCATCCCCCATTCTTTGCTAAGGAGATGGGGCTATCCTACCAGATTGAACTATCTCCCTTTGCTTCCTTGGATGACTGTAGCTAAGGCAATTACAGTTCTCAAATGTGCCTTTCAGAGATGGTCAGTTTGGGGAGGGTTTTGTCTGCTTTTTGTTTGTTTTTGTTTGAAAAGAATGGCTGAAGGCATTAAAGAGCAAATTGTAAAGAGTAAATTGCAGGATTATTAGCTGCTGTGGGCAGAATTCAATTTGGAACACAGCGGTCAAACGCCAAACTGTTCTAAAAGCTCCCAAAGCTTCTATATGAACAAATAAAGTTCTAAAAGCTTCTATACGAACAAAACAAACTCATTTAGTAACTGGAGTGCTGTGTGGTTTCCGGGCTGTATGGCCGTGTTCTAGCAGCATTCTCTCCTGACATTTCACCTGCATCTGTGGCTGGCATCTTCAGAGAGATCCTCTGAAGATGCCAGCCACAGATGCAGGCGAAACGTCAGGAGAGAATGCTGCTAGAACATGGCCATACAGCCCAGAAACCACACAGCACTCCAGTGATTCGAGCCGTGAAAACCTTCGACAATACTTTTAGTAACCTTTAAGACAGGCATGTTGTTGAAGGAAGAAAATGCATGTTTGGCCTACAATCCCTATAAATGGGTTACAGTTCAATAAAAAGCACTGTTATGAAGTGCAAACCATGGCCGCTTCCGCACGACCATGCTGGGGGTTGGGTCGGCATACATGACGCCGACCCAACCCCCCGGGACCGTTCACACGAACAGTCCTGGTAACGACAGGGAAGATGGCACTGCGCTGCGCCATCGCCCGATCGACTTACCTTCCCTGTGACCTTCCGGCACTTCGCCAAGGCCAGGGGACACGCCCCCCTGCCCTGCGCGACCGCTCCGAAGTCACAGGGCAGGGGGGCGTGTCCCCAGGCCTCGGCGACGTGCCAGAAGGTCGCAGGGAAGGTAAGTCGATTGGGAGAGGGGGGATGGCGGCTTCCAGCTGCTGCCGTTCGCACGGCAGTGGCTGGAAGCTGCCGTTTTCCAAACACCTTGCTCGGGGAGCGAGGTGGGAAAATGGTGGCTTCGCGCCACTGGGGGGGAGCGAGGGCGGCGCGGCTGTAAACGGCCCCTGCGGAAAGGGCCCATGTTACATGAGTTATCATGTTGTGATGAATGGCAATGACCTTTTATTAGAGTAACTTTAGATAAATAGGTTTTATTCTCAATACTTTATTTTAAAATATAAAATAGAATTGTGTCTCATTAGTTAAAGTTTATGAGTATTGGTTTTAGCTAAATTGGTTTGGAAAAATTATTCACAATTCCCCTCTTCTACACTCATCTGTTTTCCTTATTTTAGCTCAGATCTAAAGAAATGAAATGGTTTACCTGTAACTTTGCAGCAATACATATGCCCTGACAATTCTGAATGAAAGAACTGCAAGTAGGCTTGGAGATTTGAGTTCATCCTGAATCTGGGTAAATTCGGACATATTCAGGCCAAAATCGGCCCGAATATGTCCTACCCGAGAGCCGATCTGAATGCCTTTTATTCAGGCTTTTGGGGGGTATTTTTGATGTTTTTACGTTTTGGCCTGCAGCGGACACATTTTTAAAGCTAGTGGCACCTTAGTTTCAGGGTCTGATCCAGAGGTTGTCTTGACAATGTCACCTGAGATTGGTGAAGTTTGGTTTAGGGGGTCCAAAGTTATGGACCCCCAAAGTGGGTGCACCATCCCCCATTGTTTCCAATGGGAGCTAACAGGAGATGGGGGCTACCCCTTTGAGGGTTCATAACTTTGGCCCCCCTGAACCAAACTTCACCAAACTCTGCACAGCTTTCCCCCCAAGATGTCCTCAGGACTCCTTATTCAGCCCAAGCCATCTTATTTTGAAGACACTTGAAGGAGATTTTTTTTCCTTCAAGTTGTTTGCAAGATGTCTGTTGCCTGACTGTGCAGAGTTCAGGAGCTCAGGAGGAGTCATATGTTTTCCACCTGACTGATAAGTTCTCTGGTCAGTTTCCTCTTCAGCTTGCACCTGACATTTTGTGTGTTGCTGAAGGGATTCTCCCTGCCTCCATTTGTTGAAGGTTGGCTCAGGACATTTGCTCTGCAGGCTTTGATCCTAAGTACCTTTTCAGCCCAAAGAGTACATAGTTATACACAACTTATCTTGCTAATTCCAGCAATATATAGTTTTCATGTTTAAAAAAAAATTCGATGAGGTGTGATATAGGGGAGTAGGAGGTTAGACACAGACCAGTTTTACATTTCCTAAAATCCAGATTTTTAGAGCTTCTGAGCACATTACAATAATCTATAAGGCACCCTCAAGGTGATTCAGTGATCTGCAATTAATAATTTTCTATATCTTTTGGAGAATTGGTTTTTAATAGTGTGTTAAATGATAAAATGGTGGTTTAGAGGGCATAGCATTTTCAAATGTTTTAAATTGTCAGGACTTTTCCAAGAACACCTGAGAAAAGGAAGTATTTGAGATATGCTTAGTAAATGAAACATCTAATAATTATATGTACAGAAGTGTTCTTCAAGGTCTGTTCACTTCATCCTCTGATAGTTGTGATAGGGGAAGAGAGAGAATTGTGCACTGACTGCATGAAGTCATGTGATCTGTCAGTAGGATCCTATCCTTCAAAGAGTTCTCCTCCCACCTAAGAAAACTTCCTTTAGCTTGGATGTCTTTTCCTTCAATGAATTCTCCCAAAAAGTTTAAGGAGTTTTCCTCCAACTTGAGAAATTTAAGGAATTTTCCTCCAACATTACTTAAGTTGGAGGAAAACTCCTTGAACTTTTTGGGAGAATTCAAACTTTAGCATCCACACCAGCATTTCATGTTGAAGCACTGAAGTCAATAGCCATGGAAAACATTAGGAATCTTTGTTTGTTGTTTAAGGAACATCCCCTTTCTTTTCTTGCTTCAAATACAACATGGTCAATTACTTTCCGGAAACTGTTCTTTTGATCTTATGAGTAAATATGGCAAACTTAAAATATTGTGCATTAGAAAATAAAAATCAAATAAATAAAAGAATAATGGCTGAAGCCCCCTTTTGATGTTACCTTTAGCAGCATGTAGTTCCTTTCTTTGTTATTCAGGAATGTTGGGAGTTTATAATCAAGTAGGAAGTATCCATGCCATGTTCATTCTGTAACTGTTCCAGTTTCCATAAGGGTAATGCTTGAGTGTGACTCCTTGTGTGTGACAGTGGAGTTCTGAAAATATTGTGAAGTGTAGGAAAGAACTACACTAATACCACAGAAGATAATCCAAAGGACCCTTAAATGCTAGTCCTGTTGCATTCTGCCTCCAATGATAAGGACCTGAAATAATCTACATTGGGAATGGTATTGCTCAGTGTAAGGAACATTTTTAAAACATCTGCATCTATACAACTAACCTATTATCTTGTTGTGCAGCTTCCCGTGGATAGAGATTTAACAGTCATTAATTTCTGTGTAGAATTATTTTCCTACACTTTTTAGTAAAATTTATCTTGTAGCTAGAGATTTTTGCAGCTTCTTCCATACCTCCATTTTATTCTGAGTCACAATATAATCAGTCCTCTCACCAGTCTGTCTTAATTATTCTCTGATTGTCTGGAATTTTACAATCAGAGAAAAAGAACCATGCAAAGTTTGTCCATTTCACTGCAACCCACCATTCATGAGGTGTCTAGGTGCTCATTGTAATATCATTGCTTTCTGTAACTGCCCCAATTACATGTGCATAGCAAGAACACATTGTGCCTTTTCATCAAGGAAAGTCAAGCTCCAGGGATGCCCCCAAAACAATATTTTCCTTAGCAACTGTCATCAAAACTAGATGCAGTTTACCAAGTGCTTTTTGTTTATTTAAATGGACACTGTTTATAGAGAAACAGCATATTAACCTCAGCCACAATGTCTTCTTTGTCAAGCACATGAGAAAACTCAGTAGCAGAGGCTGATGCTTTTTTATTTTATTCTAACTCGTTATTACCTTCTGAACTTCCTTTATGCAGTTCCCATCCACACATATGAATTGTGTTGTCATGCAGTATTTGCTAAAATGATGCAAAAGCTGTTCTGTTGTTTGCTTGATAGCCTGCTGTGTGTTGGAGAGTGCTACCTTAGGTTGTGGGGGGGAGGACTGCAGTGTGAGAGCAGCTTTATTGCATATTTATAGTATGTATTTATTTCAGGGTCATCATCTCCTGCTCACCCTGCAACCCCATTGGCAGTCTGCAGCAGCCCGACTCCTCCACCTCCTCCACCTCGACCCCCATCTCGTACAAAATTGCCTCCAGGAAAGCCCGGGATTGGTGATATGGTACGTGTTGTGAAATTCATAGTGAAATTGAAATTCATAGTGAAATTGAAACAGTATATTCTGTATCCCAACATGATACCCACCAATAGAGATGAACAAATGATTAATACAAAGTAATGAGAACAACATCTTTAATTGATACTGCTTCTTCCTTATTTGAACATGTTCATGGAAAAAAATCCTGACTGCTGATTAGCCAATTTTGTATAAACCATCAAGAATGTGAAGGTGCAGGTTAGTTTGAGGATACTTGGTAAGATATAATTTGTCATGTCAGAAAATAATTCTGATACAAAATAATTCTGAAATGTATCTGAATGACAGCATCTGAGTAGTGTTGCTCAACTTGCCCCCTAAAAGTGCCTTGAGTTCTGCCCATGTATTTTCTGATGCCCACATTCTGCAACACTATGGTATAAAATGTCAAGGAACTTGAAAGGAACAGAAAAGAGGGAGGTTAGTGTCATCCCCTTCCAGGTCACTGGCTACCAAGCCACTGTGCTCATCTTAGACAGGCATGTCTGTTGTGTACCCTGAACCTGGTCACATTTTTTTTGTACATCTGAGCTTGGGAAACTCACCTTTCTTTTGTTTGTTTGATGTATTATTACTCCACCCTTCTTCCAAGGAGCTCAAGGCAGCATTCCTCCTCTGTTTTATCCTTACTCATGAGATAGGTTAGACTGAGAGAGTGACTGGCCCAAAGTGACCCTGTACATTTTATGGCTAGTGGAGCTATGAAATTGTATCAACCCAATGCTCTAAGCACTATATCATACCAACACAAAACAAACCGAAGCCTTTCTTTGGAGACTGAAATGAAATAACATCTTGGCTATGCTCTGCCAAGAATGCTTAGAGCATTCTAGAAGATGGTTCAAAAACACTTAACAGACATTACTTTTGAATGTATTAAAGGTGCCAATTCTGTCAAAGGAGGGTTCTTGGCTTGAAATTTCCTGTTTCTGTGACTGGGAGGACTCTGGGGCAGTCATTTTGTGATAGTGCTCATTACTCTTTCTCAACATTGTGAAGCTTGACAGGCTCAACAAAATTGGGGGTGCCTGGTCTAAAGCACTTGTCAAATCAAACATGATTTAAAGCAGTACAGCCTTTTTAAAGTCAAAATAATCAGAGGAGAGTGGCATATGCTATTTACATAAGCCAGTTATGACTTCCAATCACATGTAACTGTCTATCTCACAGTGACAGTCAAGTGCTATTTTAATTTTTCATGCTCAGATGCTTTCTATGTAGGGAAAAGTGTAATCTTTGCAGCACCACTGTATTGTAAGATAGTTCTCAAATTACCTTTGAAAGATCTGAAAAGAAATCGTATCAGTATGGATTCTCATGGTGAAACAAACTCATGTATCTTGTTATGGACAAATTGACATGTCTTTTGCACTTTTTTCAATGCAATGCAGTTTTTTAGCTTTAGACACTTTCTCCATTTGGCCCCATATTGCATGCATTTTCACAGCAAGGCTTTCTCATCTTTACTACAAATATGTATTACCTGCATTAAAGACCGCAGTGAAATGGATAAACCTTGTAGCCGGTGAATGGCAGCTGAAAAATCTATGTCTCTTTGTATGTGTGTCAGTGCAATCAAGTCACTTCCAACTCATGACAACCCTATGAATTAATGTCCTCTAAAATATCTATCATTAACAGCCTTCTTTTAGGTCTTGCAAACTGAAGGTTATGGCTTCCTTTTTAGAGTCAGTTCAACTTGGGTCTTCCTCAGGAGTAGAGCAAGGGGGAACTGCGCCCGGGGCACGCGCATATCCTGTGCCCCTTCCCATCCCATCCCTGGAACGCCCCCAGAACTCCCCCTCCACACACCAGCTACACCCCTGTACCAGTGCGTACCCAGGGCTTCGCGCCCTCCTTCCCCATTGGCGCTTCGCCACTGGTCGTCTTCTTTTCCTGCTGCCTTCAACTTTTCCAGATTTTTAAAACATCTGTGGATTTATTCTGGATGTCCAAAAACTTAGGAAGATGGCATTATAATGTTAGAAACATTTCTGAGTTCATTCCTGTTCTGTGAAAATGCTGGCAATGATGTTTTTATTCTCGTGTTGTCTTTTTCTGCAGTCCAGACCTTTTAGCCCACCAATTCACTCCTCCAGCCCTCCTCCAATAGCACCTTTAGCTCGTGCTGAGAGCACTTCTTCCATTTCGTCAACCAACTCCTTGAGTGCAGCCACAACTCCAACAATTGGTAAAAAAGAGTTTTTTTCTTCAGAAACACAGTTTTTGTGAGCTTTTTTGTTTTTATTTCTGAAACCTTTTATTTGGTTATGCTGTTGTAGTTTTCTGTTGTTCATGTTCATGTTATGTTAAAGCAGTTTTTAAATATGAAAGAAACTTGAAATTTTGGTGAACTATATGCTGACTGTGTGAGATATATGTATATGGGCAGGATCCAAGGGACTATGTGCACACATGTTCTGCACATGCACCTATTTTTTTCTAAGCTACTCATACAAAATGTGTCCTCCAATTTTTAAAAAGTCCAGTGCTATCAAAAACACATTTTTAATTGAACGAAAGAACATTTCAAAGGGGAAATCAGGACAGGGGAAGGAACAAAGCTTGTGTGCTGGCAGTTTATTCCACACAGAAAACTCTTGTCTCCAAAATCCAAGCTGTCTTTGATTTGGGGAAGATTTACAATGGTTTGGGGATTTAATGGGACTTTTCTGGAAAATTGTACAGAAAACAGTGCACGTCTGGAACAATCATGTGTATCTTTTAGAATGCTGGCAAGCATAGTTCTAAAACCTGTTATTCCAGTGGCTGTAAAGCAAAACTAAAACCTTGAACATTTAGTAAACAATGGAGTGTTGCTAAATTAGTAAGGTGGATTCTACCCAGCATATTTTAATTAGTTGCAATCAAAGGAATAGGGGCAAAATGGTGCCTGGGGCAAAATGGTGCCCAGGCCTGCCCCCTGCAGGTCCCTCACGCCCTCGCAGCCCCCCCCCTTTCCTTAGTTCAGCCAGTTGCAAAGAGCAGCCAGCTGAAAAAGCAGCCTGGCTGGGCCGCTGGCTGAACTAAAGTAAGTGGGGGGGCGGGGGGAGGTGCCCCCATCCCCCATCCCACACCCTGCACCTGCACTCCCCACTTACCTTCGTTCAGCCAGCTGAAAAAGCAACCTAGCTGGGCAGCTGTCCAGCCCCATGGCCTGACCCTGCCAGGCTGCTCTAGGCCACAGAGCCTGGCTGGTGGGGTGGGGCCAGGCAAGGGTGCCCAGCAGCAGCCTCTGCTGAGCCTGGCAAGGTGACGGAAGGGGGGAGGGGTGTGAGGCAGCTACACGACTGGTTGCAATCATTATAAATGAATTCATTTTCCATTTATCAAAGGGGAACATGAGTTCATTTATAATGATTGAAAGTTGTTATAAATATGCTGTGCGGAATAAGCCTTAGATATTGTTAAACTAGAAAAAAGCAGCGAAAAACAGACACATGTCTGTAGAGAGGAAATATTGGAAAGGATGCCAGAAACTAAAATTGTACTGTAAGATAGCTTATTGCCAAATGAGGCTATAAACCAATTACATTTGCTGTTTGGATAGCAAAGAGTGAAGGCTTCTGACATTTTAGAAATATTTCAGAAAGTTCCCTTATTTGGAGTATGGCAGGTCATAGTGAAAAATAAAGTACAGTAGGTTAGCTAAATGCTGACAACATATAGATTAGGACTCCTTTAGTTTTGTTTCTTTATTTGGTGTTCACCCTCACTTTTCCTCACTTTACTCAGACCAACATATTCTTTCTGCCATTTTTTATTTTATTTTCAGACCTTGATTTGTCTGTTTTTAAATCATCTCTCTGATATGGTTCTTTTGTGCTACAGACTTTAGGTTTTCCTTTATGCCTTCACCAGGCTGTTTTTCCATCAGTGCTTCTGCTCTTCTGTGAATCATTTCTTGTCTCCTTTACTTTTCATTATATGCTAGGTTATCTATTAAACATCATTTTCCTTTATTTTCCATGTCCTTTGACCCATTTTATAATTAATCAAAACTTTGCTTTGGGAGTGTTTACACTTTGTAATTCAGCTTTTTCTTGACCAAATTGTCCACATGACTCTACTCAGATAGTTTCAACCAGTTGGATGTTCCTTCCAAGGAATCAGATTTGACAGTCTTGAAAACCAAAATGAACTGTATGTGTGCGTGTATGTGTTGTCTTTATTTTAGTGATAACCATGAACATAGTGTTTCTCACATTTATGGGAAACTGTTGGCTTTGATTCTGAACACAATCATGCTTAATTGTTTGTTAGAAAATGATGCTTGAAACTGGAGTCGATATTCAAACCTCCAGTAGTAAAGTGTTAGAAGACTGAATGTGGCTTGAAGTGCTTGGATTTTTAGTTCGTTTCTCTTTGCATATTCTATGTCAATCGGATGGTTTGGAGAGGAAGAATGCTGGAGTTAATTTTCTAACTTTATGTTTCTTTCTTCGTATATCTATGTGCTTTGCTTCTTCTTGCTGTTGGTCAACGAAATTACCACAGTGATGGCAATGCATGTCAGCTAGTGGACTGACTAGCATGGAAATCAATACTTCACTTACAATTTCAAATTCTTTTAACAAAAGGTCTGTGTCATCATTGGTTTGCCCTCTCGTCTACAAGTATATATGTTTCATGGCCTGGTGCAACCTGTTTGAAACTTCATCAGTTTAGCTTCTAATTAGATACATTAGAAGCTCTTATCACAGTATAAGTAATTATATTTAGGGATTCAAGTTTGTAAACAGGTAGATTAAATTGATTAGTGAAAAGTTGGAATATTTAACTCAGGTTTTTGTGTATAACAGGTGATAAAACATGCACCATTTTACTTTAAGGTAATTTTTTGTGTATATGAGTATGGCCATAATTTCTTCTGCAAGAGAGAGAGAGAGAGAGAGAGCACACTCAGTTTTTACTGTATATATTTTCAGTTGTGAACATAACATTGCCCTTTACTTGTGTGTCATTTTTGTCAGTGTAAATTTTCAGAAACATACAAAAAATGTTTTAAATAATTGTGATGCTTTCTTAAGAAGTAGCTGTGATACATAGTAAACCATTGCTGGTTTCTGTTTATTTTGGTATTGCAATATGGAAGTAAAAGTAAACACTGTATAAGAATCAAGATTCTTGGCATACCATGCAACATGATTTCACAAATTTGGCTGCCCATCAAACTGATGTATGTAGGGAGATGCTGTGGCTGTGGCTACAGAATTATCCCAATTATTTATTTTATAATTAAAATATTTACAAAGCACATTTTACCCAGTTTCTTCCAAAGCAGCTGCCAGTATCTTATAACTTTCAAATAAAGTAGAATACTTTAAAAATCAAAAGACAATTTATAAATTATACATTACAGAGGATCCACAAGAACTTGCAGAGGGTCTCTTATTTAACCCTCCCCCACTATTTCCTTTCCCTTTCCCTAAAAGCCTTTGTAACTTCTATCCTTGTCCTGGTTCCTTCTCTCTTTCCCAACAACCAGCCAACCTATTTTTATCTGCTCCTGTCTTTAGCTTTTCCTCTTCCCCCTCCCTGGCCTAATTGCACAAATGAGAATCTACAAGAACTTGCAGGATGAACATCACTTCCCCCTGGTAAACTCTGAATAGGTAATTTAGCAGAATGCCCAAAGGCAAAGCTCATCCAATGTACAGTACAATGTACAATGTACAGCAAAGCTCATCCAATCTGTGTGGAGTTGTGTGTGGCAACTCCATTTCTGACTGGAATAAGGAGAAGGGAGATACAGGAGATATAGATACAGGACCTATGTCCCTCTTAGTTGCAAGATGGATAAGAGGTATGTGTGCATGTAAGAAGAAATAGGAACGAATAAAGTTTCTGAGAGTAGCAATCTACACATCAAAGGGATGAGGTCAGAGCAGTAGAGAAAGTGTCTTGACCCCTTGGTCTAACTTTCTAGATAACACCCCCTCGGAAGTCTGAGGTTAAGAGACAGCACAAAGTCCTTCACTTCCAACATCCCTTCTCAGTATCTGTTGATTCAGTCTATCAGAATCAACTTCTTTCTTGGATCTTCAAATCAAATTCTACCTTTAATTTGCGCCCCTCCTCCTTCATCTTTGGCTATATTGCTAATTATTTGCTTCATTTATACCCCACTGTTCTGCACAGTGTGAACCCAAAGTAACTTCCACCGTTCTCCTCTCTTCCATTTTATCCTGACAACAAACCTGTGAGGTAAGTTAGACTGAGAATATGTGACCGGCCTGAAGTCACTCATTAAAGTTCCAAGGCAGAATGAATTTTGAGCCTGGGCCTCCCAGATCTTATTGTGAAACTCTAATCACTTCATCACATTGGCTTTTTGGGGATGGCTACTGTTGAACAATAGCAACAGGCCAATACAGACACTCTCCCTGCCTTCTACTGACAGGAACCAAGTCTGGAACAATAGTGTTCAGGTTGCCTAGTAATAGCCATTGAGGGCAGTTGATTCTTACAGCTATGGGGGCTGGTTCTTTAACTTGTGTGGGGAGGTACTATTTATTTACTGGTTTACTTACTAGATTTCAGATTTTTCTGCAAACCTGAGGCTTTTTTAGATTTATAGAAAGATTTGTATTCTCTATTTGCAGCTGTAGTCTTTGGATTCAAGTATTTAAAGATTTTGCCATGTTGAGAATTAGAAATATTGATCATTAAAATATCCATTTCAACAATGTCCAAAAAAGGCAACCTAAAAAGGTAGACTTTATAATCTTTCCTTATTGAACACTGGTCATTCTTCTTCAGAAGCATCTTCTGTAGTCCTGGGACCTCCATGAAATGATTTTATTCCAAAGGGTTCCAATGTGACTAGATAGTACCTAAAAGCAATAGGTCCATTCTCCTTATTTAATATTAATTAGCAACTTAGCAATTAGCAAATTAGCAAATTAGCAATTAATTAGCAAGTTGTGATCATAGCTCAGCCAGGATTGACTCACAGACAGTCATCAGGATATTGACATACAACAAAATTCAAAGCCCCATAATAGGCTGATTTCAATAATACAGACATATTAATAAGAAGACTTAACTAGCTGCTTCCTTATTAAACATGCTGAAATTAGACCATTGTAAAAGTTGTGTCATTAGAACAATCTGAGTGGAGGTGGGAAATATAAAATTCATCAGGTCTGTCAGGAAAATGTGATAAGATTATAGTTATGTTTAGAAACTGCATGGCCTTCTATAGAGAGCAATACATCAACACATAGTCAATTGTTTTGAGTGTGTCCATTTGGGGTAAACACATTGAGAATAAGGGACACATGCATATCTCCCTTCTAAAAGGGATGATGGTAAAGCATTAATGGGCAAAGGCAAAGGCTCTTTGGCCAAGAGTGACCAAACTGACAGTGGATAAACAACTTCATTCACCTGTTCTGCTTGTTTAATACTTAAAATGCTTCCTGCTTCTTCTGTATGATTTTTGTGTGTGTATAGCTGTAACAGTCACCATAGGCCTTCTACAACATCACTGTCTCATTTGCTGTCTTGAGCTCAAAGGAGCATTCCTGTATCTTTCTTTAAGCCTTTCAGTGATGCAGCTAGATGCCCCTATGAAAAGTGGACAAGCAAGTCCTTGGAACTGCAGCCCTTTAAAAGAGTTGTGCATGAAGCAAAAGCCTTAGCTAAAGCAAATGTCAGATTGTAGCTATGACAAGGTAGTGCAGCATATTCCAAAGAGAGGAGCGAAATAAAATGCCTGTGTTTTTAAATGATCATACAAGTATTTGATTCAAAATCAAGACAGGGAACATGATTAAGTAGTCATCCATATCTTTCAGTCATTCTGTATATTGGAGATGTTTCTACGTTTGTAAGATGACCTGTCTTGTGTGTAAAAATTACCAAAGCTACCGTAGCCTTTTTCTGTGATGTCTTTGGAGAGTTTTCTCAGGATGTGGTGGGATAAAGATACTGCAGTACAAAATTAATGAGAACTAAAATTCAGAAATAAAAAGGTTAATAAGGAATTACACATTTGTATTTTATTGTCCCAGGTGTGTTTCATCATTGTTTATTTGTTAATTGTAAGTTTGAGTATTGTTTATACTGATAATCTTAAAGTCAGGAATTGGGTGCTAATTATATTGAACTTGCACTCTGTTGGGTCAGCATATTCAATCTCTTAACTCCTTGATAGGTAGGTGTTCAGTTTGTATATCTGTTCCTAGAAACTTGAACTGATGTAGGGTTTGCTTCTAAACATAGCCATGAGAATGCTTACTTTCACATACAAAGCAAACTATCTCTGAGTATTTGCTTGAATGCATTAAACACAGGCACATTTCTTGTAATATTGGGGTCATCCTGTTTTGTCCTTTGGTATTGTTGACTGATCATGGCTGTGTATAGGTGAGTGTGTTATAAATAAGAGAAAAATCTCATTAAATGTTCAAATTCTGTGTTCTGTTCAATATTCTCTTTGCATAAGAACAAAGAACTATGTTCCCCAAAAGTACCTTCATTTAAACAACCTCTCTTCAGTTTTCTCATGTCACAAAAATGACTTTTAGTGGTTTTCCAAAGTATATTAGTTTCTGGAACAAAATAACTGGGATTGAGTTGTCCTCTTTTCAAAGAGTAAACAACAGCAGACACCTATTTGGAAGTCCAACCTGTCTAAACAGCCAGTTGGTACCATAAAAGATGATGTAACCAGCTAGTATATGGTAATACATCTGTGCAGCCCATTAAAAAATGATACAGTAAGAGGTGATGAACATGCTTAATGGCTTGGCATGTAAAGAGTTTCCAGGATCTAATGCAACATTAAGTTTATTGAGCCACTTCTGAATTATTCAGATGTACAAAGGCTTTATTTGAAATAAAATAAATAAATATTTGTAAAAATCAATCGAATTTAAGAAGTATATGCTAGGAACTGCAAGGCCCAGACTTTTGTATTTTTGTTTTGTATATTTCAGAGAATATCTGTTCAGAATTACTTTTGATTGTGTTGGGACTTGGACTCAGCAGGGTTTGAAAGAGAGAGGCCATTGGTACAAAGCCATTGACACCAGCTAAAGGAAACCAGGCTGTGAAATGTAAAAGCCATTTAACTGTAAGATCCATTGGATAATGGAATGTGTTGCTGGGAAAATCTGTTTTCTGGAAGTTTTTAAGTTGAGTGAATCATCATGTATTTTTTAGTTTAGGGAGCATTTGCTGTTGCAGTGGTCTGGTCAGTGGGGTTGTTTTCTGTTCAATGATTCTAAGAGATAGAAAGTAATTACTCATCAGATATTTCTAGTTGAGGGGTAACATTAGGTAACTCTCAATCAGCACACGTCAATCTACACTACTTTCCTGCTATTATTTTAGCTGCAAAAAACTATCCCATATTTGTAGAGTTTGTACAGGGGAATATAACACAGAATTATTTCATTTACTTGTCTGTGTCTTTGTTTTGGATTTGATTTTAGGTTTGTCTGATTACTGTTGCGTACAGTTTTGATAATAAAAAGAGCTGTGCCCACCATTTCTATGTCTGTGATCTTTATTTTTTCATTATGATGTTTGTGTTTTGGTTAACAAGCAAGCTATTTGATTTTCATTTGGAATTTGTGTTTTCATTGTTTTTCTTTTACGTTTCTTTTGCTCATGGGTTTCAGAAGATGATGCATATGTTGACAAACTGCCCACCTTTGAAAGGCACTGTGAAACGCCTGCAGGTACTGTACTAGCAGAGTGGTTTCAAGAAATCTGGATTAAAAATCCAAGTCATTGTCATCTGAATGCCTTCTTCGCAACCACCTTCACCACCATGAGTGTCAAGTGCATACAACAGCATACTTATATCCAGCAGAGGAGTCCATGCCATAGACAAAAATACAGCATAGTACATGACATTTCCCATGACCAGAATTCAGGAGAGGTGATATATTGTTGTTGTGTGATTCTTCTATATGTAAGGAATACTTTTATTACTCAAGAAATATTATTCACCTAATATTTATTTTTACACATACCCTGCTGTTCCCCTGAAGTACATATGGTTCCCAGACAGTCTGCAACCAGCTAATTTAAAGGGCCAAACTTAGTTTCAAGAGCAGGACTGCATCATGTGTTTTCGGTTTTTTGTTCCTGTTTCCTGGGCTTTAAGTGTTATGAGTCAAAGTAACTGGTAATTTTTGGCTACAGCAGGCAAAAATATAGCTTTAAATACCTTTTTTTGAGCCAGGATTTTTAACTGTCTGAAGAATGAAATTTAATAAAATAGTACATTTAATTAAGAAATACTGCCCAGTAACTTGATAATCTCAAATTGGCACTAGTAGAATATCAGACAGATGTTGATGCCTATGTGGGAAGCCCATCCATGATGAAGATCCATAAAAACATAATGTCATAATAATAGTGCATGTCTTCCTCAAGATGAGTGCATGTAAGCTACAGAATCATTACTAGGTTTTTCCTTTCAGGTTTTTTCCCCCTTCAAGACAAGATGCTTGACGTTGCATTTTGAGATGTGTCCATGCACTGCTGTGCCTCCCAAGATTACAACAGGTCTTTTGAAAGTAGTTGGGATGTGATTCTAGGTAGGAAATTATACCTAAAGCTAGTGTGGCTACAGTACCTATTTTGCCGCAGCAGGAAATTACTTCTCCTTTTACCCAGGCAGTTATCCAGTGGGCAAAAAATTCTCTTCCATCTAGGATTCCATAGCTTGCTTTTTTGCTTTTTGTTTCCCAAAGTAAAACAAGAATATTGTTTTCAGTTCCCCTCCACTGCTCCTTGCACGTTAATGGCTTGCAGCGCCTCTTCTTCCCCTGTAGTGAGATTAATTACCTGCTTCTGTGACTCACACTTATGTCCTTCTCTCTCCCTCTCCTTAACCTTTCCTATCCCGCTTCAACTCCTGGCCATACAGAGAATGAACAGCCTTCCCTCGTCTGGTTTGACAGAGGAAAGTTTTATTTGACTTTTGAAGGTAAGTAGTACATAGCATACTGAGTTGGACCTTTAAAATTCCCCTTTGCTCTTATTATTTAATAGAAGCCCTTTAGTTTCCTTTTAAAAAGAAAGAAAGAAAGAAAGAAAGAAAGAAAGAAAGAAAGAAAGAAAGAAAGAAAGAAAGAAAGAAAGAAAGAAAGAAAGAAAGAAAGAAAGAAAGAAAGAAAGAAAGAAAGAAAGAAAGAAAGAAAGAAAGAAAGTTCTTTCTACTCTTTTTTGTATGGAAATGCTATGGCTACTTAGGGAACATGGGAAGTTGAACTATTTTTAATTTGGTGTGTAAAACTGTGTCCCTTCAATTGTTATATTTTAATTTTAGCAGGAACAGTGGAGGAATCCTTAAATAATGGTACTCTTTGGATGTTACTGATTACCAAAGAACTTGACTCTGTCAACCAGGACTGCTTTATGTGCATTTTGCAAACCATGTTTACATGTGACAGTAGCTATACAATACAAAAGTAGGTAGCATTTTCTATTGTCCTGTAGTGCCATTTGTAGAATCTTTTCTTCTCTTGACAAATGATATATTTCTGAGAACCAATAAGTTTTGTATTCCAGAATTCTAGTTTAGTCCTTTTTTAGTGTTCACTGTATTGATAACATCAGCATCTTAAAACATAATACCAATAAATCCAGTATTAAAGCCTAAATGGTGGCCAGTTATAATAGTAGAGTATTCCTTTAGTACTTTAGCATTCTCCAGTTGACCTGTTCCCTTTTCACTACTACTACAACAGCAATGTAAAATTTGCTTATAATCAATGTTTGATTTGGCCAACTTTTTTTTCTACTGTAAATAACTCTTGAGCAGAGACTTTGGCATGAGTTAGTTATTTTTGGCATATTAGGAACATTTTCATTTGGGGGAGTGAGAAAAATTGAAAAAACAATGAAGACTAATCTAATTGCTTATTCTTAATCAATCAATCAACATGTATTACAATCAAGAGATTGACTGTTTATTTTAAAAAACTGTTATCTCTTAACTGTTTACATACCATATGCTAAAGACACTATGCTAGTGCAATTCACATCCTGTGCTGCGTGCTTATGGGATACTATACTGAACGTAAGGTACATTTTGCTAATTCGTTTTTACAGGGAAGTGTTATGATAAAAAGAAAAATTATTGTAATTCTCATTTGCTTATTTTTCATTTACAAGTGTATTACTGTATGGTGAAAAAGAGGCATGGGTGGGTGTAACTGTGATGAAAAATACTTAATTTCCTATGGATACTTTTAAAATATTATTATCATAAACACTTGTATGGTAATTTTTTTAAAGTATGCAATGTAGCATTATTAGTTTTTTTGAGTTAATGGTGAAAATTTGCTGTCATAGATTGTAAGTAATACAAGCCTGGTGAAAGTTAACTAACATCCCCATATTGGGCAGGCGGGCCAGAAAGGGCTCTAGGGAGAAGTATGGCCTTGAATCGGTGTGTTTGTCCTTTCTGGGACACTTACCCCAGAGGAGGGGGCAGATTTGAATGGGGCTGTAACACAAGTATGATAGAAACTGAAATAGAACAGTTTTCTTTCTCTCATAGCAAGCAAAGAGAGTGGCTGGAAGAAAAAAATGCAGTCAGTCTCTGCCTAAGCTTACTGGGTATTTGATTACCATTCCAATTTGCAGGTACTAACAAGGCCCATTCAGTCATCAAAGGATGACACCCTCCCCAGTAGCTTGTATATGACAAATATACTTCACCAAAATGACCCAATGAGAAGAAAACTCTCTGCCCAATCCTATTTTGAGGGGGCTGAATGTAGTCATGAAGGCAGTGTGGGACTGTGCCAACATGTTTGCTCCCTGTGCTGGCCCAAGGGGCACTCTCACTGGCAGAGGGGGCAATGGTGTTGGTGGCCAATGGCCATGTATCCCTATGGAGGGGGTTTTGTTTTGTTTTTTGCATTTTCTGTGCCACCGGAAAGCCCCCTGGATGTGGTTTGGTGGTGCAGTTAGTAGCCCCATCTCTGGCCACCTTGGGCTGAGAGGATTGGGCTGCCCACTGCTATGATTATAAAAGTCACTGCCTATCTGTAATCAGTGGAAAACCTCCTAATTTTTTTTAATGGAGACAGTTCACATATGGCTTTTGCAAAGAAGCAACTATAAGAACAGCAGCTTTGGGGGGTTATCTCTGAGCTACTAACTTCTCACTCTCTGACACTTCTATGTTATAAAAAGCAAACGTTAAATGAGTTGTCAACTTGGATCAACAAACAGTCTGTAGTGTTATATTTATGGTATTCAATTTAGTCTGCTATGTTCTCTAATATTTGTATTATTAGATAATTGCATAGTATGCTCATTTTTAAATTTTAATTTATTGAAACAAACAAATGATGAAAGGAAATACAAAATATGAAGATGCATAAAATACATTCTGTCTCTTTCTCCTTTGCAACATGGTCATTCTTTTTTAACATAGGGCAATTATGGTATTAATTCAGTCTACTGTATTGCCAGTTCCATTTTCTGTATAGTCTGGCCTAGGCCATAGTTGATCTAATCTGAATGTATTTCTGCTTTTCTGGTATGCTGTTAGTTTCACAAGGGTATAACTCTCCTTTATTTTCAACAGCCAGTCTGATAACTTGGGAGTGTTTTTTTGTTTTGTTTCCATGAACTAGGGATATCAAGTAGATAATTTAGCTCTCTGGTTTATAGAGTATCTGTTTTCTCAACCAAGCTGAAATTATTTTCACAACTAGTTTCCTGTACCTGGAAGCATATATTCATGTCCATCACATATGAAAAAAAGTCTGCCTTACTTTCTCCACTGAACCAGAATTTGCTAGTTTCAATCTTATACCGGTAGATCTTAGCCAACTTAAAGGAGTAAAATGCTGTCTGTGAATAATTTTCAGCAGATTTTCTTTAAAGGAGTGCAAACTGTAAAGTTGTACCATGAATGAAGATAAATTTCAATTTTAATAGCCCAATCCAGATGAGGGGGGTGGAATTTGGCACAAGCTTGTGTCAACACATTTGCCAACAGAGCAGAGGGTGGGCTCCACAGCACCCAACCCATAAGAAGCTTCTGCCCCCAGAGCTGCTTCAGCATAAAAGAGGATGCTGGCACAACTGTTAGGAGTGTTCTCGGGGGAGAGCCAACAGCAGTCAGCTTCCACCATGCTTTCAGCCCAAGAATGCCCCCAGCACAAGCCTTAACTTATACCATGAAACACATGATGTAAGTCACTTTTTTCAGTGGTGTTTTCTGGGGGGCAATGGGATGGGTTTCCCCATTGCTTGCTGTGCCACCTGGAACTCCATTGGAGGTGAGGCAATGCAGCCTCCCCTACTCTGTTTACAGCTGCTGCAAAGCTCTCCCCATCTGGATTGGGCTGCAAGTCATCTAAGTCATTACCTAAGATTTTTGCCAACTTATGCAGACGTTTTGCTCAGACTTCAGCATTATATTTATAAAATAATATACATATTTTAGGAAAAACATGATTCATCGGCTAATAAAAACTTCTGTACCTCAGATACTGGTTGCAGCACAACATCATTCCATTTCAGTTCACATAGATAGCCTCTGACTTGTAAATTCTCAAATACTGTAATCCTAGGTTCTGTACAATCTTTGATGATATTATACTTGGATCTACTTGGTGTTAATTCTCACATTTCTATATTCACTAAATCCAGTCTCAGTTCACCCATCATGTCACTCACAATGGATGCTGTTGGAGAAATTCTAGGTGCCAATATATTATTTACTTGGTCCTATACATTAAGGATTTTATTTATAATAGTGGTATTATTGTAGTATTTCTTCACTTATGGTCACATTTGCAAAAGTACCTTTACAAAGGATCATTCTGTATGAATTGCATGCTTTTGGGGGTATTTGCTAAACAATCTTTCAACCATTCTACTCTAGAAGCTTGATAGTATAGTTTACGATTAGGTATTTCCAAGCTACTTTTTTTTTGTTATACATGTTGCTGCATTGTATCCTAGGCTACTTTTAATCCTAAAATAAACAATAGGTACATCTGGTTGTGGTGGGTTTTCCAGGCTGTGTGGCCGTGGTCTGGTGGATCTTGTTCCTAACATTTCACCTGCATCTGTGGCTGGCATCTTCAGAGGTGTATCACAGAGGGAAGTCTGTTACACACTGTGTCCAGTGAGAAGGGAATGTTTTAGTGGGTATAAACTGTCTTGTCCCCAGGCGGGGAACCAATCAGAACCAAACTGAGTAGCTACACCTCAGTGGGAAGTACATTTTAAAAAGAGACGCATCTCCATGTGAAGGCGCAACAGCAACCTGCATTGTTTCCGTGGGATCTAATCGCTGCCTGCACGGATGCATGTGAACACGAAAACAGGAAAATGGATTTCTTTATCCTGACCAGCCCACTGTACGTTTGCTGTGCAGAAAGGGCCTTAGAGTAATGACGCTAAAAAATGTATTGAGTTTATAAGGGCAGTAATTAGTGACAATCCATCTGATGATATAGTTTGATATAGGATCATTTTCATTAATGCTGCATATCAGAGGAGGATGAAATAGTTCTTGCCCTCACCATGTGTTTTTTAGTTGAGTATGCCTGTTATATGTGTGCAGAAGACCGGGTGGTTGAGTCCATCATTTCAAGTAGATTGTCATCTACGACATAAGTGAAGTGTATGAAACTGTGCCCATCATTCCAAGTTCATAGTTTCTATATTCATAAATCACATTTTCTGCAGAGTAACTAATTACTAGGTTATTGTCTGTTTTATAAAGGTAACTGAAATGTTGAAGTTAGGGAATTTCTGACCTACAGATCTTTTCTAATCTCCTTTTCTTCTGCTTTTTTCAGTAAATTTTATATAATTAGTATGCTGCTTTTGCTCCGTTTCTTCTCTGAAATCCTGGTCTATATCTGATTTATATGACTTCCCAAATATTTGAGATGCTCAACTAACATGCAGTCTTATTTTGTATATGTACTGATCTAATTATACATTTAGAATATTAAATTGCAACCCAGATTTTTTTCCTGACTTGCCGGTTTGTGCACCCCGTGAAAGATAGATCTTGCAATATTCCAAAACCGACAGTCATGAAATAACTTTTAATTAAGGCTGGCCATAATATCAAAAAACAGTATGTACAAATTTGGGAGGAAGACCAAGGGGGTGTATGCATAAGCAAGTGCATTCTGCAAAGATATACATGATGAAATTGATTGGCACCACTTTGTTGCTGGGCATTATATGTTTTTTTTCATTCCACTTATTTGTGATGGGTAAGGCATTCAGTGCCCAAACTGTTTTATATTGCCCTGACAAATAGGGTTTGGACTCATAGTGAAACAATCCTTTCTTTGCTTCATTGAATATCCATATTACATTATATTCATATTTCCCAAGGTGGCACCTGTTCAGTTTTAGGAAGATTGGGGGAGGAAAGGCAAGCAAGATCTGTAATGAAGCATGCAGCTGCTTCATCATGAATCAGGTTGACTCACATCCCTGATGTGTTAAGGTCATGAGAGATTACCTTTGGGCTACACTGGAAAGCCAAGCTAAGTATTCAGAAAAGCCATGTTGTGTGGTCATTGTGGTGTTTGTAATGCTTCAGGAAGCAGCTTGGGATTTCTGTTATTGAATGCTTCTCCATGTTTTCCTGAAAAGCTATACCTTTCTCTCCAAAGTATGATTCTGTATGTTTTTGTTGATGGATGATACAGTCTGTGGCCTATTGTTCGTTTGTGCTCTGCCCATGGTGACATACATTCCCTTTGTGGTAGAGTTTCTGTTATGGACTCCTTTTTCTCCTTCCCAAACTCACTGTTTCAGATCTAGTAAACTTTGCTGTTCCAAAGAGTAGGCAGACAGCAACCTTTTCCCAGGATTTGCAAAAAAAATGAAGCAGATGGCCCTGCATCACTCTCTTCTCGGGTTTTTTGGCTCAGCCCACCTCCCCCACCCTACTTTCATTTTTTTCAATTGATTGGGAGGGCTTTTTTAAAATCCTAAGCACATAGATCTATTGTTGGAGCGACGGATTATATTAAATACAGAGAAATAATACTAGATCTAATAGTATTAACTTTCAGGAAACAAAAAGTTAGGCTCCTAAAAGGGGGTTTAAATGAAACAAGGAAGTTGGGTATGTGTGGGCAAAATGATGGCTCAACTCGGCTTGGCTCAGCTGCTTCACAACAGGATGATTAGGGAAGGACAGAAAGCTATGGGGAAACCCCACTGCAAAGTGAGCAGCTGCTGGGGAAATGGAGTGTGCATAATAGACCTGTGTCATTTGATTTGTAGACTGCTATACCCCTGCTCACATGCTACAGTGAACATACATACGATCTGCATGTGTATGCATATGTCTGTGAGGAAAAAAGCCAACATGCATTCTCTTTGCAAATGATATTGGGGACCAATACCTGGATAAGGATAATATTAAGTAATACATGCACTGACTGTAGCATGAGAATTATTCAGCACAAGTATGAATAAAAATCAAGTATCAGTGTACATGGACGGTCTATTCATTTTGTTCTACTCAGAGTGTATGTTTTTCCACTCATCTTTGAGATTTTTTTTCCTGATCATGCAAGTAGCTTCATGGCAGGGAGTGTGCATCCTAGTGCAGACAAAACATCTGAATCCCATTTTCCAGATGTGTAACGAATTCAGTGAACCTGATTCTACCTTGCTTGGTTTTGTGGGTAGAAGAGCCTTGCTTAAATGAGGAATGGGCAGGGTAGAAATTGAATAAAATACAAACGCGTTCCATAGACTTTTTAATTCCCATAATCCCATAATCTGTTGTCAAAAATAGGCAGCACTAATAGGGTAGAAAACTGGCCTCAACCATCCTCAGCAGAATGCCTGGTAGAACAACTCCATGTTACAGGCCCTATGGAATCTAGAAAGACCCTGTAGGATCTGGATGTCCTCTGGCAGAATTCTATCAGGCTGGGTCCACTCACCAAAAATATGTTGTCCTCACTGAAGACAGTCAAACCAACTGTGTGCTGAGCATCACCAGTAAGCCATGTGAAGAAGAATGAAGTGTTCTTGCAGGGAGTGCATCTGCTTGATTAAAGGCTGAATATCAAAGGCGTAGCTAGGGAAAATGGAGCCCAGTGCAAAATTTGAGCTTTGCGCCCCTCGTCCCATATTGGGGCCAACCTCCGCCACTATAACCAAAGAACAATTTTTTGCACCAAGTCATCTCAAAGTCACCATAACATTATAGAATATGCCCCCACTCAGAAATCTGAACACAGCAATGGTCCATGCCACACATCAGAAATAATTTTGACAACATTTTCTGAATGTTTTTGAAATGTTTAACACTGTTATAACACCTTAAAGTGTTTTAAGTGTCATATGACTTAAAATGCTTTCAAAATGTTTTATTACTGCTGTGAAAGTAACTGGCTGGCCATTGTGTGTTGACAAGATGCTACACTAGATGGACTACGGGTCTAATCCTGCAGGGCTGTTCTTATGTTTGTTACTGACTTCTTCTTTTTTAATAAAAAAGTCAGCTGAAATATTTTGTAAATTACCTGAAAATAGACTCACTGTCACTTTCTCTTTCACGAGGGATCCATACTACCTTTTCCCTATACTATGCAGAATCTACCATATAAAGTTGCCATTTTCTCCTGGTGAACTGATCTCTGTGCTTGGAAACAAGTCGTAATTCCAGGAGATCTCCAGCCACCACCTGGAGGTTGGAACAATATATGACTTGCACTCCTTAGCTATCTATTATGTATCTGAAATCCATTCCACTATCTATAGTGAAAAACGACATTATGAATTTACTTTGAGAGACACAGTATTGTAAAATTATATGCCAAAAACTATACCAAAACAGCCACAGGCAACTAAAAGCCACAGGAAGACTGGAAGGCATGAAGATAGATCTTTTTCAAGTAGAATCAAGTATGCAACACTTACATCACATACATGTACCTACATAATTGTTTTGATTAAATAGCTTATGCAACTCCATTTAATAGCATAATATAAAAAACCTACTAATTAAAACTTTTCAGGTTCAGTTGTTCAAGTTTCATGGCTGAATGCATTTTAGCATCTATGAGATTAATTTGTAAACTCTTCAGATTCTGAATCTGCAAGGTTTATGCATTGCTGCCTGTGTGCTGTTTGCATAATTCAGTTTTATAGTGCTAAATCTCTTCCCCACTCCCACCCCCGTTGGCTCCATCCCATTCCCAGCCCTTTCGCCAGTTTTCAAGGCCACTGCCTCCCTTATGAGGCAGAAGCCTCTTCAAAACTGAAAGTAGAAGGAGGTCATTTTTTCTTTTAAAATCTACATCCACAATTTTCAGAACTTAGGGCATGAAGCCATGATCTCATCCCCTTTACTGTAGCCATTTTTGT
Organism: Sphaerodactylus townsendi; assembly: GCF_021028975.2. Classification (NCBI taxonomy): domain Eukaryota; kingdom Metazoa; phylum Chordata; class Lepidosauria; order Squamata; family Sphaerodactylidae; genus Sphaerodactylus; species Sphaerodactylus townsendi. Next base: position 58,673,696 of record NC_059429.1, on the reverse strand, counting down.
TAAAGGCAGAAGCTATTGGCTGCAGAAAAGAGACTTAAATTAGGGATCGTCTGTCAATTCCTATCTCGTTTCACTTTCAGGCTGAAACAAAGGTAAGTGTGTGGGGGAGGGGGCTGCGGGGAGCGCCACTGGGAGCGAGGGCTGCTGCAGGAGGGGGTGGGGGCAATTTTTCGCCCCCCCAGGTGTGCGCCCGGTGCAAGGTGCACACACCCCTCCCCCTGGTTGTTCCACCTCTGCTGAGTATAGGATGGCCATGATCTATTGATCACCAGCCTAGCAGACATGTTCTATATAACCTGAAGTTTCTGAGGCAGTCTCAAGATCTATGTATAGACATGTCAGGAGCAGCTGCCCTGGATCCCATGCTGGGGAGGACCACTGGCTATTTGCACACTGGACCACTGCCTGTAGCTTGGGCAGTATCCTCTTGTCCCCACTTTGTCCAAAGCTCAGGCAGTTGCCTTTCAGTTACGGCTCTCACCTGCTTTGCATAGGGTGAAGGCTATACCTTGCTTGGCATCAGTAGGGAGGCTTTGCGGGATGACAATGATTCTGGGGCCCTATCCCAATTTTTTGCCCAGGGCCTCAGGATCACCAAGAACCCCCCTGACATAAGTGTGTGTTTGAATGATATCTTCATGAAATAAGAGAAACCTTTCAAATAATAAGGTTGATTTAATGGACTACTGTGGGGGAAGAGGAAGAAAATGGAAACTCAGATTAACTTATTGAGTACCATTAATTGTTAAATAATTTTCTTATTTTCTTTTGCATCTTAGAAGACATCTGAACATTAATTTATCCCAATTAGTTTCAACAAAACCCACCTGTGTGCATTTAATCTCCTGAAAAAGAAATATTAGGGACAAGTGGGAGAGAAAAAGAAAAAGGAGCTGTATTGGTAGAAGCTCAGGGTTAGCAAACGTAAAGAAATTTGAGTGTAAATGTGCATGGGTAGGAAAAAGAGGAAAACTGAAGGAATGAATAACTTTGGGTTGATGATTCAGGAGGAGATTTGTGAAGAAACTTTCCAAAAAGAGAATGACTGATGGAAATTGTCTGAAATAGTTAGAAAGGGAGAGAAAGGAGATGGAGGAAGTTAACACATACACTACCTGATCCAGAAGAAAGGGTAGTGTCCTAGCATTCTGGTGATGAAGGGACAGACTCATTGATTGTGGTGTGAGAATAACCTCATTTAAAGCTATTTTAAAGAATATATGACATGCTGCTTCTTAATGAGACATTTACTATATTCTCTATGTTCCTTTGGTTTGCTTTCCAGAAGTAGAAAAAGGGTACTGGAATAAGCCTGCCAAGAGATAAACCTTAGAGATTCCTTGCACTTTGACAAGATGGTTTGTTTTTGATAGCTCTTGAGAACTTTCCCATCTGGCCTCCTAGTGCTTATTACAGTGAAGTACTGTAAATTACAGACATGTTCCATTCACTTTGGGGGTAATCTCTTGTAGCTGCTGGAGAAATCTGCAGCCTGTAGGGGATGCACCACCTCCTATAGGCCAGCTAGCATGCAGTGGCGAAGCTACCAGGGGACAGGGGTGCGCCACGCACCGGGCACACGGATTTGGGTCACATGGGGGCGCAAAATTCGCCCCGGCGCCCCCCCCCCCACGGAGTCCCCCCCACAGCGCCCCTACCACACTTACCTTAGGAAACCGAGCAGGCTAGGCCTTCCTGTTCTGGTAGGAGCTACATTTCCCAGGGTCTCCCCCCCCACACACACACACACACTTACTTTAGGCTGGAGAACAGGCCTGCCTGTTCTGGTGGGAACTACAGGCCTTCAGCCTGCTCGGTTTCCTAAAGTAAGTGGTGGTGGGTGGGGGCGCCGCGGGGGTGGGGGTGTGTGCGAAAAAGCCAGAGTGCGCACTGGGCACACTCTGGCTCACCTACGCCTCTGCTAGCATGTGACTGATTGCCTGAAAGTCGGGTTGGTTATCAAACATTCCTCATTAGTGAACCTCATTAGGCTTTCACGGCCGGAATCACTGCGGTGCTGTGTGGTTTCCGGGCTGTATGTCCGTGTTCTAGCAGTATTCTCTCCTGACGTTTCGCCTGCATCTGTGGCTGGCATCTTCACCACACTCCTAGGAAGATCCTCTGAAGACAGGAGATATCAAATCCAAACAAGGCTTTCACGGCCGGATTCAACTGGTTGTTGTGGGTTTTCCGGGCTGTGTGGCTGTGGTCTGGTGGATCTTGTTCCTAACTGGGCACAGTGTGTAACAGACTTCCCTCTGTGATACACCTCTGAAGATGCCAGCCACAGATGCAGGTGAAACATTAGGAACAAGATCCACCAGACCACGGCCACACAGCCCAGAAAACCCACCAGAACTAGCCAAACAAAAAAGGGTACCTTGTGCATTTTATTGCTTATAAAAATGCTTGGGGGAAAAATGAGCATTTGTAGATCTGTTCTGATATTGACATTTGTGTGATTCTTCTGGATTTCTTCTTAAATGATGGTGCATGCCTTCTCCTTTCAAGCCCAAACTCTTCCCTTGTGGTACTTGTTTGAAACAATTATGAAGGTTTATATATGCTTAAAAAGCAGCTGTGTTTTCGTTGTTTGCAGGCTCTTCCAGAGGACCCAGCCCCTTAACAATGGGTGCACAAGACACTCTGCCTGTAGCTGCAGCTTTCACGGAAACTGTTAATGCATACTTCAAAGGAGCAGACCCTAACAAGTAAGTATCATTTTTTTGCTCTATCTTTCCCATGCAGCGGAGGAGGTGTTTGGGGCCAGCAAGAAAGCAAGAGAAACTATTCATTGGCAGCTGTTGTTTTTGGATCAGTATCGCAGAGGAGTTTAATTAGCTTGATTTCTTTTAAATTAAATACACCGCCCAGAGCCCCTAGAGGATGGGCCGGTATAAAAGTTTAATAAATAAATAATAATAAATAATAATAAATATTTGCAGCCTCTTTTGATAATATGGTGGTCAAGAGGAACGCGTTGATCAGAAAACCTCTTGCACTCAAATAACAAATGAGAAAGAGTGTCAGACATATTCCATCCAAAGAAACACAGCCTCTCATGTGGAAAAATTTGTATCTGCCATAGGTTACATTAGATGGGAAGATATTAAATTGTGCCAACATGAAGGCCCGCTGCTCCAAATAGGAATTCAGAGAAGTGAAGTATGTTTTTTGTGTTTTGTACAAACATGGTAGTCCAGAAGATTATGGAGAACAGGTTTTGTGGGATACATAGGGTTGGAATAGAGCCCAATTGCCATCAAGTCCAACCCTCTGCAATGCAGGAACACATAATCAAAGCACTCCTGACAGATGACCATCCAACCTCTGTTTAAAAACCTGCAAAGAAGGAGACTTCACCACACTCCTAGGGCCTTTCCCCACTTACGTTTTGCAGCATGCTACTCTGAGCGCGAGCGATTTCCGCCCCGGGGATCATGTTCCCCACTGCCCCGCGCTCTGCTCTGCGCGGGGCAGTCAGAAGGTGCCGTTTTCTTCAGCGTCAGAAATGACGCGCGCTGAAGGGACGTTAGAGCGCAGAGTCGGGGCGGCTGCGTTGTCGCCACCCGGACTCGTGGGGAGCACCGCTGGAGCACGCGCTATTTGGGGGCAGTAGCGCGCAGCAAACGGTAGGTGGGGAAAGGCCCATAGGTAGTGTATTCTGCTGTTGAACAGCCCTTTTTTCCTGGTGTTTAGGTGGAATCTCTTTTCCTTCACTTTGAACCTGGTCATAGTCTGTGGAACAGCAGAAAATAACCTTGCTCCCTTGACAACATGTCATCCCGTCAAATATCTAAACATGGCTATCATGTCACCTCTTAATCTTGTCTTTACCAAACTAAACAAACCCAGCTCCCTAAGTATCTCCTCATAGGGCATGGGTTACAGACCTTTTACCATTTTGGTTGCCCTCCTCTAGACTTGTTCCAGCTTGTCAATATCCTTCTTGAATTGCAGTGCCCAGAACTGGACACAATATTCCAGATGAGGTCTAACCAATGCAGGATAGAGAGGTACAATTACATCCCTTGATCTAGACACTATACTTCTATTGATACAGCCCAGAATCGCATTGGCTTTCTTGGCCACAGCATCACACTGCTGACACATGTTCAGTTTGTGGTCTACTAAGACTCCCAGATCCCTTTCGTAGTGTTGTCAAGCCAGGTGTCACCCATCCTGTATCTGTGCATTTCATTTTTTCTGCCTTAGTGTAGTATCTTACATTTATCTCTGTTGAAATTCATTTTGTTTGTTTTGGCCCAGCTCTCTAATCTATCCAGGTCATTTTGAATTCTGACTCTGTCCTCTGGGGTGTTAGCTACCCCTCCTATTTTGATGTCATCTGCAAATCTGATTAGCATGCCTTCTATTCCATCATCCAAGTCATTGATGAAAATATTGAATAGGCCCAGGACAGAACCCTGTGTCACCCCACTAGTCACTTCTCTCCAAGATGAAGATGAGCCATTGATGATCACCCTTTGAGTTCAGTCAGTCAGTCAATTAGAAATCCATCTAATAGTAGCATTGTCTAGTCCACATTTCACTAGCTTACTTGCAAGAATGTTATTGGGCACTTTGTCAAAAGCTTTACTAAAATCGAAGTATGCTACTTCCACAGCATTCCATTCATTTAACAAGCTTGTTACTCTATCAAAATAAGAGATAAGATTAATCTGGCATGACTTGTTTTTCAGAAACTCATGCTGACTTTTTGTGAGCACAGTATTCTCTTCTAAGTGCTGGCAGACTGTCTGTTTAATGATCTGCTCCAGAATCTTCCCTGGTACTGATGTCAGGCTGACTGGACGGTAATTATTAGGGTTCTCCTTTTCCCCCTTGGGGATAACATTAGCCCTCCTCCAGTCCACTGGGACTTCTCCTGTTCTCTAGGAGTTCTCAAAGATTATAGCAAGTGGTTCTGAGATTACTTCTGTCAATTCTTTTAAAACCCTGGGATGTAGCTCATCAGGGCCTGGAGATTTGAATTCATTTAAAGTAGCCAGGTGTTCCTGCACTAACTCTTTATTTATTATGTGCTGAATTTCTCCTACTGTATCTTCTGTTTCATTTTTCCCTGGATGAGCACCGTTTCCTTTTGGGTAAAAGACTGAGGCAAAGAAGATGTTTTGCCTTTTCTCCATTCCCTGTTAGCATTTTGCCATCTTCTCCATACAATGACTCTATCCTATCTTTTTTTATTCCTTTTGCTACGGACATAAAGAAAAAACTTTTTTGTTGTTTTTAACCTATCTGGCAAGCCTCAACTCATTGTGAACTTTAGCTTTTCTGACTTTCTCCCTACACATCCTGGCTATTTGTTTGAATTCATCTTTGGTGATTTCCCCCCTTTTCCATTTCTTGTACATGTCCTTTTTAAATCTTAGCTCCGTTGAAAGTTCTTTAGACAGCCATCCTAGTTTGTGTGCTGATTTGCAGAGCTTCCCTTGCCCCAAGAATACAACACAACTTTTTGTTGGAATAAAATTTGGCCGCAGCCCTTTTATTATGCAAGAAGGAAGCTGGGAAATCATAAGGGGCACATCCTAGCTGCCCAGCAGCCTGCCTGCTAAACCCAGCACCATCCCCAATCCCTATTGGGGAATCAAGACAGAAAGTTACTAGGTGCCACCTGAGTGTATGCCCTGCTGGGGGTAATGAGCTCTTGCAAAGCCTCCGCAGCTTGCATTAGGGAGCACACCCCACCCCCAGGCCTCTTATGGAGGCCCCCAACCGTGGGTGTGGTCTGGCATGCAAGCACGGGCTCCCCTAAAAGGATGTGCTGCTATGCCCATACCCGCCACAGAGCTGGCCCTCCAGCTCCCACCACAGCTTCCTAAGCCTTTAACCATTGCAGCAGTGCATAACGTATTTCATACATCCATTCATCCAATCCCCAGTTGGATAAGTGCACTCCGTCAGTGCGAAAAAATGCCTTTTGGTAATGGGAAATGTCATTGTGTGGGATAACCTCTCCGCCGAATTCCCTAACCACCTGGGCTGTGGCCTTGCACACCTTCCTCCTGGCTCAGTCCACTTTGCCTGGGTCCTGAGCCCTCTGCCATGCCTGCCTCCTCAACAGGCAGGACCAGGGGTAGGGAACCTGCGGCTCTCCAGATGTTCAGGAACTACAATTCCCATCAGCCTTTGTCAGCATGGCCAATTGGCCATGCTGGTAGGGGCTGATGGGAATTGTAGTTCCTGAACATCTGGAGAGCCGCAGGTTCCCTACCCCTGGGCAGGACCAAAGCATTTTGCTCCTGGAAGCAACCAACAAAGTTCCCTCAGATCTGCAGCCATCTGGTGAGACAGCACCACGCCCTTCTGTTCCGGGATGTTGTTTTCTCCAGCTGAATGATGATGGCTTGAGGAGAGCCAAACTGGAGCACTGCATTACGAACAGTGAACAGCAATGCATCCCACTTCATACCCTGACATCCCAGCCAGCAAATTGAGATGATGTCCTCCAGACCAAGGTCCGATCCCCATCCAGACTTTGCAGCACACCACCAGCCCAGTGCACAATGCTGTGTCCCACAATCCAGACACTGGTCCTTTGTCCCAGCAAAACTAAAAGGAACAAATCAAAGAATCAAGTGAGGCCGCATATAAACCCTGTGCGCCAGCAAACACCATTGTCCGATGTCCCGAATTTGGTCCGAGGAGAGACCCTCCTGCACTACTGACTTGGTTTCACCTATACGAAAAGAGTGTGGACCAAATTCACCTGGGGGCAACCCTAATGTAGCAACGCACTGCTGTAGCACCGCTGCAAATTGAAAGCATGAGAGCGGTGACCCGTCCTGGTAAATCAGGAGCTGGCCCTACTGCTAAGTCTTGGGTATGGAAATTGCCAAAATATGAAAAGGGGGGTTCACCCAACACTGTCTGGCTTGTGTGACCTGCAGCTGGCCCTGCAAACATCTGCGCACTAGTCGGCACAGGTATATATGACCCGAGCCAACCACTTGCTGCAGGTGAAGCTGCACATGAAGTCAGAGAGGGTGCTGTGGGTGAGCCAACTACTGCCGGTGGGTGGCTCATCTCCACTGGCCCCCCCACTGGGCTTGGAAGCAGCTGGCCAGCTGAGGCAGTGGAACCCTGTTTGGACATGAAAGGGCTGACCTACTGGTCCCGCTGCCCTTCCCTGCTGAGCTGTGTCAACTGGAACTGCTCCTGGACCGGCCCTGGACGGTCTGACCCTCCACTCAGAGCAGTTACTAGCTTGTTTTTTGGGTGCCATGCTGAGGCAGTGACCAGTAAACAATAACAGGATAATCAATTAACACTACTAACTATCAACTATCAACTGTACAACAAATGGGGCTCACAAGGTCTCCTGGGAAGTGTAGTTCCCACCAGGCCATTTTCAGCCTGAAGGGAACAGACCGTTTCCCCAGCCTGCACTGTTCCCCAGCCTGCACTGTTTGACAAAGGTAAGTGTGGGGGGGCACCGTGGGGGGACAGGAGAGGGCGCTGTGGGGGCAATTCCCCCCACCCCCACCCCAGGCACATGCCCGGTGCAACGCGCGCACCCCCGGTCCCCTGGTAGCTCCTCCTCTGGCAGAGAGACATCCTGTGTTTGGGTGGTGTTCACTAACCATTGATTTGATTCTAGTGTTTTTAAGTACGGTAGCCAAATTTTGTTCATTTTCATAGTTTCTTCTTTTCTGTTGAAATTGTCCACATGCTTGTAGATTTCAATGGCTTCTCTGTGTAGTCCGACGTAGAGGCTGTCAGAGTGGTCCAGAATTTCTGTGTTTTCAAATGCAGATGCCCTCACTAATTGATGATTCAACTTCAGTGTTAGATACATATGCTAAAATGGGTGGATTCCATTTAACACATGCAAATTATACATGCAAATTACACTCTTAACACTTGGTTCTTTCTCCCACCCTGGACATTCCACAAGTATATATACTCCACTTGTTTTACTACCATCAGATCCTCTGAAGATGCCAGCAACAGAGACAGAAAATTTTCCAGAGAAAATGCTACTGGAACACAGCCATACAAACCAGAAAACCCACAACACCTTAGTGATTTTGGCCGTGAAAGCCTTCGACAATAAGTTGGTTCTAGTTCGTGAAAATTTCTGCCATAATAAATGTATTATACTTAAGGTGCCCAGCACCCCTTGTTGCTTTGCTTAAGCAAACTAACATGGCTACCTTTCAGGAACTGACCTATAAAGATTTTGCTCTTGGTTTTGATGCAACATACATATTTTGAACACTGATAATGTGTTTATGGATATCTATATTTAAGACAAACAGAACGAATTGCGAGTGTAAAGCAAATGACAGATAATTTCTTCCCCCCCACCCCTCACTAAGGGGTCTACATGCCACTTGTGGCTACTCTCACTTTATGTATTTTAGCCACAGCAGCTGTAATCAGAATAAAGAATTTGTAGTGTAATTACTGCTTCTTTTAAGGAAACTGAACCTGACATCAGAACCATCCCCAGTAATAATTATAGTGCCTACTGGTTTAAGCTAGTGAATGATGACATTCTCATATCAAAAGGACAGGAAATGTTCTTTAAAAGTCAGTCAAGAAAAGTGTACTTGATTCAGAGATGTGTTCTCTTTCCTTTTGCTTGATTTTGAAGATGCATCGTGAAGATAACAGGAGAAATGGTGCTGTCATTTCCAGCAGGAATTACGAGACATTTTGCCAATAATCCTGCCCCAGCTGTTCTAACATTCCGTGTGACAAATTACAACAGGTTAGAACACGTCTTGCCAAATCCCCAACTTCTCTGCTGGTAAATATCATTCTATACAAAGTTTGCAACTTATGGGGCAAGGGTACTTTTTTATCCTGCACAATAAACTTTTCATAAGTAGTAAATTTGATGTTACGTTTTTTCTACCTTCTGTCTGTATTTTTTATGTCAGAAAATTGTCACTTGAGCCCCTGTGAACTTTTATTATTCATTGGCAAAGCCCACTGTCAAAGTATTTTCAGATGCCAGCTTTCTCCTATTTCATAACACAGAAGCCAGACATTAGCTCTGCAGTTCTCATTCTGGTTGCTACCAATTCAAAAGTGTGTCAGCAACAGCTGAATATAACTAGATATAGTGAATCTAAAACAATATAACTCACTTATGAGATTATTCCTGTTCCACTTCTCGGATGACAGTTACTGTTGCTGAGTAAACTGACATCTGGAAGCACACTCTATGTTGTTACAGCACTGGGGGGGGGGGGAGAGAAATGATACCTCTCACTGGATCATGGAGGTCTTTGTTCTGCTGCCTCTCCTTCACCCACTGTTGAATATTTTTAGTCAATATAGCCATTTGTGTATTGGCTAAAAATATCCAACACTGGGCAAGCTTCAATAATTGCACTGCTGATGAAGCAGACTTGGAACTGTGAAATGGGAAGAAGACCTGGATCATCTCATCCTTAAATTCTTGTTTGAAGAATTAACTCACAATGGAAAAGCTTCTTTTTGTTCATTGTGCTTATCTGTAATTGAACTGTATCACATTTTGACTTACCTGGTTTTCCAGTCTGTAGAGTTGCATCGGTACTCTTTCAGTGCATTATTGTTTGGTATGTTCTTTCTGCTTGATGTGTGCTATCTTGTTATTGTGTGCTTATTGATATATGTTGCTCTCTTGGCCCTTATTGTCTCATTACAAGATTTTTTTTGCAGTAACTTTTGTGTAGTAAGTTTTTCCTTTTATTTTTTGGTCCTGTTCTCACCGCACACTTGTCTTTCTTTTTGTTTGTTTGTTTTTTGCATTTACTATTGGGACCAAATTAAGTTGATGGCATATTTAGATCTCTGTCATTGGACCAAATTTCCAGAATACTATGAATTGGGGAGTTTAGATTGCTCTGTGACTGGAGAAATTCTAGGAACTGTGATTCCATTGGGGAAGAATCAAAACCCTGACTCCTGCTGGCAGATTTGGAATTGTTCAAAAATTTAATGAGGAAGGAAAGGAGGGAAATAGGTACCAGGTGAGATAACTGGGAAGGGGTTCTGGGTCTGGGTGTGATACTCAGATTTCCTGAATGCCAGAGCTGATTAATGTCTACTAACAAAGGTCAGAAGATGGTTGAGGACCCTGGCATCATTTATGATTAGTTTCCAGAAAGTCTTCATTGTAAGGCAGATTCCTGGATGATCCTAGAAGGCTGTCATGATGGTGCCATTGGGGAGAGGGAATCGCTTTCACTTTTGCAGGTGCAATGTTATCACTTCTATCTGTGGCCTTGGAGTTCTGTGGCTGGGAAGAGACTCCAGGCTGTACAATGTGAACTGTCTGCTTCTCATGTGGGGGTGGGGATCTTACACGCATATTATCAAGAGTTTGGTGCGGTTTTTGCCAGAACTCTCTTTCTATGTTCCTGACATGTCTTCAATAAAAGCCTTGAACCAATCAAGTGATTTATCTGACAAAGTCTGATCATTGTACTGTATCTGACAAAGTCTGATCATTGTACTGAAAGCCTCATGCCCAAAATTTTGATAAGTCCTCAGGAAGCCAAAGGCTACAGCCATTGTCACACTGTGTCCGAGTTCCTAGCTACTCCCTGTGTGGCAGCTTTTTGGTTGCCTCTAATCTTGGTTGCCTCCAATCTTAATTTTTTCCATTTTAATATGAAACATGGATCTCAGACAACAAATGGTCTAAGGAGGGAGGTGCTTCAAAAACTTGTCTCCTGACCCAGGGTTGTTTTTGTCTCACAACCTTTAAAAGTAACTCTTGCCAGTGCGTTTCCTTTAGTAGTCAGAATAACATGTGTCTACCAAAAAGATAATGTTGACCTCTTTCTCTGTGCTGACTATGACAAATGTAATTTCTGCTCATGAGAGTAGTTAATTCTCCTTTTTATAAACAAATGCAGTGACAGTACGCAAACTGATGCCAACATGAAGGAATTCTGGGTTAACATGCCAAATCTGATGACTCATTTAAAGAAAGTTTCTGAACAGAAACCCCAAGCAACATACTATAATGTGGATATGCTAAAATATCAGGTAAAGGCTTTGCAGAGATTAATCTTACAAAAATAGTGACTAACAATAACATTCATAATCATAATTTGATATTAAAGTTTTAAAGTTTTTAGCTGTGATCACCTAGATATATATGATATTTTTGCCTTCTCTTTGTCACTCTGGGATACCTGTTGATGAAAAATAGAGGAGATTCTCTGTTTTATAAGCAACAATGTATTGTATTCCTTTTGTTCTTTATGCATACTAAATTGTATGTTTTTGTAATGTTTATAAGGTATCAGTCCAGGGTATTCAGTCAACCCCATTAAACCTGGCAGTGAACTGGCGGTGTGAGCCTACAAGTACTGATCTGCGCATAGACTACAAATATAATCTAGAGGCAATGACTACACCAGTCGCTTTAAACAACGTGCAATTCCTTGTTCCCATAGATGGAGGAGTCACAAAACTTCAAGCTGTGCTTCCACCTGGTATTTGGTATGAACCAGCACTTACTTTCCACTCAGTCTGTGTCCCTTTTAATGTCTACAGCTGAACCAGCCTTCTGGATAACCTCAAACAGATTCTGGGCAATTGTATTCTGCCTCAATAATCCCTCAGCATTTAGTGTACAGCTGTATGTGTGCGCATGTGACCATACTTATCTGGAAGTAAGTCTTGCTGAAATCAGCACAGCTTAATCTCATGTAATTGTGATTAGGCTGACAGTGCAATAGTACTAGAACTCAAAAGTCAATGTGAGAATGGTCAAATGTATTGTATTAATGGGAGACTTAGTGCTTTACAGTGATCCTATTCTATATAGTTAATGGATGTGATTATTTTGATCATTACCATCATTTTAATTGTAAGGAGGCTTGTGGTGAAATTAGATGAGATAGCAGACCAATTTAGAAAAGCATATGCTAAATAAAGCAGATATGTGGTTTTCTTTCTTTTCTATTTCATTTTATTTTCAGGTATTTTCATTGTTTTTGGTTGGATTTTTATGTTTTGTTTTATTATTGATGGGGGCCCTCAAAGCTGGAAGTAGCTTGGGCCTCTATGGAACTCTGAGGGGGTCTGTCCACATCCCCTCTGCAATACAGGCAAGCATGTGCTAAAGATGAACATTCATTTACCTCACAGTTCAAAAGGCTGAGAAATACTTCCTCAGTACCCCTAACCTTCACATGAGTGCTCTTTCTTTTTTGTTGTTTTTAGGAATGCTGAACAGCAAAGGATATTGTGGAGGATTCCTGATATTTCACAAAAATCTGAAAATGGAGGTAATAATTCAAGACTCTAAAAACTCAGTCTTCTCTTCTCAGTTTTTCTTTCTGTGAGCCCTCTGGTATATGTAGGCTCTTTTACTGCACCTTCAGTATGGCATGTGTAGTCATTTTTTCCTACTGTTTTGAAGAGGTGATAGGATGAGCTTAAGTCAAAGAGATGTGGAAAATCCATAACTAAGTCAAGGGAGGGTTGATTTGCACTGAGACTGTGAGGGGGGGGGGGGCTTTTCCACAGGAGAAATTTGCAACCCAAAACTGTTCTAAGACTTGGTGGGGAAAGAAACAAACAGCCTAACCCTAGTCCTGTCATCAATCCCTATGGTTGCCAACTGCCTGGAACAAAAATGTCTTGTCTCTTTAATGGAGCTTAAAGGGATGTTACTTACCATGTGACATTACTGATCTCCATTGCATGAAAACCTTCACCTGCCCATTTCCACACATTAAGCCTCTGTTAAAGGGACAGGACAGTTTCTCCAAGCCAGGGATGTCCCATGTTTCAAGGACGTAGGTAAGGGGTGGGGGTTTTCTTGGATTCAACCCCCCCATTCATGTCCGAAGCTCTGCCCCCACGTTTGTGGGTTTTTAAAACATTTTTACTGTTTTTTATTTTTGGCCTGCAGGGGGCGCATTGTTTAGGCTAGCAGCACCAAACTTTCAGGGACTGTTTGGGGGACTCTCCTGATGATACTACCCATGTTTGGTGAAGTTTGGTTCAGGGGGTCCAAAGTTATGGGCTCCCAAAGGGGGTGTCCCCATCCTCCATTGTTTCCAATGGGAGCTAATAGAAGATGGGGGCTACACCTTTGAGGGTCCATAACTTTGGACACCCTGAGCCAAACTTCACCAAACCTGGGAGGTATCATCAGGAGAGTCTCTTACTGAAACCGCCCAGGTTTTGTGAAGTTTGGTCCAGGGGGTCCAAAGCTATGGACTCCCAAAGGGGGTGCCCCCATCCTGCATTGTTTCCAATGGGAGGTAATAGCAGATGGGGCTACACCTTTGAGGGTCCATAACTTTGGACCCCCTGAACCAAACTTCACCAAACCTGGGTGGTATCATTAGGAGTGTCTCCTAAAGGAATACCCTAAAAGTTTGGTGCTGCTAGCTTAAGAATTGCACCCCTAGACAGCAGGCAACCCCTCAAACTTCCCCAGATTCTCCTTTTAAATCCACCCCTTCCTTCAAGCATGGGATTTTAAGGGAGAATCTGAGGTCCTCAGTTTAGAAGAAGAAAGAAGAGTTTGGATTTATATGCCCCCCTTCTCTCTCCTTTAGGAGACTCAAAGGAGCTTACATAATCTCAAGTGCTGACCTTCCCCTCACAACAAACACCCCTGTGAGGTGGGTGGGGCTGAGAGAGCTCTGAAAAAGCTGTGATGGCTAAGGCCTCAAGGATCACCCAGGCTATGGTGTGTGTGGGAATTTTTGCACAGGCTAATCTGGAATTCCCCAGATAAGCCTCACACAGCACATGAGCGGCAGAGGCGGGGAATCAAACCCCGTTCCTCCAGATTAGAATGCTCTTAACCACTACGCCACATTTGAAAGTGATGCTGTTTCATGGTGGGGGATAATTCACCCCAAAACAGCATCACTTTCAATGTTGGTTAACTGGGTACCCCAGATTCTCCCTTTAAGGTGGGTTTAAAATGAGAATCTGGGCTCCCTAGTTTAAACACCATTGAAAGTGATGCTGTTTGGGGGTGGATTCCAGCATCACAGCAGCTGCCCGGGGTGGGGGTGGGGGCGCAAAACTCAGATTTTGCACTGGGCTCCATTTTCCCTCTATGCCTCTGCCCAGAAGGGAGGGCAGAAGGAACTGCCAACTGCCGGCTGGGAGCCCAGCTGATGGGGGGCAGGGGAGGGGAGGGCGGGGGAGTCTGCCATCCCCGGCCTTGGAGAGCTGCTTTTATAAGCACTAGCCGGGGGCAAGGCTTGGAGAGGCGTGGTCATCCCCTAAGGGTGGGTGGGGGGTGTGGCCCCACCCCCGAACCATCCCCCCATAAAAAATCTTTACCTACGTCCCTGCCATGTTTCATCTAGTTAATGCAACTAATGCAAACTATATTTAATGCAGCTATCGTTTTTGGCTGAGTCATTTCTTTCGATTTACTTGTTATTTCTGTTCAAACTAGGTTTTTTGGAAGATATGGATTTTTTTCATTTAATCCTTTTTTTTCATTAAAATATTTTTTCATTAAAATATTAAAATATTTACATTTAGATAAAGCATTTATAAAACTTCTTTTCTGTCCAATTTCGAATTCAAAAGATCTTCTGCAAGGGGCTGCTGTTTTGGTTGCCAATCAGACTAAAGAATTTGGGCAGAGGAGAGCTTCCCTTTCACCTGGGGAAATCTTGCTAGGTGCAAAATGTATCACACCTTCCCCCCCCCCACCCCCCCCCCCCCCCCCCCCCCCCCCCCCCCACCCCCCCCCCCCCCCCCCCCCCCCCCCCCCACCCCCCCCCCCCCCCCCCCCCCGCCCCCCCAATCCCCTCCCCCCCCAACCCCCCCCCCCCCCCACCGCCCCCCCCCCCCCACCCACCCCCCCCCCACCCCCCCACCCCCCCCCACCCCCCCCCCCCCCCCACCCACCCCCCCCCCCCCCCCCCCCCCCCCCAACCCCCCCCCCCCCCACCCCCCCCCCCCCCCACCCCCCCCCCCCCCCACCCCCCCCCCCCCCCACCCCCCCCCCCCCCCACCCCCCCCCCCCCCCACCCCCCCCCCCCCCCACCCCCCCCCCCCCCCACCCCCCCCCCCCCCCACCCCCCCCCCCCCCCACCCCCCCCCCCCCCCACCCCCCCCCCCCCCCACCCCCCCCCCCCCCCACCCCCCCCCCCCCCCACCCCCCCCCCCCCCCACCCCCCCCCCCCCCCACCCCCCCCCCCCCCCACCCCCCCCCCCCCCCACCCCCCCCCCCCCCCACCCCCCCCCCCCCCCACCCCCCCCCCCCCCCACCCCCCCCCCCCCCCACCCCCCCCCCCCCCCACCCCCCCCCCCCCCCACCCCCCCCCCCCCCCACCCCCCCCCCCCCCCACCCCCCCCCCCCCCCACCCCCCCCCCCCCCCACCCCCCCCCCCCCCCACCCCCCCCCCCCCCCACCCCCCCCCCCCCCCACCCCCCCCCCCCCCCACCCCCCCCCCCCCCCACCCCCCCCCCCCCCCACCCCCCCCCCCCCCCACCCCCCCCCCCCCCCACCCCCCCCCCCCCCCACCCCCCCCCCCCCCCACCCCCCCCCCCCCCCACCCCCCCCCCCCCCCACCCCCCCCCCCCCCCACCCCCCCCCCCCCCCACCCCCCCCCCCCCCCACCCCCCCCCCCCCCCACCCCCCCCCCCCCCCACCCCCCCCCCCCCCCACCCCCCCCCCCCCCCACCCCCCCCCCCCCCCACCCCCCCCCCCCCCCACCCCCCCCCCCCCCCACCCCCCCCCCCCCCCACCCCCCCCCCCCCCCACCCCCCCCCCCCCCCACCCCCCCCCCCCCCCACCCCCCCCCCCCCCCACCCCCCCCCCCCCCCACCCCCCCCCCCCCCCACCCCCCCCCCCCCCCACCCCCCCCCCCCCCCACCCCCCCCCCCCCCCACCCCCCCCCCCCCCCACCCCCCCCCCCCCCCACCCCCCCCCCCCCCCACCCCCCCCCCCCCCCACCCCCCCCCCCCCCCACCCCCCCCCCCCCCCACCCCCCCCCCCCCCCACCCCCCCCCCCCCCCACCCCCCCCCCCCCCCACCCCCCCCCCCCCCCACCCCCCCCCCCCCCCACCCCCCCCCCCCCCCACCCCCCCCCCCCCCCACCCCCCCCCCCCCCCACCCCCCCCCCCCCCCACCCCCCCCCCCCCCCACCCCCCCCCCCCCCCACCCCCCCCCCCCCCCACCCCCCCCCCCCCCCACCCCCCCCCCCCCCCACCCCCCCCCCCCCCCACCCCCCCCCCCCCCCACCCCCCCCCCCCCCCACCCCCCCCCCCCCCCACCCCCCCCCCCCCCCACCCCCCCCCCCCCCCACCCCCCCCCCCCCCCACCCCCCCCCCCCCCCACCCCCCCCCCCCCCCACCCCCCCCCCCCCCCACCCCCCCCCCCCCCCACCCCCCCCCCCCCCCACCCCCCCCCCCCCCCACCCCCCCCCCCCCCCACCCCCCCCCCCCCCCACCCCCCCCCCCCCCCACCCCCCCCCCCCCCCACCCCCCCCCCCCCCCACCCCCCCCCCCCCCCACCCCCCCCCCCCCCCACCCCCCCCCCCCCCCACCCCCCCCCCCCCCCACCCCCCCCCCCCCCCACCCCCCCCCCCCCCCACCCCCCCCCCCCCCCACCCCCCCCCCCCCCCACCCCCCCCCCCCCCCACCCCCCCCCCCCCCCACCCCCCCCCCCCCCCACCCCCCCCCCCCCCCACCCCCCCCCCCCCCCACCCCCCCCCCCCCCCACCCCCCCCCCCCCCCACCCCCCCCCCCCCCCACCCCCCCCCCCCCCCACCCCCCCCCCCCCCCACCCCCCCCCCCCCCCACCCCCCCCCCCCCCCACCCCCCCCCCCCCCCACCCCCCCCCCCCCCCACCCCCCCCCCCCCCCACCCCCCCCCCCCCCCACCCCCCCCCCCCCCCACCCCCCCCCCCCCCCACCCCCCCCCCCCCCCACCCCCCCCCCCCCCCACCCCCCCCCCCCCCCACCCCCCCCCCCCCCCACCCCCCCCCCCCCCCACCCCCCCCCCCCCCCACCCCCCCCCCCCCCCACCCCCCCCCCCCCCCACCCCCCCCCCCCCCCACCCCCCCCCCCCCCCACCCCCCCCCCCCCCCACCCCCCCCCCCCCCCACCCCCCCCCCCCCCCACCCCCCCCCCCCCCCACCCCCCCCCCCCCCCACCCCCCCCCCCCCCCACCCCCCCCCCCCCCCACCCCCCCCCCCCCCCACCCCCCCCCCCCCCCACCCCCCCCCCCCCCCACCCCCCCCCCCCCCCACCCCCCCCCCCCCCCACCCCCCCCCCCCCCCACCCCCCCCCCCCCCCACCCCCCCCCCCCCCCACCCCCCCCCCCCCCCACCCCCCCCCCCCCCCACCCCCCCCCCCCCCCACCCCCCCCCCCCCCCACCCCCCCCCCCCCCCACCCCCCCCCCCCCCCACCCCCCCCCCCCCCCACCCCCCCCCCCCCCCACCCCCCCCCCCCCCCACCCCCCCCCCCCCCCACCCCCCCCCCCCCCCACCCCCCCCCCCCCCCACCCCCCCCCCCCCCCACCCCCCCCCCCCCCCACCCCCCCCCCCCCCCACCCCCCCCCCCCCCCACCCCCCCCCCCCCCCACCCCCCCCCCCCCCCACCCCCCCCCCCCCCCACCCCCCCCCCCCCCCACCCCCCCCCCCCCCCACCCCCCCCCCCCCCCACCCCCCCCCCCCCCCACCCCCCCCCCCCCCCACCCCCCCCCCCCCCCACCCCCCCCCCCCCCCACCCCCCCCCCCCCCCACCCCCCCCCCCCCCCACCCCCCCCCCCCCCCACCCCCCCCCCCCCCCACCCCCCCCCCCCCCCACCCCCCCCCCCCCCCACCCCCCCCCCCCCCCACCCCCCCCCCCCCCCACCCCCCCCCCCCCCCACCCCCCCCCCCCCCCACCCCCCCCCCCCCCCACCCCCCCCCCCCCCCACCCCCCCCCCCCCCCACCCCCCCCCCCCCCCACCCCCCCCCCCCCCCACCCCCCCCCCCCCCCACCCCCCCCCCCCCCCACCCCCCCCCCCCCCCACCCCCCCCCCCCCCCACCCCCCCCCCCCCCCACCCCCCCCCCCCCCCACCCCCCCCCCCCCCCACCCCCCCCCCCCCCCACCCCCCCCCCCCCCCACCCCCCCCCCCCCCCACCCCCCCCCCCCCCCACCCCCCCCCCCCCCCACCCCCCCCCCCCCCCACCCCCCCCCCCCCCCACCCCCCCCCCCCCCCACCCCCCCCCCCCCCCACCCCCCCCCCCCCCCACCCCCCCCCCCCCCCACCCCCCCCCCCCCCCACCCCCCCCCCCCCCCACCCCCCCCCCCCCCCACCCCCCCCCCCCCCCACCCCCCCCCCCCCCCACCCCCCCCCCCCCCCACCCCCCCCCCCCCCCACCCCCCCCCCCCCCCACCCCCCCCCCCCCCCACCCCCCCCCCCCCCCACCCCCCCCCCCCCCCACCCCCCCCCCCCCCCACCCCCCCCCCCCCCCACCCCCCCCCCCCCCCACCCCCCCCCCCCCCCACCCCCCCCCCCCCCCACCCCCCCCCCCCCCCACCCCCCCCCCCCCCCACCCCCCCCCCCCCCCACCCCCCCCCCCCCCCACCCCCCCCCCCCCCCACCCCCCCCCCCCCCCACCCCCCCCCCCCCCCACCCCCCCCCCCCCCCACCCCCCCCCCCCCCCACCCCCCCCCCCCCCCACCCCCCCCCCCCCCCACCCCCCCCCCCCCCCACCCCCCCCCCCCCCCACCCCCCCCCCCCCCCACCCCCCCCCCCCCCCACCCCCCCCCCCCCCCACCCCCCCCCCCCCCCACCCCCCCCCCCCCCCACCCCCCCCCCCCCCCACCCCCCCCCCCCCCCACCCCCCCCCCCCCCCACCCCCCCCCCCCCCCACCCCCCCCCCCCCCCACCCCCCCCCCCCCCCACCCCCCCCCCCCCCCACCCCCCCCCCCCCCCACCCCCCCCCCCCCCCACCCCCCCCCCCCCCCACCCCCCCCCCCCCCCACCCCCCCCCCCCCCCACCCCCCCCCCCCCCCACCCCCCCCCCCCCCCACCCCCCCCCCCCCCCACCCCCCCCCCCCCCCACCCCCCCCCCCCCCCACCCCCCCCCCCCCCCACCCCCCCCCCCCCCCACCCCCCCCCCCCCCCACCCCCCCCCCCCCCCACCCCCCCCCCCCCCCACCCCCCCCCCCCCCCACCCCCCCCCCCCCCCACCCCCCCCCCCCCCCACCCCCCCCCCCCCCCACCCCCCCCCCCCCCCACCCCCCCCCCCCCCCACCCCCCCCCCCCCCCACCCCCCCCCCCCCCCACCCCCCCCCCCCCCCACCCCCCCCCCCCCCCACCCCCCCCCCCCCCCACCCCCCCCCCCCCCCACCCCCCCCCCCCCCCACCCCCCCCCCCCCCCACCCCCCCCCCCCCCCACCCCCCCCCCCCCCCACCCCCCCCCCCCCCCACCCCCCCCCCCCCCCACCCCCCCCCCCCCCCACCCCCCCCCCCCCCCACCCCCCCCCCCCCCCACCCCCCCCCCCCCCCACCCCCCCCCCCCCCCACCCCCCCCCCCCCCCACCCCCCCCCCCCCCCACCCCCCCCCCCCCCCACCCCCCCCCCCCCCCACCCCCCCCCCCCCCCACCCCCCCCCCCCCCCACCCCCCCCCCCCCCCACCCCCCCCCCCCCCCACCCCCCCCCCCCCCCACCCCCCCCCCCCCCCACCCCCCCCCCCCCCCACCCCCCCCCCCCCCCACCCCCCCCCCCCCCCACCCCCCCCCCCCCCCACCCCCCCCCCCCCCCACCCCCCCCCCCCCCCACCCCCCCCCCCCCCCACCCCCCCCCCCCCCCACCCCCCCCCCCCCCCACCCCCCCCCCCCCCCACCCCCCCCCCCCCCCACCCCCCCCCCCCCCCACCCCCCCCCCCCCCCACCCCCCCCCCCCCCCACCCCCCCCCCCCCCCACCCCCCCCCCCCCCCACCCCCCCCCCCCCCCACCCCCCCCCCCCCCCACCCCCCCCCCCCCCCACCCCCCCCCCCCCCCACCCCCCCCCCCCCCCACCCCCCCCCCCCCCCACCCCCCCCCCCCCCCACCCCCCCCCCCCCCCACCCCCCCCCCCCCCCACCCCCCCCCCCCCCCACCCCCCCCCCCCCCCACCCCCCCCCCCCCCCACCCCCCCCCCCCCCCACCCCCCCCCCCCCCCACCCCCCCCCCCCCCCACCCCCCCCCCCCCCCACCCCCCCCCCCCCCCACCCCCCCCCCCCCCCACCCCCCCCCCCCCCCACCCCCCCCCCCCCCCACCCCCCCCCCCCCCCACCCCCCCCCCCCCCCACCCCCCCCCCCCCCCACCCCCCCCCCCCCCCACCCCCCCCCCCCCCCACCCCCCCCCCCCCCCACCCCCCCCCCCCCCCACCCCCCCCCCCCCCCACCCCCCCCCCCCCCCACCCCCCCCCCCCCCCACCCCCCCCCCCCCCCACCCCCCCCCCCCCCCACCCCCCCCCCCCCCCACCCCCCCCCCCCCCCACCCCCCCCCCCCCCCACCCCCCCCCCCCCCCACCCCCCCCCCCCCCCACCCCCCCCCCCCCCCACCCCCCCCCCCCCCCACCCCCCCCCCCCCCCACCCCCCCCCCCCCCCACCCCCCCCCCCCCCCACCCCCCCCCCCCCCCACCCCCCCCCCCCCCCACCCCCCCCCCCCCCCACCCCCCCCCCCCCCCACCCCCCCCCCCCCCCACCCCCCCCCCCCCCCACCCCCCCCCCCCCCCACCCCCCCCCCCCCCCACCCCCCCCCCCCCCCACCCCCCCCCCCCCCCACCCCCCCCCCCCCCCACCCCCCCCCCCCCCCACCCCCCCCCCCCCCCACCCCCCCCCCCCCCCACCCCCCCCCCCCCCCACCCCCCCCCCCCCCCACCCCCCCCCCCCCCCACCCCCCCCCCCCCCCACCCCCCCCCCCCCCCACCCCCCCCCCCCCCCACCCCCCCCCCCCCCCACCCCCCCCCCCCCCCACCCCCCCCCCCCCCCACCCCCCCCCCCCCCCACCCCCCCCCCCCCCCACCCCCCCCCCCCCCCACCCCCCCCCCCCCCCACCCCCCCCCCCCCCCACCCCCCCCCCCCCCCACCCCCCCCCCCCCCCACCCCCCCCCCCCCCCACCCCCCCCCCCCCCCACCCCCCCCCCCCCCCACCCCCCCCCCCCCCCACCCCCCCCCCCCCCCACCCCCCCCCCCCCCCACCCCCCCCCCCCCCCACCCCCCCCCCCCCCCACCCCCCCCCCCCCCCACCCCCCCCCCCCCCCACCCCCCCCCCCCCCCACCCCCCCCCCCCCCCACCCCCCCCCCCCCCCACCCCCCCCCCCCCCCACCCCCCCCCCCCCCCACCCCCCCCCCCCCCCACCCCCCCCCCCCCCCACCCCCCCCCCCCCCCACCCCCCCCCCCCCCCACCCCCCCCCCCCCCCACCCCCCCCCCCCCCCACCCCCCCCCCCCCCCACCCCCCCCCCCCCCCACCCCCCCCCCCCCCCACCCCCCCCCCCCCCCACCCCCCCCCCCCCCCACCCCCCCCCCCCCCCACCCCCCCCCCCCCCCACCCCCCCCCCCCCCCACCCCCCCCCCCCCCCACCCCCCCCCCCCCCCACCCCCCCCCCCCCCCACCCCCCCCCCCCCCCACCCCCCCCCCCCCCCACCCCCCCCCCCCCCCACCCCCCCCCCCCCCCACCCCCCCCCCCCCCCACCCCCCCCCCCCCCCACCCCCCCCCCCCCCCACCCCCCCCCCCCCCCACCCCCCCCCCCCCCCACCCCCCCCCCCCCCCACCCCCCCCCCCCCCCACCCCCCCCCCCCCCCACCCCCCCCCCCCCCCACCCCCCCCCCCCCCCACCCCCCCCCCCCCCCACCCCCCCCCCCCCCCACCCCCCCCCCCCCCCACCCCCCCCCCCCCCCACCCCCCCCCCCCCCCACCCCCCCCCCCCCCCACCCCCCCCCCCCCCCACCCCCCCCCCCCCCCACCCCCCCCCCCCCCCACCCCCCCCCCCCCCCACCCCCCCCCCCCCCCACCCCCCCCCCCCCCCACCCCCCCCCCCCCCCACCCCCCCCCCCCCCCACCCCCCCCCCCCCCCACCCCCCCCCCCCCCCACCCCCCCCCCCCCCCACCCCCCCCCCCCCCCACCCCCCCCCCCCCCCACCCCCCCCCCCCCCCACCCCCCCCCCCCCCCACCCCCCCCCCCCCCCACCCCCCCCCCCCCCCACCCCCCCCCCCCCCCACCCCCCCCCCCCCCCACCCCCCCCCCCCCCCACCCCCCCCCCCCCCCACCCCCCCCCCCCCCCACCCCCCCCCCCCCCCACCCCCCCCCCCCCCCACCCCCCCCC
The DNA here is from genome assembly GCF_021028975.2 of Sphaerodactylus townsendi. Classification (NCBI taxonomy): domain Eukaryota; kingdom Metazoa; phylum Chordata; class Lepidosauria; order Squamata; family Sphaerodactylidae; genus Sphaerodactylus; species Sphaerodactylus townsendi. Next base: position 58,651,414 of record NC_059429.1, on the reverse strand, counting down.
CCCCCCACCCCCCCCCCCCCCCACCCCCCCCCCCCCCCACCCCCCCCCCCCCCCACCCCCCCCCCCCCCCACCCCCCCCCCCCCCCACCCCCCCCCCCCCCCACCCCCCCCCCCCCCCACCCCCCCCCCCCCCCACCCCCCCCCCCCCCCACCCCCCCCCCCCCCCACCCCCCCCCCCCCCCACCCCCCCCCCCCCCCACCCCCCCCCCCCCCCACCCCCCCCCCCCCCCACCCCCCCCCCCCCCCACCCCCCCCCCCCCCCACCCCCCCCCCCCCCCACCCCCCCCCCCCCCCACCCCCCCCCCCCCCCACCCCCCCCCCCCCCCACCCCCCCCCCCCCCCACCCCCCCCCCCCCCCACCCCCCCCCCCCCCCACCCCCCCCCCCCCCCACCCCCCCCCCCCCCCACCCCCCCCCCCCCCCACCCCCCCCCCCCCCCACCCCCCCCCCCCCCCACCCCCCCCCCCCCCCACCCCCCCCCCCCCCCACCCCCCCCCCCCCCCACCCCCCCCCCCCCCCACCCCCCCCCCCCCCCACCCCCCCCCCCCCCCACCCCCCCCCCCCCCCACCCCCCCCCCCCCCCACCCCCCCCCCCCCCCACCCCCCCCCCCCCCCACCCCCCCCCCCCCCCACCCCCCCCCCCCCCCACCCCCCCCCCCCCCCACCCCCCCCCCCCCCCACCCCCCCCCCCCCCCACCCCCCCCCCCCCCCACCCCCCCCCCCCCCCACCCCCCCCCCCCCCCACCCCCCCCCCCCCCCACCCCCCCCCCCCCCCACCCCCCCCCCCCCCCACCCCCCCCCCCCCCCACCCCCCCCCCCCCCCACCCCCCCCCCCCCCCACCCCCCCCCCCCCCCACCCCCCCCCCCCCCCACCCCCCCCCCCCCCCACCCCCCCCCCCCCCCACCCCCCCCCCCCCCCACCCCCCCCCCCCCCCACCCCCCCCCCCCCCCACCCCCCCCCCCCCCCACCCCCCCCCCCCCCCACCCCCCCCCCCCCCCACCCCCCCCCCCCCCCACCCCCCCCCCCCCCCACCCCCCCCCCCCCCCACCCCCCCCCCCCCCCACCCCCCCCCCCCCCCACCCCCCCCCCCCCCCACCCCCCCCCCCCCCCACCCCCCCCCCCCCCCACCCCCCCCCCCCCCCACCCCCCCCCCCCCCCACCCCCCCCCCCCCCCACCCCCCCCCCCCCCCACCCCCCCCCCCCCCCACCCCCCCCCCCCCCCACCCCCCCCCCCCCCCACCCCCCCCCCCCCCCACCCCCCCCCCCCCCCACCCCCCCCCCCCCCCACCCCCCCCCCCCCCCACCCCCCCCCCCCCCCACCCCCCCCCCCCCCCACCCCCCCCCCCCCCCACCCCCCCCCCCCCCCACCCCCCCCCCCCCCCACCCCCCCCCCCCCCCACCCCCCCCCCCCCCCACCCCCCCCCCCCCCCACCCCCCCCCCCCCCCACCCCCCCCCCCCCCCACCCCCCCCCCCCCCCACCCCCCCCCCCCCCCACCCCCCCCCCCCCCCACCCCCCCCCCCCCCCACCCCCCCCCCCCCCCACCCCCCCCCCCCCCCACCCCCCCCCCCCCCCACCCCCCCCCCCCCCCACCCCCCCCCCCCCCCACCCCCCCCCCCCCCCACCCCCCCCCCCCCCCACCCCCCCCCCCCCCCACCCCCCCCCCCCCCCACCCCCCCCCCCCCCCACCCCCCCCCCCCCCCACCCCCCCCCCCCCCCACCCCCCCCCCCCCCCACCCCCCCCCCCCCCCACCCCCCCCCCCCCCCACCCCCCCCCCCCCCCACCCCCCCCCCCCCCCACCCCCCCCCCCCCCCACCCCCCCCCCCCCCCACCCCCCCCCCCCCCCACCCCCCCCCCCCCCCACCCCCCCCCCCCCCCACCCCCCCCCCCCCCCACCCCCCCCCCCCCCCACCCCCCCCCCCCCCCACCCCCCCCCCCCCCCACCCCCCCCCCCCCCCACCCCCCCCCCCCCCCACCCCCCCCCCCCCCCACCCCCCCCCCCCCCCACCCCCCCCCCCCCCCACCCCCCCCCCCCCCCACCCCCCCCCCCCCCCACCCCCCCCCCCCCCCACCCCCCCCCCCCCCCACCCCCCCCCCCCCCCACCCCCCCCCCCCCCCACCCCCCCCCCCCCCCACCCCCCCCCCCCCCCACCCCCCCCCCCCCCCACCCCCCCCCCCCCCCACCCCCCCCCCCCCCCACCCCCCCCCCCCCCCACCCCCCCCCCCCCCCACCCCCCCCCCCCCCCACCCCCCCCCCCCCCCACCCCCCCCCCCCCCCACCCCCCCCCCCCCCCACCCCCCCCCCCCCCCACCCCCCCCCCCCCCCACCCCCCCCCCCCCCCACCCCCCCCCCCCCCCACCCCCCCCCCCCCCCACCCCCCCCCCCCCCCACCCCCCCCCCCCCCCACCCCCCCCCCCCCCCACCCCCCCCCCCCCCCACCCCCCCCCCCCCCCACCCCCCCCCCCCCCCACCCCCCCCCCCCCCCACCCCCCCCCCCCCCCACCCCCCCCCCCCCCCACCCCCCCCCCCCCCCACCCCCCCCCCCCCCCACCCCCCCCCCCCCCCACCCCCCCCCCCCCCCACCCCCCCCCCCCCCCACCCCCCCCCCCCCCCACCCCCCCCCCCCCCCACCCCCCCCCCCCCCCACCCCCCCCCCCCCCCACCCCCCCCCCCCCCCACCCCCCCCCCCCCCCACCCCCCCCCCCCCCCACCCCCCCCCCCCCCCACCCCCCCCCCCCCCCACCCCCCCCCCCCCCCACCCCCCCCCCCCCCCACCCCCCCCCCCCCCCACCCCCCCCCCCCCCCACCCCCCCCCCCCCCCACCCCCCCCCCCCCCCACCCCCCCCCCCCCCCACCCCCCCCCCCCCCCACCCCCCCCCCCCCCCACCCCCCCCCCCCCCCACCCCCCCCCCCCCCCACCCCCCCCCCCCCCCACCCCCCCCCCCCCCCACCCCCCCCCCCCCCCACCCCCCCCCCCCCCCACCCCCCCCCCCCCCCACCCCCCCCCCCCCCCACCCCCCCCCCCCCCCACCCCCCCCCCCCCCCACCCCCCCCCCCCCCCACCCCCCCCCCCCCCCACCCCCCCCCCCCCCCACCCCCCCCCCCCCCCACCCCCCCCCCCCCCCACCCCCCCCCCCCCCCACCCCCCCCCCCCCCCACCCCCCCCCCCCCCCACCCCCCCCCCCCCCCACCCCCCCCCCCCCCCACCCCCCCCCCCCCCCACCCCCCCCCCCCCCCACCCCCCCCCCCCCCCACCCCCCCCCCCCCCCACCCCCCCCCCCCCCCACCCCCCCCCCCCCCCACCCCCCCCCCCCCCCACCCCCCCCCCCCCCCACCCCCCCCCCCCCCCACCCCCCCCCCCCCCCACCCCCCCCCCCCCCCACCCCCCCCCCCCCCCACCCCCCCCCCCCCCCACCCCCCCCCCCCCCCACCCCCCCCCCCCCCCACCCCCCCCCCCCCCCACCCCCCCCCCCCCCCACCCCCCCCCCCCCCCACCCCCCCCCCCCCCCACCCCCCCCCCCCCCCACCCCCCCCCCCCCCCACCCCCCCCCCCCCCCACCCCCCCCCCCCCCCACCCCCCCCCCCCCCCACCCCCCCCCCCCCCCACCCCCCCCCCCCCCCACCCCCCCCCCCCCCCACCCCCCCCCCCCCCCACCCCCCCCCCCCCCCACCCCCCCCCCCCCCCACCCCCCCCCCCCCCCACCCCCCCCCCCCCCCACCCCCCCCCCCCCCCACCCCCCCCCCCCCCCACCCCCCCCCCCCCCCACCCCCCCCCCCCCCCACCCCCCCCCCCCCCCACCCCCCCCCCCCCCCACCCCCCCCCCCCCCCACCCCCCCCCCCCCCCACCCCCCCCCCCCCCCACCCCCCCCCCCCCCCACCCCCCCCCCCCCCCACCCCCCCCCCCCCCCACCCCCCCCCCCCCCCACCCCCCCCCCCCCCCACCCCCCCCCCCCCCCACCCCCCCCCCCCCCCACCCCCCCCCCCCCCCACCCCCCCCCCCCCCCACCCCCCCCCCCCCCCACCCCCCCCCCCCCCCACCCCCCCCCCCCCCCACCCCCCCCCCCCCCCACCCCCCCCCCCCCCCACCCCCCCCCCCCCCCACCCCCCCCCCCCCCCACCCCCCCCCCCCCCCACCCCCCCCCCCCCCCACCCCCCCCCCCCCCCACCCCCCCCCCCCCCCACCCCCCCCCCCCCCCACCCCCCCCCCCCCCCACCCCCCCCCCCCCCCACCCCCCCCCCCCCCCACCCCCCCCCCCCCCCACCCCCCCCCCCCCCCACCCCCCCCCCCCCCCACCCCCCCCCCCCCCCACCCCCCCCCCCCCCCACCCCCCCCCCCCCCCACCCCCCCCCCCCCCCACCCCCCCCCCCCCCCACCCCCCCCCCCCCCCACCCCCCCCCCCCCCCACCCCCCCCCCCCCCCACCCCCCCCCCCCCCCACCCCCCCCCCCCCCCACCCCCCCCCCCCCCCACCCCCCCCCCCCCCCACCCCCCCCCCCCCCCACCCCCCCCCCCCCCCACCCCCCCCCCCCCCCACCCCCCCCCCCCCCCACCCCCCCCCCCCCCCACCCCCCCCCCCCCCCACCCCCCCCCCCCCCCACCCCCCCCCCCCCCCACCCCCCCCCCCCCCCACCCCCCCCCCCCCCCACCCCCCCCCCCCCCCACCCCCCCCCCCCCCCACCCCCCCCCCCCCCCACCCCCCCCCCCCCCCACCCCCCCCCCCCCCCACCCCCCCCCCCCCCCACCCCCCCCCCCCCCCACCCCCCCCCCCCCCCACCCCCCCCCCCCCCCACCCCCCCCCCCCCCCACCCCCCCCCCCCCCCACCCCCCCCCCCCCCCACCCCCCCCCCCCCCCACCCCCCCCCCCCCCCACCCCCCCCCCCCCCCACCCCCCCCCCCCCCCACCCCCCCCCCCCCCCACCCCCCCCCCCCCCCACCCCCCCCCCCCCCCACCCCCCCCCCCCCCCACCCCCCCCCCCCCCCACCCCCCCCCCCCCCCACCCCCCCCCCCCCCCACCCCCCCCCCCCCCCACCCCCCCCCCCCCCCACCCCCCCCCCCCCCCACCCCCCCCCCCCCCCACCCCCCCCCCCCCCCACCCCCCCCCCCCCCCACCCCCCCCCCCCCCCACCCCCCCCCCCCCCCACCCCCCCCCCCCCCCACCCCCCCCCCCCCCCACCCCCCCCCCCCCCCACCCCCCCCCCCCCCCACCCCCCCCCCCCCCCACCCCCCCCCCCCCCCACCCCCCCCCCCCCCCACCCCCCCCCCCCCCCACCCCCCCCCCCCCCCACCCCCCCCCCCCCCCACCCCCCCCCCCCCCCACCCCCCCCCCCCCCCACCCCCCCCCCCCCCCACCCCCCCCCCCCCCCACCCCCCCCCCCCCCCACCCCCCCCCCCCCCCACCCCCCCCCCCCCCCACCCCCCCCCCCCCCCACCCCCCCCCCCCCCCACCCCCCCCCCCCCCCACCCCCCCCCCCCCCCACCCCCCCCCCCCCCCACCCCCCCCCCCCCCCACCCCCCCCCCCCCCCACCCCCCCCCCCCCCCACCCCCCCCCCCCCCCACCCCCCCCCCCCCCCACCCCCCCCCCCCCCCACCCCCCCCCCCCCCCACCCCCCCCCCCCCCCACCCCCCCCCCCCCCCACCCCCCCCCCCCCCCACCCCCCCCCCCCCCCACCCCCCCCCCCCCCCACCCCCCCCCCCCCCCACCCCCCCCCCCCCCCACCCCCCCCCCCCCCCACCCCCCCCCCCCCCCACCCCCCCCCCCCCCCACCCCCCCCCCCCCCCACCCCCCCCCCCCCCCACCCCCCCCCCCCCCCACCCCCCCCCCCCCCCACCCCCCCCCCCCCCCACCCCCCCCCCCCCCCACCCCCCCCCCCCCCCACCCCCCCCCCCCCCCACCCCCCCCCCCCCCCACCCCCCCCCCCCCCCACCCCCCCCCCCCCCCACCCCCCCCCCCCCCCACCCCCCCCCCCCCCCACCCCCCCCCCCCCCCACCCCCCCCCCCCCCCACCCCCCCCCCCCCCCACCCCCCCCCCCCCCCACCCCCCCCCCCCCCCACCCCCCCCCCCCCCCACCCCCCCCCCCCCCCACCCCCCCCCCCCCCCACCCCCCCCCCCCCCCACCCCCCCCCCCCCCCACCCCCCCCCCCCCCCACCCCCCCCCCCCCCCACCCCCCCCCCCCCCCACCCCCCCCCCCCCCCACCCCCCCCCCCCCCCACCCCCCCCCCCCCCCACCCCCCCCCCCCCCCACCCCCCCCCCCCCCCACCCCCCCCCCCCCCCACCCCCCCCCCCCCCCACCCCCCCCCCCCCCCACCCCCCCCCCCCCCCACCCCCCCCCCCCCCCACCCCCCCCCCCCCCCACCCCCCCCCCCCCCCACCCCCCCCCCCCCCCACCCCCCCCCCCCCCCACCCCCCCCCCCCCCCACCCCCCCCCCCCCCCACCCCCCCCCCCCCCCACCCCCCCCCCCCCCCACCCCCCCCCCCCCCCACCCCCCCCCCCCCCCACCCCCCCCCCCCCCCACCCCCCCCCCCCCCCACCCCCCCCCCCCCCCACCCCCCCCCCCCCCCACCCCCCCCCCCCCCCACCCCCCCCCCCCCCCACCCCCCCCCCCCCCCACCCCCCCCCCCCCCCACCCCCCCCCCCCCCCACCCCCCCCCCCCCCCACCCCCCCCCCCCCCCACCCCCCCCCCCCCCCACCCCCCCCCCCCCCCACCCCCCCCCCCCCCCACCCCCCCCCCCCCCCACCCCCCCCCCCCCCCACCCCCCCCCCCCCCCACCCCCCCCCCCCCCCACCCCCCCCCCCCCCCACCCCCCCCCCCCCCCACCCCCCCCCCCCCCCACCCCCCCCCCCCCCCACCCCCCCCCCCCCCCACCCCCCCCCCCCCCCACCCCCCCCCCCCCCCACCCCCCCCCCCCCCCACCCCCCCCCCCCCCCACCCCCCCCCCCCCCCACCCCCCCCCCCCCCCACCCCCCCCCCCCCCCACCCCCCCCCCCCCCCACCCCCCCCCCCCCCCACCCCCCCCCCCCCCCACCCCCCCCCCCCCCCACCCCCCCCCCCCCCCACCCCCCCCCCCCCCCACCCCCCCCCCCCCCCACCCCCCCCCCCCCCCACCCCCCCCCCCCCCCACCCCCCCCCCCCCCCACCCCCCCCCCCCCCCACCCCCCCCCCCCCCCACCCCCCCCCCCCCCCACCCCCCCCCCCCCCCACCCCCCCCCCCCCCCACCCCCCCCCCCCCCCACCCCCCCCCCCCCCCACCCCCCCCCCCCCCCACCCCCCCCCCCCCCCACCCCCCCCCCCCCCCACCCCCCCCCCCCCCCACCCCCCCCCCCCCCCACCCCCCCCCCCCCCCACCCCCCCCCCCCCCCACCCCCCCCCCCCCCCACCCCCCCCCCCCCCCACCCCCCCCCCCCCCCACCCCCCCCCCCCCCCACCCCCCCCCCCCCCCACCCCCCCCCCCCCCCACCCCCCCCCCCCCCCACCCCCCCCCCCCCCCACCCCCCCCCCCCCCCACCCCCCCCCCCCCCCACCCCCCCCCCCCCCCACCCCCCCCCCCCCCCACCCCCCCCCCCCCCCACCCCCCCCCCCCCCCACCCCCCCCCCCCCCCACCCCCCCCCCCCCCCACCCCCCCCCCCCCCCACCCCCCCCCCCCCCCACCCCCCCCCCCCCCCACCCCCCCCCCCCCCCACCCCCCCCCCCCCCCACCCCCCCCCCCCCCCACCCCCCCCCCCCCCCACCCCCCCCCCCCCCCACCCCCCCCCCCCCCCACCCCCCCCCCCCCCCACCCCCCCCCCCCCCCACCCCCCCCCCCCCCCACCCCCCCCCCCCCCCACCCCCCCCCCCCCCCACCCCCCCCCCCCCCCACCCCCCCCCCCCCCCACCCCCCCCCCCCCCCACCCCCCCCCCCCCCCACCCCCCCCCCCCCCCACCCCCCCCCCCCCCCACCCCCCCCCCCCCCCACCCCCCCCCCCCCCCACCCCCCCCCCCCCCCACCCCCCCCCCCCCCCACCCCCCCCCCCCCCCACCCCCCCCCCCCCCCACCCCCCCCCCCCCCCACCCCCCCCCCCCCCCACCCCCCCCCCCCCCCACCCCCCCCCCCCCCCACCCCCCCCCCCCCCCACCCCCCCCCCCCCCCACCCCCCCCCCCCCCCACCCCCCCCCCCCCCCACCCCCCCCCCCCCCCACCCCCCCCCCCCCCCACCCCCCCCCCCCCCCACCCCCCCCCCCCCCCACCCCCCCCCCCCCCCACCCCCCCCCCCCCCCACCCCCCCCCCCCCCCACCCCCCCCCCCCCCCACCCCCCCCCCCCCCCACCCCCCCCCCCCCCCACCCCCCCCCCCCCCCACCCCCCCCCCCCCCCACCCCCCCCCCCCCCCACCCCCCCCCCCCCCCACCCCCCCCCCCCCCCACCCCCCCCCCCCCCCACCCCCCCCCCCCCCCACCCCCCCCCCCCCCCACCCCCCCCCCCCCCCACCCCCCCCCCCCCCCACCCCCCCCCCCCCCCACCCCCCCCCCCCCCCACCCCCCCCCCCCCCCACCCCCCCCCCCCCCCACCCCCCCCCCCCCCCACCCCCCCCCCCCCCCACCCCCCCCCCCCCCCACCCCCCCCCCCCCCCACCCCCCCCCCCCCCCACCCCCCCCCCCCCCCACCCCCCCCCCCCCCCACCCCCCCCCCCCCCCACCCCCCCCCCCCCCCACCCCCCCCCCCCCCCACCCCCCCCCCCCCCCACCCCCCCCCCCCCCCACCCCCCCCCCCCCCCACCCCCCCCCCCCCCCACCCCCCCCCCCCCCCACCCCCCCCCCCCCCCACCCCCCCCCCCCCCCACCCCCCCCCCCCCCCACCCCCCCCCCCCCCCACCCCCCCCCCCCCCCACCCCCCCCCCCCCCCACCCCCCCCCCCCCCCACCCCCCCCCCCCCCCACCCCCCCCCCCCCCCACCCCCCCCCCCCCCCACCCCCCCCCCCCCCCACCCCCCCCCCCCCCCACCCCCCCCCCCCCCCACCCCCCCCCCCCCCCACCCCCCCCCCCCCCCACCCCCCCCCCCCCCCACCCCCCCCCCCCCCCACCCCCCCCCCCCCCCACCCCCCCCCCCCCCCACCCCCCCCCCCCCCCACCCCCCCCCCCCCCCACCCCCCCCCCCCCCCACCCCCCCCCCCCCCCACCCCCCCCCCCCCCCACCCCCCCCCCCCCCCACCCCCCCCCCCCCCCACCCCCCCCCCCCCCCACCCCCCCCCCCCCCCACCCCCCCCCCCCCCCACCCCCCCCCCCCCCCACCCCCCCCCCCCCCCACCCCCCCCCCCCCCCACCCCCCCCCCCCCCCACCCCCCCCCCCCCCCACCCCCCCCCCCCCCCACCCCCCCCCCCCCCCACCCCCCCCCCCCCCCACCCCCCCCCCCCCCCACCCCCCCCCCCCCCCACCCCCCCCCCCCCCCACCCCCCCCCCCCCCCACCCCCCCCCCCCCCCACCCCCCCCCCCCCCCACCCCCCCCCCCCCCCACCCCCCCCCCCCCCCACCCCCCCCCCCCCCCACCCCCCCCCCCCCCCACCCCCCCCCCCCCCCACCCCCCCCCCCCCCCACCCCCCCCCCCCCCCACCCCCCCCCCCCCCCACCCCCCCCCCCCCCCACCCCCCCCCCCCCCCACCCCCCCCCCCCCCCACCCCCCCCCCCCCCCACCCCCCCCCCCCCCCACCCCCCCCCCCCCCCACCCCCCCCCCCCCCCACCCCCCCCCCCCCCCACCCCCCCCCCCCCCCACCCCCCCCCCCCCCCACCCCCCCCCCCCCCCACCCCCCCCCCCCCCCACCCCCCCCCCCCCCCACCCCCCCCCCCCCCCACCCCCCCCCCCCCCCACCCCCCCCCCCCCCCACCCCCCCCCCCCCCCACCCCCCCCCCCCCCCACCCCCCCCCCCCCCCACCCCCCCCCCCCCCCACCCCCCCCCCCCCCCACCCCCCCCCCCCCCCACCCCCCCCCCCCCCCACCCCCCCCCCCCCCCACCCCCCCCCCCCCCCACCCCCCCCCCCCCCCACCCCCCCCCCCCCCCACCCCCCCCCCCCCCCACCCCCCCCCCCCCCCACCCCCCCCCCCCCCCACCCCCCCCCCCCCCCACCCCCCCCCCCCCCCACCCCCCCCCCCCCCCACCCCCCCCCCCCCCCACCCCCCCCCCCCCCCACCCCCCCCCCCCCCCACCCCCCCCCCCCCCCACCCCCCCCCCCCCCCACCCCCCCCCCCCCCCACCCCCCCCCCCCCCCACCCCCCCCCCCCCCCACCCCCCCCCCCCCCCACCCCCCCCCCCCCCCACCCCCCCCCCCCCCCACCCCCCCCCCCCCCCACCCCCCCCCCCCCCCACCCCCCCCCCCCCCCACCCCCCCCCCCCCCCACCCCCCCCCCCCCCCACCCCCCCCCCCCCCCACCCCCCCCCCCCCCCACCCCCCCCCCCCCCCACCCCCCCCCCCCCCCACCCCCCCCCCCCCCCACCCCCCCCCCCCCCCACCCCCCCCCCCCCCCACCCCCCCCCCCCCCCACCCCCCCCCCCCCCCACCCCCCCCCCCCCCCACCCCCCCCCCCCCCCACCCCCCCCCCCCCCCACCCCCCCCCCCCCCCACCCCCCCCCCCCCCCACCCCCCCCCCCCCCCACCCCCCCCCCCCCCCACCCCCCCCCCCCCCCACCCCCCCCCCCCCCCACCCCCCCCCCCCCCCACCCCCCCCCCCCCCCACCCCCCCCCCCCCCCACCCCCCCCCCCCCCCACCCCCCCCCCCCCCCACCCCCCCCCCCCCCCACCCCCCCCCCCCCCCACCCCCCCCCCCCCCCACCCCCCCCCCCCCCCACCCCCCCCCCCCCCCACCCCCCCCCCCCCCCACCCCCCCCCCCCCCCACCCCCCCCCCCCCCCACCCCCCCCCCCCCCCACCCCCCCCCCCCCCCACCCCCCCCCCCCCCCACCCCCCCCCCCCCCCACCCCCCCCCCCCCCCACCCCCCCCCCCCCCCACCCCCCCCCCCCCCCACCCCCCCCCCCCCCCACCCCCCCCCCCCCCCACCCCCCCCCCCCCCCACCCCCCCCCCCCCCCACCCCCCCCCCCCCCCACCCCCCCCCCCCCCCACCCCCCCCCCCCCCCACCCCCCCCCCCCCCCACCCCCCCCCCCCCCCACCCCCCCCCCCCCCCACCCCCCCCCCCCCCCACCCCCCCCCCCCCCCACCCCCCCCCCCCCCCACCCCCCCCCCCCCCCACCCCCCCCCCCCCCCACCCCCCCCCCCCCCCACCCCCCCCCCCCCCCACCCCCCCCCCCCCCCACCCCCCCCCCCCCCCACCCCCCCCCCCCCCCACCCCCCCCCCCCCCCACCCCCCCCCCCCCCCACCCCCCCCCCCCCCCACCCCCCCCCCCCCCCACCCCCCCCCCCCCCCACCCCCCCCCCCCCCCACCCCCCCCCCCCCCCACCCCCCCCCCCCCCCACCCCCCCCCCCCCCCACCCCCCCCCCCCCCCACCCCCCCCCCCCCCCACCCCCCCCCCCCCCCACCCCCCCCCCCCCCCACCCCCCCCCCCCCCCACCCCCCCCCCCCCCCACCCCCCCCCCCCCCCACCCCCCCCCCCCCCCACCCCCCCCCCCCCCCACCCCCCCCCCCCCCCACCCCCCCCCCCCCCCACCCCCCCCCCCCCCCACCCCCCCCCCCCCCCACCCCCCCCCCCCCCCACCCCCCCCCCCCCCCACCCCCCCCCCCCCCCACCCCCCCCCCCCCCCACCCCCCCCCCCCCCCACCCCCCCCCCCCCCCACCCCCCCCCCCCCCCACCCCCCCCCCCCCCCACCCCCCCCCCCCCCCACCCCCCCCCCCCCCCACCCCCCCCCCCCCCCACCCCCCCCCCCCCCCACCCCCCCCCCCCCCCACCCCCCCCCCCCCCCACCCCCCCCCCCCCCCACCCCCCCCCCCCCCCACCCCCCCCCCCCCCCACCCCCCCCCCCCCCCACCCCCCCCCCCCCCCACCCCCCCCCCCCCCCACCCCCCCCCCCCCCCACCCCCCCCCCCCCCCACCCCCCCCCCCCCCCACCCCCCCCCCCCCCCACCCCCCCCCCCCCCCACCCCCCCCCCCCCCCACCCCCCCCCCCCCCCACCCCCCCCCCCCCCCACCCCCCCCCCCCCCCACCCCCCCCCCCCCCCACCCCCCCCCCCCCCCACCCCCCCCCCCCCCCACCCCCCCCCCCCCCCACCCCCCCCCCCCCCCACCCCCCCCCCCCCCCACCCCCCCCCCCCCCCACCCCCCCCCCCCCCCACCCCCTCCCCCCCCCTCCCCCCCCCCCCCCCACCCCCCCCCCCCCCCACCCCCCCCCCCCCCCTCCCCCGTTTACCCCCCCCCCCCCCCCCCCCCCCCCACCCCCCCCCCCCCCCACCCCATGTCAGCATGGCCAATTGGCCATGCTGGTAGGGGCTGATGGGAATTGTAGTTCCTGAACATCTGGAGAGCCACAGGTTCCCTACCCCTGATCCAGACAAACAGGTGGGGCATCCGGAAACGCATGGGGTTGTCTGGACATGCAGGGGGGCAGTCCGGACATGAAGGGGGCATCCAGACACGCAGGGGGGCCTGTCCGGACACAGGGGGGCCTGTCCGGACAGCTGTGGCATCTGGACACGAAGGGGGGCGTCCGGACACGCAGGGGGGCGTCCGGAAACAAAAGGGGGTCTGTCCGGACAAGCATGGGGGGCGTCTGGACAAACAAGGGGGCCGCCTGGACACACATGGGGGCATCCGGACAAGCATGGGGTTGTCCGGACACGCATGGGGGCATCCGGACACACAGGCGGGCCTGTCCGGACACACATGGGAGGCATCCAGACATGCATGGGGGGCGTCCGGACACGCAGGGGGCCTGTCCGGACACGCATGGGAGGCGTCCGGACAAACAAGGGGGGCGTCTGGACATGCAGGGGAGCATCCGGACATGCAGGGGGGTGCATGCACATGGTGCATAAATCTTGGTCATCCTCGAGGATCCCTGCTTTAAACATGTTTTTGCGCCACTGGTGCGCCAGGGAGCATATGACGCATGATTGTTTTGGTCACATATGTGTGTGAGGGCTTGAGCTGTGATTTGATGGTGATTTGGGGGTGACATGGTGCAGAAATCATGGTCATCCTCGAGGATCCCTGTTTTAAACATGTTTTTGTGCCACTGGTTCGCCAGGGAGCATGTGCCACAAATTTCTGTGGTCAGAGCTGTGGCTAAGGGCTTGAGGTGTGCTGTGATGGTGGTTTGGGTTGGCTTGGTGCAGAAATCACGGGACTCCTTGAATATTCCTGATTTTAAACATGTTTTTGCACCACTGGTGCGCCAGGGAGCATGTGATGCGTGATTGCTGTGGTCAGACATATGTGTGAGAGCTTGAGGTGTGATGTGATGGTGGTTTGGGGGTGACTTGGTGCAGAAATCATGATCATCCTCGAGGATCCCTGTTTTTCAAACATGTTTTTGCGCCACTGATGCGCCAGGAAGCATGTGATGCTTGATTTTTTTGGTGCTGCCTGTAAAGTAGGACATGCTTTATAGATTCATGGTTATTTCATTTCAGGATGGATGGAGATGCAGGATCCACGTTCTGCTTTCATGGTGGCAGAGAAGAGTGTGTGGAGACAAGGTGTGAAAGAGGAAGGAAAGACATTTTTCCCTGAGAGTAGCAATCTACACATCAAAGCAACAGTGTCAGAGCAATTGAGGAAAGGAAAGTGTCCTGACCCATCTATCTCTCTTACTCTCTCATAGGCCCCTCTGAAGTCTGAGGTTAACAGACAGGGCAAAGTCCTTCACTTCTAACACTTTCCCATGCTGTTTTCTCAGAATTTAGTCTCTCCCTTTTTCTTGTTAGCTGCTGTTGAGGTTTCAAGTACCTATACTTATTTTTTCCCTCTGCACAATAAAAACACTGCAGGTTTTCAAGGGCAATTTCAATCAGGAAAATGGTAGCAGTTAATTTCTGTCCTCCTTCCCTCCCTTCCCCAATGATGCCCTAGAGAAACTGGCAGGACCTAAATCTAGAGGTGTAGCACCAGAGGGGTGGGGTGTGATGCCCTGGGCGGAGCCACAGCGAAGATGTGGCAGGGTGTGCCGGGGTGGGCACAGCCTCAGCAGGGGCACAGTGCATGCCCCGGGCGGAGTTTCCCCTTGCTCCGCCTCTGCCTAAAACTGCATTCCAATACGAAAATATCTTTAAGAGATATAATCACAGATTTCTCAAGTATTCATTGTTATAACAATAGTTAATAGTATTTTATCTAAACATGTATGTTGGTGTATTCCTGCTCATGCCTGTTGATTACCAAGTAGGTGGTATATAGAATTTTCAATATTTTAACTCCCAAAGTGGTTCTATGGAACAAACAATGATGTGTGCTCACAATAATACTCACAAATTACTCATTTTGGGCTATACCTAACATAAGTTCAGTCAACATGACTAATCCATGACTATGTGATTTAAGAATCACTTCACTGTGGAAGTAAAAAAAACAACAACATTCTGAAAAAAATTCACCCAGCACTGAAATATTGTCCTTGACAAAAATATGACAACCTCTGAATCAAATACATGGTCTCCCCTGTCAGATACACAAGTCTTCTGTGGATATCACAGTGTAAATCTGGTTGTCTCAATAAGTCCTATAGCATAAGCTTAACAACTTTCCTTGATAATTACAGAAATCAGTAAGGCTCATTCCGCACATGCAGAACAATGCACTTTCAAACTGCTTTCAGTGCTCTTTGAAGCTGTGCGGAATGGCAAAATCCACTTGCAAACAGTTGTGAAAGTGGTTTGAAAACGCATTATTTTGCGTGTGCAGAAGGGGCCTATGTGTTGGGATTTCTGGGTGGCAGCCTTCCCTGATGTGTAACTGCTCCAGAAAAAGGATCCATTATCTCCCCTCCTCCCACCACCTGAGCATGGCTATATCCAAATGCACACCCCAACTAACAGCCCTAAGGGGGCGGATCATGTTTACTGGTATAACATCTGGACTGTATGCACGAGGTCCCAGATTCAATTCTCTAACCTATGTAGTTAAGCAGACTTTCACTTGAGAACTGCTGCCAGTAAGAGTAAACAATACTGACCTTGGTAGACCTACAGTCTTACTCAGCTTCTGTACATTCAACAAACTTTCAAGCTAAAGGCCTAGATCTCATGGAACGGGAAGAAGGGGAATTGCCTATTTATTTCTCCATTTTTACCCCTATGCATTTTGAAAAGCTTCTCTGGCAGACCCTCAACATGGTAGAGGCAGAGAGAACAAGAGAGGTGAGGGCAGAGGGGGAAATATCAGCACCCCATGGTATAAGCTGAAGTGTGTCCTGCTCACACAAGTAGGAACTTTAGATCTAAGCCATGGTAGATGTTGGGCATTTTAATATGAAACACTCACTTTGTGACATCGACAGCAGTGAATGTAGAAATTAGACTTGGGAAAAATATCAATTGACAAAAATGTTTTGAAATTTTCAATCTACTGTTTTAACAAAGTTAATAAAACTTGATGGCATATTTATTTATTTGGCATATTTATTTTTGGCTCATCGCAGTATGCTAGAAAATGCCTTTTTCCTGTAGCATCAGTAGAACGAGGGAGATCGATATGGTTGTAAAATCTATGAGATTACACAGAGGACATGTTGGAAGAAGTAAGAACTGCAGAATAAACCTCTTTATGGAATTATTTATTTTAGAAAGAAGGTCTGAGGAGAACAAGTGATTGAACAGAAGAGAATGCCCAAAGACTTTTGTTGTGTCCCTTCTGTTCCTTTGAGTCCTGAAAATCAACATGGCTCAAGATTCACTTCAGAGAATAAGGGTGGATTGCTTAACTGATATACTACAGCAGCAGCTGAAAAAGGTTTAAACCATAAACAAAGTGGGTACAGCTCAAACAGTGACAGCTCAAGGTGTTTTGCTGCCTCTCTCTGATGCCCCTGTACTCTACCCAAAAGTCAGAAGAGAGAACTTTCCTTCCCTTTTCACTGATCTAGCTCTCTTGAAAAAAATGCAGCAAACTGTGCATATTCTATATAGTTTACCTTAGTATGTAGACAGCTCTAAGCACAAAGTAACTTTTTCTGGCACTGTCTAATTTTTGCTAAGTACAAAACCAAAATACTTCTAAGAGTTAGGGGCTTTCCCCACTTACCATTTGCGGCATGCTACTCCCAGCGCGCTCCCAGCACGAGTGATTTCTGCTGCGGGGTTGTGTTTCAGAGCGCGGGGCAGTCAGAAGGTGCCGTTTCTTCAGCGCCAAAAATGACGCGCGCTGAAGGGGCGGGAGAGCGGCAGCGTCGGGGCGGCTGCATGGTTGCCACCCTTGCAAGTGGGGAGCGCCGCTGGACCCTGAGCTACTTTCCCGGAGTAGCGCGCAGCAAATGGTAAGTGGGGAAAGCCCCTTAGTGTACTTCCAAATATCCTGGTCACACTGGAAAGGCCTCTGCCATTCTTAGGAATCTCTCAGGAAGCATGTTCGTTCCTTAGCTTCTCCTTAAACAGATAATCTCTTCTATGGGAATGTACATCTTTCATATCTTTGAAGCTTTCATTGTTCTGTGTATTCCCATTCCAGACGATTTCTGGTCTGATTGGGGTAGTGTCAACAGCTAGAAGAATTCCACGCGTAGTTTCAGATCAGTTTTATAGCACAACCTGATGGATATGCATGCAAGACTTTTATTCAGTCTGTGTGAGCTGATTCCCTGATCTTAAAAAACTGGGAAATCCTATGCTTCCAGCATTATTATAGAGCCTGGCTATTCTTGAGAGATTCAGATGGTTCCAATACCTAGACAAGGGCTTGGGAACAGTAAGGCACAGAGGCTTGAATAATGGAGTAGTATCTGTGAGAACCAAGTTTGAATCTCTACTCTGACATGCAAGCTAATTGAGCAACTTTGGACCAGTCACACATACTCTGACTAACCTACCTCACAGAGTAGCTGTTATGGGAATAAGGTGAAAGAAGGGATATGCAGCTTTAAATCCTCAATGGGAAGAAAAGTGGGGATATAAATAAAAAACAGAATGGAGAATAAAGTACTCACCAGAAATTTTATGTGCAGAACAGACCTGTTGTTAAGGAAAAGGAGTAAGAGATCCTTTCCTAACTGGTATGTGTTGTCCTCTGAACAGGAGGACAAAGAATGTCATCATGGTGTCCTGGTTCATCCATGTAAGACACTGTACTCATTTACAATCCCGAACAATAAATATGTTAATTGCTATTTGTTGGACACAACATGAAACTAATCAGATGCAAAGCACCAAACACAAAAAACCATGAAGGCCTATAATGACTTTATGTACTACACTATTTCAAAGAGAATGTCAACTACCACTGGAGATATTTTTGTGTCTTCCTAGGAGAAAAATAGAGTTAGGCACACATTACAAAGCACATGTAAGTCCCTTATGAGCTTGTCTTTAACTTTTCATGTAGGTCTAGGAACCATGGCTGTACAAGAGAAACTGGGCAGAAGAGGGTGCTTAAAATTGCAAGCTTTTGTAGAGGCTGATTCTCCTCTGAAAAAGTTCCTTCCACATAGAACAACATAAAGATCTGTAGTCAGTGCATTTATTACGCCCTGTGTATTACTATCCAAAAGCAATCACTCTGATACCATCATACTATTTTGGACCTTTAACTGTCCATTCTTACCAGGTGAGGGCTGTGCTAAAAGTGAGCAGGTCTTTCCCATCAGTGTCCTCTGATTATTACAGATAGCTGTTCCAAAATACAGCACACATTTGGGTCTGTGTTTTCAAATATATTCCTAAAACAAGTCTGTGTGTTTCCATCTGGCTTATGCAATCTATCTTTTTAACTGATGGTTATTGCTCTATTATGCAAAGAAGTGGAGGAGAAGACCTTTTTTGCATGCTGTGAGGAAAGTATATATATTTCTTTACATTTACTTAGAGATCTTCTATCTTGTATATTGGGTCTTTTATGAGGCAACCATTTGGTTTTGCTAGGTCATTTACAATGCAACTATTGGGCCTCATTAAAGTTGTAAACTGTGTTTGCATTACATTTAAGTGGTGTTATTCTTTAGATAATGGAATTGGCTTTTACAAGGCCACATTCTAAATCAGACAGATAGGGCTTAATTGCCAAGAATGCTCAGGTGGGGGGTCACCACCTTCATCATCTAGAAGATTTGACCCTATTAGACACCCAATTGGTTAATTACTGGTCACATGGTGAAGATGAACCAATTCTATAAAACCCCTGACACCATTTTAGATTAGAATATTTTCTTGTGGTTGTTGTTCTGCCTTTCTATTGTATTGTTTTTATACTTGGAACTAGAGCTGAGAGAGAACTGATCTTATAATTTCTTTCCTTTCCTTTTAATAACATTTTGAAATCTCAGCTTTTTGAGAGTACCTGGATAAAGAACCCATGTTTCAGTATGTTACTGGTAAAGTAACCTGGCGTTGGGTAACCTGTTTCACACATGCCCATGTTAATCCCGAATTCTTTGGATGTTGATCCGGAAGCATTAGAATCAATTTGGGCAGTGTTCTTCTGCACATTTGCCCCTCTGTGCATTTTTATAGTTGCAGGGTCAGCTGATTACTTCTGCATGTGGCTTAAATAAAAAAAGATTTTCAAGGGAGGGTGCTATCAATATCAGTGGCATCAGAGCACCCCCTCTTTACTTTTCTAAAAAACAGCCTTAAATACAATATGATGCTATAGTGTTGTAATTATAGTTTAAGCCAGTTCCCTGTATTCCTAGCTGATTTACAAAACAAGAAGAAAAGAGTCTCTAGCCATTTCCCTTGCAGAGATATGAGACAAAAGCCTTATATCTCTGAAAGGAAAGCAGGTGTGCGTGTATATACAGTACTATCAGGTCGCAGTCAACTTACAGCAACCCAGTAGGGTTTTCAAGGCAAGAGACTAACAGAGGTGTCTCATCCGAGTCCTGACCAGTACCCACCCTACTTAGCTTCTGAGATCCGATGTGATCAGGCTAGCCTGGGCCATCAAGGTCAGGGCGCTAGATAATTACTTTAAAAAAATTAGGAATTCAGAGAACCTGCTTAAACTTTCATTATAATACTAACAGCCCCATCTGAAGTTGGCTCCCTCCCAGGGCATCAGCCCTTGGACTTACACTACTCTTTTGGTGGCATATGTCCTTTTAACTCTATGGAGCTTTCTGGCTGTGGGGGAGTTTCATGGCTTTTCTGAGCTACCCACACCTCTGGAAAGCCCTATTGGAGGTGGTGGGGTGGCACCACATTGATGCTGTGTCCCGCCACCTTTGGGTTTGGATGGGGCTGTAAAGGATTATATCAATATTTTATGGGCTTTTTAAAAATAAAAATTGAAATCACTCATCTTGGAGTGAGGACAGAGAATGGTTTAATGACGACTAGAGTCCAATCATGGAAAAGGAGGCTGGAGGGGCTGGGAGGGTAGGACACAGAAAACCAACAGAAACAGTACATGCTAGGAAAAAAAGCCAACATTGTTTTACAGAAAAGCACTGGGGTAAAAATGGTCTCAAACAGCTGGAAAAATGAAGGGAGGGGGACTGAAGTGAAAACTAAAGGCACAAAAATGCATGTGGAAATGAGGAGATAAACTGAAAGAGTATGGGGTCAGAAGTGACCAAAGCAACAACAGAAAAGCATGAAGCTGCATTTTAACCTTCCCACCATAAAATCCTTTACAGTTCAGAACCAAGTACACAGTTCTTACATGTGCCCAGCATCATATGCCAAGAAGACAGAAGTTGGCTGTGAGGTTGTGTACTGCCTAAAGAAAAATGGTCTGTTCCTTTAATAATGACTTAATAGGATTATCTCCAAGCCACAAGAACTGTTTCCTGCACATTTCCACACATTAAGCTTGTATTAAAGCAGCAGGACATTTTTCTCCAGACTTGTTGGCAGCCCTAGACTGTGGCAGGGAGTTAACGCCACATGGGCCCGGATTCATCATGACCCACAGCCATTTAAAAAATATCTAACCTTGACAGATGTAAAAGAAAATGTTTTTGAAGTGGCAAAATAGAACAATCCAACAAAACACTGAAGAATTGGAAGGATGACAAGTTAGAAAACAGCATGTTAGAAGCGGTAAAAGGGCTACTTACTCTTTGGTTTTCCCAATAAATTATTTTGCCTTGATTTCATGACTCCCTAAAGAGGAGATGTTGCTCCTTTTCTTACACAAGCGTGCTGCTTTACCCCTCACAGTATCGGACATGTCTTCTAGAATTTAGGAAATACATTTTAACTCTTGCAATGACCTGAAAACAATGTCAGACTAGATGGATCCTTAGGTGCCAACAGCAAGTCCATTTTATATTCTGAAGTGAGGGAGTAATCTCAAGATCATTTAGCATATATTAGCTACACTGCTCTTCACTAAGAAAAAAATCCTGACTAGGCAATCTGTGGACCCCAGGTGTTTAGAAAAACACTTAAAATTAAAAGGTGAAACCATCTAAAAGAAATCACAGACATGCACACACACAGCCTCTCCAAAAGATAAGTTCTAGCAGCTGTAGGCACAAGATGCTCTTGCAACTGTGCTGGAATACAATCAGGGGTAGCCGATTCTCCCCCACCCCCAATTTTCATTACTTAAATTTTTTAGTCAGCCTCATTCATATCAACCAAAACTCATTACAGTGTGCCTTTATTAGCGACATAAAAGAAAGCAAGAGTTCATTGCAAGAGTTCAGTGATTAGTGCCGGACTGGAACCAAGACCCAGATTCAAATCCTCACTTTTCCAGTTGGGTACTTGGGATGGTCCAGTCACATGTATTCTACTGCACAGGGATAAAATGAGGAGGGGAAAAGTCATTTACGCCACTGGGAGCTCCTAGTAAAAAAGGATGGAATAAAAATGCATGAATAGAATAAGACTCACAGTTTCCACACTGCAACCAAGCAAGACTCTGAGCATAAGAAACATAAAGTAACATAAACACATCAAAGTAGTTCTGGAACAGCAAAGAGGTACACCAAACAGAGCAAACTGTAATGGCAAAGGTGTGTCTGTGTATGTATCCAAACATAAAGAGGACTTTGGCTCATGAAAACTTGTGGCCAAGTCAAAAAAGCTTTCACAAAAAAACCGCTTTAATAAAAACGTTCTTTCAGAAACAAATCTCCAATCTGAAACCGCCACAGCTGAATTGTTTTCAGTGATTTGTAAAAAAAAAAACATGTGTGAGGCCTCTAAATTACCTTGAGAAACCAGGGATTTGTTTCTGGAAGAATATTTTTATGGAAACATTTTTTCCCATTGCGTTTGTCTGACTTTGCCTTTGCCTTAACCTTGCTCTCCAATATTCGGTGATATCCTTTTTTCCTTTGTTCACAAAAATGTATGGCACAATATATTGCTTTGGCTGAGCCAACCTCTCCAGAATTCGAGGATTAACTCATCCCCCACCTCCTTACTCCATCTCTGTCTGTCACACAGGTGTTAAAGGCAAGGCATGGCCTCGGAGGTGGGAGGGTGGGACGAAAAGAGAGACAAACTTACACAGCCTTTTTTTTGCCTCTCGTCTGTTCCAAATTTCTTTTGGGGTCTATAAGAGCCCCAGTCCCCAAAAACTAGCTAGGCTATGACCTTTCTTCACGAAGATCCCTGCAAACCTCCCAGCATGATCAGCCCTCGAGTTCCCCCGGGCCAAAATCCTACCTTCCCTATCGCAGTCAGACTGTTACTTTGTTTCCAGGGTTACAAGCCCAGCCTCTCCACGGCTGTGAACGGCGGCCACAGTTTTTGTCCCCGCCCCAAGAAGCTGGAAGAGGTGGTGGAGATAGGAGTCGTCGTTGCAGCCCCGGAGACGGCCAGAGGGCACAGGGGCCGCAGTCTGCAGCTGGTGCCTCTGAAGGTTTGCCCGATGCGTCAAAGCCGAACTCCTGGGAATGGGCAGCGCCGTCGCCACTCCATTGGCACAAACGACGGCTGGAGACAGCAGAGGGGGGAGGCCCCTTCTCTCCCTCCGCGCTCTCTGCCTGCAGCTGTTTCTCAAGTTCTTTCCCATCCGCTGCAGTAGGATCGACGTGCAGGACTTACCTTGCCTCTGCTGCAGCATTGCCGAGCCTGTGGCGGCTGTGAATGGTCGCCTGGCAGGTATTTTAGCGGCCTCCCACCGCACGAGCCATCCGATTGTCATCTTCGTACCCAGCAAGGTTGATTGAAAAATCGAACTCCAAAGTTTTGAATAAGTATTAGAATGTAATATGGAATAGGGCTGTGGCTTTGTGGTGTTGAATTTTTCAAGGCGATTTTCATAGCAGTGCTTATTGTAGGTATCATGCCGTTTTTTGTTTTCCTCCGTTCTGTTTTTGTTTTCTTTTTAATCCAGTTTAATTGCATTGTTTGCTCTTTATATTGTACAATTTCTGCATTGTTCTCGGTTTTTGGAATCTCACAGTGATTGTAGATATTTTTGACTTTAAAAAATTAGGTAATTTGCATTGGTCTCAGTAAAAAGGGATACTCTGAAGTAAGTGAAAGTGAAGTGAAACAGTCCCCAGCCTTTCCCAGGAAATTAGGCGGGGCTTGGAAGTCTCCCTCAATTTCAGCAGATTTCTAAACCACAGAATTAGTTTCTCTGGAGGACTCTTCAACTTTAGAAGGCGAGTTCTATGGCATGACCGCCCGGCTGAGCTCCCACCTTCCCCTAGAGAGCATATGGCATCTTTGGAAAGTGGATCCTATGGCGTCATGCTCCCAATGAACTCCTTCCTGTAGGCATTGCCCTCAAAACTCCCGGACTTTCCCAAGCCACGATTGGCAAAAGTGATAGCACCATAGCTAATGTCTCCACTCAGGGTTTCCCCATAGCCTGTAGGTAAAAGCTGTTTATTTAATCAGTATTTTCCTGGCAAATCACCTGGTTGTAATTTTCATTCAGTGCTGTTCATCCCTTTCTCTTCAGTTTCGATTCACTGCTACAAGCCACCATTTCCATTTAGGGCACTTTCTCTTTGCAGTGGAATCCTTTTTCAGTCCAGCAGTACTTCTCTAACTTTAGACCTTGTTATTTTGTTGTTAACCACTGCAGCATTACCTGTTTTAGTAAGTTACCTATTATCCTTATCTCATTTCTGTTTTTAGTTCCACTTCTTGACTTGTTCTTTCTACCTGCATCTTTTTCTCCCCCCAGTCATCTTTATCCTTTTTATGTTCAGTATAAAACTTATACTTCTCTGTAGTGGCTCATCTCTTGCTTAATTCAACTTACCTTTTCCATTTTCTTTACTTTATGTCTGGTTGCTTCTAATCTCTCTAAATCTAACATTCGCTATTTTTCTGAGTGGCCCATTACTTATGGACTTTCCTATTGCCTGATATTTATCTTTTGGTGCATTTTCAGCTTTTACTTTCTCCAGCAAGCTCAGGGTAGCATATGTGATTTACACACTCAACAGTTTTGTGAAGTAGATTAAAGCTGACTGTGGGACTGGCTGTCAGGTAAATTTCATGGCATAATAGGGATTTGAACGCTGATTTTGCAGGTCATACTCTGCTACTCTAACCACTATACTTATCTTTACAATTTTTTTGGAGACATACCTTTCCTAATTTAAACTTTCCCCCCCAAATCTGGCTCTCTCTGCAGCTCAAATCCTCATCTTCCATTTTCATTTTCCATCAAGATGTGTTCTTTTCCTACTGTATAACAGTTACTTTTGATTATAAGAGTCTTGTACAGATTTTGTTTATTTGCTTGTTCCATGTACAGTGTTTGTCTCTCATAGGTACTAAAAAAACAGGATTGGCACATTTGTTAAATGTATTGCACATATCAGGAGAAAAACCAGCCCAAATGTAAAATGGTATTTTTAGATTTCTCATTTAATTTCAAGGAAAAAAAATCACATTTCAATTACAATTTATTATTTCATTTTGTTCTTATGTATAGAATTTAATAAATTTTGTTCTGAAATGGGGACCCCATTTGTTGTATACCATGATGAATGATAAATAATTGCATATTCAGGATTTTATGAAATGGATGGCGAGGGAAATCATGAGGAAATACACTTATAAAAATCATTATTTACAAAAAATAGACATTTGTATCCTAATTTATAAGGAAAGAAAAATTGACAATATGTGGTTTATGATTATCTTCAACAATACAACATATTATATTATCAGTGATCAGATAAAAAGCTTTGCTGCCATGTTTTCCAATGCACCATACCTTTTATATAGTTTATAGTTTTTCCCCCCAAAACCATCAAATTAACAGCAAAGCTTTCATCACAGACTAAGCAGCAACAGGGTCAACTAGACTAAAAGGATATTTCATTGCACACATAGGCAGAATCCAGACTTTTAAAACTTAAATGTTTAAAAATATACATGTGTATTTTAAGTCCACAAATATCTATAAACAGTTTATACACAAGGTTTTTTTTTTTAATAAAAAAGATATAGTCTGATATCTGATAAAACACCAGGAAATCTAATTTAGGTCTCAAGTGTCCTTTATCGCTAAAGTTGCAGCTAAGAATTGAGACCTACGACCTGTAAATGATTATACACATGCTTAACTTTATGCAGGTAAATAGTGCCTTTGAAAAAGCATGTGCACCATCATTTGTCAGGACTGGGGTTTAGCATTTTAGTTGGGTTGAGCCTGTCAACAAAATGCACAAGAAACAATTTACTTGCCATAAACATACATTATTTCTTCAATTATTCGTTTCACCTTCTACAATACAATATGATCTAGTTGAAAAGGGATGTGATTGTAGTTGTAAACTCCATATGCTGGAGTTAAACTTAATGTAAAGCTCAATTTATGACAACTTTCAACATTCTTAGCATCACTGAAAGGTAAACGCTACACTTTTACATACCGCTTCACCTGTAGTGAAACCCTGCTCATGTGTAAATGCACATCAACATGCATCAACTAAAAACAGTATGCACTGTCTAGCAGTAAAAACTGTGATCCCTCTAACAGATAGAGATCAGCTGCTTTATGCTATATTTCTAACCACATCAAATGGTGCAAAATACTGACCAGCATAAAATATTCAGGACCACTAGAAATTACTCTGATGGTAAACCTGCAAGCAAACAACTCCAGCTTGGGAATAGGCCATGACTGGAATTTTCTCCATGAGGAAAAATATTTCTTGTGGTATTGTGTTTTGAAGTCATTACAAGTTTCGTTAATCATGGTAAGCTTCAAAATGAAGAATTTAACAAGAAATGCATTCAAACAATGCACATTAGAAACAACAACAAATATGTCTACATTTCAGTATACTGAACCAACTCAGCATCCAAGTAGGTGTCAAACATTTGAATGAGACACTATTTTATACCATGCTTACCGGTAATTGTTCTTTTAAAAAACAACCCCTGAACTTTTCCAGAGTTTTTTTAAAATATATGCTGACCAAGAATATAACTTCTAATAAAGTTTTTACACAGAAAGAAACTTTTGATTTTCCTATTGTCCTACTGACAACTGACAAACTGAATAGATGACAGGGAGGCAGTCACCACAATTATGCTAAACCTTTAAGTAAAATAATTATTTCACATTTTCTTATCAGATTGTTTAAAAATATTTATGCTTAGGATCCACACATTTCAAAATTTTACTCATATAAAAGATACAGTATTGATTGTTTAATTTCCATGCTAGAAGAATCTCAGAAAGCACCATGAAAACATTTGCATTGGGGTGACTCAAGAGTGGAGCTCTCCGTTTACAGCATGTTTAAGATTAGCACTTTAGTGGACTGACTGGGATCCAAATAGTCCCATTAAGTGCATGCAAGAGTGGTATTCAACTCAGGCACTGCGCAAAACCATGGTTTAAGCAACCTAACTATAGTTAGTCTGACTGTCTTATTGCAGGCCATTCCACTGGTCAGGGGTTATTAGAATCTGAATTAGAATCTGAAGTTGATTTATTGATGAATTAGAATCTGATTTATTGACAAATTAG
This sequence comes from Sphaerodactylus townsendi, assembly GCF_021028975.2. Lineage (NCBI taxonomy): Eukaryota > Metazoa > Chordata > Lepidosauria > Squamata > Sphaerodactylidae > Sphaerodactylus > Sphaerodactylus townsendi. Next base: position 58,625,430 of record NC_059429.1, on the reverse strand, counting down.
AATCTGAAGTTGATTTATTGACGAAAGAGTTTTGACTATTAGTTCACTTTATGTTTAAATGTAGACATCTTGGCTTATTCCCTGGAGACACCTTCCCAAATAATGAAAAGAAAACAATGAAAAAATGTGACTATGTAAAATAGGATTTCAGAGATCACTTATAAGTAATCCTGGTTTAACAAACTAAACATAATAAAAATAAGCTATTGCTTTGCATATTCTGAACTGAGTACCGGCACATTAATTTCCTCAGTTTTTTTAAAATCCAACTGTTGTTTCTAGCAGCATAGGGTCCCTGCAGCACTGATGGAGACCACTGGTGATATATGCTTCAGGTTCCAGGGATATTTTACTGAAAGCCATGTTGTAATTCAGATTAGGGCATCACACAAGGATTTTTTCCTGTGGAGGCACATAGCATGCCATTACTTTATTTGGGAGCATCCATGCGATATGCGACACCATGCTCTTTCTGATCATAGCTCCCGGAGTTTCCCTTTAAAATGGAGCAAAGAAAACAGCTCACAGCCTTCAGGCACAGTTGCCTTGTGAAAGTTCTACTTGCAGACAGTGGGGGTGTGGGGGTGTGTGGGGGAAGCAGACTTAGCACTGTTTTGAGAATGGTGATCCTCAGCTCTGATGTTCTCATGTTTGCCCTTAAACAGAACTCAGGCTCAGCAGTGTCCAGGAAGGTGATAGGGAAAAGGCATGGGAAGGGTTGTGCCAGCAGTGAGCAGCTTGGGCAGGGTACCTGAACGCCATCCCTGACTGTCTCAGTCCTGTTCAGTTGATGCTGCTTCCACAGCAGAAGTGGCTTTTCCTGTCCTTGTTGTGACAGTAGCTTAGCACCTGATTTTCATTTGCCCAAATTCATTATGTAGAAAGTCTGTTTTCTCATTTTAGCTCTTTCAGGTCACATTTGTAAACCTAACAAACCTAATTAAGGTACAATCAAAATATGTCATTTGAATGCACAACTATTTAATATTTGATGCATCCTAGATAACATGCTCATGCTATGGCAAGGGCTGCTAGAAATAATTAACTGCAGACATTTTAAATAGCCCTCTCAAAAGAATAGGAAAAAGTAAAGTATTTACTTTGGATTATTCCTGACCCCCCCAAAAATGTGTTTTGTTATGTAAATTAAATAACTTTCAACAAAAAATGAAAATATAGTTGTGACACCTAGTTACCTAAAACAAGAATCAAAACAAGCCTGAACTCTCCTTAGAGACTGAACTGATCAAACTGAGGCTATTGTACTTTGGTCACATTATAGGAAGCTCTAAGAGTGACTGGAAATGATAACAAAGCTAGGAAAAGTTGAAGGCAGCAGGAAAAGAGGAAGAACCAATATGAGATAGATTGACTCAATCAAGGATGCCATGGCCCTCAGTTGCAAGACCTGAGCAAGGTTGTTAGCAATAGGATATTTTGGAGGCCATTGATTCATTGTGCCACAATAAACTGGAAGCAACTTGATGGCCCTTAACACTCTCTCTCTGTCTTGGAATACATGATGGAACATGGCAGCGACTCTCAAGCTTGTGGGCATCCCTTGAACACATATATCATGGTATATGCAGCATATGAGGAACTGTCCTCCACTGTGGTGTAGTGGTTAAGAGCAGCAGACTCTAATCTGGAGAACCAGGTTTGATTCCCCACTCTTCCACATGAGTGGCAGACTATAATCTGCTGAACTAGGTTTGTTTCCCCACTCTTCGACAAGAAGCCTGCAGGGTGATTTTGGGCTAGTCACAGTTCTCTCAGAACTCTCTCAGCCCCACCTATCTCACAAGATGCCTGTTGTGGGGAAGGGAAAGTGACTGTATACTGCTTTGAGACTCCTTACAGGAGAGAAAAGCATGGCATAAAAACCACCTCTTCTTCACAAAAAGGGTTAGCTGGATCATGTGGGCAAGGTATGCACATGTACATGTTGACCTTATGCCATGAGTGATTCTGCGAGCTCTGGTCTCACTGTTGTGTTGTACTGTGTACATAACCTGTACATCACAGCCAAAATGTGCTAAGTGAACAGGAATGCCAATCAATTGACTTCTTAATACAACAGAAACATGTCTTAACAGTATTAATACTGCAGAAAAACTCATGATCATGCCCCCACTCATAAAAGAAAAATTCTGATAGAATTCAATCATATTATTTTCAGGAAAATAAAATCTATTCATGCTGTTTAAATATCTTTTTTTTAAAGAGAGGGAGGTAGGCCCAGTAAAATCATTAACTAAATATTGCACCTGACTTTTCTCCTTTAAATGATGTTAGAGTTTAACTAAGCAAATAAAAAGAATGCTGTTTCACTAATCCACTTAAAATTAGATCAATGATTGACAAGTTTGGACTTTCTCTGGGGAAAGGTAATCTCATCTTTGTACAGAAATAATTCATTTTATAGTCTTATACTATAATTTAAATTTAGACAACCCTATGTAACTTTACATGGAAGTAAGTCTTACTATTTTAGCAGGGCTTCCTCCCAACTATGCATTAGATTGTAGTTCAAGAAAAATTGTTTTCCTTCTTCCAAAGATTCTGCACGCAATATAGAGGAAGATGTGTTTCTAGTTTGAGAAGCTTGCTCACAGGACATAGTATATTTTAGATGCTTTCTGAAAAAATTGATGAAATGCCACGCCAACATACCTTCCAAAAGTATGATCCATTTAACAACAGTTAAGAGAGGAAGGATAATCCTGTGTGTTCTTTCCAATGACGATTTTGATTCATCACAGCTGGCTCTGATAGTTATCAACCATTAATTCTGTCTGTCTTACAACATGAAACATTAAAATACTGAGGACAGCAATAGCATACATTTGTCTCTTTGAATTGGATAACAATGCTCCATAACATGTAGGCTTGTCTATCTCCATCAGCCACTTTCCTGCCATTGCTCAGCTAGCCAGTTGGGGGAAAATTGTGAAAAATGTGGTGGTGGTGGGGAGCCAATAGCATCTTGATGTACTGAAGTCATTCTCTGTGCACCCAGAAGCAACATCGATGACTCACTAGAGATGCTCGGGCATTACCCAAACGCCAGAGCATCCCCAGCAAGATGCTGATTACACTTCTGTCATGTGATGACAACAGATTGCCAGCAGAATCATTACATTGATGGTGTTGACCCCCACCACTGGCAAGTTCCCTTGCCTGGCAACCCAAATAAGACACCCCCAAGATTGCCAACCTCCAGGAGGGGCCTGGAGTTCTTCCAGAATTATAATTGGTTTTCAGACTACAGGGATCAGTTTCTTGGAGAAAATGACTGCTTTGGAGGGTAGACTGTGTGGCCCAAAAGGGAAGGGGCAGCACTGAAATCTAATAAATTTAATGAAATTATGCCTATTGTGATCCCTCCCCTCCCCAACTCCCTCCCCCCTCTGAGCTCTACCCCCAACAGGAATTTCCCAATCCGGAGTTAGCAACCCAAGATGCTTCTCCACCAATTTTGTTGTTGTATTGTAGCAAGATTTGAGGTGATTTCATACAATCACTGTTGGATGTTTCAGAAGTATGAAACTACCATGCACCAATATAAACTGGTGCTGTCTTTGTAAAAAGATTAGGAAATCATGTTTAGGTTATTAGAAAAATGATTTGTACAACACTGAATGAACTGCAGTCCAACCACCAAGGAGATCTAGCAGTTGTAGCTTGTGCCCATTATTTTAGAACATCATTTATACTTGAAGAATATTAGACTACTGGTCTAATATTTACAGGTGACTCAGATTTCATATGCAAGGCTATAATCCTACCAAAAAAAAGTTACTTGGAAGGAAGTTCCCTTAAAAGCAATTGGACTTGTTCCTAGATAAATGATTGCAAGACAGAATGAAAGTTAGTATCATGTCCAAAGTAATATTAATTCTATTTTTTGTTCTATTCCAGGAAGATACTTAGCATAAATACACACAAAAGTAAACTTGAGAGGTATAGAATTTTCAAAATAAATCAGTAAACCATGTCCTAACAAAAATGTTCTTTACATTATATTGTTCAGTATTTCTTTTTTAAGAATGTTAGTTGTACTTCTAGGTTGCCAATCAATATTCATTTAAAATTCTTGGAAAAATGTGATTACTGCATGTGTTTGCTATGCAAATCAAACTTGCACAACAATCATTTTTTTTGACAACAGTAAGAAAGTAGACGCATTTCTAAAGAAAGACCTGTACGCTTTTTGGGTGCATTTGGAAGTCATGCACAGAGTCTTGCTTATGATGGCCATATTTCCAGTGTGTTGTTGTAGACCCATATCTTTATGCAGGCAGCACAAACAAAAACTTCTTTTTTCAGAAGCCCTCAACTCCAGTTTGTCTCATTGCCCACATCTGGGCACCTGGAGAAAATAGAATTTGTTTCCTCCTCACAAAACATGTTATTCCTGATTTAGGAGGGTCTCAGTTGCTAGGGGAAACTACTTCAGTTTGTCCAGGAGGCCAGGAAATTACAATAAATTGACCTTGGACTGAACACTTCCATGACAAGAAAGTCTTCAACTGTGCTGTCTGCAAGGATTGGGACAGGGAGTGGGTGTTAAGGTTTGAACACAGCAAGTCAGCTTTGTGCAAACCTTTGTTTCTTCATGACAACTGAATAGGCACATCTTTCAATAGAGGAGCAAAGTAGTTGATCAAGACTCTTAACAGTTAAAAAAGTATCTGAATGGATCTCTAGGACTACCAATAGCTTACTGTGGTACAAAAGACTTCTAGATTAACAGCAAGAATAACTTTGCCATTAGTTATATCTTATTGATAAATGTAAGAACTACTTAGAAAAGTAGAAAAGCAAAAATAGTTCTCTCATTTAGGAATTACACTTCCTGTCTACCATTTTAAGCCTATGCTTTACTCTAACACTGAGGTACCTTTAAATTACACCCATGTGAACACACAGGAAATCATTCATTTTGACTATATTTCGTATCATTTAAGTACCTGCTCAGAATTTAAACATATTCAAGCTCCATTATTTGCTCTTAACATGTGCCTGTCAAAAGATGCTTTAAAATGCTCTTCAAATGTGCCATTTAATGTTATCAAGTTTCTAATTGATACTGGAATATATTCTCTTTTCTGATGATGGCAATATTTATGATAATATCAGGGACACATGGCACTCAGAGGTGGAGACTGGGTTAAAGCTACTTGGCAATGAGTTTGGACATAAATAATAAACTTGGCTTCAATTGTTGCATTAGGAATTTCCATATCTTTGACAAAATGCCTGTAAAAAAAGAAATGATGGGTAAATAGAATACTTTGGAGGAAATTTAGTACTCAACATACTAAGCATCACAATAAAAGTCACTTGATGTCATCAGCAAGCTAGTTCTGTTTTCATATGAAAAGATGATATTGAATCAGACACTATTCTAACTTTGCAACCTTTAGCAGCACAGGAGAAAGTTTTCCATCTCAGGTCATTCAAAGTTTTGGCAGTTTACAGTTATAAACACTTGTCATATTCATTGGAAATAAGTGAAGAAAAACAGGGGAGGTTGTTTTGTGCACTGTATCCCCCTAAAACAAGCCTGTCAGCTTTCTCATCCTATAAAAAAAAGGAAGAAATTTTCACACACACATCCGGGTCAACTCCCGCGTCTATTGAATATGAACTTTCTGTGCTTCATACTGAGGGCCAGATTTTTGAGAGCACCTCTAATTTTGCCAGCATATATTGCAGACCCAGCTGTTTCTCAAGCACAGCCATTATCCACAAGCAAATGAAAGTTGGATGCCTGCCTATTTAGACCTTAACTTGCAGAAATACAAGTTCTGTGCACAAAAAAAGCCACATGGACACCACCTATGGTACCACTTCACCATGCCCTCTCACAGGCCTGCTGTTTAGTTCCTATTGCAATTCACACCAAAGGCTTAACTGCAAAAAGAACAATTGCCACAGAAATAAAACAATATTGTCTAGAAAATATTTCAGCAATGTGGGGGGTGGCATTTGACAGGATTTTTTCAATACACAAAAACAACATTACACTCCACAGTATGCCTCACAACTAATTAGAAACTTGAAGCACACGCACCTTTCCAAAGGGAACAGACTATTGTGACAGTTTCAGCAGAACATACAATCAGAAACTATGACTCTGCTCCTAGCAATCTTTGGGTTTCCTTTCACCTTCTCTAAGACCTTCTCCAAGAATTAAAGTCACATAATGATTCTCTCTACCAAGCTACCAACCTTAAACTGAATATCATGTTTTTTCTTGTCACCATTTTAAGTGTAAAACATAAAGACTAGATAAGCATGCTTACAAAATCTGAGTGATGCCAGCTCACTCACTCACTCACTCACTCACTCACTCACTCACTCACTCACTCACTCACTCACTCACTCACTCACTCACTCACTCACTCACTCACTCTCACGCACGCACGCACGCACGCACGCACGCACGCACGCACGCACGCACGCACGCAGTGTTACTTTTCGTAATCCAGGGAAAAAAATATGGATTCTATATTGCCAGTGAATGGTTTCAACTGTCTACTGCCACTTATTTATTGGCATGACTCACCAGAATCATCTCCTATGCAAGCTTTGATTAAAAGACCTGGAACGGCTTAACAGTGTGGGTGTGCTTTTGTTCATTAGGGCTTGCTTAGCATGTGTGGTGGAGAGTTAAGAGTTACAGCACTTTGTCTCTTCATCACATCAGCATCAGGTCAGCCGAATGGGAAGGAACAGAGAGATACTCCAACAAATGGCTTGTATCTAATCATTTATCTGAAAGCTTAAAGACAATCTTGTCTGGAACAACTGATATTTTTATCTTGGAAATATGAAAAAGTGCTTTTAGGGGGATCAGCTTGTTTTGTTTTTGGAAATAATCACATTTACTGAAATGTCCTGGAGTTAAATCAATTAAACATTTAGAAACAGACTTGTTTACTCTAAATAATTTATATGACAGTACTAAGAACTAAAAAAAAAATCCAATTCCTTTGCAGGTTCCTAGTTTGCTTTCTTTTTGAGGCACCCCCTTTCTCACAGTTATTAACATTGTATTCAAATTGTATATATTGACAAAATGTTATCTACCTCTGAAAGCATTGTGCCATTAACAGTACTACTA